>NC_087139.1:2500000-3125000 GCF_030705265.1 Helicoverpa armigera | reverse complement strand
TTTCAAATGTTAAAATAAAACATAACATATGTGATTTACGTTTGTCCCAGTGACTTGCAAGAAACTACCCTTACAATGCTATCAATGCAGTTTATAAGAACCTTATTTCAATGGAACAAAGTTCAAAATGCAAGACTTGCGTTAGTCTCAGAGACTTGCAACTAACCACCCTTACAATGTTAACAATGCCGTCTTTATGAACCTTATGCTAAAGGCACAAAGTTCAAAATGCAGTGTTTGGTTTTTGGTATTCTTGGTTATGCTTGATTAGTTTTAATTTCACGGTTTTGTATGGAACAATGATGTGGAATGAAGATCTTTGTCTTGGGGAAGATATAAGAGTAGGGTAAGACGTGGGGAACAAAACCTTTTGAACTTATATGTTAAGAAATGTGTGAGCCGCGGTAAGATCTTGTATCAGCTGATTTAAAAGACGTTTGTAGTTAATCTAATCTTGGATGAATTTTCTATTATGTAGGAGTTAGTTTAAACAATTTTCTTGGTATTTCTAAGTCACTTTTGAAGCAAAATGGCACTATAAGGCTGACGACCTTATAGTATGGTATTAAATGGTACTATAAGGCTATTCTCAATCATCACATAAGTTATTAGTTCTCCTCAAGTCAGAAGTCATTAATTTTGCTCCCTTCATAAGTTATAACACATTTCTACTTTCTTCAGTTAAACTATTAAGACAGAACGTTAGGGAGACCTCATTAATTCCTTGTTGATTGACAACATAAAAACAACAAATTGTTACTTTTACTTTTTTATTGCCAGAAACGCATAAAAACTTTTTACAAATAACCATTGGAACGTGTCTTAAGTTTTAAATTGATACCGGCAGGCGGCGAAGGAACCATGAGTGGACAAGTTTCAATTTCGAATTCGGAAGTCTTGGCTTGATTAGTTAGTTTTTGTGGAGCACAAAGCGCACTTCCGGCTTGTCACGTTCTATATACGAATTGTGGAAATGACGTCGATCCACCGATCCGCTCCAACGGTTTATTAGAAATTGATATTTGGAATCTAAGATGGTCATTAGACCGTCTGTCTTCCGGCCATACACGAGGGCGCGTGCCACTTAATTGCTTCATTTGTGCCCATAATGTGGCGTCAATATAGTTTTTTCATGTCTTCGAGGTGTTATGCTCTAGTGATGATTGAAATTTATTCATCCATTTCCTAATACAGTCCCTAATAAATAACAAACACCGGAACAAACAATATCAATCGTCATCCGCCATCAATGCATCACAATCACGGCGAGATCGTAAACAAAATTCGATAAAACTCATCATTTTATACCTAAACGAATTATCTGGTAGCAAATTTTAAGCCAGGCCTGCACAGTGCGTCCGCTTATACAAACAAAATACCAACCAATCACGATTTTGTGAATTTGAAATTTGTTAAAGCCCAACGGTTGTACAGAAAACCAATACGGTGTGTACATGTATGTACATGGTAAAACTACGCACGGGCTAAGCAAACTAGCGGTGTGTGTGTGTGTGCACGCACACAGCGGCACGCACCGCCGCGTACACTCACTCACACAATGCGATATTGCAAATGGGCTAGTCGAATGTATTCGTTCGCCCGCCGGCCGGTGGGGGTGGGGGCGCCCAGCGCAGGGGGGAGAAGATGCGTTTTTGTGCACTACTCTCCGCTTTAGCTACGTTTATGAGTAAATATAAGTGCGTAACCGATAACGTCCTTAATACGGGCTACATCAGTGTGAGTTCCCCGCTTTTGGACTCAATTATACCTGTCTGTGTACGCGACATCTAGACTTTCTTCACAATAGGGCTGTCACTGGCGTTGTATAACTAGCTGTTTGTCTCTGTTATGATAAACGTTTGTATGAGCAATTTCGTAGTAATCGCCTTTCACTAGTTTTGTGAGCCATCTTAGTTCTCCAAACAAGCGACAATGCATCACAATTAGGCTAACATTATTCGATCATGGAGGTGAATAATAGGAGGCTTTACATCGAACGAGCTGGCGGTAACTGAAGCATTGATGATGGACCCTAACACACTTTGGCCGGGCTGCTTTAACTTTTCACAGCATTCGATCAGGCTACATCTATTATCCATAAAGGCTTTGGCGATAACCGCTGTAAATCTAATCCTGAAGTCAAAAATCATTTATTCACCGCGGCACAGAGCAACTTACAACACACAAAATGTATGTTTGCTGGTGCGGCCAGTTAAAAGGTTTGCCAGGCTTGGTGCCGGCGACCCTATGGCGTACAGCCGCCCGGAACGGTAGGCTTTTTAAAAATAAACGAGTTGTTATTTTTAGTGACAGAAGCAGACTAAGTGGCTTCGACCCGGGGGAAGTCCGACGTCCTCTGAGAGTTAAGCACACCTGACTGGCGATGCTCACGGCCCGATTCACACTTCTTTCAGCGCTCGAACCGCCCGAATGGAAAGTACATGAAAGGCCGGTTACTTCGTTACTAAGAAAAAAAGTAAAGCGAGCACGAAAAATGCTCAGCGAGCGGGAATTCGGGTGACGTTCTGTAATATTAGATAACTTGGGAGACGGCTGTCGGCTGCGTGCGCTGGCCTATGCTCCTCTATTTGTTGTCAGCACACGTTGTCGCAGGACCGACGCCTGCCTGTCGATATTAACTTTCCGACATCACTCCTACTAACATGTTACACTAATCATACTTTTTCCAACCATTTTACATTTTGAAATGTCATCCTCTCCCGTTTCCGATATTTGAATATAGAATAATATCGGTCATTCTTTCATTAATAATTCATAGACAAGTGTCAAAGTCAGATAATTTAACGCGGGAAGTGTAAAAATGTATTTTTAGAGCAAAACCCGACCACAGCACGCGGTCAGGCCGGAATCTATTTCATTATCAGGACGTTTAACTAACCTCACGTCAATGAACCGCGGTGTTTCTACTATAAAATTTATTTTGATTAATCCGTAACATTCTCGTATCTCTGGTAGGCTCGATGCCATTTCCGTAGGTACACGACGCATACACAAAGCAATACTGGCCACTGTCCACTCCTCTTACGGGACGAACACGAATTTTCGCACACACACAACCGCCTATTTCAGTTTTACCGCACACTGGTGCTTGTATAAAATTTATGGTGCACACTTTTGCATCGGAGCCGCTATAGCAACATAGATCTGTGGAAGGGGGATGGCGCTGGTCAGCCATTTCGTGTCGACGAGATTTATAACCTCTCTGTGCGTTGGCGCTAACTTTAGTAAGATGCGTGCATTTGACGTCCGAAGGCTTTATTAGTGAAACTAGGCACTGTATTTTTCGTATTATGTTTGAAATTCGATATTTGTCGGGCGATAAAATTGGAAAATGGTGGTGGGTAGGTAACAGAGCCATTGGGGGCATTATTTCAAAATGTACGGTTAGGTGGGGGGGGATTTAGGGTGGCGAGCGGGGGTCAGCCCGGTTGTTTGTCTATCGCCGCGCTTTCCCATTCACCGGGTGAATTTTCCGAAGCCCATTGCGCTTCCGACCCCACCACCCCCCTTGAGCCTTCCTCTCTGTATTTTTATTAACGGAATTATGGCGTCTGAATGAGTAGTGCCTACTTATATTGATTAGGCCTCCGGCGTATGGTATCGTGAATGTGAGCGTGATAAGCGCAGGTTTTATTTGGAGCCTACGATTGGTTAATACGTCGATATCTTACTTTATATAAATCTAGTATACCTTCAAATGGTTATAGGTAAGAGATGGGCAAGGCTTTTATTGTTAATTCATCTTTATGCAGGCGCAGAACAAAAGAGACTTATGAAATGTTTTTTATCCTCCTTTTTAATACCTCACTCACATTGCTTTTGAACTCATCCATTTTGTTTTAGAGTAAACGATATTGTTGTGCTGTTTTAATGAAAAGGTTTACGAGGAGATAATAAATACGAACAGTTGATGCTTACCTAGAAAATCCGGTTTATAAAAAAGTACTATAATTAAAAATCGAACACCTAATTCGCTTTTCGAACGCATTCAAAAAGCCTGCGTAGTCTGTGGGCGTTTCCAAATGCAAGGTTCTGATCAGAAACTCATAACGGACACGTCATGTCTTATCTATGGTGAAAAGTTGGGCCATAGAGTGCGCGGGAAAGCTTGCGCTGCGTAGTTTACCGACAACAGTTTCCGAACGCGTTTTGGTAGGAACAACTTTATTGTTACGCATTCGTATGTTTTTTGGTAGGGTTTACAATGAAGGCTTTATATGTTTATGTATTTTTTAAAACAGTATGTAAGACTTACATTTACCTTCATAAAAGCAAAAGTACGAAGTCATGTTAATACTTAGGTATAAAGTCATGTTTTCAAAGGCTAGGTGCTCCGTAATGTCAAATGTCGGTCTTGTCTATTATTTTTCTGTAGGTATTTTTAAGTATAATATCTTATTAGATTACTCATATACTTTATGTTCTATAATGTAGAAGTGATAGTAACAACTATACTAACTGCAATATTTGCAATTCTCAAACACCAATTATAATTATTAATGTATACGTTTCTATTATTAACCGGTAACAATTGCGGGCGTTCACTAATTTCCAAAATTGATTGTGTAATGATGTTGCCCTTGACCCGAAATTAATTGATAATTTGTGTTAGAATTGTTATCAAATATCAAACAGGTAGTATTTCTCATAATAAAACATTCCTAGGTCTACTTTTTTAATACTATATGTCGCTAGCAGTTTCACCCGCGTCCCATGGTAACTTTTTTGCTCACTCGGCTAAGATAAAGCCTATCAGAATGATTTAAACCTAACTGCTTCCAGCCTGACTGGATACAATTGAGTACCAGCATTTTAAACATAGCATTACGCACTAAACACCGACTTCTACGCTGTTTTGTTTTTTAGTTTTTAGTATATTTGGTAGACTTTTCGGTTTAGTTTTTTTGTAATTTAGTTTTTTATTATTAGCTTTTCAGTGATAAGCATAGTTGTCATTATTATTTAAATCTCGCGTCTTTCATAGCCCACGCCATTCGCCTCGAATTCGCGATGACTGGTTTTGATACGGCGTCGATAGCTTAAACGTAGGTTTTCGATGCTCAAAACTGCACAACTGATTAATGTTACGTTTTATCGGTTTTCAGTGTTAATTATGGCTTTTTGAGGAACAGATATCCGCCATTAATGTATTAGATTTCTTTGAAACTGTGTTGTGTGTGGTTTCGTTTGAAGTTTGTTATGATATCATTGTAAAGTGATCATCGATGTTATTCATTCATTGTCATTTTTGGGCTGTCAACTTGTACCTAGTCATGTTAACTTGTGCCTTTGATAAGGTTGCCATGTGCTTACGTTTATGTATTTTCATTTATGAGTCTTTATTATATTGTTTTATGCGTCTCTACGTGTTGCCTCATTTTCTATTTTATTTACATAATTTATGTTCATTTTTTCGTTATACGTCTATGTATTCAAATGTAACTGCAACTAAAACTAAGTTCAACAAAAATTTCAGTTACAAATCGTCTCTAAATTCCTAACGAACTAAAATCCCGTCAAAAACTTTGGTTATTCAACAAAAAAGGTTCAACCTATCCATCGCTAGACAAGCTTTTAAAACTATACTACCAAAAAGTCCGGATATGTCCGTACCGTCAGCAAAACGACGTAACATTATAACCGCGACTGTAGTAACAAGTCAACAGAGCTATGTACAGTCAGCAACGAAAATTTGCGCCCTTCAAATATTCACAACTTTTCTGAACGGGGGGATGGAAAAACTGTCGGCCTGTCCACTATGAATACTCTGTAGCTAATGTGTGTATAATGCGATTATTTTTACACTGGAAAACTCCTTTTTTTACTTAGTAAACGATATTCTACGTAAAATCACATAGGTACATTTTAAATATCTATAGTATTTTTTTATATTGTTCTTCATAGTTTAGCAGATTTAAAGGACAATTCACAGGAAAATAACAAAACAAAAAGAAACCTAAAAAATATTTATTCATATGTTATCCTCGTTGCGTCACATTCACAAGGTATTCTATTTAAATATAGATTAATAAAAAATAAAATGTCAGTAAAAAGATTTTTAGGTATATTTGTTACAAAAATAAATACAGAAAAAAAATACAAAATTGAAAAAGGAATACATAACGAGCTCAACCAAGGAACTAATTCAATTTTATGACAGCGGCCATCGCGTCACATAAGTCTATGGGCGGCAAGTGTCCAGGCACATATGCACGTCTGATTATTCGAAAATTCATGCCCTGTCCACCCCTGTCAGGCCGCAGACAAAATACGGGTATATGTACGAAATTCAGCCGGTTTTATTCCGGCGTTCGGCCGTCGAAAACCGGTGCTAGCCAGTTCATACCGCCCTAAAACTGCGTATGTACGTTACAAAGGAATTATAAAAGGCCGGTCAAGTCAGAATTGAAATTGGATTTTATTGTCTGACTGTACTTTATTTGTGAATTTTCGGTGTCTGAGATAATTTGATTAGGTTAACTTGTATGAAATATTTCCTAAGCCTGAAATGCGAAATCATGTGTTGAAAATGTAAATTAGTATTGGATATAGAAAATATGTAAAGTCTGGTTAGTTTATTTCGGAAGTTTGCTAGTAATTAGCTAGGAAATATAATTAACGCGGTTCACTATTATAATAGCTTACCATTAATATGATTTTGAGATCTTATCCACTGCGAAATATGCCCGTAGCCTTCGGTTGATCTGAAAAAAGAAGAAAAAATATTGTAATTTTTCAAATGCCTTATTTCATCTACTGTAAAAGACACTAACTAATCTTTCTAACAAAAAAAAACCATCGGATAAAATTCGGAAGTCTTCAAAAACCAGTCAAAACCAATTTCAACATGTTTCCTTTTACCAAGAATCGATAAGAAGTTACAACACTACTTATCGATATCGATCGGATAGGGGTGGCCACGTGCGCGACCACCCGGTGGGAGCGCGTGCGCCGGTCTATAGGAAATCTATGGGGTTTTTTGTTTCTTCCGATAAATGGCGATAAAGGCAATCTTTTGGTGAATTACCCCTATCAAGTTTATGGTGTTGTATCGTTGTTTAAATATATGAATGTTTAGGGATAAAATATCAATTGATTTGAAAGTTAATCAACACTTTAACTGTAGTAAAAACAAAAGTATATATCTTAGTTGGAACATAATAACATGAAAGACAGAATATTTCCTAGTTAGATTTCATTTACTCGTGGTGAAAGAGAAACACATTAAATTATTTTTTACTTACTTGATTCTTAATTAGAAATATGGTGTATTGAATTCACTTTCGCGAAAAAAGCAAGGAATAAATCTACCGCTTACATACTCCACGGAATTACATATTTATAATCATGTATTACATTTTTTTATTGCTACATTTGCAGCTTGCTTGACAGCAAACGTCTTAAAGACACTCCAATATATCTTTCTTCCAAAGGTACCGAAAGATGTTTCTTTACTATCAGTCACCAGGTGCCAGGGTACACTCCATTGATCGATTTATGGGCTACTAAGGGCTCGGTACACTGAAGAGGCTAATTGTCATGTAAGTGTAAGGTCTAAGTACAGGAAGTTATTTGTTATACTTATGTATCAGTAGCGTGGGTTGATTTATTTGCTGGTGCGTGTAGCTGCATTTGTGAGTTTTTTGAAGAATCAATTATTATGGTTATGGTAGGTTTAATTAGGCCTTCGAAGTTTTGATTCAGTTCGAGAAGAAATGAGGATTTAGTAGATACATAGTTACAAGCTGATGTGATAACTGGGAATAAGTCGGTTATAAGTTTTCTATTGCTTTTATATTTTCTTTACAATTTTCAATCAATTTAAAAGTTTATTGTTTTGGCCATGTTAGCCAGTTTTAGTTTTATTTAGTGTTCAAAGGCCGTACTTTATTCCTCTACTTTTTTTACAAATTCACCTTCACTTTCATACATGTGCAGATTTAGAAACCGACACAAATTTTTCCACTAACATCTGTTTCCATTAATCGTATCAACACCAGCTTCCGATTTACGACACTTGAACTCCACAAAGGCAGTATACGACTATACGTGTCAAATTAGTGCTATAAAAGATTAATATTTTGCACAAATTGAGAAAAAACTCGCAGATGTTTGATACTTTTGACTTTTGGTTAGTTTGCCGTCTTTTATTGAATGAGTTTCGATTTCTATAGTTCATTCAAGTTGCAGACGTCATTTTGGTTTGTATTTCTTAACATAATACTTCGTTTTTTTATCGGTCTTAGTTATCTTAGTTCTCATTGTTTACTTATTGCTCATTACATGGCCTGCTCTGCATAAGCAGTAAATTTTTGTTATATTTTCTCTTAAAAGTTCCTATTGTTTACTGTATATCTTGCTCTCCTAGCTAGACAATTTTAGTAACACTCCCTCATAAAACAAATAAAGCTCTAGTGCACAACCAAACTAGTTAGGACATCTCAAGAACATACCAATTTGTACAGCAAAAGACCCACAAATGTCCCACAAGGCCAAGAGCCCTTCACCATTAATATTTATTCGCGGGATGCGGGCCTTCACATTCAAGGAACAATTCTTATCCCCTCACTACAATAGGCTACTTGGCCACGAATTGGCTACTTGGCCCAAATTCCCACAAAGCCAATATTGGTCTACTTACAACCAAATTACCAGTATCGTCCCGCATCCTTAGACCCCTGCGGAGACAAATTTAATTTTAATCGTTTTTTGCAAGTTGCAACAGGATGTCCAAATTGTAATGCTCAAGGTTATAAATAACGTTTTCGGGTACAAGATTGGACAATAGATATGTTAAAGAATCAGGTTGTAATAAAGCAATTTAGCGTCTATAGGAAAAAATTGAAACATGATATCTGTATGTCGCGGAATGTTAGGGTTGGTTTTTTGATTGACAACTAACTGCGAATTATCATGTTAAAGAACAGGGCAATAAAACGCCGCCCATCCGGATGCGAAGTCAGACGAATCAAACTTACAAAACCAAGAAAGTCAAATCAAAATTACATGTTATACTTAACCCTTCACTTATCTCGTCAGCGGAATTGTCAAAACACATTCTGTGTTGGGGTGCGTTCACACGCCCATTTGTAAGACTTGTGACGTCAGCGGATGCGACGTAAGGACTCGTCGTCTTGAATGGACACGCACACACGCACACCTGTACACCGACGTCTTGGAGGCATGTGTGGGTGAATGAACGTACGGCGTGTTTACGCCGAGATTGTAGATAGGCCGACTATGGAGATTGACGGCCGACTAACGTGGACAAACATGCCCGATTCGACTAATTGAAACACGTCCGTTATCCCAGATTGGCGACAAACAGTTTCGAAAAAAAACTTTTTAATGAGCAAACAGCAGTTTTCCATCATAAATTCACACTTGAATTGCGACGATCGGGCTAGAAAACTGTTTCGTCATTTCCGAAATTTTAATAGTGTGTGTTACGATGAATGACGGGGGCATTGGACCTTGTGCCAAAACCATAATACACGGGCAAAGTTGTTTGTGCAGTTAGATGGGTTAATTTGGACTCTATTCTTGTGGTGGTAATGTGTTTGTGGGGTGAAGAAGTATTGTAGTGGCGGTATATCGGTATGAGCTCGAGGGGTGAGGCGCGGGCAGGTGTGAGACCAGATGTCTTGAACAAATTGCCGTGCCATAAGGTACGTGGACGCACCCTTAGTTCTGTGGGCTCGGCGTGTGCCAAGTTTTAATTTTATGCTTGATTAAGACTCGGATACCGGGAGCGACTAATTAATGGCCAGGAGATCGACTGTGCGGCTTTTCGAGTGCTTTGCCGCATTACCTCTGTACCACTAGTTCTTAGGTTTTTGGAAGTTTCTGCGCAAACTACTGCCAAGCTGCAGTTTTAATGTTGAGCTGTTTATCGGAGTAATGTAATGCAAACAGCTTAAATGTGGATTTCAGTTGTGAGAATTTACTATGTGGCTGGATTCAGTTGTTCAAGATATTACGTGTATATTTAGTGTTTTATTAATTTTTTACTCACATGATTTTACGTGAGTATTTTCAATAGACTTAGAGATTATTTTATTTCAGTCCTCCAAACGGCAAACGTACAGTCAGGCATAAAAAACACACACACGTCTCAAAGACGCATAAAATAACACACAAATATAATACACTATTAAACATTAAATACACGTACATCGTTCTAAAGCCTCTGATGTAAAGCCTGAACGTATCATCAAAGTAAAGCCACTTTTTTACACCGTAAGCACATTTTTTTTTACGTATCAATGGACAGTGTACCCAAGGTACCTCCAGTTAATGGAGGCAGAAAGAAAATGCGCCGTAAAGAATAAATAACGAGTCGATGCAGTTTGCTTTTTAACTTAACTATGCTTTATTTTAGTCTGGCAATATTGAGGATTTTTATTCAGCTTTTTGCTTTAAGTCACTGGTCAAAAGAGTTTTTAAAAGCATAATTTTTCTGATTAGAGCCAGGATTAAAAAGTATCGTTGCTATCATTAATTTGTAGTAATACAAAGTTATTTTCCACGTTTCTTACTTATGTCTGTAGTTTTTATAAGTAATGAAGCTTTTTCATAGACATATCGGGAACTGGTCTTTCTTAAATGAAACCCACATTTTAATTCAGGGAATAAAAATTAGAATAGAATGTCATATTCGAATCAAAACTGACTAATAAGAAAAGAGCATTCTTTATTCAAATTGCTGACAAGTTCTATTTCCAAAAGTACCCATCATCGATATATATGTACTACGTACTAGATAGAACGTTCCGAACAAAAAGCGTACCACACTGAACTGCAGTGCAGACTATGCAGTGCCCAAAATGGCAAATCAGAGCGATTTTGACGCCTGCGTCAGATGGATGTCTATGAAACGACAATTATAAAATAGAAAATACATATCAAGGTATAAACTTACACATATAAACTATTCGAGAGTCAAGTTAGTAAAATTACACGCTGTTCATGCTATTACAACGCTTGTATATCATACTTTTCATTAATAATTCAATTTTACAAATATGCATTAATTTGTTCCCGCCCGCCATCTTAAATTATGGATTAAGAAAATCGTGCAGAAACAGATGTGCCATAAAACTGGCAGTAGGTAAAATATCAATGAAAACAGACTTCACTTTGTCATGGTATGTTCTTACTTTCAAGAAAAAATAATTAAATTCGCGAAAATTTGTGATAGCCCTCTTAAGACAAAAAACATCGTAATTAATATTAAAAACTCTAAAAATAAGTTCCTGGTTTTAATATATTACATGATTTTGCATTCAATTAGATATAAATAAACTTTTTGATATATTACATGATTTTGAATTCACTTAGATATAAACTTTTTGAGTAATGAAAAATGTAGGCAAAATACGAGCGACACTTCAGCAATTAACATCAATGAGGATGACTAAATGTCACAATACGTCAACGAGATGTCAACAGACGACATAAGCGGGTAAATTATTTGTATGGATGTTCTTGTCTATCGCTAGAATATATGTCAATGGTACCCATGTACTTGTGACGTCATAACACCCGAATATCATTCGGAAAATGGAAGCTACGTTCAAATGATTTCTAAAATGGCGTCGGCTAGGTAGCGGAAGTGCCGATGACCGCTGCGTTCGTAATTATTTTATTTCACGGAAGTTATAGTCATTGACTCTTTGGTCGCAGCCGTATGGCGATTATATGTGAGTAGATGTTTTTGTCTGGTTCAGGTAATTTGTGTTTCATCTATTTTACTTTTACCTAGCATTATACATAGACCTATTCAACCTGTGTTGCACATATTTCGCACAAAAGTAGCGAAAGAAACGTAAGTAAATATGGTGAGCTAGCCTTCATTTCAAAGAAATTTTAACGAAATGATGACGTCTTTTTCGTGAAAGCGGGTTAAAAATGCAAATTGCTTGACCTAAATCTGTTGTCCACTTAGGTATATCTTATGTCGATTTCTTGATCTTCTAGTATCTCTCTTACATAAATAGGAATAAGTAGTGCAGTGCATCAAAAAAAGAAACCATTCGAAAATTAAAAGAATAATTTCAAAATTGTGCCAACCCCATCGCCTTCTAAATTTAAAATTGTAAAATATTACAGCCTCTGAGCTAGGGATGCCGTCAATTGTTTGAATCGATCAATTGTTAAGACCCTCATACTTTTTCTAGGGTCGATTCGATTATTGTGACGTATCGAATATAATAATAGAGGAAAGGAGAAAGGGGTCGGCTGCACCTTTAGCTATTCCGGGACAAAATGTCGCGTGCCCGGTGCGTACAAGCGTATGATACAAGTTATCCTCCGGAACAAATGTGCATCTTACACCTTGTCATAACTGTACTACAGATGGATTTTTTCGACCGTGTCTCTGATTTTCTTAACTGAAATCACCTAAATTATCGAATTTAGGACGAAATCCGTCTTTCTTTAAAATATACATAGGTATATCGATTCATAGTCAAGTAAAGTCGATAAATCGAATCATTCGATATTAAAATCGATAATCGTTATTGCCAAAACAGATGTGCAATCTTTACAGAGAATTTGCATTATTGTTCGCGTATATCTAATGGGGGTACTTCGAAGAGGATTTTTATTTTTATTGATATTGGCATGTAAGCTGCGAATGCGTTTTTGCATCTGTAGGGGCGCGTGCGATCGCGAAAGATGTTTTGCCGATGATCGATCGATGTCTTCCATTGTGATCGAAAACGTATCGAGTTTCGGGATGCGATTGTTTTGGCAGAGAAATAATCGAATAGATAATTAATGATCTTTTGATAAGATTGCGATGTGTTGATCGATGTAGGTAGATGGCAAAAAAGTTAAAGAGTCTATTTATGGATGTTGTTTTTAGAGATTTTTTGATAGATGATTGTCAGGTTAAGTTTATATCTTTGGTAGTAGAGTATAATAATTACCTGTAAGAAGTGTACGTTTTATCAAATTGTGTTTTTTTTTTAAGTTGAAGACGCCCAAGATATATCTACGTGCATTAACAATTTGCCTTTTTTGGTACCGATTCCAAATTCCAAAAAATACCAAAAATAAAATTTCCAAACCGCACAAAACGCTCAAAACCTAACAAACTTAGATTCGCGTGAAACTTTATCGATCGCGATGCGCACCCCTCGCCGCCATCTTGGGCGCTTGAGCAGCTGCGCCTGCGCCGGGTCAAAGGTGCGAGGGGTAAGCAGCTATTGTAGTGTAGTGGGCGCTGAGTGCTCTGTCTGTAGGATTATACTCACCGCCATATTGGATGTATCGAATTATTGACTTACGATTTACGATTACGACTATAGGTTTCCATATTTTCGAGAAGGGAAATTAAGATTTTTTTAGTAAAAATTGTGGTTTGGTGACAGATCGGTGATGTTAGACCTTAAAATGCGGGTGTATTAGATGATTTTCCTAGGAAGGGGGCAACGGCGAAAAAAATTTTTTTGCAAACACCAAACGCTGAAAACATTCTAATCAAGAAGTCCATCATAAAACAAAATTCATTAAGCATCAGTAGTAGACTTAAATCACTTTCCTCAAAACAAATAAGGAACTTACAACAGCCGAGAACAAACCACCTGGTCACTGAGATTGATTTAGGCGCCACTGTTACTGCAACCATGAAGACATTTGATACGCCCACAAAACACATTAAGTGCCGGATCAAACATGTGCATCGATGCTATCTTTTTAACACGTGCCTTCTTTTCATCAAACTTATATTCAACCTTATTCACATCTCTCAAAGTTCAAATTCCATCGGTCAAAAACTCTAAGGAGAAGACATGAATCACCTTACGATGTTCGAACGTCTTCAAGCGGTTTTAGACTTTGTTTTTGAGAAAGTAAGGTTGGTATTTGATGGAAATGGTTTTACTATAAATGTTTATCGTAAGGTGCGGGCGTAAAATCAGCTGGTCGGACTTGTAAAGACGTTTTTTTCTTGCAAGGAGGTGTTTTCCAAATTCAACTTTGAAAGTTTGTAATAAGGTTGAATTTACCTTGACTGGTTAGTTGTCAATCTAGGGTCTGCCAAAAAGGTGTTGCGTTAAGAAAACTTAAGAAATATACGATTCTCATCCTTATATCTTTATAAATAAGATGCCTTAGAAAATTACATAGACATGTTTGTAATATTTTTGCCAGAAGGTGGTCTACTTGTCAATACCGGATGACGCATCTTAATTTTTTTCTGATACCCTACTTGTATTCAATAGATCTACAAGGTGCAGTTTAATCTATTGTAAAAACGATTTTGGCAAACATCTTTAGCTTAGTTAAACGACCTTTCATTTCGCCTATAAAGTACCGAGTTTTAATATCAGTTACGTAATAATAATATAAAACTTATGAACCACTAATGTATCCTTATAATCCGCGAACAATACTTGAACAAGTAAGAGCTTTAACAGGGGTCGATCGACATGTGCGCACGCGCCGCGTGGCTCGACAATCACAGTAATAATAACTAAAAAAATAATAATAAAATCGGGTGAAGAATAAAGAAAATCACCCCCTGCTCCCCTTGGCTTTATCTTGTAGACTTGGAAATGTTAAAGATAATAGGGGCGAGTCCCCTCGATCGTGCGCGCGCGCACCTTTCGCGGGGGTTGCACCGTGGGGCGTTGTGACGCGTGCGGCTGGCGGTTAAGTTCAAATTGTTGACGCGTCTTCTGTTTGTAGTAAGTACTGGTACTGTATGGATTTGAATTTGAGTCGGTAATGCATACTGACATGACAGCGACTTTAAAATTGTTGGGAAAAGAAGTTAGTATTTAAGCATCATTTATAATCCATTTGCATTACTACAACTAAGTATACTGAGGAAAAAAAGATTCCAACAAATGCGTCCTCCTTCTTTTTGGAAAGTCGGTTAAAACAAAAAGCTCAGAAAAAAACATGTAGAACATCTAAAACTTCAAAGTAATCTTCGTCTACTTTTAGCAGTAATATCATAGTATACTTTTTCAATTACCAAGACTTTCTACATATGACGAGATTACTTTGGTACAAAATGACGTACCAATACGGCCCAAAATCAGAACGCCTCAACCACATATTAGCTTATTTCTAGTTTCGTACGAGTTGCTACGGCCTACGAGGCGTACTCTATTTCCTACGAGCTAGGCCAGGAAATTAAAACCCTGCGTCATTTTTCTTTCGTACTTGACTTTCGTGGTACTTTAGTTGACGAAAGTTAATGGTTTGATTGTTAGTAAGTAGGTATGGTTTAACTTTCTAATTGATTGAAAAACAGAATATTTTTAAAACTTGTTTAATATATATGTTAAAGTAAGCATGATATACTAAATGATTCGTGTAGGTATACAGTGATTGCGATATATGTTATTTGTTTCGAGAGGAAATATTTGTAAACACTCTGAAACACAGACGACTATAAAACATCTTACTACCAGGCTTGCTTAGCTTCAATGAGAGCTTAAAATCGGCAATTACATAGACACTTGAACAGTTCGAAAATCCCTAAAAAATCGACAGCAGCTTTTGAAACTAAATAAATCAATCAGAAACAGATAAGGCCAATCCAACAAAGACAATATATTTTTGTAACTACGTCAATATAAATCAAAAGCCAATTACTGAGATATGAATGAAACGGGAAACGGAAGCAAAGGACGTATTCAAAAAGCTCAGAGATAGGCTTTGTAGTCCACCTTTGATTACCTGACGCAGAACGCGGACCAAAGACAATATGTGGACGTGAATGGAAAGGAGAAATTAGTTTTTTTTTGCTGCCATGTTGGTACTTCGGCCTATGTATTTTTTTTTCGCGATCCTCTCCGATGTTTGCTTGGTGATTGTGAATTTTGTTAGTTTAATTGTTTTTTGGATGGTCCTCCTTTTTTGGGTTTCGTACCCAAGCCCTACTGCTAAGCTATCGCTGTCACCAAGTCTGTACCTCATGAAGCATGATTGTTACATAATTGTATTTTTTTTTTTATGTCTATCTGTTACATAGCTAGATATAGTTTGTTGATATTACAGTAAATACTAAACACTGCCATGTAATAGCGACTCTTTACTATATTCATCCACTAATTAACCCGTTGTATACCGTTTTATACGCGACTCACAATTGATTTTCAATTGTTTTACAATTAGCGACATACAAGCACTTAACTTATACAAAAACACAAAAATCTGCACATCTAATCCCCACAATCCTATTCCATTTAACTCCTCTATTTCTTACTCAAAATCAATTATTGTGGTTTTCAAAAAAAATCTGACAAGACATGCGGGCCACCATATGGCAAGCAAGGTGTTCTATCAAAGAAACTCTTTCGGCAAAAGGTGCAAATTTTGAAGTAGGTCATCTTCTTATTAAAGACTTTTTGCTCCATGTCATTTCTTATATCTACCTGGCTGGGTACACGTGGCTTGTAATAGTAAGAACACCGTGTGTTAGGTATAAAAAAAATAATTTACCTATATGTTTAAATTTAGAACGCCTATACCTCATTCGAGTAGGCATAAAGGTAAATAATCTTAAGACAACTTTTTATACAAATACATAAATAATCTGTAAAGGACTTTTTACACAAATATCAAAAACATGAAATACTGCCAATATGCCAAATTGAACCATTCAATTGATTATGTTATTATTTTTAAACGTTTTTAAATAAAACATCATTTCAAAATGGTTTATCTTTAGTTATATACCAATCTATTTAAACAGAGTACCTATAGCTGTTATAATTTAAGCATGTAGGCAGGTTATATTTTTCCAGGTAGGTACGAAAGGATAAAATAATGTGTAGAGAGACTAAACGGATGTTTTGCGGTTAAATTTTTAGCTTGTTTTCAAGTCAAAAAACATTATTTTTATCTATACCTGTTCTTATATAATTGGGTAGGTAATCCCGGCTGTGGACTTTCCAAACTCAAATGCAGTAGGTAACGTTAGAAAAATATTAATAACTGCTGATTTTTATAAACAACTTAATTTGAAATTAACAGTATCATCACTCAACGACCAACTAATCGAATACTGATTATAATTAAATAAAGGGGTTTAAACCCCGTTTAAACACTTATAATCATAGCCATTTAAATAAAAATTCATAAACAATTCATATGATTTACTACAGTACTCGAGGTCACAGCAATTATCTATGTTAGTGTGCCACAATCTCTAATAATCAATAGCATTTAGCACACGCCACCCCATCAAAATACCATCAAACATGACACGCGAAAACCTACCTTAACTGTACGCAATAAAATCCAATTTCAATTGTCACACAAACTGGTCTTTAATGACCACCAAAATTGATTGATCCCTCGATTTCTTACGTAGCTTCTACTTTGTTCGAGTCAAAGATGGTATGAGAGGTCATATTACGTTGGTTTCATCCTCTGTATGCGTTCTAAAACACATCTGTTTGCTAGTTCTTCAGTGGGATAAACGTGACATTTGGTGAAGCGTTACTTGAAGGATTTTTAATTCGAATTTGGTTTTGTTATTGGTTAGGGGTAACTATTCGGTGATAATTAGACGAGGAAATCACGACATAATTATAAAACAGTAGTCCTCTGCTGCAGTGTTTGAGTTTCTATTCGCGATAAATTGAAAAATTGCTGAATGAATTATTATGCGGTTTTCGCTACATTACATTAGGTATTTTAAAAATAGGTACATGTGCGAATTCGGGGCGGTCAACTTTTGAGGTCAATTTTCGAGCTATTCTTATGGATGGGTTATAGGATACCTATAGGTGATTGTGGGCTGAAGGAGTCTCGTAAAGAGGGTATGTAATATGTCAATACTTATTTTAGTCAAAGGTTTAACCTATACCTTTATTACCCAAATAGAATACCTAAATCCTGTTGCATAAAGGGCTCTAGATAGGCGGTTTTGATTGATTGACGGTAAAGAAGAGGTTTATATACATCTTGTATACAGAAATTAAAAAAGAAAATAATTTTCGTATTGCTTCTTATAAGAATCAACATTCCACGAAAACTCTTAACAATTTCCAAAAAACGACATTTAGTTATGGAATTTATTTTGAAAAATCTCATGAAAGAAATAAGCGTAAAAAGTTATGGAAATGAGAAGTTAACATCAATAAAATTATTTAAATCACATCGCCCCTTTCAATTAAAGAGCATACATCCATTATAGTGTGGGCCGAGCCATGAGCGACTAGCGATTTTAGAACAATCATTATTTTGTATGAGGCTACTTACAGTTTCCTGTGAGAAAAGTTTTTTTTCATATTTAAATGTATCTTTGTCTTAAGATATGGTGTATTAGGACGTATTTTTGTATGTTATGTTTAAACTTTCTTCTTCATACGAACTTTTTTTTCCAACTTGAGCCAAATAAAAGTATAGTATTTTTATACTGAAAACAAATGAGTACATTCTTGTGAATGCCACATGTACTTTATAATTTGCATCACTTAGGTATGTCAAAGATCATTCCTTTCCAAAAAATCAACTACTAAAGGGATTTTTTAACCTACAAAACTAAGAAAAATATTAACATTATTTCAAAGCTTCACAAAACTTTAACCCTCTTATAACTTGCGCCTCACCCCCGTAACGCTCACACAAGACAGGAAGCATAGAGTCCCGCCACAAAAGAGAACATATAATTACAATATCATACCGGGACAGATAGCAACAAGAAAATGGCGGCAAGTGGCTCACTTGTCGCTTCCTTTGCCACACAGGTTTTCAAATTATAAGCTATCGTATGACATTTCCTTTACCTTTTTAATTCATCTTTTTGTATCTTTGATGTTCTGAATGGGTAGGTGATTGACCTGTTATCTATAGGGGACTTTTTAGGTCCGATTGCAGTCAAAGGGTTACGTATACAAACAATTTAATACAGCAGATTCTTTCGTATATTTTATCTTGGTTTTCTAATGTATTTTGATAGTAATAAAATGTGTTAATTAATGTGTAAATGTGGAAGTAAATGAAGAGACAATATGACGTGTTTTACGTTCCTGCGGAAGTTGTTAAATTAGAGGGGAAACTAAAATGGTGATTACCGGGAATTTGCAATATTTTATGTAGATAGGTATGTTGTGACCCTCTTTTTAATTGTGGTTTTATATATGCACATTAAACTACATTGAGGAAATAATGGGTAGGTAACTAGTTACCTAAGAATTAATAAAAATCATATGTATTTATTTATCTGCAATTGCAATGACGTCAAGACATGTTTTTGTATTCACTGTTTTTGGTATATTTTGTAGATATATTTTAATAAGGAAAACTAGTATAAACGCTTAATCACTTAAAGGTATTATGCCAATTTTAAATTTAGTCTTATGGATAAAAATATCGTCCTATAATAGAAAACAATGCAATTGGTAATGTTTTTTATCTAAGCCTAAATGTGCCATTAAAGAAGGAAATACATAAAACAATAGATAATTGAGTCCATATTGTTCTACACCAGGTGCATTCAAACATAATGTGAAAGAATTTTGTTATAAAAGTTGAATTATTTCCGTAAATTCCCACAGGTCACTTCCCCTTTGTGATACGGTAATGTAATTATTACACCTGACTGTACCGATAGAAAATACATTGGTGACTTTACTTTTTAATTAGAAAAAGCTTTTTTTATTATTTTTTAGTTAAATATGAACTATGTAGATACCGATCTATTGTATTTGGTGTTTAATTTAGGTATAGCTAAATACTCGCGATTTAATTAATTGAATATTTAGTTGTCTAAAACCAAATTTATAAAATGTTCATATTATATATTTATTTCTTGACTATGCTATATAGATTTCATACGTATTTATTTTTAAAATAATAATCTTCAAAACAATCCTTTGATAAAAAAATATAGTTGCTGTAAAATTTTTAAAATTTCTTAAATACCAAATATATTTTCCAGCAAAAAAGAATACCTACCTAAAAAATATTGTCCCAACTTTCTCTTGGTCAGTACTGGCGGTAGTGCGTGACTCCTACCGGAAGCGGGCGGCCGCCATTGTGACGTAGCTTCCGTGCGCTATGCGTAGTTCCCGCTCCCGCGCATCGCTTGTACTGTCGCGATCTTGTTAGCTAGATCATTGATCACTTAGTGTTATGAGATTTAGGATTTTAATTAGTGGTTTGTGTGATCATTGTTCTAGAGGATTTTAGGAATAAGTTTATGTAACAGTAGGTTATACGTACTGTATTTATTTACGTAATAAATATGGAAGATTATTTTTCAAAAACTATTCTTGGGCATTTCAATCATCTTAAATGTCGTTACTTAAAGTATTCTTAGTTCAATAGAAAGTCTGAAAGATAAAAAATAGCATGTTTTAATCGACGCTACGGCAAGAAAAATGGTCCGTTTCACAAGAACTCTATTTGAAAAAATGGACCTCATACGCCGAAAAATGGAACAGATTCTCGTAAAACCGAAATTCAAAACACAAGATAACATGTTCGGTGCAAACTAATAAAATAACGAAAGGTGCGAAACGAACACATAAAATATAAACAAGCGGTTTTAGAAAACTAAAACCAAATAAAGAGAAACCGACGCCAAAGCGTTTCGGATCTCTCAATTCTGCCTTTTGCGGAAACAAAGAATTCTTGTTTCTTTTTCGGGAATTTTTCTGTTTCCTTTTTTTCCGAAATGTCATCGCCAGCCATTCTCCGATCACTTAACAAGAATAATGGTTACATGACCACTCAGACAGAACATTGCGACATCGACGTACGCCGGCAAAAAACATCAGTCTATCGATACAAGAGGTAAAAAAAATCGTACTTGCGTTTAAAAATCGCAGAATTTTTAAACAAAAGAGCCTCGAGTGTTGCCAGAGCATGATTAGCTGCATGTATGGAATTGAAGGAGGTTTTATGTTTTATTTACAAAAATGGACTTCAGCGGAAATGTATTTCCTTCACGAGACGGTGTAATGGCTCATCCAGTAAGACTGAAAGGGCTTGAAAATGGTTTTTATATAAAATAATACAGAAAAATAAAAGTCACAATAATTGCAACAAACATCTTTAATTAATTAAGTCTCTCATCGCTGTAAAAGCGTAATCTAAACCGAAATAGGTTAAACAAAGGCAGTGTAGTCGTGGATGAAGCGAGCCGTGGGCCTGCGCGGGCCCGCTCTGCTCAAACGAGCCAACCGGCTAATCCCAGCGCATCTGCGCTTAATGAGCTACTCAAGTACACCCTAACCTGTTTACATTGTATCTTTATTGTGTTTTTTGCTCGAGTCTTTCTTTCCTATGTAACGAAATGATTTTTTTTCCTACCCACAGCCCGTAATAAAACGAAATCTCGCGTCGTTACTGCCTTTGTCTTTTAAGCGATTTATTTTTAATTATGTTCGTACGTAGTTGTGTGGACTATGAAGAAGATGCAATGCTGCAGGCGGCTCAATGCGATTGTGCTGTCAAATGTTTTTTTTGGTGGTATGTTGCTCTTTTTGTGGGCGAATAGAAAGACTAGAGACAGACCTTTATAGGAAGTACTTAGGTACATGTAATTTATTGTGTGCAGAGGAATGGGATGTGTTTTTGGATTCTTTACGATTTTTAGTAAACATTACTTTCATAGCTGTTTTGATAGAGAAGATTTTATCACTTAACCATTTTTGGGGCTTCAATCGGACGTGAGCTGTCCCATCAGATCCACACAGACCATCATCTTACACGCCAACAATTTACCATCACTTAATACAAAAAACCACAACTTAAAACATAAACACTCGAACAACAGCAAAAAAAAAAACAATACACACGAGCAAATAATCATAACAGCACGAATCTACCAAAGTTCTCACAAAACGGACGGTACAAAGCAACTAATCACGCTGCCTGGTGGATGCGTGGCCCCATTTCACACATTGTCTGTACCCTGATTAAGGCGATTGTCGCACTTCCTAGGATATTAAAACCTTCTTGCCTACGCGCATAGATCTATGCGTTCTAGAAAGTTTAGCCACCATTTTGTTCTAGCTCACAGTTTGTTTGAGCGCGCGTTTTTTGTTTTTTGTTCAAATTTCGATTGTCACGTTTTTTGTTGTGTTTTATGCGTTTTTAGCGGTTTTTTGTTTTTGTTGCCTTTGTGGTTTTGAGCTTAGGTTTTGATGTGTTAGTGTAATGAGAAAAGTGTGAGTTGACATCAAATAGTCGCTTGAAATTGGGAGGAGATTACTATAGTAGAAGGGCAGTAGGTATATTAAGGAAAGTTCTTTTTAAAATTGATTTAAGATTTTCACAGACAGATATAAAGCAGATGACTTATAAGAATACAGCTAGTCATTTATTAGCGTATGGGAAGATCATATAAGAATCTAAATCTACAACCAATTCCCATGTTTTGGATGAAAGTTATAGATAAAACACTATTAAAATGATGATGAAGCAAAGATTTGGGAGGGCCTATGAGAGGGTTACAGAGAAAGTCGGGAGGACACGCTAATTTTACCCTCCGATCGATAAGCACTTTCACAGGAAATTGATATTAACTTCTATTAATATGAGTATTGTTATCTCTCTTCCGTTTTATTTTAATTAATTTTAATAGTTGTTACGAGGCAAGGATAAGTTTCATTCATAGAAATAGAAGGCAGACATATGTATGTAGCAGTATCTACTTATCTATTTAAGATACATACTCAGGTATGTATTAAGTATTGAAGGAGGGGATCAAATGAGATGAGATTTTTTAACCATTAGTCATATGAATGAGAGATGTAATTATAAGACTTTCAGAAGGCTTGAAGTCTTGTTCCCTATTGTTAAATTAGGTAAGGCGGTACGTTTAATAAGCATTAAATGATTAACAAATTCTTTAAGCCGAGTACAATAGTTACACTTTATACCCATCAAAAGTGTCCCACAAAAACTTAAAGCACAATCCAAGTTTTCGCTCAAACAAAAATTAAAACCGGAAAAAATCGGAAACCCAAAACCAGAGACTAACAGAAACTCACTTAAATCTGACCACAGACAAGCAAAAACAGTAGCGTAAACTCGAATGTTTATTAAAAGTAAAAAACGTAAAGTTCAACGTCCTGATACGAGTCGGCCCTGTTTGTCATGTCAACAGATATTACTTTTGGACGGACAGACGGACAGACTTTCGTGTTTATCGTATAGTTTTGGTGCATCAGGCTTTTATGTCGTTTGATGTCACCTGTGTTGTGATTGGCTGGTTATAGATATAGATAGGTTTCGTGGTGCTTTTTTTTGAGATTTGTATTTGGAATTATTTTATGATTCAATAATTCATATTTATTTATTTAATTGTAGGCTAAATAAAATTCATATTTTCATTTGCGAAATAAACACGATTATAGCAGATCGTTTTATGATTTGAGTAGATATTTCTCCGGGAAAAAAATAAAGCTATTTCTGAGGAGTATAATAAAAATCTAGCCCCATTTCTTAACGATAGGTATTTTATTTCTAGTATCTAGGTAGATAGCTACATAGTTACACAAAGAGTTTAGAGAGAGCTTATAGGATTTGAACTTTTACCAGTCACATTTAGTTACAATACAATTTATGACTAACATATGTTTACAACTGCAAAAAAAGCAATCTGTAACAGCCTACACAATAACAAAGAAATTTAAAGCCAATATATCGCCACAAATGTCAGAAAAGGTGTTCAATTTTATGCGCACGCGCCGAACATATGTTTGCGGTGCATAACCAATGTTTGGCCAAACATTTGCACAAAAAATTGATGAGCCTTCTCAAGGTGTGCTATATGAATTATCTACAGCATTTTTTTGGTATTTTTTGCCTTTTAAAGTTCGCAAAAAAGTATTTAGGATAACCCTTTTAACTTCCGATTAATTGTGTAAATATTGATAGGCAAGTTTTTTTACTGTAGTAATTTTTGTGCATTCTTTCTTATATTATGATTTATACTATGCCAGAAAGTCAGGAAATCATAATTTTATTAGGTTATAGTCAAGACTAGTCGATTGAAATAAGTCATATATCAAAGTATAATCAGTCACTCAATCATAATTTATGAAAACAAGCAATAAAAATAAATGGTTAGTTCACAATCAGATATAACACCTTACTTAGCCCTCCCACGGCGTTACACTTAAGTATAAGAAGCATACGTCGCGCTCCCCTAAGCAGAAAATATCCATTTAAGTGTTAGGACAAGGTGCTATTGAAAGCGATTTTAAGAAACAAACGTCTTAAGATAAAAAAAGAAATAAAAATTATGAATATTTTATCTCTTAATATAATTGTGCAAAAATAAGAAATAAAAATAAATGTACAAGCGATAAATATCTTATGGCCTTAAAGAATTAAATCAAATTGATAAATTCATTTTTTTAACATCGAACGGGATTCGGCCACTGAGTAACAGTAAATATTATTTTAAAAATAAAATTTACAATACCCCAAGTAAATAATACTGTGAAAATGTAAATATTTTAAAAAGTCCTCACACGTTTTATACAACTCTTTTAAATACTTTACGCGTTATTAAAATAACGTCCGCAATAATTGGGTGGCATCATTTTTCATCATTCATTTTTCTTTTTAATCGAATTCTGTTAATATCAGTTATCGGATGCAGTTGTTTAAATATAAAGTGTTTTTATTCACGTGTACAATCATTTTGATTTTGCCTTTTTGTTTTACAGCAATTTCTTTGTACAACCTTAAGACGTTTGTTTTCATAAACTGAGCGATTTTACGAGTTGCTCGCCCGCTTTCAGTGAGACCTTGCCTTACCAGTGTGTTTAACTAAACGGGTGTTTACATCGTCTTGAGACGGAGGGTTAAGAAAACGCTAGGGGTGTCACGGTATACTCGTAAATGCTTGTCAACACGCAATGTAAATGTGGGGTTTATGCATTGCCTGTTAATTTGTGTTATTTGTGTGTTTCGTGGTTTATTGCGTAATGTTCAGTTGAGGGTGGAATTTATTTGATATTGTTTTGTTTTGGTGTTCTTTTGATTAAGAACATGTTTCTTACAGCTGTAATGATCTCAGCGTAGTCAATTATGATTGTTTTTTTTTTGTTGTAAATTATGAAGTTTTTGAAATATGTGATTTTTATGTGTCTACGAAATCCTGTTTACAGTACAGTTTCCTTTTTTTTTCTTGCTGGAATATACTTAGTTGTCTTGTTTTCTGAAGTGGCATCCCTAAGACGGGTCTCACAATCTCACGGGTATATCGAGAGCACTCCAGTCCCTCTGAGGAAGAGCCGATGTTCACACTCTTTACTTTATTGCTCTTTTAAGGATGAGAACTTTGTATTTTATGTCTTCTCCTTAAGATTAGGATATCTATAAAAATAATTAATGTATTTTTGATTGACTTTTTTTTTAACTGACGTCAAAAAAGGAGGTTCTAAGTTTAACCTGTATGTTTGTGCGCGATTATCTCACGTTTGGCTAAGCCGATTTTGATGCGGTTTTCAGCATGTCAGGCTTAGTTGTTTGTTAGAATTTTGTTTAAAGCTTATTTTATTATTTTATGAATCTATATTAAAACTGTTTCTTCTTTTATATTAACAGAGAACGTCTTAGTTGAACGTTGTTAGACTTTGTCTTATATTGTGTAAACGTTTTTAATGAATCAATTAAAAAAGATCATCACATCTATCTCAGATGCATTTTTTAAGCATCAACCTTCTTTATTCAAATCAAACATTTGAACATCAACTGTCGCCCAGCTGTTTCTACCAGTAATTAGATATGTATGAGGACACACGGTTTACTAGCATCTGTCGGTAGATTGAGACAAATCAAACAAGACTCAGGATTCCCGACCCTGCTAAGTATACGTTCACTCAAGCTTACCTTGGGAAGTCCGTCCATATTTCGTCCAGTACCTATGTACAGCAAGCTTCAAAGGTGGTAAAAAAATTGAAATTTTCAAAACTACTAAACACCGTGTCGACGATAACTAACGATAACTAGATAATTAGAATACTTTTGTGAGTATTCTAGTTTTTTTTCTAAGTTTAGGATGTTAAGTAAATAATACAGATATTAAGAAGTTACTATAATTTAAGTTCAAGGCACTTTTGAAAATTTCGATTTGGTCTGCAACTTTTAACGTGAGAACTATCGGACATTTTAAGCATATTTTCACAGAAACCGGGCATTTTTTTACCTCAATAAAGATTGAAATATCAATTATGATTAACGCTGTTTTTTATAGTAATGCAGGTGTATTTTTCACGTCATTTTTTGTTGTTTTCTGACGCATTGGTTTTCGGTTGCGCTGCGCGTTGTGGCCGTATTCCCAAACGGGACGAAAATTTGTATGTACGTGTATGTATTTAATATTTAAATCGGACACCTTGATTCGGTTTATTTATTATAAAGTATAGTTTTTTTTTGTTAATGTCTGGAAGGCCGTTTGAGACATTTATTGCAAAAATGGAACGTATTTTGGCTGAACTTTTTTTAATGGTAAAACATATGTCATTAAAATATATTAATAGCAATATAGGTTCAATCAAAGTCTATTTTTAGGCGATGGGAGGGTATTTTTTGTTACTTTTTTTATTAAGTACAAAACCTCTATCAATAATATGAATTTATAGCCATTTAGGATTAATCAAAGACTATTCTTACGTAACGTGATCGATCAAAATTTAATAATAATTCGCGTGCGAAAGGTGTGTACTTGTGATTGTTATAGAGAGGGCTTGTGCAATGGTTGTGACACTGAGCTATGGGGTGCATCATGCCTACAATTGTTGAAGGTGCTGACAATCCGGGTTGTATTTTAGGGTGGTAGAAATATGTCAAAAATACTTTTAATGTTTACAATATTCTGTGCCCGAACTCCGTTCGGGAAATAATCTGCTCCTATTTTGAAGCGTTTTTTTTTTAAAGTACCTATTTTTAAAAATGCGATTAGCATAATTCAATTCAATTCTTAATTCAATAGAGATGATTATTATTGGTATATTTTATTTCTGAATTGCAGTAAATAGTTCAAGTACAGTACATGAAAAATTGAGGCATGAAAAAGAGTAGATAGCTCTTTATTGTATTTAAGTATAGACCGTACTTAATATATTGACTGCGGTATCACTTACTGATGGTCAACATATATAAAAAAACAAACGAATTAATCAATAAAAAAATCCATATAACCTAAAACCTACTTCCAAAGACCACCAAAGAAACCAAGAACACTAATGGCTAAAACTTCGTGCTAAAATCAATTACAAGTTTGTCCCCAAATATGTGATAGTCCCCCAATCTTGTGTGATCCGCGGTCACTGAGGCATCCCTTTAATCTAACTTGTAGGAATCTTCATACTTGATGTGTGTTTTAATTAGATCGAACTAGATTTTGCCCTTGATTGTGCAACATCAATTTCTTGCAAGCCGATAATTTGCCTATTTGTACGACAGTACTAAAAAGATTTTGCGTGAAGTAAAAAGCATCTACAGCCATTTTGTCAGAAATAAAACCTTTCATCCTTAAATATTAGTGTGATGTGTTGAAGAAGGATATTTTACTAAGAAACATGTCGTATCTACAATTTTTTGTCGTTTATCGGAGTTTAAGTATCATATGGTAGGTACCTAAATATGAAGTCAATCTGGAGCAAGTATCAATACAGAATTTGATTAGGTATATTAAAGTACGTATTTGAAAACCGTCCGAAACTTCTCCACAAAGACAAAAAAAAACAAAACAAATCAACCAAAAATTAAATAATTCAAACATTAAAAAAAAGAAACAACGAGCGGAGACTATCTTACGGCACGCGTACGCTAAAAGGACGAACAAACAATGCGCCATTAAACGGGAACAAAAGGACCAAACGCCAAGTCGGGGACAATTAAAACAAGAAATAAAAGAAATAATAAGGAGCTGTGATAATAAGTACTTATTATTATATCGCGGATGGGGGCTACGATACACCTGGCACGCGACTCCCCTTCAAATGTTGGAATATTTTTTAGCCCCTAACAAAGATGTGTATTCCAATTGGTTTGCAATGGGATAATTTCTCATTTAGGTTTAAGATAATGAGCGGTCTTATTTTCTATTTTTATATCTCTTTTCGGTAGTTGTAACGTTTTTTGACCAGATTTTTTGCTTGCTTTTGCAACTTGGGTATGACAAGAGGCAAATATAGTGTTCGTTTTTGAAAAATTCTTGAACTCTTTTACTGTAATAAAAATTGTGGAATAATTACTGAAAGATATAGACAATGTAACCATATCTTGAATTGAATAATTCTGATCATAATGTAAAATTAAAATAGGTAAATTTATATTTCTTTTTTATACAAATAAGCAGTCTTAACCATCACAAAACTACAATCAAATACCTCACTTGCTACAAAATTTAAATAAGTCCACATAAACATGATGCATTCATTTGCATGCTTTGGCGGCGCACGCGCAAGTAAGTCACATCTGCCGCCCCACCTGGGCAATGTTGCCCCATTGTCCAAGTATAAGGGGAAAATGTACGCGAAAGAAAATAATAATATTTGTTAGAAGTGGACATGGTGCGGTGTGGCTTTGAGATTCTGTTGAAGTTAGCGGTAATTTTATTTTGAGGGTAGTGATTTTGATGGTTTTAATATTGATAGATTGATTGCAAATATGTTAAAGAAAATATTAAGTAACAGTTTTTGTGGTAAAAACAAGGTTAAAATGATGTAATTCAATAATTTGCATCTTAAAGTAAATAGTATCAGATAATGTTTGTTTTGACTAGGTGTCTAATTTTCTGCGGTCAATTTACGCGAAAAGAGATGGATTTATGTTTGTAATTAATTATAATATTTCAAGCAACATAGAAACTAATGAACAGCTTTAGAAGTAACTTAGCACATCACTAGATAATGTATTATCTGATTTGAGAGGCGAGTAAAACCGGAACAAAATCAGTACATATCAGTACACACAATTTTCATATATTTAGTTCTCACCATTTCCATTAACAAGCGTGCCTATAATTAAGTTCAATTATGTTAATGAAATTCATACATCCTTATATACAGGTGTACCAACCTTTGAAGAGTAATTTGGCGTGACTTCAGGAAACGGAAGTACGTTGGCCAATGGCGGCCCGTCACGGAATGCGCGCCAATGGAATATGGAGGAATTCTAGTACTGGTTTTATATTGTGGATTCAAGATGTGTGTGGATTCATGAAATATGTGTAGTTCTTTATTGGTTGTTATTTACTGATGGCTTTGGAAGATAGTGAGTTTCTTTGACGCATTTACCTGTTCGTGGATGCAGGATTTACCTAACTAGAAATTGGCTTAGAATTTTACGATGTTTTGGTCATAGCTTGGACTTGGTCAAGAAAGTCTTATTACTGTATGTTGGTAGATCAGCATCTACTTCTAGATAGTAAATAAAATTACACTCTCTTGACAACAGGCACCGTTTGGAAAATTCGTTTAGGGGCTGTCAATCTTCAACTGTCATTCTTGTCATACTTTACTCTAGCATCAATTTGCTTTATTATTAACTAGCTGGTGCCCGCGACTTCGTCTGCGCAGGTTTAGTATTTCGAACAATATGTTTACAAATTGTAGCCTATGTGTTATTCTGATGTATAAGCTATATTATTGTAAAGTTTCATTAAAATCCATTCAGTAGTTTTTGCGTGAAAGAGTAACAAACATCCATACATCCATACATACAGACTTTCGCGTTTATAATATTAGTAGGATTTATCTAACCAACAAAATCATCACCAAAACATTATCCCCCACACACTAATTCATAAACTATCAAACAAAGCCATCCAGACACTTCTAAAGACGGTATAATTACTTTTTATCGCGACGGCTTAATGTGAGAACTTTGGAATTCTTAACCCGCTATGTGTGGGCGTTGGCGCGAGACTCGTTGGTACTCAAGGTACCGTGTAAATGTAGGCTTGTGGTGTCTACGGGGGTTTAGTGGGAACAGGCCTGTTGGAGAAGATGGGGTAGTGTTGGAAAGGGTTTTGGAGAAGATTTTTTAGTTGGTGGTGTATTTTGATTTGGTGTGAGGTGGAGAAGAAGGATAGTTTTTGGAGCTTGTCTTGTTTTGTGATTTTTCGTTGGAATGCTTTTTTGGTTGCCTAAATGCTGAGAATTAAGTCATAAAGTAAGGTGCTGAAACGTTGATGAAGTCTCTTTTCTTTTAATATTTTTCAGTTGTGATCCTATGCGTCTCTCAATTGGCATAATGTTGGGTATAGAGAAGTACAAATTAATAGTGGCTTAGTTTGATTAGCCATTTACATAGTTCAATAAAAATAATAAAAAACAACGCCGTATTTGAACAGTTTTTGTCAAAAATCGACCCGAAAAAATATCCAAAATATTTTCAACTCAAAAAATTTGTTCCGTGCCCGCCTATTTCTCACTCCCCTATGTTTCCATCATCACACCTCGACATTCAATTTAAACGCGTCTCGCGAGCAATTTGCGACTTGCGGCAACTTAGTTCATTGTGTCGTCGCGTCTTTTGTCGCAGAAACGCAAGCTCATGTGTGCGCGCCCTTACGCGAATTTCTTGAATAAATTTAATAATGTTAGCTTTGTTTCGCTGCCTTAATATAATGGGGGCTTTTCTTTTGAGTGAAAAGTGGTGTAATTTTTATTTTTTCTTTGATAAAATGTAGTAAATGCTAGGTAGTTTTAAGCAAATAAATGTAAATTATTAATTAGAATTAGTGTCTACGTAAAATATAGTGTGGTCATTTATGAAAATATTAATATTCAAATCTACTGTAATACCTACCTAATTACTAATGTCTAGTCTATGTAGAAGTTTGATAAATTATATTACATACTGATTGGTTATATAGCCACAGGTAGGATGACAAAAAATATTCCAGATACTTTTTACCACTCGTTTTGACAAAACTTTCATCACTACATTTCAATAATAATATCCAGAAAATCGCTCCCAACATCCCCTCCATTTCTTTCCACAGATAATGAAGACTCCTGGCCGTAATACCTCCTTTACCCGGCTGCACCATAACACTCGACTGCTATCTTGAGTACAGCCGTTCTCTCCAGTCTAATGGAGATGCTCTTAGTTCCTGCTCAGCGTTTGTGGTAGACTGTCTCTTTTTTATGCCGTCCTGGTACCTATTGCAATTGGGAGCTGTAGTTTTTTTGTTAAATGGGTATTTTGGGGTATAGTGTCTTATAGGAAAATGTGTTTTAGTTTTCTATTTTCATGTAGTACCTATATAATATACTAATATACCTCCTTACACTCGACTGCTATCTTAAGTACAGCCGTTCTCTCCAGTCTAATGGAGATGCTCTTAGTTGCTGCTCAGCGTTTGTGGTAGACTGTCTCTTTTTTATGCCGTCCTGGTACCTATTGCAATTGGGAGCTGACGGTTTTTTCGTTTGGTATATTTTTAATGAGTTTTTGGGGTATAGTGGTTTATAGAATAACTAGCTTTTGCCCGCAACTTCGTTCGCGTGGAATAGTGACTACCAGCAGATTTTTGATTTGACCAATAGATGGCGCTATATGTCCGGAATAATTTTTTTTTTTTTTTTTTGTAATAAAAACTATCCTATGTCCTTTCTCAAGTTTCAAACTATGTCTGTACCAAATTTCACACAAATCGGTTCAGTAGTTTAGGCGTGAAGAAAAGACAGACAGATAGACAGACAGACAGACAGACAGACAGACAGACAGACAGAGTTACCTACTTTCGCATTTATAATATTAGTTTGGATGTGTTTTAGTTTGCTATTTTCATATAAATAGTACTAATATATATATGCCGTCCTGGTACCTATTGTGATTGGGAGCTGACGGTTTTTTTGGTTAAGAGACATTAGAAAAATTGAGAATTAGTTTGGTATGTTTAGGTATGTAGTAATTATAAAGCAGAAGAGTTTGTTTGATTCAACGCGCTACGCGAATGTCAAGAACTAAGTAAATAGATATAACACACATTTTTAGTGTTACATATTATTATTACCCATGTATTGGGAAATGTGCTATAGACTGCTTTTATCTGGGTAAGCAGTGTAATTCTTACACGGGATGCGGTTGTAACTACTGGCGAAGACTAGTCTGTTTGATATAAGTATACTTAGTTTTAGTATTGCAATGTAAGGGCTCGTGCATTTACAAATACTACTACACAAAATGACAAGAAAACCAACAAATATTTTATTCACCAAACATTCCTTACAACTTACAATACATGACCCACATCCAATAAAAAAAAGCGCGCGAAACACATTAAAAAAATAAATATAAAAATAAAAATGTCCGCCACACCGCTCCGTTCCACGTAATGACTCGAAGATTCGCGCCATCAGATCGGGGTGTTTCTCTAATGAGATCTACCTTCGTGTCAACGTACAATGGAACGCGATGCGTGAGTTTTCTTTTTTTTAAACGTCAAGGGTTGGGTCCATTCAGCCTTGTGTTGAAAAAGATCGCATTCTAAGTAATGATTGTACGTATGTAGGTTTAATACTGTTAGTGGTTCTGTTGTGAGAAACTGCTTTGCCGTGTGACTGTTTGCAGCACTTGAGTAAAGTAAGGCGATTGTCTAGGCTTGAAAGTGTGTTTTCTGTTTGGTTGAGTTTTGAACGCAAAAATTGACATCAGGTGAAAATATAGTCTTCTAAATATTTCTTGGATATGACATTATCATAGCTTATATCTTCTTCATAAATCTCTTGCATCTATTAGTGATAACCGCATGAACATAAGTGCAGTTTTTTTTTAGTATATCGTTAGCAGATGTCGCGAAAGACTTTAATTATAAGGACTTACCTAAAATATGGGTAAAGATGTCACGCAAGGGTGTCAGATGTTCTGCTTAGGTGTAGATGGTAAAGAAGTCTGCAATAGAAGAGATTGAAGGAGTTAGTTTAACAAAAAGTTAGTTTAAATAAAACTGGGGTAGATGTGGAAAGAAAAATACAGTGTGCGTATAATTAGAAGAGAATATCTATAGGTAGGTATTTATGTGGTCAAGTGCTTAGAAATTAGTAGATACTGCTATTAAAAACCATTGGCTGTCATAAAGCCGATTACTTGAAGAAACACATTTTATCAAAATTTACTACTAAATAAAATCTTCGTAGCGCTACGACATTTACCACCGCTACGGCGTAGTCCAATCGTAGCACACAAGACAACAATTGGATATTACGATCTATTCTTGTAGCCACTTAAACCATCCGTCTTCTAAGATCCAAGTTAGTGTAAACTTAGGCCCCGCCTACTAACGTCTTGTGCACGCCCCCCGCCCCGCCGCACCCCCGCGCGGCTCCTCGCGACACGCCTCGTTTCTTATGAGGCCTTGGTATGACGCCCTGAAGAGGTGGGCTGGTATTTGGGTGATAGCAGAATTGTAGGTCAATTTTTATGTTACTGTGTTACTTATATGAAGAAAAAATCTTGTATTACATATGTGTATTTTTTGATATGTTGGTGTTATTAAGCAATTTAGCAAATGATTTCTTTCTTGAACCTACTGTTAACAGCTTATTGCTACTGAGTAACAAACATTTTTGTGGTTTATTTTATTGAAAAAGAATTTCGTGGTAACAAAAGACTTTTATAGTTTCCTTTTAGGTTTATTATAATTGCGATAGTAACGCCATCTATATTCACTTGCATGCAATTAAATTAACTGCCGAATTATTGATATTAATTTTTAATTTTTAAGAATCAAGAAATATGTAAGTATGTAAGTATTTTTAACCGCTGAAATCTGTGTTGAATGATTTTTTATTTATAATTTATTCGACTTAGCATGAATACATAAATAAACAAAAAGAAAATAGCTTTAAGGCGCCATTTTCCCTGCAGTCAAACATACAAGATTATCACTAACAGTAGGTAATAATTTCTAGAAACTAAATCCTTTGACAGAATCAACAGTTTATGCTCATTTCTAATACCTGGAACTCTTTGGACTAGGATACAGACCCATTGGCTTTTTGCTTATTTGGATAAAATGGATATAAGTAAGTTTATGTAACAGAAATCGTCGTGGCATGAACCTATAGTAGCTTTCTTGTGATTTTGGATCAGTCTAGCTATTCAGATGTATTGATAGGTACCTTTTGAATATGTATAAATCATTTATATAACTTTTGGACTAGAGGTAGGTTTGTTATTTTTTAACAACAATCCTAACTGTAGCTATAGTTGTTATATAACTACATATGTATTAGTCTTTACCTACAATACCTACAAATAGGAGCTATGTTTTCTTCACCAATATTACATACAAGGTACAGTTATCTATATATAAAGTATCCGCACTATCCTACATACTTATAGGTACAACTTAACTTTTTTCAAGAGTTGTATAAAGCCTTTCCCTAACTATAGATACCTACTTTATGCCTTAGTAAAACCACACTTAGTCATCGTGTTAACCAATATGAACTAAAATAGTATTGTGACGACATAGAAACATAAACCAGTCTTCAAACCTATTTATATCTTACACAACCAATGTCCCATTTCTCCGATACATCAAATATTTATTGGAACACGACTGACCAACTGACCACTCTGGAATATCAATAGGTATGTCAACTAGTGTCTCAGCCAATAGCAGACAAGTCCCGCCTACGTCTTGCCCCGCCCACTTTCTTAGAAGTTTAGAAACTCCTCCTATTGGGGTAACACGCCTACTGAAATGTCAAGTTTTGTGATAAAGTTTCTATTTGTGTTACATGTTTTAGTTAAGTTAGGTTTTGATATTTGTTGTTGAAATGAATAAAAAATAAGTTAAATATAATGAGCATATAATTAACATTTAGAAGTAGCAAACAGTTCGGGACTTTATTAAAGCATAAAAGGCGGCCACAGTTCAATTTGTAATCCGAAGAAGATACAATTTGCCAAGTCTCTTTACTGTCTCATACAATAGCCAAAATATATACACTAATGTGCTTATTCTCAAACATACATATATTTTACATACACAGGTAACTAACATATCTCTGATACCTACCTATGAGAAAACCATAACTCTATGAAAGCATTTCAAATATTATCTCACTAATTTTACTACCATAGCATGTATGTGCTACTAATGCCATCTATTACTCAATATGAGAAGTAATGTGTATGTCGTTTTTTAATTTGAATCATAGATGGCGTTGTGTACTTTTTAGGGGTGGTTATATGTTGCCATCTGCTGATACTAATTTGAAATCTATTGATGTTAGGTTTTTGATTGATAGATGTCACTATAGAAAAATAAATGGCTCTTTTAGAAATAGATAAATTAATTGTACTATACTTATGCTTGTTATTGCTGGCTGAGATATTTTTACATAGCACGAATTTTGTTTGAAACATTAGTAATTTAGGTACATAGGAGTTTTCTTTGTTTTCACAGTCTTTACCGTTTTTTATGGATAAAATACAATATATAACAAATATAAATCATACGTTTTGATAAGGTGTAACTTTTTACACTATTCAGAACTTGTAGCGCCATCTACAAACTTACTGCAGTACAACGCCATAGTCTTGCGCGTGCGACGGCACTACTAACGCCATCTATGATTTTGTATAGAAACTTTATAAAGCGGACCCTTATGGTTAGCTTAGTTTGCTGTTTAGTTAGTGACGTCTTTGCTAGGGGTCGCTTTATTATTTCTAAAATTGGTTTATTGAAACGCCTCAGTTGGTTTTGGTTTCGGACCTTTGCAAGATCAACAAGTTAATTTTATTTAGCTTGATTGATGAGGTATTTGAAGTAAGCTGACTTGTCCTATAGGATATATCTCTCCTGAAAATATTAGGCACCCTAATGTAGAATTACAAAAACGGCTGGCGAAAAATTTATATTTTCGGGAACGGGTCAATTCTTACGATGTAATATGAACTCCTGAGAGGATTACTTCGTGTATTTAGATAAAAGGCAGCCAAGGGCTTTTTGAGGCTTTAGCATTTCAATAAATCTACTAAAGTTTTTGCGTGAAAGCATACAGACGGAGTTACTCTCACATTCAAAATCTCCTGTACTAGTAAGGATTCGAAAAGAACAACAAACTGCTGAAATCTTTCGGAGATTTACTCCCTGTAGGTTATTGTGACGCTCCGTGTTATTTTTACGTGCGCAGAAAAGATGGTGCGACTCTCGTATAATATCTAAAAGCTACAAAGAATTTCCCATCCTATGTGAACCGTATCGTAGAACCAAATATCAACATCTTATCGTACCTTACGTTGTGTTATGTTGATCAAAATGGGTTCAGTTTTCAGGCCTAACAGATAGACAGTCATTTAGTAATACTTAGATATACCTAGGTAACTTTTTCTCGAGATTTCAGGTGCCCCGAGGGAACTGCTTAGCGGGCCGCGATGAAAATTATCCTATGTCTTTCCCTGATAAATGAGGCTATCTAAAACTCTGAAACAGTTTTTCAAATAGGACCAGTTCCTGTTTCATTCAAATATCGTTCATAAGTACAAAGAAGGTTTTCAGCGTTATGTATTAAGTAGAGATATTAAGCAAGTAGTACCTACCTATAAATAGTCCATAGCTATCCTAATTGGTCATTCTTATAAAACCAAATCTAAATGTGCCTACGTTTTAAAGGAGATGTCTGGTTTATTGGTAGTTAGTACTGATGTTTTTGAAATAACAGATAGAGCCTTGCCTGCGGTTCCGTCCACTTTTCAAAGGAACTACTTCCCTCATCCGATTAAAACATATAGCCTATATTGCCATATAGTTTCATGAAAATTCATTCCGTTGTTTTTGCGTCAAAGACAGTAACAAACATGCACATATATTATAGAGAATGAGTATTAATCTTATAAGGTATCCTATTCGATGTAGCATGAAGTATTTGCTTTCGGGATATCCTACTTAAAAAAAAAACTTAACGTAGCTTCTACACAAAAAATCTTATATTTTCTATTTATTCATATCCAAATTGTGCGACGAAAAATATAGCAAACCCGTTCTACCTCCTTTTTTCTAACTCACAGAATACTTAAGCTATGGAAAACCTAACTGATCAAATAAAGATTGAAATACGGTTGATGCGACCTCAAGAAAAAATAAGGATGAGTAAAAAACCCGTTTCAAAAACAGGTTATTCCCTTTTGAATTATTGTCCTATTGTTCCATTGTCCATACGTTGGGCTGTACTATGCGTCCTATTCTAAGTCTATGGTAATTTAGACTTTCATTTATGAAATAAATGACTTGTATAGAAAAACAGATGATATGTTCACTAGTAACTGTTTCACGAACTGAAGATTATAGAGCAAGTATTTTAGCGGTAAAAGTATTGATAGGCATTTTGAGTGACAAAATGACGTTCAGTTGAAATGCGAAAATAATTTCGCGGCTAAGATTTTTTGCTTTCAAACATGTTTCGTAGAAGAAAAATTGTCTGCTAAGAATACGCTACCATTTTACTAAAAACATGGACAGATACGACACTCTAAGCGAAATTACAGACAAGTAAAAAATAATCTTTGATAAAAATATTGATAAAAACAAAAGAAAATATTGAAAGAGTCTAGTTTATTAATCTAAAACACAGACATCTAAGCAATCTAGTCCTAAATAAGAAAAAACATCTCAAGCGTCGGAATGTCGTCACTTACCTTTTCCTCAAAGTAAGACACAATAAAAAAATACACAAGCAAAAACAACAAAAAAATGTTTATTGTAAATAAAAAATAACAAATAAAAAAATCCTTAGGTACTAAAATGGCGAAAAAACATAACAGAAATAAAAATGCTACATGGTTTAAAGTCTACGAAAAAAAAAACATTTCCATAAAAAGTTTTTCTAAGCAGCTATGATAAAATTTTAATGTACACTGTTAGAATTCAACGAGTAACAAAGAAAAGAAAAAAAAAACTTTTTATGGAATCGTCTTAAAAATACAAAAAAAAATTACTAGCGGAAATAATGAACATAAAATTGTATTTATTTCGGAGTCCCATAGAAAAAACATTTTCATTTTCGATCATAGGATCAAACGGGCCGTCCCGTCGGAGGACGCCGAAAAAATACAGAGCGTCTACAAAACGTAAAAAAATACAAAATAAAAAAGAATACATGAAAATCACAGTATGAATTCTTATATTGGATACTGGCATTTACTATGCTGTTTACATCATTTTATTTTTTTTGAAAAAAAAAAAGAAAAACAAAGCTCTCACAAAAAGTAAAAAATTCTCAAAAATCACTAGCGCTACAATACGTTTGATATAAATCACAACCTTGGTCCGGGAGAAGAGTTCTTGATATCGAATCACAAAAAGTTTGTACGTCCGAGTAAACCACAAGTATAGTCCAAATATAATAACTTAGTACAGCAGACGATATTTGTGGCAGTCAATAGTTTAGATCAATTACTATTACTTAATATTAATATAACGCTTAACATTAATTATTATGTACTCATCAATCGCGCACTCGAGATCGCTCGTTAGTTAAGAAAAATAAATTTTAAATAAAAATATTCTCATCAACGGCCAAAAGTTTTAATCTCTTTACAAATGTAACCGACGTAAATATTAAAAATTTCGCAAAAAACTTTTTTCCACTGCCAACAGTTTAGGTCAAAAAAGTGAGGGTCGAGGGGATTTTAGCCTAAAAATATTTTCGATTAGACGCGGTTATTTTTTTTTAATTATTACTTTTTTGGAATTTTGTATTATTAAAATTTATAATCACAAGAGCACGAGGAACGTGTATTACGCCGCGCGGCCCGGCCGGCCGGCGCGACTCCAGACGGACGACTGAGACGTATCCGCGGCCGGCCGCGCCGCCACCCCTAGCTCGCACGCCCCCCACCCCGCGCCCGCCGCCCTCCCCCGCCCGCCCCGGGCCCGACTTCGTTACGAGCCACTTGTAATCGCCGCGCGATTTTTCCGCCTAAGACAAATTAGGCGGGCCCGCGCCGCCCGCGCTCCCCCAGCTACTTACGATTTGGGCGGTTTCTTACAGCTAAGACGTTTTGTCTACGCCTTGTATTTTTTTTCTACGTACTACTCATGTCTGTGACTAAACCCTTCATTTCTATACACCAATACAATTCACCCAGTTAGAGCACCACACAGAGTGCACAAACCGCGTTAGAACGGCAATAGTTGAGATGTGATCTGTCAACAGTCGCGGTGTATACACGCGTATAAATTATCGGCTTCCCAATGTTATGGCGGCGGCTGTTTTATTTTTAAATGGCATTTAATCGTCACTCTCGCTTTCGTCGATGCCGAGGCCGGGTTAATTGTAAATAAAATTCAATCATTCGCAAAAAATCCCCGGTAATCGGCACCCGACAATATCAATGAGAGATACGTATTCAGCGATTGTACTTTTTAATGCATTATGGTGGAGTGAGTGACATCACAGTTTTTTTGTTTGACACTCGTGTGTCGAGTGCTGATCGATTTTAAGACAATGACTCGAGTTCTGATTAACTGCTAATGTTTAGAACGAAATGGTGAATAGAATGCATTTTGAAATTATTGGGTTCTAAACGTTTTTAGTGTAATCGAAAAATTGGTCATGGACAGGGTTTTAGAATTTATGTCACTTCACCCTTTATAATAACCAGTTTTGAACGTTTAACAAAGCAAACATAACAACTAGTAAAATATTCTAAATCAAATTCTGTTTAGATCGGCCCTGACATCGAAAAATAGTTATCTTTTTACATTCATAAAACAAGTTCGGATTTCGAGTGTGGGAATCAAAAATTATGTATCACACATCAATGATCATGATCATGAAAATCGTGCATTAACATTTTCGGTAAAAAAACTACACTTAAAAAAAAAGACTACACTTTCAAAAAAAGGCCACACGTAAATTTCGACTCTCAATAATGTGGGACTCATTGACGGGAAATTTAAAAAGGGAAAACCAATAATGTACACAGATTTCGTTGAAAAAAAAAACACAACAACACGCCGTCACGTTCGGAAACGTATTTTTAATATTAATTTTTTGTCGCAAGTGAGTGTAAACAGCTGAATGAGTATGAATTAATATGATTCTTTTATCAGAGCGCGGGCCGGCGAGGTCGACGACCTGACGCCAATTTAAATATTATTTATTTACGAGTATTTTTTTTATGTATTTTTTTTTCTTGATGTGAGATGTCGATTTTTTGTCTCGATGGCAAGTTACGAATTGATAAGTTAAGATTACTTACAAAAATCGAATTTTCTGACAGTTTTTTTAGTTTTGTAGAATTGATAACTTGTTTTTTTTTTGCACTTCGTTTGATTGCATTATCAAAAAAGAAAATAAGAAAAAGTTTACTCGATTTTTTCTTTCAGTCACACTTTGAAAATTGAAATTTTTTCGTTCGTCCCACTCCTAAATTTTTGTAGGAAAGAGTAAAATAACAAGAAATAAATTAAATGTTTCCTTTTATCGAAAATGCCACTGAAATTTGTTTACATACAATACGATTTGACCACAACTGTTCGGTCTGAGGGAAATTTAATATTTTTTCACGCACTGAGTGTTTTTTCTGAGATAGAATTTTTAACTAATGAGCGAACTCGATATGTCCAACATACAAAAAAATATAGCAAAAAAACCATTAACAAAAAATATAAAACCAAAATTATCACAACATATTTTCATTCACAAATTACCTGCACAATTTTTCCTTAACTCGAAAGGAACCACGATTCTTGATTATTAACTTATTTCTATTTTTCCATCAACACCACAACAAATACCTTATGATAACCAGTTCGTAACGTCCGGGAAACTTAACTATTATTTTTACAATTTTATTTTTTATTTCTAAATTAATCCAATCCAGAAGAACCAAGTCGTTACACTAGAAAAATTACACTACGAGTAATCAAAAGTACTCGACGCGACTAAAGTCAATTTGGAACGTCCACTAATTAACTGGTAAATAAAATTAAAAAAAAATCGAACGCGGCGAAGGAACTTAATACCACTTATAGACTATGCGGCAAAACGAGCCGAATATTTACATTGGAGAAAAAAAAATGAGGTCATTCGGAGGTTACGGGCAACGCAGCCGGTCGGCGCGGGCCGCGACGGGATGTGGCCCTCGCGTGCTGATCCACCCGCGCCCTCGCTCCAACACCCGAATCGAGACTACCGAAAACCACGTGTGCGCCACTCACGACAGAGACGCACAGATACGAAACCCCCGCGCCAGAACGAAACACAACTATTCTTTTTTCAATTTACTATATTTGCTGATTTTTATTATTTTTTCACATTTCGATATTTTATTTTTTAGTTGATGCGCTCCGCAGCTCACCTGTTGTGCTTGACCCGGTTCGATCTGCCACCGATCATGTGATCGACGCTTTTCAATACTTTATTGGCGCGCACGATTATTTTTATTGTTTATTCTTTGGATCATTAACTCAAAAATAAACAAAAAAACACTAATTAGTAATTTTTTTGTATACAAAATATACACAATCGGTGAAAATATGACTTTTAGAGAACGAAGAACTGAAACGAAAAACAATCCAAACGTTTGCTGATTTTATTTTTCTTTAAAAAAAGTAGTATAATAGTAAAAAAAAAACAATTCATATTCGTATGATTTCGAAACGAACTTCTAGTCTATTTTTTTTAACAAGGTAGCTACACATTAATAACACTATTTGCTAAAAATAATTCTAATAAGATATCGATAGTGCTGCCATAATATTGAAGCGTCGGATAGCAGAACTAAAGTTCGTAGCAATGAGCTTGCACACTAGCGCCACTCCGGCGTCAATAAGAACTATTAGCCGATGGTTCATTTCTAACGCGTCGTTTATTTTTTCAATTTTATTTTTTAATCGTGAAAGTGCAACGTTCACTTCGCCAGGCATTCAACGGCCATTTTCGTTTGCAGTTTCTTTTTCGTTTTCATTGGTTTTTTACAGACGTTTTGATCATGTCGTCGGATCTCTGTCGTTTTGAATACAGTACCTTTGCATTTGACACTTTCGATACTGTTACTGTTTTAACGTCAACCTGTACTGTGTTCAACGGATTGTTGAAAATATTTTTAATTTGTATCCAACTCATAATCTGAACAATGAAAGCTCATTATGCGGTGTTACTCAACTAATTACAACAGATGGCGTTAGTAGTCTCGAAATGAGATTAGATGGCATTCTATTTTGTATATCGTGATATATTTTCATTATTATATAACACTTAATAGTATTTTCTTGATTTTAATACACCTTTTCATCGATTTAAAGTTATTTCAAAGCTTAAAAGGAGTTACATTTTGTTGGTTAACCGGTGGCGACGAGATTTGTTTATGTACTGGTTCAGATTGCAATAGACTCTCTTGTCGTTTGCCGTAGCCAATTCATATTTCGGTTTAGATTTCAATATAACATTGGATAGTTCTCAGAGTAGTTTTAGTATGTTATTTAATGCAAAGTTTTTCAGATTAGACGATTCTATAACGAGTTTGAATATTGCTGAGTTTGTTTTATAAACTAACAATATTAAAAAAATATACTTTTATATGATATGTATTATATATGAAATAAATATGTAAATTGTATTGTAATTGTATAATTGTTGTATTAATTATGTATTTTTTTAAAGTAATAAATACAGACCTGTTTTTTTGTGGAATTTCGTTGATCATTATGGAAATTGAATCTCACCTAGTTCTATTAATAATTTTGAAACAGAAAAATTATATCTTAAGGTGTTTATTGTCTAAGGTAAAACTCCAAAAGAAACAATTGGAATTTCCAATTTAAATACAACCTGTACGGGCCTTCAGTACCTACATGAATATACCACCATATAGGTTAAGGTATGAACCAAATATTAAACAATATATGCCCTAATAAAGTCACAATATCTTATCACAATAAGGTAATAAAGTGCCTTCTTATAACCCTACAAAATGTCGTAAACCTGTTACTCAATTACTTATTTTAAATAAATTACTTTTACAAGCAATTTTTCTCAGAACATCGGTGCGTGAATCGCGTTAAGGTCTTATCATTTGATAGCCTTAGTACTTACCATATTTAATTGAGAATATTGGGCAGATGAGAAGGTATACAAGAAAAGTTTTTATTGGGGGGAAAACTTATCACTTATTTACTAACATTTTAGTTATATATCAACTAACATTTTAGTGTAAGACAAGATTTTGAACTTATTTGGTATTTATTACAATGTGCAAAAATCTCTATAATTTTTATCTAGAGCTACTGAATTCCAGTAGCTTATGATCCCAAAATAAACGAAGCAGCAATTTAAACTCTTTTTATAATAAGCACGCGTTTGAATACTATCTCACCTGATGGTAAGCGACAATTTGGTCGAAGATAGAACACTCCTATCTAGTAATCTACTCATTTATCTAAATCTCCTTGACTTGTAGCTATCCAAAAACTCAGACTCAGACAATTCCATCCTTCACTCTTACTCATACAAAAAAAAAGTCTCATCCCACAGTTACAACACGTCATCCTTACCGCGACTCCCACTCTAAGGCCCATAAACTGTCACCCTGGCGTAGTTACCGCGAGAAGCATCGTAAAACCCTCGTGAATTCCTTAACTCGCGGTAGATTGACTTGCAGGCGTTTGACGACAGATACCCGGGAAGGTAGGACATCAATCTGTTATGCGTTAGGTTAAGCTACTGGTCATAAATGAGATGTAAGGTAGAAGTAGGAATAGACTATTTAAGAAAATTCTTTAAGTATTTTCATAAGAATATATAGTTTTGGAATAGGTAGTTATTTTTGCAATAGGCGAGTCAATGGGTAACACATACTCGGTTAAAAATAAGGTACCATGAGAACATTTCAGTCTATCAATCTAGAAATTTTCGCTACACAATGTTATAAAAAAACACTGAAAAGCAAAAAAAAACTATTCTTAGGTGCATCGGCCTAGAAGTCAGTGTCTAATGGATGTAACTAAGTTTATTTCGCCACCGACTTCTAGGCCGATGCACCTAAGAATAGTTTTTTTTTGCTTTTCAGTGTTTTTGGGAGTCGGTTTTATTTTTTTGTAAAAAGTTTTTTATTTTTAGCTTTTCAGTGACAAGCATAGTTGTCACTATCCGCATAAGTGTAAAGTTCTTATCAATACGAACAATATAAGCCCAAACACGAGGTAGTTTACATATTCAATTGTCGAGTTCCCTCGACCTTCTCTGGTCTCCATCATCAGGTCAGCTTCAAACCTTCACTGTTGCAAAGGTCTTGTCAATACGAACAAAATAAGCCCAAACACGAGGTAGTTTACACATTCATTGTTCAAGTTCCCTCAACCTTCTCTGGACTTCATCATCAGGTCAGCTTCAAACCTTCACCACTGCATAGTGTTATCAGACATACGCCTTAGTGTCAAGCTTTTACCCTACGTATGCCTACAATTTTCGAAAGTTGCCCTCGATTTCTCAGGGTTTCCATCATCAGATCCTGACCTGGTGACTATGGGACCACCTGGGAGGTAAACCCTATTAAACAAAAAAAAAATTTTGCAAATCGGTCCAGGCGTCTCCGAGTAATCGGTGAACATACATAAAAAATAAAAAAAATAAAAAAAGATCCCGACGAATTGAGAACCTCCTCCTTTTTGGGAAGTCGGTTAAAAACACTAATTTCTCCAGTAAGAAAAACTGACACTTTAATATGTGAATAAATATAAAAATAAAATTAAACACATTAAAACAAAACGTGCTGAACAAGACAAAACATACCCGTTCCCTTTACAGGGGTCCATTTATGATACGAAATAAATTGTGCAACAAAATAAGAATAAAATGCTACAAAATGGCGGCCACGGGCCCATATCCCACACCTTGTTAACGTAAGAAGCTAACTTCTTTTTTATTGGCACACCTTTAACGTTTTAGCATTACGAATAACTTTGAATTTCGAACGTTTTTATTGCTGCTTATCTGTTTAAATAAAAGAAAATGGACTTTGTTTGCACATGTTAAGGTTGATTTCTCTTTGTTAGCGTTAAGAATGAAGTGTTGAGGTGATAAATAAAAACTTTTTCATTTGTTTTGTTATACGTCATACGTGGGGCCTACATTATAGGAAAGTCGACTTTAATAATGCAGCAAAGAGTTCATTTTTGCATTGGAATTCCCTTTTATCTTTACGATAATATTCTTGTGAACCGATATTGAAGTGTGACAATTCACAGATCCGTTTTGATGTTCCGTTTTACGGAACATTGTACTCTTATAATGTCCGGGATGAACCTAAAGTCCGTTTATGTGTTTCTAGAGGTGCTTCAGTTAAAACGAATCCAAGTTTTTATTTCTTGTTTTATTTAAACACCTGGGAATAAAAGGGTGACGGTAATAAGACGTGGTTAATGTTGCCAACAATAATAAAGTTGGTAGAATGCGTGTAGCATTTTTTATCGTAACGGGGGAAACAGTTTTTGCTAACAAGTAATATTACACTAATATAGTATTGGATATTTGTGTAATAAATTCTATAACGCTCGATATTCAACAAAACTAAATATAAAAAAACATGTTTCCATAATCAAGACCCTACTTGAATAAAAAAAGTAGGTACATATTTCCGTATTAAACTTAGATAACATAAATCGTCGCTTTAGAAATAATCACTTAACTGACTAACTGAATTTTTGTAAGTAGGTACCTAAAAATTTAACTAAATACAAAAGTTCCAAAGTCTAGACTCAATAGAAGCGGTTTCTTTACGTTCAAAATTTCGATCGTTGTTAAGTTTTTTTTTTAAACGGTAAAGGGCAGAACAATGAGCGAAAGAAAAGGGGTAGTAATCCTTTATAAGCATTAGGCTATGGTCATACAGCCAGCGGTAGCGATTTGTAAAGAACATTTTTAGTTATAGGACTTGTATCATTTAATAATCAAAAACTTAAAGCTCAAATTGAATTAGTTTCAGGATTGCGAGTAATAGAAACTAGTTAAAATATTACTGCTAAGGCCCCGTTGTTCGTACGTTACGGTAAAGTTAAAGTTAAAATTTTACCGTTGTCAATTTTGACCACGGTTAATTTGACATTTTTATTATGGAATTTTAACGTTCAACAACGCTTTTTGAATTTAAATCCTGTTAATTTTACTGTAACTAGAATTTAACCCTAACCTGGAAGTAACCGAGCTTCGAACAACCGGGCCTAAAAGATCTATTAATACGTGTGCGGATGCAATGTTATCTAGTCATGATTGGAAGTTAGAATCGTAATAGAGCGGAAAGCATAGCTCTCTTCTAACCTTAAGCTTTTATTAAATAGGTTAAATGTTAATAAAGTAATTTCAATGTTTTTACGTTTTAACTGTTATTGCACTGGGACACCTACTTACTTACCTAAATCGCTTTCCGCTACTCGCTATCAGCTTAGCAACTACCTTACAATTAGTACTTTAACAAAAATAAGTTTTATAAAAGAACTTTGCAAAGGATTGTGGTTGTTTGAGTTTCAACTCCTTTCATATTGATCAAATGAGAAATATTCGTATTTTAATGCAGTTTTAACGAAGGTATTTAAGAAAAGTTTTACTTTTCATCAAGTTGTAAGGTGCTTAAAAGAAATTAAATAAAGTAAAGAAGATAAATAGACTTGAAAATGTATAACTTTGGCAGCTGTCAGACAGAAGTCAGAAGATCTGACAAGTTATCGTGTCACCCAGGCCCCAGGTGACAAGGTTGATGTAGTTAGAAAAGCAAAATCTACCAGGCAAGTATTTATGTACCTATTTTGTCCATTACATTAGTAGCTAAAATAATAAAAAAAAACAATAGTTTCAAAAGGTATTCAGTAGCTATTTGTAATTTGCATTTCCCAGTGTTAATAAAACATATTCTAAAAAAATATGTGATTCAGTTAAACCATGACTTTCAGTACATAGTAGAGTTACCTAATAATAGACAAAACTTGGATTATTTTGATATCGACACTGTCATTTTTGAGCAAGGAGACCTTACTAATAGGCGCATGGATATTTTCATTTTGAAAGGCTTATCTATGCTAATATAATGTAGAGGAATATTTTTTTCTTGGTAAAGGCTCCGAAACTACTGAACCTATTAAAAAAAACACTGTTTTGTAAGCTACACTCTTCTCGAGTAACATTTACTTTATTTTATCCCGGTACGCAAAGTAAGCCCGGGACGAGACGGGACCCCAGGTGATACTGGAAAACGACTATTGTTCTATACTTAATAGGTATATGGCTGTATTATAATATTTCATCGAACAGTACAAACGAAATAATAAAATCCTACTCTTTACATACAAATGCACCTATGACGTCAAAGCTACATCTGAAAACACAACGACAAAAGTCGCACAACCTGTTTAGATATTTAGAACTCTATTCCTAATAACAATACGGTCCATATTACCATGTGCCAGTTTTTCCTGAATAGAAGTACACTAGACATACACGTATGTGTAACACACACACATAGATAGGCATTAATTTAAAGTGTGATAGATTATTGCGTGCAACGAATTTTCTGTTCATATTTGGAGCTAGTGGTGAAAAATGCAAAAAAAGGTTGTATGGCTGATTATGATTTTGCGATTTTGCAGCGCTGATATGGGAAGATATTCTTACAAATTAAATTATGTACTTATACAATGTAATAAACCAGTTAACTTGAAAACTATCCCTCGATGTAAATCTCAAGGCTGAATTACCGTCTGGCGTCCACCCCGGCTAATTTATAGGCGACTTTCAATTTGGTTAACACGTCGGCCTCTCGTAAATCTAGGGGACAATTAAATACTCCTTGCGGTCTATCGGACTGGCCACTTGGACATTGTCTATGGCACGCTGATTAAAATTTGAATTTAAATGGCGAGTTCCTTGTGTTGTCCTTGTAAGTACGTCACTTCCCAAGATTGTAGACGTGTCCCCAGTTTGAATGTTTGTTAATTAAATTGCAGGGCGAATAACAAAACTACAGATTTTTTTATGATTTGCATATCTTATGTCCAGCAGTGGACTGCGATAGGCTGATGATGATGATGATATCTTAAGAATTTGCATAATGTCTGAATGTATAAATGATTTCCTGCCAGCCGAAGTTTTGTTGTTGACTAGAAAAAGAAAGTTTGTACCTCTACGCCTTGTCAAATACCTACAACTTGTTCAGGAATAAAGCTAACTGTAAACGGATGAAAAACAATATCAATACTGTGGTTCTTTTTCATTCAATCTTGATGTCCTTCAATTACTAGTTTGATCGTAGCGAAAAAGAAATAGAGGCACCTAATATTCATGTCCATTTGGCAATTTCCATCAGAAAAGTTTCTATGCACACCTAAGCATTGCATAGATTCATCCTCATTTTACAGAGCTCGCAGTACCAGATAGCACGTACTACATAATAGTAACTCATTGACGAAAAAGTTGCTGAAAAAAAGTCCGTACTTAAAAATAAAATGCTCAATGAGTGCATAAATAAAATCAGCCTTGACACAGGCTGTAATACGGTGTTCCCGAATGCCAAGGTCAGCCAGTGACCTCGACCGAATCAATAACTCATTACTTTTTTATTTCGTTTAACGTTTAAAAATAACGTGTTTTTTCGCGTTTCGCGCGCCCTCATCGGAACGATTACGTATCGGTGTTCCGTTGATGGCGATTGTGACGTCACACGCATGACGTACTCATTTTCAGTGCGGGCCAGTTGCGATAAGTAGGTTCGTCAAAACTTCCATTTAGATACTTAAACAAATTCATGAAGTGGTCAAGTGAGAGGTATATTGAATTTGTTAAAAAAAGGAACAAGTAACCACCTTATCTATTGGGTTTAAATTAGGATTAGGATATTACTTTGATTAGTTGTACAGAATAGGTACTCTAATACCACAGGTTGCTGAGGTTGCTATTTACTAGACCCTAATTTTAAATTAGCATTTTTTAATCAGTCGTCAATTTACCTAATCTAAAGTTCTTCCTAAAAATATTAGCATTAGGTTAAGTTACAACATTTTATTGATCTGCTCACCTCCTCCGGAAAATGACAAAGTAAAAAAATAAATAAAGAAGAGTACCGTTACGTAATTAGTCAATGAATATATTTTAATCGCCATATTATTTTCATCTGATCTGGGAAAAAATGAATGAAAGAATGAACTGTTTATTTCACGTCAGTATTTTAATGGATAATTTATTTAATTTGGAAATTCATTTTAATTTAAGTTCTTTTTTATGTGTTATTATATTTTTTATTGATGTGTGTCGGTCAGTTTATCATTAGGCCATTCATTGATGATTAGAGTAATCCAATAGCAAGGTTTTTTTTCTAAACCATTTCTAATGTATACGCAATGACATTTTGAACTTTAAATTCATGATATTAAGAACCATTTTTTCAACGTACTAGGCCTCGGTTTATTTGAAAGGAACGTGCTGAAAAATAATAAAGGATGAAGAAGGTGCTATTTTAGTTAAGTAGGCTTTTTAAGTAGTTAAACTAGTTTGCAATAGTAGCTTTTCACGAACTAACTGTTGAGTTACTTCTTTGTTGTTTATAAAAATAACAGCTGATGAAAAATTCTGCCCTGGCTTTCATACATACCTACATATAATAATTTAATATAGAACTTGCAGAAATATCAAATCCTTAAAAAAATACCCATCACCACTAAAATAAATAAGAATACCAAACTCACTTACCACTATATTGGCAATCCCCAATGGCGTTGAAACTAACATTAATTAAGGCACTTTAAATCAGACCATAGATTTCCTTACACAGAACAAATATTGCACAATAAACAATAATTTTAAATAAAACCTACTTGAGAAAAAAAAGCACCATAAACTATATATTTTTTTAAATTTGAATAGGAACTAATCACACTTTTCTAAATTTAAATAAAAATGACAATCACAAATGACACTTGAACGATGGAACAATTTTGAATTTGAATGTGTCAGTTTGAATTTTGGCGGGAGAGCTAGGGTGGCGACCCGCGACCCGCGTGTACGACGGTCTACAAGGAACTCGTCTTGAGCCCAAAAGACGTTACGTACGTTCGGACCCTTCGAACTCCCCTTATTATGATCTTGATAAGTGGGTGCTTTTTAGTGGCCGTTGAATTTTATTTTGTTTGAGTTTTGAGCGTGTTTTGAGAGTGAGTGTGATAGGTTTTTTTTGGTAAAGTGTTGGATTAGGTACGTAGAGAAGCAGTGTAAGAGATGAACTATGAGTAGCAATACTTTGTAAAGATATGACATTAAATTTTAAGGCCAAAACTGTAAGCGTTAAAGTTTTTTCATCCAAAAAACTAAAATTATTTTCAAGTCAAGAAAAATAATAAATATTCTACTCGCCCATATCGTAAAGAAAATTTGCTTTTTCCGAAGAAAATATTTTCATACCAAAATTACAGACAAAATATTTCATCAAAAATATCTAAACTTAAATAAAAAGAGGCGACGGTCCCAATTTCAACACATCACAACATTAAAGGCGACTGGTTAAAGTAAGAAGGTGAATAGAGCGCATTTGCTAATGTAAAATGACATCTATTATGAAGGCAATAAAGTCTAAACGTCATTAGAACAGCTGCTCGTATAGAAAGGTTTATTTAGTAGGGTGAGCTTTCTTAGCGATTACTACTGTTGTTCATACACACATAAAAGACGACAACAACATCAGGGATGGACTAGGAAGACAATATTGTAACCTACCTATTAATGTATTTATTTTAAATTTGAATTAAAAGTGAAAAAAATTTGGTATCTATATGGGTATTTTGTTGTGTAGGATTTTTGAAAGCCTTTGCTAATATTTTTTTACGGCAAGTAGCATTATTACCTAAACAGAATTATATAAGTATATCTTAAAAAACATCAGGTAAATTATTTTTTAAGTTTTTCCTATACTCATCTGCCTGGCCTTTTCCCAACTAAGTTGCCTGAGTACCGGCGTTTTTCGTTTAATTTAATTTTTTCAAATTTAATTAAATGTTTAACTTCAGCTTGCATCTTTTGTTGAGGATCTCTACAAAAATAATTAACCGAATTAGAACCTTCTTTCACTTAAATCGGTAAACAAAAAAAGGATGAACTTGTAAGTTCGTCCCTGCATTAGGAAGTATTGCACGGTGACTTATTTTAACGGTCGTACGTGGCGCGCGCCCTTACATCTGGACGGTAAACCGCGGCCCGCAATCTATTACAATTTTATTTCTATAAATGCGTACAATTTTATTTATTTTTCATATTATTTGTTGGTAAAAAACTATGTTTGCCTAGTAAATAGAGAGACAAACCTAAAAAAAAGTTAAATATTAAAAAAGAAAAGGTAACGAAGAGTTTAAGATTCCATGACCTAGAAAGATAAAGAAGTTTGTGAATCCTAGTACCTATCGTTATTAATTTCTCGGCTCGAGTGTAAATTCCGGAAAAATTATGCTAGACATTCAATTAAAATAATAAAAATCACAACAGAAAAACTCAATCAATATTTTCACTACATCGTTAGGTACCATAAAAGCGACCCGTAAGTTGACCTTCCCTGGCCCTCCGTACGTTATGGTCGAACGTTATGGGCTCCTTCGATATTCAAAAACAAGCGCTCGACTGAGACGGGCCTAACGTATTATTGAATTAAAGATTTTTTTGTTGCAGGACCTAGCTTTCTACAATGGTAAAGTTTTAAATAGGCCGCCTAATCTAAAAAAACGCATAAAAATCCCCGATACCTTAAGGATTAATTGTTATCTTTCTCAAAGTTCCTATTACAGGAGTTTTCTTAGGACATACCTACACAAGCCCAATCTTCACATTTCAAGAAATAGCTGCTTAGCTCTTTGTGATATAGGTACTTACCTATCTTACAAAAAAACTCCTAGTAAAGGTACAAATGTTTGTTCCTAAATCCGTTAAAAAACGTTCAAAAAATTCAAAAAAGAAGCCACCTGGTCAAACTAAGAAGCATATCGCGCATCATAAAACACGACTCGTGCTTGGCACACGAACGGATGTCTACAATTTCCATAATTGTGCCACTAGTACAAATTACCACCTCACTCATACACCTTACTACTTAGATAATAAGGTTGACTTTCCCTTGGCAATACAGCACGCGCCAATATTGTTCTTAGTCGAAGAAAGTTACAGGATGTGTTAAAGGAAGGGTGATAAGGCTAAGACGTTTGTAATAATAAATATAAAGTTAGTGAGCGTTACGACAGATGGTCGTTTCTTTGGTCTAGTGATTAGGGTAGTGGAATGATCATAAGTCTATGCTCAGCTGTTTGTAAAACTAGCTTTCCTTTAGTCGCCCGACAGTTCGTTTGGGCTCATAAATCAGTATGAAGATGAATGGTAGTACGCAGATTTCGTAGTATTATTGTATGGTACTTAGCCGGTATCAGACCGCCTCAAAACATTGATTAGAATCAAGATTTGGGCTAAAAAATTTGCTAATCATCGGGTCTGTTTAGTCTGCAGAATGCTCTTAGAGGAACTTCTTCCCACACTCTGATAAAACATACCTTTTTCTCGATAAATGTGAGAACTAGCACTTAAAGATTGTGTGAAATCAGACCAGTAGTTCTTGAGATTAATGTGCGGTATCATCTAACCAACCTAATAAACTCTTTAGCGTCATAAATGTAACTGTTACTATCGGTCCATTTTAAAAGTTCAGACTTTAGCATGTAACTGGTACAATTAAATCTTAAAAGGCCAGACAAAAACTGTTGACAAGTTCAGCATTTGAACAAAATGGCCGCTAACTTTAGTTCGGAAAACTTACCCTTGCCAAACAAGACAGTCCAGTGACAGTAACTAGTAACAATTTGACAACACTATCTTGTTGGCGACAAGCTAAGTTAGTTAAGCCTAAGTTCCGAAGTGGCCGACAATTGCTAGCAGATTTACCACTTAAGTCATTTGTCGAGATGCCAAACTTGCGAAAACTACTAATTTGTGCCTTCACGGCGAAGCGAGTGTCCGAGTCGAACTTTGGTAAGTTCCCGCCTGATTTGAATTAAGAAGTTGTTCGATTTGACGTTTGGTTTTTTTTTCACTGGAATTCGAAATTATTAATAACTTTTTTTAAGAAAGGTAATTGGATTATAAATAGGAAAGATAAATCTCTATCCCCCTTATTATAAACGTGGTTTTAAGAAGTACCCGCTTTAGTCCACTGATCTTGTTCGGGACTTTGGTTTAAAGGTACAAAAGCTGGCACTTTTTTTAAACCACGCTTTATAATAAGGGGTATCGGTCTACATATTGACAAGTATAGGAATAAATAGATCAGTCACCAAACTTGGAGAACTGGATATGGGACTATGTTATGAGTAATTTCAGTTTTATTTACTTATTATAAATAATTAAGTAGATATAATTTTTTGTTTTAACGAAAAAATATTTGTTTAACTTGAAATCAATTTATTCTTCCCATATTTTAGTTCATAGTAAAAAAGCTCTTGACGACATCTGCCATGCTCATTCTAATGAACTCGTCAAAAGGAGCATTGAGCCTCATTTACAAATCATAAAAAAATAATGATTCCATTTTTATAATCTGTTACAAATTGAAAAGAAAAAAACATACTCTTTTTTGTTTTCTGTAACGGTCGGGTTGAACTAAATGTACTTACAACTCTATTTAGTTAGGAATAAGGTTCAAAATATCTAGAATATAATAATGCTTTAATGATTTAATGGCTTATTAGTTCCGAGTGCAGGTTGTTGATTGGTTTAAGACAGTGATGGGCAATCGATTCAAACGATTTAGTTGTCAAGCCTTTATTGTAAGAACTTTTTTAATAATAGGTATTATTTGTTTATTTTATTTTTTCTAGAAAAAGAAACACATCAGGCTGGTTTAGGATTGGGAGTGCAAATTGGTAAAAGATAGACTTTAAAAATAATGATTTTAGTCCTACTATTAAAATTGCGTTTGTAAGGAAGAGTATGGGTATGTAGAAATAAATTATAACATTAGGGTGATCAAAGTTCATCAAAGTTCATCATTGATCAAAGTTGCATAGTTGTTCAAGACAGTAAAATCTAGCATTATAGGAGAAGGAGAATGCCAAGTACCTACATCCCATTTTTAACCGACTTCCCAAAAAGGAGGAGGTTCTCAATTCGACGGGATCTTTTTTTATGTATGTTCACCGATTACTCGAAGACGCCTGGACCGATTTGCAATTTTTTTTTGTTCGATAGGGATTACCTCACAGGTGGCCCTATAATCATCAGGTCAGGATCTGATGTTGGAAATCTTGAGAATTGTTAGGCATACACAGGATAAAAACTTGAGACCAAGGAGTATATCTGAACACACTATGCAATGGTGAAGGTTTGGAGCTAGATAGATAGATAACTGCTTTTCAGTGTAAGTTTTTTTTATAAACAGACACAATATCATGTATCGTGAGCGTGAGTTTCCAACATCTGTTATGCGTCGTCTTCATTAGTAACTAAATGGTATCAGATGGTACGCCATTAACATGGCTATTGTACCCTTAAAGCACGCTTAATTAATATTTTATAGTTATTTCTTGCTGCCACTTCTTAAATATATGGATGAAAAAGTTGGAGCTTTCACCCTTGTTTTTAGAGAACCTTTTTCTGGACTTGCGGAAATAAAAAAAGGTCTAAATTCAAATGGCGATCAATATAACTCTTGCTTATTAACAAATTTTCTCATCTATACTAATATTATAAAGATGAAAACTTTGTTTGTTTGTTTGGTTGTAATACATAGATAAACTCAAAAACTACTGGACCGATTTTAAATATTCTTTCACCATTGGAAAGCTATATTATCTGCGAGTAACATAGGCTATATTTTATCTCGGTGCGGGCAGTAGCTCCCACGGGACGCGGGTGAAACCGCGGGAAATCGGCTAGTCATTTATAATCTAGGTATCATTTATAACATTAAAGTACAAACCGACTATCAACCCAAAAAAACACCTAGAAAGATCCTCTAACAAAATTAATTTGATCAAACACTACCATAGAGACGTGACGTTTTGCTTGCTCAAGTCGGTAATAAATCTCGCTTGCCCTTAATTAAAGCTCTGTTTCGAGACAGACGGACTAACAAAGGGTTGTTTTACGATCGAAGAAGACCGTTACGATGTTTGGCAACCTCTTCAAACAATCGGACAAGTTTTACCTGGGATTAGAGAAATATTTACCGACAAACATTTTCGTATTTGGTACAAGTCTGACGACCAGTCTTATCAAGAGGTATTGGGTGGATGGGGTAACTGTGTTGAGGAGATCAGATAGGCAGTCTCTCCTTTTAATATACTGGTAGGTACTCAGCTGCATCTGGTTAGACTGCAAGCCGAGTCCAGGTAATTAAGTTAGGGGGCCAGATAGACAGTCGCTCTAAGTAAAACAGTGGGACAACAAAGAAGCATACACCTATAATTAAGCATATTGCCAAATTAAATAGACCATCTCTAGGTTAGGCTTAGAAGAACTGCCTCTTTCGCATTGGGTATTTTTTTCTGTCAAATGTTCGTTAAAGACATATGGAGAGAAAAATGTTACCATCCTTATGCTTAAACCTGGCAAAAAAACTCATACCCATACCTTTTTCTATACATTACAAAAAATATCATTATCAGTAATGATGACTCCCACGGTGACAAGGGTGTAACTGACGGATATCGATTGATTGACTAGAAAAACAGGTGGCGATTCAGTTAACGGTGATATCTTCTCTACCCTGGATAGATAGGTAATTACTAATATTGTAATGCTGAAGAGATAAATTCTTGCAGTTAAATACTTACTTAGTAAAAAATACTTGCAGTGTTAGCCCATTTATCGAGAAAGGATACTTTTTGTCTCGGTGCAGAAAGTAGTTCTAGGAGCTAGTACTATGTATAATAGGCATATGTAATTTCGACATGATTTGAAATATGCTCATTAAATGTATTTTTGTACCATCATAATTTTGGATGGTTGTAAGGTTTTTCGAAGAAAAGAGCGTATCGAGCCAAAAATAGGAACTATTAGGAGCTACTTTCGAGCCCACCAACAATTCAAAAATACCGCGATTGCTAGTTATTAACTAGTTAATTGTGCATAGAGTGTTCTGAATTTCATTATTAACACATTACGTTAAGACGATGCGATAAAGGTACAAAATAAAATGAAGACGGGATTGTGTCAATCTTATGGAAATTAATGTTAACCCTTTCACTGTCTTGAGAGCTGATCGGCGTTTAGATAAGATTGTCTTAATCTTAACCCTTCTTAATATCCCTTCTTATAACCCTTTAATTTGCATGATAGATACCAGATAGGTGACTGACTAATAAAATTACTTTTAACTGCCATAGTTTTAGAGTCGGTAATAGATATTATAACTATTCTTCTATTACAGTGGTTCTTAACCTTTTTGACATGAGGGACCACTTTAACTAAAGTTTGTCTTGCCGGGGACCACCTCATCGGTTTACCTAAATTAGCACTCATTTCTTTATTATTTATCAAAAAAAAAAAACTGAATTTTTGGGTCAGTTGTACTCAAAGCTAAACGCATGTCAGCAGTTGTATAGGTAAGCAAATATTACGTAAAATTTAGCTCAAACGTACTTAACTTGTTGTTTGTTGACAAATGCAAAAATACGGGCATACGTATACAGTTTCTGAATACGCGAGCGAAGCGAGCGCAAAATTTTAATTATTTTTAAGACTCAAAACCAAAATTACGTAAAATGTAGCCCAAACATACATTTTCATGAATGGGGGGACTATGTACGACACACCCGATATACGTCAGTGCGAAAACCCCCGCTCGCAATTATAACTCGATAAAAATTAAGTTAGATAACGTATAGCAACGTCGCGAAGCTAAGCTTCGCGGACCACTTGGAATGCCTCCAGGGACCACCAGTGGTCCGCGGACCACCGGTTAAGAATCACTGTTCTATTATGATAATATATTCGTTAATCTTTTACGCTGAAACGGCTAAACTAGCATAAGCTATGTAATAATCTCAGCTTCACCTGAGCCCCTAGATAACAGAGATGTCAGCAACCCCAGCGGGGCCCAGCAGGGCCATGGTTTGCCGGGGCTGCGGGATTGTTCGAAAGAGTTACCGCGGCCCTGGTATATAAAAGGCCTACGACGGAACATGACGGGATTTTAGTCAGTAAGAGTCTGATACTCCCTCACCGCTGCTAACCCACAGCGGGATCATTTGATGATTTTTGACGTCGTTAAAAAATGTGCCCTAGATAACTAATTCCCGTTCCTGATAAAAACTACCCCTTTTATCTTATTCTGATATCTAAGCTACATAACTGCCAACTTTCATCAAAATCATAGTTATGTTAAGGTAAATAGTAGATACATAGTAGATATACCATGGTATACGAACTTATCCCTTTTTTATCTTCAACTTGATGTTATGTTATATAACTTTTTCAGGTAAACCAAAATCAATTTTTCTAGAACAAATAAATTGTCCATTGTAATAGTATTTCTATAGAAGTATTAAGTCTTTAAAAACAGATGTTCCTTCATATTGACGTACGATAATCACGGATACAATGTCTCAATCAAGCTATAATTATTACTTATTGTTCAAAATCGCTGTTAAACTATAACATTGTTCTAATTGTAAAGGTGTTGTTTCTTTCTATAAAACTGTCAATATTTACTTTAATACTTTTGTTTTATTTTGTTCTATACGTCAATGCTAGGCTAGATTTTTGGTATAAAAAGGTCTGAAAATTTTGTATCGGCATCAGTTCGGTTCCAACTCTCAATCCAAAATGAGAGGAATAACCCTCGTGATCCTTTGCTGCACTCTGCAGGTAAGAACTCTTCATATATTTTCACTATTTTGTCTCTGCATACCTGGTTAACTGTTGAAATATTTTGTCTACTAAAATTATTCACAATATTGTAAAAATATCTGTTGTAACTGGATAAGGATACTAGTTTTATCCGGTTATCTCCCGGTGGTGTCTGCTCCAATCATCCATCGAGGCTCTCCGTCGGGTGTCCGTCCTCGGACGAAAGCCTCCTACAAACATTTTCCATCTCTGCTTACTTCTTGCCACTTTTAGCCAATTTGACCTTTAACTACTTAAGTGCTTTAAATATTTTTAATGTATTTCTTTCTTTCAAACACGTTTTGTGACCTAATACTCTGTAAAACTTGTAAATCCAGTCCACGTAAAATCTGTGCTTAAAAAATCTTAACAGTACAAAAGTTAGTTATTTTTAAATCTCACTTTAACAACGTAAATATGAGTAATATAAAATAAGTCCCGTAAAAATAAAATTCAAACTTCAAAGATTAAGTATTATTCTTTCATTTACAGTACGCAGCTGCAAATTTCAACCCGCTAAAGGTAGCGGGACTTGATAAATCCAATAGTCACACGACGGTTCTAAATGAAACTGATAAAATTGTCAAAGACAAATTCGGACATTTAGAAGAGATCAAAACGAAGAGATCAAAGATTGAATTTGACTCTCTACCACCAGGCTTGCAAAAACATCATGGACATTCAAAGATCTTTAAAAAGTTCTTCATTGAAATTGATGAAGAGACTGGTAAAGAAATAGTTATCGAGGAAGAGTCTACAGTGACGAGACTCGATGAGGAAGAAGATAACTCATCTGCTTCAGCGTCAGCCTCTTCCAGTGCATCTTCATCATCATCTGCAATTGCAAATGGCCGACCACAACCTGGTCCTAAAGCATCTGCTGCAGCGTCTGCAGTAGCAAACGCACAGGGTTATGGTGGCCCCAGCGCTATCAACCTCAGGGGTCCTGGAGGACTATCAGCTCAGGTACAACCGCAAAAACAATCCGGCCCAAGCAGCTCAGCTCCTGGTGAGAAGATTGTTATCATTAGGGAGGGTTCCTCAGCTGGTCCTGATGCACAATACGGCTCCGGTGCAAGTTCAGATGCAGGAGCAGTATCAGGAGAGAACTCCGGAGCACTATATGGTCAAGGTGGCTACGCATCCGGTGAAATCATAGGACCAAACGACTATGAGGGAGCTCAAGGCCAATACGGATCAAGAGCAGCTGGTCCATCTGGTAACGGCTATGGAGCACTTAACGGCCTCGGTGGACTCAACGGTGCCAACCAAGGATCAGCAGCAGCGTCAAGCGCATCTGCTCAATCCAACGGACGAGACAACACTGTCATAATTCTTGAGGAAGGTTCTTCATCGTCAGCCTCTGCTTCATCCGGTGCCTCTTCAGGTGGCCAAGGAGGACGAGGTGGTCGCGGAGGACGAGGTGGCCAAGGAGCAGGATATGGAGCATCTGGCTCGCAAGGACTTAACGGACTCGCCTATGGCCCAGGTTCATCTGGATCAGACGCAAACGCACAATCCTCAGCCAACGCTGGACAAGGCTACGGACCAGGCAGCCTCTACGGAGCTAATGGTGATAATGTATATGGTGGTGCTCGTGCAGCAGCCTCAGCAGCCTCAGCGGCCGCAGAAGCAGCAGCAGAAGCAGCCGCAGCAGGAGCAGCAGCAGAGGCAGCAGCATTAGCAGCTGCATCTGGCAACAACTACGGAGGACTTAATGGACAGGGAGGACTCAACTATGCCAACCAAGGGCCAAGCAGCTCATCGGCTTCATCGGCATCAGCTTCGCAATCAAGCGGAGAAGACACCACCGTCATCATTCTTGGTGAAGGACCTTCAGCATCATCATCTGCTTCCTCCAGTGCCTCTTCAGGTGGTCAAGGAGGACGAGGTGGACGAGGAGGACGCGGAGGCCAAGGCGCCGGATACGCCCCATACGGCTCGCAAGGACCTAACGGACTCTACAACGGACCAGGCGCATCTGGATCCAACGCAAACGCACAATCTTCGGCAAGCGCTGGACAAGGATACGGACCAAGCGGCCTTTACGAACTCGACGGTGTTGACGCATACGGTGCAAACGCAGCAGCCGCAGCAGCAGCACGCGCAGCAGGAAACGGCTATGGACAGCAAAACGGACTTGATGGACTTTATGAATCCAATGACCTCCAAGGACTTGACGGTCTTTACGGACAAGGTGGCTACGGAGCCGGTGCAGGATATGGAGCAGGAGCAGGATATGGAGCAGGTGCAGGATCTGGAGCTGGTGCAGGAGCAAACGCAGGAGCCTCATCTGGTAACGGCTATGGAGCACTTAACGGCCTCGGTGGACTCAACGGTGCCAACCAAGGTTCAGCAGCAGCATCAAGCGCATCTGCTCAATCCAACGGACAAGACACCACTGTCATCGTTGTTGATGGAGGTTCCTCATCGTCAGCCTCTGCTTCATCCGCTGCCTCTTCAGGTGGCCAAGGAGGACGAGGTGGTCGCGGAGGACGAGGTGGCCAAGGAGCAGGATACGGAGCATCTGGCTCGCAAGGACTTAACGGACTCGCCTATGGCCCAGGTTCATCTGGATCAGACGCAAACGCACAATCCTCAGCCAACGCTGGACAAGGCTACGGACCAGGCAGCCTCTACGGAGCTAATGGTGATAATGTATATGGTGGTGCTCGTGCAGCAGCCTCAGCAGCCTCAGCGGCCGCAGAAGCAGCAGCAGAAGCAGCCGCAGCAGGAGCAGCAGCAGAGGCAGCAGCATTAGCAGCTGCATCTGGCAACAACTACGGAGGACTCAATGGACAGGGAGGACTCAACTATGCCAACCAAGGACCAAGCAGCTCATCGGCTTCATCGGCATCAGCTTCGCAATCAAGCGGAGAAGACACCACTGTCATCATTCTTGGTGAAGGACCTTCAGCATCATCAGCTGCTTCCTCCAGTGCCTCTTCAGGTGGCCAAGGAGGACGAGGTGGACGAGGAGGACGCGGAGGCCAAGGTGCAGGATATGCCCCATACGGCTCGCAAGGACCTAACGGACTCTACAACGGACCAGGCGCATCTGGATCCAACGCAAACGCACAATCTTCGGCAAGCGCTGGACAAGGATACGGACCAAGCGGCCTTTACGAACTCGACGGTGTTGACGCATACGGTGCAAACGCAGCAGCCGCAGCAGCAGCACGCGCAGCAGGAAACGGCTATGGACAGCAAAACGGACTTGATGGACTTTATGAATCCAATGACCTCCAAGGACTTGACGGTCTTTACGGACAAGGTGGCTACGGAGCCGGTGCAGGATATGGAGCAGGAGCAGGATATGGAGCAGGTGCAGGATCTGGAGCTGGTGCAGGAGCAAACGCAGGAGCCTCATCTGGTAACGGCTATGGAGCACTTAACGGCCTCGGTGGACTCAACGGTGCCAACCAAGGTTCAGCAGCAGCATCAAGCGCATCTGCTCAATCCAACGGACAAGACACCACTGTCATCGTTGTTGATGGAGGTTCCTCATCGTCAGCCTCTGCTTCATCCGCTGCCTCTTCAGGTGGCCAAGGAGGACGAGGTGGTCGCGGAGGACGAGGTGGCCAAGGAGCAGGATACGGAGCATCTGGCTCGCAAGGACTTAACGGACTCGCCTATGGCCCAGGTTCATCTGGATCAGACGCAAACGCACAATCCTCAGCCAACGCTGGACAAGGCTACGGACCAGGCAGCCTCTACGGAGCTAATGGTGATAATGTATATGGTGGTGCTCGTGCAGCAGCCTCAGCAGCCTCAGCGGCCGCAGAAGCAGCAGCAGAAGCAGCCGCAGCAGGAGCAGCAGCAGAGGCAGCAGCATTAGCAGCTGCATCTGGCAACAACTACGGAGGACTCAATGGACAGGGAGGACTCAACTATGCCAACCAAGGACCAAGCAGCTCATCGGCTTCATCGGCATCAGCTTCGCAATCAAGCGGAGAAGACACCACTGTCATCATTCTTGGTGAAGGACCTTCAGCATCATCAGCTGCTTCCTCCAGTGCCTCTTCAGGTGGCCAAGGAGGACGAGGTGGACGAGGAGGACGCGGAGGCCAAGGTGCAGGATATGCCCCATACGGCTCGCAAGGACCTAACGGACTCTACAACGGACCAGGCGCATCTGGATCCAACGCAAACGCACAATCTTCGGCAAGCGCTGGACAAGGATACGGACCAAGCGGCCTTTACGAACTCGACGGTGTTGACGCATACGGTGCAAACGCAGCAGCCGCAGCAGCAGCACGCGCAGCAGGAAACGGCTATGGACAGCAAAACGGACTTGATGGACTTTATGAATCCAATGACCTCCAAGGACTTGACGGTCTTTACGGACAAGGTGGCTACGGAGCCGGTGCAGGATATGGAGCAGGAGCAGGATATGGAGCAGGTGCAGGATCTGGAGCTGGTGCAGGAGCAAACGCAGGAGCCTCATCTGGTAACGGCTATGGAGCACTTAACGGCCTCGGTGGACTCAACGGTGCAAACCAAGGTTCAGCAGCAGCATCAAGCGCATCTGCTCAATCCAACGGACGAGACAAAACTGTCATCATTCTTGAGGAAGGTTCTTCATCGTCATCCTCTGCTTCATCCGGTGCCTCTTCAGGTGGCCAAGGAGGACGAGGTGGTCGCGGAGGACTAGGTGGCCAAGGAGCAGGATACGGAGCATCTGGCTCGCAAGGACTTAACGGACTCGCCTATGGCCCAGGTTCATCTGGATCAGACGCAAACGCACAATCCTCAGCCAACGCTGGACAAGGCTACGGACCAGGCAGCCTCTACGGAGCTAATGGTGATAATGGTGCTCGTGCAGCAGCCTCAGCAGCCTCAGCGGCCGCAGAAGCAGCAGCAGAAGCAGCCGCAGCAGGAGCAGCAGCAGAGGCAGCAGCATTAGCAGCTGCATCTGGCAACAACTACGGAGGACTCAATGGACAGGGAGGACTCAACTATGCCAACCAAGGACCAAGCAGCTCATCGGCTTCATCGGCATCAGCTTCGCAATCAAGCGGAGAAGACACCACTGTCATCATTCTTGGTGAAGGACCTTCAGCGTCATCAGCTGCTTCCTCCAGTGCCTCTTCAGGTGGCCAAGGAGGACGAGGTGGACGAGGAGGACGCGGGGGGGCAGGGCCCCATACGGCTCGCAAGGACCTAAGGACTCTACAACGGAGGCGCATCTGGATCCAACGGACAATCTGGAGCGCTGGACAAATACGGACCAAGCGGCCTTTGGAATACGGACGGTGTTGACGCATGTGCAAACAGCAGCCGCAGCAGCAGCACGCGCAGCAGGAAACGGCTATGGACAGCAAAACGGACTTGATGGACTTTATGAATCCAATGACCTCCAAGGACTTGACGGTCTTTACGGACAAGGTGGCTACGGAGCCGGTGCAGGATATGGAGCAGGTGCAGGCGCAAACGCAGGAGCAAATGCAGGAGCCGCATCTGGTAACGGCTATGGAGCACTTAACGGCCTCGGTGGACTCAACGGTGCAAACCAAGGTTCAAGCGGTTCAGCAGCAGCGTCAAGCGCATCTGCTCAATCCAACGGACAAGACACCACTGTCATCATTGTTGATGGAGGTTCCTCATCGTCAGCCTCTGCTTCATCCGCTGCCTCTTCAGGTGGCCAAGGAGGACGAGGTGGTCGCGGAGGACGAGGTGGCCAAGGAGCAGGATACGGAGCATCTGGCTCGCAAGGACTTAACGGACTCGCCTATGGCCCAGGTTCATCTGGATCAGACGCAAACGCACAATCCTCAGCCAACGCTGGACAAGGCTACGGACCAGGCAGCCTCTACGGAGCTAATGGTGATAATGTATATGGTGGTGCTCGTGCAGCAGCCTCAGCAGCCTCAGCGGCCGCAGAAGCAGCAGCAGAAGCAGCCGCAGCAGGAGCAGCAGCAGAGGCAGCAGCATTAGCAGCTGCATCTGGCAACAACTACGGAGGACTCAATGGACAGGGTGGACTTAACTGGGCTAGCCAAGGACCAAGCAGCTCATCGGCTTCATCGGCATCAGCTTCGCAATCAAGCGGAGAAGACACCACCGTCATCATTCTTGGTGAAGGACCTTCAGCATCATCAGCTGCTTCCTCCAGTGCCTCTTCAGGTGGTCAAGGAGGACGAGGTGGACGAGGAGGACGCGGAGGCCAAGGCGCCGGATACGCCCCATACGGTTCGCAAGGACCTAATGGACTCTACAACGCACCAGGCGCATCTGGATCCAACGCAAACGCACAATCTTCGGCAAGCGCTGGACAAGGATACGGACCAAGCGGCCTTTACGAACTCGACGGTGTTGACGCATACGGTGCAAACGCAGCAGCCGCAGCAGCAGCACGCGCAGCAGGAAACGGCTATGGACAGCAAAACGGACTTGATGGACTTTATGAATCCAATGACCTCCAAGGACTTGACGGTCTTTACGGACAAGGTGGCTACGGAGCCGGTGCAGGATATGGAGCAGGAGCAGGATATGGAGCAGGTGCAGGATCTGGAGCTGGTGCAGGAGCAAACGCAGGAGCCTCATCTGGTAACGGCTATGGAGCACTTAACGGCCTCGGTGGACTCAACGGTGCCAACCAAGGTTCAGCAGCAGCATCAAGCGCATCTGGTCAATCCAACGGACAAGACACCACTGTCATCATTGTTGATGGAGGTTCCTCATCGTCATCCTCTGCATCTTCCAGTGCCTCTTCAGGTGGCCAAGGAGGACAAGGCTATTATGGCCCAGGATCAGCTGAAGCAGCAGCGGAGGCAGCAGCCGAAGCAGCAGTAGAAGCAGCCGTAGAGACAGCCGCTGACGCAGCAGTAGCAGCTGCAGCCGCCGCATCAGCATCAGCTAACGCTATCCAAGCAGAACAATACGCATTAAGCGGTCTTAACGCTAATGACAATGGATACGGATCGGAGTCTTCATCTTCGGCAGCCTCATCGTCTGCAAGTGGATCATCTGACAAGGTTATAATCATCGAAGGTGGCTCACGTGGATCATCAGCAGCTAGCTCGTCGACCCAAGAGTCATATGCTCCTTATGGATCCGGATATGGTGCTGGAAGTAGCGCTTCTGCAGCTGGATCAGCCCTGGGAGCTCGAGGCCGCAAGAACTGCCGCATCACCCGTAACACAATCTTTGTGAAGTTCGGCACTCGTCGCGCGCCATGCCGTACTTGCTAGTTTATTAATTTCATAATTATTGTTTTTTGCCCTGGATACATCTTTTCTTTTCAATGTAAATAAATCTTGGCATTTTATATTTTCTTTCATTTTCTCATAAGCTACCCAAACTTCGCATTAGTGTTCATGTTCTCAAAGAATTTTTTATCTGACATGATAGCAAACAAAAGGAAAAATATGCTGTTACCGATAGAAATAGGTAGACATATTAATGTTTTAGACAGATACGAACTATTGGCTACTAAATTAAAATCAAATAGGTAGGATCAAATCAAGTTAATACATATCTATTACCTATTAAGTAGTCATTGCCGTAGCTTCAAATCACTTTATAGCATAGTAACTGTTTCTCGGGTCACATTTATTCTTAGAAATACGCAGTCTTATAGGAAATAATTCATTATTTTGTAGAATTACAATCACAAAAATACCTATAATAATGTGACAACAGTAGTCGCTTTACCTATCTCTTTTTTCATCAAAACTACTGAACCAATTTAAATGTTTGATACACAGAATATACATTTATAGCTTGAAAAGGATAAATAGGCTACTTTTATATAGGCGCACAGGTGCGAAAATAGTTATCTTGGGTCGCTTATAAAACCACGAAGAACAATTAGTACCTAACTACCTAAGTACATAATGGGAATAGCGCGATTGTAGCGGATTCGATTTCAGATTAGGCAAGTAAAGGCTATTGAATGTTCAGAGCTTTTTAGTTAGATACGTATTATACATAAATAGGCGATTTATGTATAACACGTAGATATGTAACACATAAGTTTCACAAATACATATAATACCGATTGAGAAATGGTTTAATAATGTCTGATGGTATCTGAATCTTCAAGAGCCTTTTGCCATAATCACATAATTCGCATGTTTTTTTTTTCATACATTTTGATATATCTACTTATAATAGTCGACTCATTATGCAACAGCTGACTGAACACACTAGTCCCTCAACTGCATCCCGTTAGACTGGAAGCCGACCCTAACATACCTACATAGTTGGGAAAAGGCTCGGCAAATGATGATTTTGCCATCTTTCAAACTTATTGTAAGTATTCATCCCTTGCCTCTTGTGGTTAGTGCTGTTTCAAGTTGCAGTCCTCCCATTTGCTTTAGTTAAAGTATAGTTTTTAGGGTTCCGTACCCAAAGGGTAAAACGGGATCCTATTGTTTTCGCTCTTCTGTCCGTCCGTCCGTCCGTCCGTCCGTCCGTCCGTTTGTCACCAGGCTGTATCTCATGAATCGTGATAGCTGGAGAGTTGAAATTTTCACAGATGATGTATTTTTGTTGCCGCTATAACAACAATACTGAAAACTAGAAAAAAATAAATAGTTGGGGGGCTCCCATATAACAAACGTGATTTTTTGCTCATGTTTGCTCGATATCCATAAATACCTATATATAGAATATTACTTTGGATGGTACGGAACCCTTCGTGCGCGAGTCCGACTCGCACTTGGCCGGTTTTTTTTTTCAAAGTGATGTAAATGCCATTTTTCACCGGGTACATTGTTATTATTTACTGTATTGCTTTCTAAGTCTTAAATCTAGTCAAAGTTCTTTAGCCGCATCCTGCAGTCCTTTGGAGTCAACTAAAAAGGATGCTTGTTTGCCGTTAACATCTTCCTCAAATCATGTTCTTCTTTAAAATACAGTACACAGAAAATACTCATAGTCTATGAACAAAGCCGAGCTGGATTCAGAATTAGGTTTTCTTAACAGGACATAAAGTGTAAAAACTTCCAAAAGATTTGTTATGATAAATTATCTTATCTCTTATATATAAAAATGAATTGTTGTTCGTTAGTCTCACTAAAACTCGAGAATGGCTGAACCGATTTGGCTCATTTTGGTTTTAAAATGTTTGTAGAGGGCCAGGGAAGGTTTAAACGATAACGAAGTTCGCGGGTTCAGCTAGTTAAAAATAGACTTGAGATTCTACTACAGTTAAATAATTATATACACACACATTTATTACATTATGTGCTATACTGTGTAAATAGATGTTATATTTAAATGAAGTTAGATAGATAATGTTGTGATTCAAACAGCAACACCTAGTTACCATGAAATACTTTAGACTTACTGAACGTAGTTCTAGAGTTTGAATGACATTATATTCAGCTAATGTCAAAATTGGATCGCTAATCGGCAAGAAACGGACAGATTGGACACAGAAATCCATCATAAATGTTCAGGATTTTTTAAGACAGTAACTACCTATGCATAGTTTGACCAGTTTGACTAAGAACTCCCGCACATCGCAAACTTTTTTAGGCGAACGATAGCTTGTTTGGGCTCATAAACGATGAACGAAAAAACGCACATAACAAGGATCAGGTATTTAACCGGCATCAGAGCGACTGAAACCTTTAGAATCGAGATTTTCTTTACAAAGAAAAGTTTGACAGTCATCGCGTCAACTGACGGCCCACTGTTTAGTCTACAATGTACGTACACTTTATTATCTCTCTAAGGCATTGTAATTTCCCTGTATGTACATACACAACAGGATAAGTAATGATTTAAATATTACGATTGGAACCAGTTATCGCGACGCTGTGACCCCTATATTTGAGCGGATCTCATCGAAACGAGATGAATCAGAATTAATGCAAATCTATTCTAATTTATGTGAGAAAGGATGACCGCTGTCTTTAAGATCTGACCATTTCACCTTTGACCGTTCATTTAGACGCACCTTTGCAGAAATACTTGGTTTAGTGAAGTTTTTCCGTGTAAAGAAGTTTGAAGTGAAAAAAATATGTGATGTTTTTTAAAAATATGAAAAAGTATTGAAACAGTTAAACATTAATATATGAAAAATTTAAATATAGCTTTGTGAAAAGTGTGCTAGTGATGAAAGTTTACGAGCTTACTTACGAGCGCATCAAAAGTCTTCAAATAAGTTTTTGGGAAAGTGATAAAGATATTCCCAAGTACCTACTTACAGCATTATAGGAGCTGAGCATGTAAGTTGCAATTTTAAAATCTCTGCTTACAGGAGATACATTTCAGATGAGAAAATGATTGGAAAGTGGGCCTTAAACAATTAGAACACAATCAACCTTAGATACGTAGGTACGTGCGATTGTACCTACTTAATGTTGGAATTTGTGTACCTTCTAATACTATCTACATAAATAATCTTATTAGATTGTCGAATTGGGAGCTTTTGCAATTTCAATATACTTAGTTAGGCATTTTTTTTTGTTTCATAGGTATTGATTATTCGTACGTTTCTGAAATTGTAATGAAATTGCAATAACCGTCGCACACAAAATCAAGTAAAAAAAAACTGTTACAGTAGTGCATGTTTGGCGTAGTAGCCAAAACAAAATAAATGGACTCTAATACCGACATGTATTACATCAACAAATTCTAATTTGCAAAAAAAATGCCGAAAAAAAAATGGCCGCGCAGTGATCGTCACGGGGAGGCATTTTAAATGTTCCTAACACAGACGCAGCAGTCAGTGCGATGATGGCGCGGGCCGGCCCAACCCCTTCACTATCACTCAACTACTCACGCACACTAGCGAACGTACCCAGTCTATCTTGGCCCACTCCACCTCCGCTCGCGTCCCGATACACGAACAAAACTGGGCATTTACTCGCGTGGTGACGTGTCAACTAACGCTGGCCGCACATATGGCTACCAAAAACTAGAGTCGAACACTAGCGTATTCCCGAACGTGGTACGCATAAAATTCGAAAATATACGTAGATAGGCGTTTGTTTCTCTTGTGCCGCCCGCAAATGAGATGGTACGCGGAGTGGAATGAATGCATGATTTCGGTTTATTTGACTCTCCCATCTATTCGGCGTTTTTTTTGCTAGCTATCTATTGATTCTTGGATATAGGAGTAGGTAGTTTTTTTTTGCAATATTCGGTTGCAATTTTTGGGATGTGTGTCTATTACATTTGCAATGTATTGACAGCATCATGGCACGGAATTCGGATTAATTAATTTAGAAATTGCATCGGTCTGAAAAAGCTTTACTTATACACACACACATTTAGTCTTATATGACTGGAATCAAATGGAATCAAACCAGATTTCCCTTGTAAGATCGACTCCAATTGAGAAAATTTATTTGATGCTAACTCAAATGATTTTGTAGTAAAACTTAGTATGATTTCCCAACCTCTCTTTTATACAGCGTGATCGAATTTAATTGTTTTTTAACTTAATAGAAACGTCTTAAATTTTGGAATAAATAAAAAATTATAGGTATATTATAGATTCATTTTACATAATCAATTTGGTTTCCATTGTTAGTCGCTGCTAATAGTGACAAGTCCCTCTTGTTGCTAAATGTTACAAAAAATGCGTAAGTTGATGACGGGGCTTATAATATTTTCTAAATTAAATAAATAAATTCTTTATTCACTGGTTTTACAATTTCTAAGGTTTTGCAGGTTTTTAAACACTAATGATATACAAGCACTAGCACTCAAGCTAAGAGTAAACTTGTGTTATGAGTGCCAGGGCTCTCTCTGAATATCTTGACATTAATTAAAGATAGCTAAAAAAACCCTTGGCTAATATACAGTCTAACTCAACTATTAAGTAACTTTTCTACTGCCTTAATGAGTAGGTATTCGCGTGATCTTCAGTTACTTAGTATTCCAAATAAGTACAAAAGCCCGATAGCTTTATGTAAATACTTTACTATTTGAGGTGCCTAATCTATCTATGTAAGTAATTGTGGTAGTTAGCGTAGGCTATATCCGTTGTGGCTGACACTTCAGCACGAACTCTTAATAGGCAAACCGGTGATGTAGTGGATTCTTGTGTGGGTATCCCGAACCTTCACTATAACCTGGTAACGCGGGAGGTCGCAAGCTAAATTACGTATAACCTAAACCTGAAAAAAAAAACTTATTTTGGATAACATTCATAACATCATCAAGTTTCAACATGAAGATTTTTTTTCTATTTTAGCCTTCATAAGAGAACTTCTTTGTATTGAGATACCTTTTTATATTAATAATGTCTATCCGTGGATATATTAGTCGGTTATAATAATAGTTGAACTTTATTTTTCTTGAAGGTCGACTGTACAGTTTAGGGGTAGGTAGCCGTTTTTCCTACTACTACCAGTAAGCGTGCTCTGAAGAATACGCGGATGAAGTCACGGGCAAAGCAGCATTTGTTTAATATTTACGCGAGACGATTGCGCCTAGGATCATGAAAATAATGTCATCGTCTTATACCTAATTAGCACAAGTAAAGGAAAATCCGGTAACAGTGAATTCAAAGTCTAAGTATTTTTTTTTATATTAAATAGGCCTATTTAACAGCTCTTTCTAAGCGTCAAACTAGTTGCACAAAAAAATTTTAGTTCCATCACAACATAACATTTTTAAAAACTTAATCGTGACCAACGTACATTTGGTTAGGAAAGAGGACAGGTTTCCTAGCGCAAAGTTTATTTCTCAATAAAGTTTACCTTTACTAATGGTAGATTCTTTCATCCACTAAACAAAACTACGGGTAGGGTAAAATACTTTTTAATAAAACCACTAAAACTTTCAAACCATTTTTTTGCGACTATCGGTAGTTTTTAAGAGCTGGATGCGGCTAGCTAGAAATACACACCTATACATAATAGACGAATAACTCTTCAGGGACATTAACAAAAAAACCTAGCTTTATATACCTACCACTAATCCTACCCTAACACTATAGATCTACTGATTCTAGCTATACGCCAACACACAAAATGATACCGTAGCTACTCCCAAAAACACGCACGTAAAATCATGGCGAGCGCAAACAGCGCCTTTTATTACGTACGCAACTGGATACCTAATAGCGATTTTTGGAACACTTCTCAATATATCACGTCTGTGGCAGAATGTCATGGTAACGCACACATGCGCAGGGATCAACACCCACACTGGCGCAACGAATCATCGTCAAGCTGTGGAGTAAGGTCAACGGAAAAGTGGTGGGTGAAAAAAGGTTGAAGTTTTTTTTTGTATGTTGAAATTTTTTATATAATAACTCATGATGGTTAAGTCAAGTTTGGTGGATTGGTCAGGTTGTTTCGAAGACGGCTGTTGCAGTTTTAGTGAGTTACTAAAGATTTTAGGTATGTAAATAATAAGATTAACTGAGACAATAAATTACATACTATGTATTTCATTCGATACCTACTAAATCATTGCCTGAGTTGCGCATGGTTTCCATAATTAAGACGCAACCTTAACATCTGTATAAATATTTACAGTCGAGCGAAGGCTGAATAAGACTGTAAATGAAAAAAAAAACACGAGGCACACAAATAATTACATATTTAACAAATAGCTATATGCCTTTATTTATCATCTTAATAACATAACATTAATCATAAAAAAAAATCTTTACCAAAAAAAAAACTTCCATATTTAATTTTTTTTCTTTTTTTTTCGCAAATTTCTGCGCACGGTACCCCCCTTTGGGCATTTTGCGAAGTGTGAGCGGGCCGCGTTATTAGTTCGCGTGCGCGCTCAGGATAGGTTTTCACAATTTTGAGCCGAGCCGTTTCACACAATGGCCCGCGTCATTTTCTATGATTAATAGTGGCGCGTCAGCCGACGGGTTACGCTATTGTCTATGTACCAAACCTGATGAAGTGGGGTTAAGGTTGTAAGGTGGTTGTAGTTTCTTTGGGGTTTTTAGCGTCTGCGAATAGGTGAAAAACGGGGGAGAATTCAATGATTTTTTTTTTAAGTTTTTTTTTGTGTATTTTTTTTTTGAGCATATTATGACATGATGTAGCCTTGTATCGGCATAACAAGGAGAATGTCAAAAAATGAAAGAGCCAACTTAATATTTTAACACAAAAAGTTGGGCTCGCAATAAAGAACAAAGGTATGAGACTCTATTTTTTTTTATTTATAGGTAGAAACTTGTACTAAAACTAAAACCTATACATGCCTTCACTACAATAGAAAAATACCAAAACAACTAGGTACCAACACTAATTAACCAAAACATATACAATATTCGATAATCACACGGTAAAATTGGCAAAAACTTTATGTGAATACTAAAAAGGTTGGTTAGGCCTAAAAACGGGGATTTCGGCCATCATTCCGCAGCCACCCCCCCTAGCCGCGGGTTGGGGGAATGGGGGCCACCTGCACTATCCCCCGACGGCACTTGACGACCGCGACGCTAGAATATTAATGCTCGTACCTAATTGAATATTTTTGACTTATCGACCTTTTTTGCAGTCGGTATGCGAGTTCCGAAAGGAAGATTGGTCCTTAGTGTATTTTATTTTAATTGTTGAAAAGTTCTGATTGGTTGTGAGTATCGAAATATATTTGTGCCGATGTAGTTGCGTATTTCTAGTTACGTGGGAAATTATGTATTTACATCACACTAAAATAAGGCACTATGATTATGACAAAATATAATGTATCTCTTTTGGTCTCTTAGATTTTTATTTAATAACTTAAAGGAGATAAACAGAGCTTTGATTGTGGTCCATCGCGTTTTCAGTCAATCCTTTTTTATGAATTCTTAGGTGGTTTCAGATAGTATATTACCACCCAAAACAAAAATGTGAAAGACTGCCAAGTTCGATAATATGGGAATGCTTCGCCTATAAAAGAAGTGAGATCTGAATAAGTACCAAGTTCCATACACATACCTCAGTTAAAAATAGTTACTTTTTAATGATGTTACTTAGCAAGTTTTCATACACCTTGTTATAAACCTACTAAACGCAATGAATCAAGTATTTAATTTTCTATTAAAACTTGCCAAGTAATCATCATTAAAAAGTAACTATTTTTAACTGAGGTATGTGTATGGAACTTGGTACTTATTCAGATCTCACTTCTTTTATAGGCGAAGCATTCCCATATTATCGAACTTGGCAGTCTTTCACATTTTTGTTTTGGGTGGGATTTCATTTATTTTTGTAAGGTTGTTTATTTTATTTTTTTCTTATGATGAAGTTAGTTAAAGAAATGTCTCATTTATACTATCTTTTAGATTTTTTAATATGCACTATGTTTCTTACAAAGAAATGAACTAGATTAACTATGACTAGATTTACCAACTGACTGACATGACATGTTATCATATATTATGTTCGTGGATCAAAGTTACACATTCGTTATTTTCGAAAGTGATTCACACTTGGCCGTTTTCAGATTTTTACTTTACTTTGACTAAATACAAACCTTTGTACCATTCGAAGATATATTATATAAATATAGATAAATTTAGTTCGTTTTAGTTCCTTAGGGGTATAAATTTACACCGGGTATAAAACACCTTCATTATTTTGAAACCGACTCACACTTGGCCATTTTCAGATTTTTCCCTTTACCTTGACATAAAGACCTACCTCCATGCCAAATTTCAAGTCAATACGACCATTAGAAGTGGTCTAGGTTTTTGATGAGTGAGTCAGTGAATCAGTGAATAAGTGAATAAGTGAATAAGTGAATCAGTCAGTGAGTGTATAGTAAAAATAGCGATTTTCTGACGTCAATATCTCAAGACCTACAATGGGTATATTAATGAAATTTTGTATTTTAGATAAGTGAGGGGGTCTCAACAGATACTAGAAATTTGATATGCGTAAATAAAATAGATTTTGAGTTACAGGGGGGTCGAATTTGGCCCGAAATGGTTCGTGTAATATAACCCACGGCCGGTGTGTCGCCTTTTTTGCTCGAACTTGGCGGACACACTGCCGTGTGTCTAGATATGGATAATTGTTTTAAGACATAATCGTAGCCGATGTAACAGAAAACAAGCTGTGAAATTTTTCAGTAACATCACAGTCATACTAATTTTCCATGAAACCTCCTATATGCTCACACAAACACAAAATCGACATTCATCGGCGTTATATAATCGCTGTACATAAGCCAGAGTCGACCATTACCCAATCCCCAAGTCACATCGCTATCGAACTATCTCAAACTCCCAAAAGCAAGCGACAATCGAACAAATCCAATAAATTGAACGGAACCCGCTGCCTCTGAAACCGGCGTCTAATTACTAACCTTTAAATTAATTTCCGAATCGTAAATAACGTCGGGAATTCCGACTATGTTATCTTAACAAATTGACGTTCGCTAGAGAGAGACAAAACGTAAGTACGAATTTTACAATTTTGCGCGCCAGTGTTTAGCAGTGTTTATGAGGGGTGGGGGGCTAGGGACGGGGCGTCGGGGCTTATAGTGTCGAAAGGGGGAAAGGATAAGGAGAACTGACCAAAACCTCCGACACTTAGATATATTTGTGCGATGTATAGAGACAAGTGTGTGTGCGTGTCTTCCATGAACATGTTTAGAATGCTTTGTAAAATAATAAGGGTCCCTCTATTGAGCTTAGTTTTGTTAGATAGTGCTGTCTTTGTTTGGAGGGAGTAATGGTGGACGGGGTGAATATTTTAGATGGGCCGTTTCTGAGATATGACGCTATGGGTATTAGAGAATTTGATTAATTAAATCTACAGATGGTGACGTTTTTCTTCAGTAATTGAGATATTATTTTCTGATCGATAGCCTTAACCACTACAGTAAACCAATAGTATCTTATTAGAAACTGACAATGTTGAAAGAAATCGATTCTAATAGCAATATCTCACTAGTATCAATTTCTCCACCAATAAGAATACCACCATCACAAAAACTCTTATAGGACAATCCAAAAACGAGCAAATTCAAATAATCTTTTCAAAATTCCTTTCTAGAGACATTTAAATTCGCGCCAATAGTCAGGGAGGACAAAAGGCATTCCTTCTCCGAGCGTGGGTAGAGACCGATTTAATATTCTATTTTATTCCGGCGATAAGATTAAAGTATGTAATTTCTTGCCCGAATATGAGAGGTTTTGTACGCACTAGGGGTAGGGCTGTGCTGGGTTTTTCATGTTATATGGGCATGTATTCTTTGGTTGAGAAAAGGAAAATTAGAAAAGAATTAGAAAAGTAAAAGGAAAATTTTTCATTATTTTGATAGTAACGTACGTAGCTTCCGCCAGCGGTTTCGCCGCGGGCCCTGGGACCAAAATTACTGGTGCACCCAAATGAAAAGTAGCATATATAGCCGTCGTCAATAAATGGTTAATTTAGTACTGAAGTGAATATTTTTTAATCAAGACCGATAGTTTCTAAGTTCAAACAAACTCTTTAGCCTTACAATATTAGCACTTTCCTATTATTCGTTGTGGGTTGCGTATCTTATTTTCGAAACACTTTCGAAAATTCACAATAGGTATCAAGCAAGCATGGCAATATGTGTTAATACTTTTAGCCAGTTCCTATACAGTCTAATAATAAAGAAAATATATAATACAAAAAATTACAAATAAACAAAAAAAAAAAATAATACCTACAGCGAAAATTAAAATGGCAGCCCTTACAATGGTCGTAAGAAGTGCGTCCCCCGCGGTCAGGAGCGGGCGTCCACCCTCATACCCACACTAAGAAGGCTTGTCAGTGTTCAGTATATTGGACAATCTTTTAAAATCAATTAAATTGGACAAAAGTAAATAATAACCAAAACATAATAAAATAACCAAAAAACTAAAAATATAGCCAAAAATTAAAATGGCAGCCCTTACATCGGTCGTAAGAAGTGCGTCCCCCGCGGTCAGAAGCGGGCGTCCACCCTCATACCCACACTAAGAAGGCTTGTCAGTGTTCAGTATATTGGACAATCTTTTAAAATCAATTAAATTGGACAAAAGTAAACAATAACCAAAACTTAGTAAAATAACCAAAAAACTAAAAAATATAGCAAAAATATAAATGGCAGCCCTTACAATGGTCGTAAGAAGTGCGTCCCCCGCGGTCACGAGCGGGCGTCCACCCTCATACCCACACTAAGAAGGCTTGTCAGTGTTCAGTATATTGGACAATCTTTTAAAATCAATTAAATAGGACAAAAGTAAACAATAACCAAAACTTAGTAAAATAACCAAAAAACTAAAAAATATAGCAAAAATATAAATGGCAGCCCTTACAATGGTCGTAAGAAGTGCGTCCCCCGCGGTCACGAGCGGGCGTCCACCCTCATACCCACACTGAGAAGGCTTGTCAGTGTTCAGTATATTGGACAATCTTTTAAAATCAATTAAATTGGATATAAGTAAACAATAACCAAAATATGTATAATAAAATAATCAAAAAACTAAAAATACAGTCAAAAATATAAATGGCAGCCCTTACATCGGTCGTAAGAAGTGCGTCCCCCGCGGTCAGAAGCGGGCGTCCACCCTCATACCCACACTAAGAAGGCTTGTCAGTGTTCAGTATATTGGACAATTTTCGTCCGCCGACAATTCTGCTGTAGCCGTGACTCGCTTACCGATTTAGATATTACAATGTTAGTAACGTAATGTAATTAAATGGGGTTGCTTTTGTATGTTTAGTTCGTTAATTGGCAATTTTTATTGGACTTTTATCGACTGTCTTGGGTTTAATTACGAAGACTATTTCATATTTGGGTTTTTGATAATACGATACATTGCAGTAGATTCAGTAGATACTCCATCAAATATATATTTTGACGTACGCCGACGTTTGACGTGTTATTAGGTACACCAAAAGTATTTTTAATATAATCACAGTATAATGAATCCACAGTCTATAAGGTATCATCTACGTAGTAGGTAGATACTATTAAATAGGTATGACATGCGTCAAGTTCAATTGTTCATCTATGGTTATTATAATATATTTTAACAAGATCTAGTACCTACCAAGACAAATGTAAAGGTTCTCTCAAGAAAATGAACCCAAACATACTAGGTATATTTGGGCGCTTAAAATCCTTGTAATCCTTTAAAACTTCACACATTACAATAACAAAATAAAACCCTGAAACAATTACTAACCCTCGACTAAATCCATTACGTTAACAAAATTTCCGAGAAACACCATGACGGTACAAAAACTAACCCCTTAGAACTTCACGGCCGACCCCCAAAAATGATCCCTAAGCCACCCTCGCCATTTTCTTTCATCCCTCCCTCGCTGGGGGTTAAGTCACCCTTAAGATCGATGGAAGGGTAGTAGATGAGACTTTGCGATAAGGGTAGAAAGGGCCCCTGTCCCCGAATTAGGCCCACCCTTTGTGAATCTCAGATGGGTCGAACTTCATATCTTGTTTTGACGTGTTTTATAATTAATTTGCTAGTTTCAACCGTAGTTTAACGAGGGTTGGAGAAAATTAATTTTAATGAAACTCCGTATGTACGTTGTAGTTGTTGCTTATGTAGAGAATAAGTGACCGCTTGGTTTCAAGTTGTTCGCTGTTTATCAACTACGTCACGGCTACTGAAATATTTAAGCCGCCACCATATTAAATGAAGACCTAATTTTTTGAAGTTACCAAAGAGAATCTACTAGCGAATGCATGACATTTCTTAAAAGGCACAATCATCTTTGCTCCGGACGTCGTCGATTAAAATCGCTGGACATTACTGCTGTTTTGAAAGGAGAATTAGTTGAGAATGTGTGATTAATCCAGTTTTCTACAACAGTACTACATGCTCATATACTAAAATCATATTCTCCATAAACGTCATCTACTTATGTTCTTCACGGACATATCAGAAATATGTTCTTCAGATTAAACCACAGTTAATAAAAAAATATATCAACTCTACTATTTTACATGTACACACTAGTCAAGTCATCTAAACTTCCACAGGGCACTGACGACTCTTAACGGTCTCCCGCATTCAAATTCAAATTCTGATTTATTCGCGCCTGAATGGAAGATGATTCCCTTACAAAATAGAATATGTATGAAGTGACCAGCTAGCTGAGGGCTCAAGAATTTCTAACTGAGAATCTAGATTCTCAGTAATTCCTAGGAATTACTTTGATAGATATAAGTAGAAAATATAACAGTACACTGCGAAAAGAGGGCGGTTAGGGGCAGCCATTTTGAATTTGGTGATATCCCGCCCTCGTCTTACAAGGTGTAACTAGGCAGAATATGTATTTTTATAAGTAATAAAATTGCGATCACTTTTAAAGCGAAATCAATTAATCAGTGAAGGAATGATCACTACGTTTTAAATAAGCTTAAAATAAAGTCACCCACTTTTAAATACAACTTTAATTAATAAAAAATACTACAGCACAGATGGGTTATATATAGTCCAGCATTATCATTTTTTTTTAATAAGGTAAAATAAATATTCTTCTCCGTGTGAGAGGAGGCCTGTGCTTAACAGTGGGACGATAAAAAGGCTGTAACAATTACAGTAACAGTAAGGTATTTTACATATATAGGTACCTATATATGTAGTTTATTTGTCTTCTCTATGATACCTAGCTACTGATTAAATAGCATACATTTCTACACCTAATTTCGACTATTTCCTAGTGAGTTACACGTGGGGCGTGCCAACTAGACCGTCACGTCAAACTAAATAAATTTCACAGTTTGCACAAGAAAATAACATTGTGTACTTATTGTGTAACGTAATACCAAGGGAAACCGTTGGGTTTGTGCTCCAGTTTCAGTTAAGCTATGAAAACCGAAGGAGATTCATGGATCACGTCTGTTTTAAATGCCGTAAGTTGGTATGTAGATTATGTACTCAAGTACTTGTAAGTTGAACATACGCCTAGGTATAGAGTTTACTGAAATCGTTTTGACCTGGATTTAATTAAAAAATGTGTTTGCTATTTTGTAAGTGGTGGTTCTTTCTCTTATTTACATAATAACCAGTAGCTTGTGTAGGTATTTGTATCTAGGATTATACATAATTCTAGAACGACTAAACCAAATCGACAGTTTTCTTTGTGATGTTCGTCATTTCCAGTACACATAGTCTTTGTATTATTTCTTCCGTTTGAGATTATCGCTTACAACGCTTTCATAGCAGCTGATTTTCCGTTCGGTTTTTTCTCGAACGATAAAAATCCAAACGCGCTGTTTCAGATGTCATAATTTATACGGGCTCTTGTCAACTGTTTAGTTTTGGCGCGTAGGTACAGACGCACCTCTCGCTCGTAATATCTGAATACTTAGATGAGAAAATCCGTCTATTTAATGGCTATATAGCTTCTCAGTAACCGCTTACCCAAAATCCTATCGCAACGTCGCCGTCGCCATGTTCTTTGTGTAGGACAATCCCTCCGAACTCACAGTTTACAGCAAACATGTTTAAAATTAACGCTCGCCCATGTAAATAATGTGTTAATAAGTTGTTTGCCCAGCTTTTCTGTTTGCTCCACAATATTTTCATGTACTAATTTTCTAACTAGTTGTGTTGCATGGCTGTTCAAATTTACGAGTCAATGTTGTTTAGGTAGGTACTGTTTGTTTAGTGGCTTGCTTTGCAACGTTAGTTCTGTGAATATTTTCAAGATGGCTCTTGGTTTTTGAATCGGGAGTGTTTCTTCTCAAAGAAACCGGTATTACCTTTATATTTAATTTAAATATACTATAAGTATTTTAAAACCCAAAATAATTGAGAATTTAACGTTTTAAGGGTTTAGTAGAAAGACAATAAAATAATAATAAATAATAATAATAAAATATGTTTATTTCTCCCAATAATACAGATGCCGTTCATTTTAACAATATTAATGTAAGGAAGGGAGACAGGAGCCCATACTAAGTAAAAAACTTGTGACATGGGTCTCCTGGCCTCCTTGACCCGAACAAGTATGTTGGTTCTAACAAAATAAAGAACAGTTAGTTTGGGAGTGAGCTAGATGAGTGAGTTATGGAAGTGAAAGTGAAGTGAAAATGTTTTGGGGTGTGTGTGATTGTGCGTGCGTGTGAGTGTGAGTGTGTTGTGTTTGTGATTGTGTGTGGATGTTAGATATCTTTGTGCGTGTTAAGTAGTTCCTCTGTTTCCTCATACTTAAGAGTAAGAAGCCATTTGATCACTTTTTTCTTACATTCTAGAGTTGTATTTGAGTAACGGGAGAATAACGGGACCCTATTACTAATTCGCTGTATTTCATGAACCTCAATGGTTGTTGTCGCATTAACAACAAATCAGAATTAAATTAAATATCTGTGCAATAAGCATAATTTTTTGGCCGTTTCTTAGACTTTAGTAGGTACCTACTGACCCTTCGTGCGCGAATCCGATCCACATTTGGTCAGTTTTTTTTTCACAGTCAAATTTTTCGCCATGTAATACATCTACTCAACTGTACTTGAGAAAGTACACTAGTTGAAAAAAAACACGCCATTTCAATATAACAATAAGTACCCACTTACCTGATGAAACCCCATTCACACCTTCAACCAACCAAGAAGCGTCTGACGTCTTACCTATCTCCACCATTGTCCTATAGAAAGGACAACTACCCATAGTTATAGAGTATTTAATTATGGCAGCCATTGAGACCCGCCTCCTTTGTAAGTCCCAGTTCATTGGAGGCTCGACTATTGTCTTAAGGACAATCGGTTTTAATATGTGAATGGTACTACTATCTGTATATGACAATAGTTATTGTTTCTGTACTGATAGTTGGGTTTCTTTGGCTGTTATCTTGGCGTTGATTTTGTATTGACCTGTTTTGATATACCTATTTCATGTTGCTTTGTTTATGTAGGTATAATTTAGTACAGCATAATACAAAATTCTCTCACCGGTTTTCACATTTTACGGTGTACATAAAATGTCTTAGTACACAAATGTGTTCCTTGTGATTTGGTAATATATTATGTAATTAAATAATACCCATTTAAAGACAAAAGAAGCCCATATATTGTTTTATATAAAGGGTAGGTAGGTACATCACTGCCAAGTTTCATCAAAATCTATGTAGTTTTTTCATGACAGTGTAACAAACACATATGACACACACATACACAGAGACATCCTTACAAACTTTTACATTTAAAATATTAGTAAAATTTTCAGCCAGTAATAATGGACCTGAACAGACCCAATTTCTTTCACACCAAATGCCCAAACCAATCGTTAATTCCGGTTCAAAACATATGACCGTCACTGAATTGTCACAAGCAACCTTTATCACTGCTTTCGGCCGTAGGGAAAGTTTTCCAATTACGAACACCGTCAAGTGACCACCCGGCTTACCTCAACACCCCCTCCCCCGCACCCCTCAGACCCACCCCCCCGCGACCCCTCTGGTACGGCGGCACAAAGAAGTTTTAATTGCTAGCCTTCGCGCTACCTATCAAGTTGAGCGTACACTATTTGGATTGCCGTATTCATAATGTGGCATTCAAAGGGAATGGTCGGTAATGAGGTTTGATGGTGGGATTTTTAATCGTTTTGTTAGTTGACTTTTCATTAGAAAAGTTGTGGTTTGCTGAATGGTAGTTTAGACTATTCTATTCTATTATTTCTATTGGTCTATTGAAAGTTCTTTATTAATGCTAGCCGAATGCTGAAACGCAATTCTATTTCAAAGACGGCTCAGACATCATTTTATCTGTGTCATACCTAGGTATGTAAATTGCTGCGACAAAAACATTTTTAAGCAAGACTTAAAGTTAAATAACGTTTCAGTATTTCGAAATAGATTAAAGAGTACAGGTATAAAAAAACTTACTGTTAGTGAATTCATCATTTTTCTTCCAATTTTCTTGGCATCTTTGAGGCGAGATTCCACCGGTATGTGTCACTATACGATACTGTGACGCACGCAAATATTTCTTCTGGTCTACTCTATAGGGGAAGCCCGGGCAAAACGCATATGTTAAGGGATAATATTAATAAAACCACAATCTGTTAATCAATAGAACTCCTTGTACTTTTAATTTGTACTATGTTTAATAATCTTTGGAAAACCATCACATAAACTTAAAAACTTTAACGATTTCTATATTAATAATGAGCATTAACAAAACTTATCGATTATTCGTTTTGCCCGGAGGGGTCGGGCAAAACGGATACGCCCCAAGGGCAAAAAGAATAATGTTGAATTAATTAAGATCAGTCTTCACATTCATCACAGAAGTAGCTGCCAACTCCTACATAAGAAGTGCAGTCTTCATGAGCCCAGCTTCTGCATTGATTGCATGATTACACTGAATCCAATCTTCGGCTGGGGGTTCAGTGTATTTCTCAGCGCACACTAAACAGTAAAAATCTGGTTTCGGGTTTTTGTTCTGTTGTTTGACTGAGGGTCTTTTAGTTTTAGTCTTGCTGGGGCCTGCTAACTCTGAAATCTTGGTCTTTTTTATTATTTGCCTATATGCCTTATTATTTACCTTGCCGGATAGGTATCCGTTTTACCCATATCCATTTTGCCCAACGCGCTTGTCAGATTATGGTATATTTCTTGATTTTAACTATCTTTGTAAACGAACTTTAAATGTCAAATATTGAATATTTTTACTGTCTCTGTAAACGCACATGAAAACGAGGGTACCTTTATGTAATTGTTTTATGTTCATTAAATTTTATATCTAAAATCTTACATGTTTAATGATAAAATAAATATTAAAATTATCGTTATAAGTTTTAAATAAGATTTGGTGTGTTTAAATTAGTTTATTTCAATTGTGAATTTAGTTATTTGTGTATAAAGCTTACTTGTCTGTGATTGGTCAATTTTGGCGGGATAGTATGACTGTTCGAAATAATGTTTTAAAATAGTCATGGCACTTTTCTGGTGGACGTTGAGGTGACAACACACGAAAGTTAAGTATTCTTCCTGATTTATACTTTCTTACTATGATGTGATTATTGTGATTTTTATTGTAATTGTTGTTTATATGTATTATTGTGCTGATGTTTAAAATGTATAGTAATCTATCGCTTTATACATGTCTATAAGATATATTTATGCTCTACTTGTGTAGTTACCTTGGGTACCGTATGGAATTATTTCTTTATGATTTATATGATTTATGTTAAAATAGTTTATAACCATACAGACAGAATTGTGTTGCTGGGGAGTTTGTTCCACCACTTCTTCTTCCCAGCAAAAACACATAGGAAGTGGTGAAGGGTGGGCGTTTTGGGGGCTGTCTATTGTAAATACCTGACGTTCTAAAAGTGCTGTTTTGCAGCCAAGTTTGAATAAATGATTTTTCATTTCGATTTGATTTTGATCATAGAAAATGTTTTATTTATTTTTTTATACCTTTATGTTTATTCATTGCTTCCTACACTTATTCTTGGGATTTCAATAAATAAATAATACATTAAATTGCTCTATTATGTATCAAAATCTAACATCAGAAGTGGGATGCCCTGCTTCCAATTATATTTTTTTAACATATGGCCATGTTTCAGGATGGATACTGAGACAATCATAATGATGTGGCGCTTCCAGTCTTTGATCTGAAAAAAAAAAAGAAAAACGACAACGGTGCTACCAATGGTGCAACAACATTGAAACGCTCGCCAAGGATCTCACCTGGAGTAGCATAGAAACAGTGGCTAAGGCAGGTAAGGCCCTTAAAGGGTCTGCTTTGATTTGGTTGAATCGAACGTTGTGTCTACAGTGGTTTATGTTGAATACGGCTTGTGATGGTTTGTCAGACTGGCCAAGCGGTTTGTAGAAGGTTCAGACTTAACTGTTAAAAAATCAACAGGTTTTACTCCAATTCGATTACTTATTGGCTGTAATGCCAAAATTCCATCAATTCACTGGCCTTAATGATGTTAATGTTTCTGAACCTAGTATATTGATGTCAGGGTAGATCGAGAATTAGCACGACAGCGGTTGCAATCGAAGGCCATTAAATTTCAAAATCGTTTTGATGCTTATAGGCGAAATACTATAAATTTTGAGATTGGATATACGGTATATGTCAATAAGAATCTAGGCGTCATGACAAACTCGGTCCTAGATTAAGGGGTAAATATACTATAATTTGTATTCTTCCTAATGATAGGTATATTTTGAGGGGTCTAGGTAATTCACGAAATATTATTATTGCTAAGGATTAATTAAGATTATGGACCGGTGAATGGGTAGATGATAATGCGTCTGAATAGTACAATGTCTGAATAGTATAATGTCTGAATAGTATAATGTCTGAATAGTATAATGTCTGAATAGTATAATGTCTGAATAGTATAATGTCTGAATAGTATAATGTCTGCATAGTAGTTTGTAATGATTGCTGTTTCTTTTGTCAGTTGCTTAAGAATAAATCGATTATATATAAAATCATTGTATTAACGACTAATGTGTGGTTTAATTCTTATTGTAATTACATAAATAAATAGTAGACAAGATACTGTGTAGTTACTGTGAGTGGTTGGAATGTTAAACTGTAATTGTTATTCGTCTACTTAATGTGAAAAGTGAGGCGGTAACATTGTTATACTGTAGTTGTTATTCGTCTACTTAATGTGAAAAGTGAGGCGGTAACAATGTTATACTATAGGTGTTATTCGTCTACTTAATGTGAAAAGTGAGGCGGTAACAATGTTATACTATAGGTGTTATTCGTCTACTTAATGTGAAAAGTGAGGCGGTAACAATGTTATACTATAGGTGTTATTCGTCTACTTAATGTGAAAAGTGAGGCGGTAACATTGTTATACAGTAGTTGTTATTCGTCTACTTAATGTGAAAAGTGAGGCGGTAACATTGTTATACAGTAGTTGTTATTCGTCTACTTAATGTGAGAAGTGAGGCGGTAACAATGTTATGCTGTAGTTGTTATACGTCTACTTAATGTGAGAAGTGAGGCGGTAACAAATTGTATTAGTTTTTAAGTTTCTGTTATTCGTCTACTTAATGTGAGAAGTGAGGCGGTAACAAATTGTATTAGTTTTTAAGTTTCTGTTATACGTCTACTTAATGTGAGAAGTGAGGCGGTAACAAATTGTATTAGTTTTTAAGTTTCTGTTATTCGTCTACTTAATGTGAGAAGTCAGGCGGTAACAAACTGTATTAGTTTTTAAGTTTCTGTTATTCGTCTACTTAATGTGAGAAGTGAGGCGGTAACAATGTTAAACTGAATTCGTTTTTAAGTTTTAAGCATTACCAATGTTTTGTAGACAGTATAATATAAAGAGGTACTTCGAGAGCGAAGTACAGGTCAGTATGGCCGTGTCAGATTATGGTATATTTCTTGATTTTAACTATCTTTGTAAACGAACTTTAAATGTCAAATATTGAATATTTTTACTGTCTCTGTAAACGCACATGAAAACGAGGGTACCTTTATGTAATTGTTTTATGTTCATTAAATTTTATATCTAAAATCTTACATGTTTAATGATAAAATAAATATTAAAATTATCGTTATAAGTTTTAAATAAGATTTGGTGTGTTTAAATTAGTTTATTTCAATTGTGAATTTAGTTATTTGTGTATAAAGCTTACTTGTCTGTGATTGGTCAATTTTGGCGGGATAGTATGACTGTTCGAAATAATGTTTTAAAATAGTCATGGCACTTTTCTGGTGGACGTTGAGGTGACAACACACGAAAGTTAAGTATTCTTCCTGATTTATACTTTCTTACTATGATGTGATTATTGTGATTTTTATTGTAATTGTTGTTTATATGTATTATTGTGCTGATGTTTAAAATGTATAGTAATCTATCGCTTTATACATGTCTATAAGATATATTTATGCTCTACTTGTGTAGTTACCTTGGGTACCGTATGGAATTATTTCTTTATGATTTATATGATTTATGTTAAAATAGTTTATAACCATACAGACAGAATTGTGTTGCTGGGGAGTTTGTTCCACCACTTCTTCTTCCCAGCAAAAACACATAGGAAGTGGTGAAGGGTGGGCGTTTTGGGGGCTGTCTATTGTAAATACCTGACGTTCTAAAAGTGCTGTTTTGCAGCCAAGTTTGAATAAATGATTTTTCATTTCGATTTGATTTTGATCATAGAAAATGTTTTATTTATTTTTTTATACCTTTATGTTTATTCATTGCTTCCTACACTTATTCTTGGGATTTCAATAAATAAATAATACATTAAATTGCTCTATTATGTATCAAAATCTAACACGCTCATATTCGAAACAAGTCAAGGCTCGAAATAATTTTAGTAGGTAAACAAAAAGTAACGTTCACAAATAATACTTAAATAAACGTGCAATTGGATAAATAAAACATTTCATAGATAACTAATGATTTATACAAAATTTTCATGTACAAACCTTCATAAAAATCGTAACAAAACAGCGAAATTTCTTTTTTATTTTTTCCACAACAAATGCACTTGCGTATTGTTTTGGTTGAACTGTGATGGCGTCGCTGGTCGCACGCGACACGACTAGAAAATTTGCCAAAGCTCCCTCTATTATAGATTTATGGAAAAAACAATTATTCTTCTTACCCGCACTATGCTTATTGCCCGGGCTTCCCCTATAGCAAAAAGTAACATATGACGCTCGAACATTTCTATAACGTCCGCTAAATTGCAACCTTTGTGGGCGAACACATTTTAGTGGAATCTCCCCATCACACTTTACCGACCTCTCGAGACACATGAAATTCAATTGTTTTCTAAAACAAGCCTATAACCAGTTAAGTGAATCCGTAGTGACGTCATACGACCCTAATTAGATTCTAGAAGGGTCAGACAGAAACTAATTCTAGTTACAAAAGCAAACATCGCAATAGTATGGGCACACTGTTTGTCTAAGTACATAGGAGGGACTTGCAAGTTTAAAATTGAATTATCGTTTACATATCCTCTCGTCTGAAGCAGTCATTATTTGGAACTAGATTTTGGAAACCACTTTGTTTGGAATTGAGTTCGTTGTTTTAGTCTGGGACCATGGCTGTATACTTAATTTCTTTTGTATGGTTTTTGGTTGGGTCTTAAATTCCCCTTGTTTTTGTTTTCTTGAGAGGTAAGTATACTTAGTGAGTACAACAGTTGTCGTCCTCGCTTTGACTGGTGTCTCGAGAAAACAACTTTCCGCATATGAAAGCAAAGCAGCCTATATTCTATTGTGAGAAGTAAACTGTACCTATTATATTATTTATTCGATTTCAAAGCCTTTATTCATACTAGGTATCTATGTCGGAAGGGACTGCCATGAATGTAAATAGGGATTTGGAATAACTGTAGGCTCATTGTCAATTTTATTTAGGTCATCTTCTAATTTAATAATGTAACAAGTTGAATCTGAGTTAAAAAATATTGCTAGGCGAAAGGATTGTAACAATTTTTGACACCCGTTCTTTTCGATGTCAAAGCAGCTGTGTAGATATTTATTTCTATCGTCCATTTTTTTCTGTTTTTTTTATAAAAATGGTGCTTATTTTTGTGAATTGTTTTTTATTTTCAAATTACGGTATTCAGTATTTCAGTGACAATCTTAGATAAATACACAGAATGCACATCTATTTTGCTTAAACGCGTTGAAGTCTAGGCAACTGAAAACAAGATCAAATTGCATGCCTACCATATCCTTCCTATTTCAACTACAAAAAAGTTTAAGACCTTAATTTATTCAATACAACAAAATAAATAATTCATGAAAACAATAGGCCATTTTTTCTACGCCTAATTAACAGTTTAGGCGAAAATAAAATGCAAAATAACATCCTTCCTTGTAATATAACGGCGACCATTTTGCAAGAGGGGGTTACAGATGGCGCGAAGGGGTCGAAGGGTTCGTCTTAATTTCGCCGTATTAGTGAGTCTTGCTGACCCCTTGGACATTAATCGTGAAGGGTCCAGAGGTCAGTGACCTACAGAGTTAAGATGGAAACTTGGGGTAAGAGGCGATCGTTAAAACTAAGTGCGGAGTGTAGTTTTGAATGTCGTTTTTGGGGGGCTGTAATGTTGCTTTTGTAAATTGGGGAGGCAGTGAAAAATCAATATGTTTTATTTTGCGAATAACAAAACCAAAGGCACATAATAATATAGGTACATATGCTAGACATATATTAATTGAGTCTTCATTAAAACTGTTTAATAGTTACCTATATTTTTTTGAGAAACGCATCTAACGATCCTTCTTATTATGATAAGGATTCATAATAAATTGAAGATAAAACTTTAAAGTGAAGAAACACTTTTTATGTCGTTATAAATTACATTTGGGTTTACTATGAAAATCATTCGCCTATTAATTGGAGAATCGTAATATTATGGCAATGTTGATACCAGTCAACACACCAAGATCAATTACAGGGTCCATATTATACGTAGGTAGAGATCCTAATATAAAATTCACCTGAAAAGACATGAAAACCTTACCTACATAGTTACATAACAGTACATAGCCGAGGTATATAATGCTCGGACAAGATAAATAATGCGAAGCTATCGTCCAACCATCCAACTTTATAAATTACTTTCTCAGATAGCGCGGGCCGTGCTACAGTGGCTACAGAGTTGGCATAAATTATTATAATCATTTTTTACGTCACATTTTTCTTTTCCTTGTTATATGAAATCATGGCATTGTATTTTCTGGTAGAGGGAATTGATTTTGAAATTGTTTTTCTAAGATCTTATAAACATTATCAATGTTATTGTTATTTACCAAGGCTTTTTTTTACCAACGGTGTTGAAGTGAATGTAATGTATAATATGTCAGAAAAATACGAACAACTTGGTTAAAACCTGAAATATTTTTCACCAGTTTTAATTTTTGTATCACAAAATATTTTAAATCCAAAATTGCAATTAAACAGCATAAAGATATAAGCTATTTCTAAATCAGCACATACAAAATACCTACATACCTACCCAAGACTAGTTTGACGTAACTGCGACCATTATAGACGGCTTCACGCGTGGGGCGGGCCCACAAAGGCTGTGCCCGCAACTATCGCGGCAAACTTCTGCTTCCCGCCCCGCGCCCCGCGCTATGGGCCCGGGGCCCCGGCTCTTATGGCGCTTTCTGACGAACTGATCATCAGGGTCTGATAGGTGATAAGATTTGGTGGGGAATTGGATTGGTTGTGTATGTGAGAGGGTATGAAAGAGGGAATGGTGAAGAAAAGTTTTGAAGTGATCTGTCCCATGCATATCACCATATACCCTTCAAAGAATTGATATGTAGGCACAAATGTTGTGTAAAAAATATTTCCGGCTAATATAGCTGGTTAATAAGAGACGATGATGATAAGTGAAGCTATGACAAAATATTGCCTAAGTAACTACCAAAACTATGCAAATCATATTCGCCAATACAAAACGTGCAAAAGCAGCATTTTAGCGCAGCGCACCTCAGCACTTGTTTTCTTACTCCATCAGACTTTTCCAACTCATTTGCATGCAAAAGCAGATAGCAGCGATGGCGCGATACCGTACCTTTGTGGGTTCCATATAGTCTACAAAGTTGTCTACAGTAGTTCCGCTAGTGCTGCCAGTTGCCAACTTTCCTGAAGTTAGCGTAATGTTGCGGGAAAAAGCGTTCATGCCAGGTTTAACAATTACCTAAGCAGGCCCGCAAAGTTCCAGTTTGTTGTTGTTGCTTTGTAACGTTTAGGTAACACTGTATTAGGTATTTTCGTTATATAGAGGCTTAATTAAGAATTTTCGGGGCGAGTTTTTAGTGCGCTAATTTTGTTCTGAGATTAGTTTGGTTTGTGTTTATTTTATGAGGTTTATTTGGTCAGCGTAGCCTAGTCTAGCAGACCTCTGTCTACCGAAGGGATTAGACAAAAAGAAACTGACATATGAATGTCTACGTCTCCATTAGCAATGACCATCCTCTCATGGGAAACGTATGTATTCGCTCCATATAAAAAGCCTATATTCAGCAAAAACCTTTACAACTAAAACAACAGAATATCATTCAACACTTTTTAAGCCTAGTGACACACAACAAATAAATCCTTTCGAACATACCGGTGTCATTTGACGTTGTTCCCGAACAGCAAATATTCTGTTATTTGGCCGTCCAAACCTTCGGCTGACGTCTAACGCATCACATCTGGAACATTAGGCAAGGGCCATTAAAACTGTCCGAATATACTGTGTTTTCAATTACAGGAGGCTCGCGAGATATTTGACTCATGTAGGGGTGTGCGGTGTGAATATTTTGGCCGCGAGATTGGCGTTTGTTTTTAGTGGTTATCATCAAGTTGGAAGGATTTGCTTCCATCGAAAGGAGTGGAAAAGCTTTCTGCGAGTCCTATGGTCCTTATGAGAAGTAATAGGATGTCATCATCATCATCAAGTTGTGTAGTTAACAAAGTATCTACTTATGTACTTCATATAAAAGTCCACATCGTAAATGTGATTTTTAGAGCCAGTAAGCAGTAAAGCGCCCGTTAAAAGCAAGCCTGAAGCAGCTCTTGGCAACTAACTCGTTATTTGAGAAGAATATAATTCAATAAGACATTATTTACCGCAATACGTCGTAAGAAAACTGTAGGTAAAAGAGTATGGAAGGAGAAAACATGCTGTACCGATCCCAAAAATAAAAATAGAGTACCAAAGGGCAGAATGATGATGATGTAACGTACTATTACAAAGCACACGCCAAATTGAGACAGACATTTACTAAACATTCACGAAAGAACAGTCAGTTAGTTACCTACCGTTGAGCACAAGGTTTTCACAAAAGAATACTTTTCTCTCGCTATGGGAGTAGCCCTGGCGAGGTGAGGCGCTCGCGTGCCTTCCCGCCTCGGCGGCTGCGAGGCAGTCGTGCCATTCGACATCAGCTCGCACCTTGCGTACACACCTTTTGTATGTCGGGTAACTGATTGTAGTGTGTAGGTATGGAAGATTCTGAAAGAAAAGGTCGTATAAAGAAATGTCATTCGTGCGTCTGAAAGCGGTCTGAAAATCTAACCGGTGCTGTTTGCAGTACATAGGTAAATTTAAATATATTTACTTTATGAAAATTGTTGTTATTAAACTGACCAAGTTTAGTGACATTATAATGACGACTTTTGACGCCCATTAGCATCTAAACCAACGGTCATTGAAAGCTATGTTATCAAAACTTTTCTTTACTACACCACTAATTTACCAATGTTATTCTATTAGGTACCAGTTGCACGAAAAAACCTACTACTATCCTTAAAATCTTCATTACATTGTAGCATACAAAAAAAAACTACAATTAAGTTTATGTTGTAACCTCTTTCGTATTTCACTCGAACAAACGTCTGACTTGTGGTATTCATTAGCTCCCTAATACGTGTTACTTTGTCCTAATCTTACCACAAAAGACCAGATACACACTCCAAAAACGACCTTACTCCTTTAAATATAAGGTTTAATATCAAGCTTCAGTATATAATCATTTTAAGTCGATTTGACATGCCCCGGACTAAGTATTTCGCCACATTGTTTCACATTCAGCGTTATAAAAGGGAATTTGTTAATTTCCAAAATGTCTGAATAGTGGGCAAGTTTTCAACCCTTGAGGGAATTCGCTTTGAGTTTAATATTAAGATTTAATTAGATGTTTTGTGGCGTAATGTTTTGATATAATCATTAGTGTATTCTGTAATAATTTGTGCTATTCTAGATTGATATTAAACCTTTAGGTATATAAAATTTCGCCCTAAAATGCGCCTGCAGCGGATGACCAGAGAACCTTTTGTAGTCCAATGAGTAACGATATCAACTTAAAACGGGTAACTAGAGCTGCTTAATATTATTTTGAGGTGAAAAAATAAAGAGGGCTAATGAATTAAAAAATAAGTAACTTCACTGTTATATTATTTATTTCTTCACTTATTTATTTTCATTTTCGACCAAGGCTACTTGTAAAAGACTGTATATCGCCAACTCTGATGCAATACAAACAAAAACAGATATAACGAATCAGTAGGTGCAGCTTAATTTTCAACACAGCACATAGGCACTAAAATAATATAAACATTTGAAAGTTTGTAATAAAACAAACTGGTGTCCATTGACGCGTAAATTGGCGATCCCCAGAGGTCCATAAAACGTTATGTAAATCAATAGGACCAACTATAACTAACGCCCTACCAAGACCCGAATTACGTAACTAATTAATCACACGCACACACACAAACACACATACATATTATGTAGGGTCTGAAATGTGTGTGTGTGAGTGTGATGAGATGTTACGTATACAGCAGTCATTAATATGCAAGGGTTCTTAGATGCGTGTTTGACTATAAATTATTTTGGTTGTTGGTCGTTGAAAATTGTTTTTTTTTTATAGTTGTAATGTAAGCGAGTAACTCTATTATTTTCAGTCTTAGTAGGTATAGTTATGGGCACGGATAATGAGCTCTCGGCGGAAGAGTGGGGATCGCTTTGCGCACTGTACACTTAAGGCAAAAAACCAGTAAATCACTTCCGTGCAGGTGAAGGTCAGGGCTCAATATCCTTGCCGATGATTATATAGTCTCAATAATCTGCTTCATTTGTCTATGTAATTTACAATTATTAAGCGATTTCAATGAAAAATCAGAGTGAAGATAGCTACATGAATTGCAACTAGCGCACTGGTACAGGATACACATTCTTACGTGATGGTGGTATACTTTTGAACAAAAACTAAGAATGATGTCAGTACCTATATACCTACGTTTCACAAACCCCATCAACATAGCATCCCTATTCTTAACAAACAAACATATCTTTAAATCTAAACAGCACATCAAACGTTAATTGCTGAACCCAAAGCTATATGTTTATCCCTACATATAGACCACTCGTAAAGGAACCTTTAAAGATAAGGTAGAAAGCGGGTCGCAAGTACCCAGCTATCACAGAGTATAGAAAGATGAGCGGAGCTACCATAATGCAGGGCTGCACAGATACCGCGGCCCTGGTACATAAAAGGCCTACGACGGAACACGACGGTTTTTAGTCAGTAAGAGTCTGACACTCCCTCACCGCTGCTAACCCACAGCGGGAGGAGTCATTTGATGATTTTTGACGTCGTTAAAAAAAATGATGCCGTAATGCAGGTAGGTCAGACGTCTTCTTCTAGGTCAAATTCGTACGGTGGGCATGACCAAAACGATCAGTTATGGGCGAACTAACGAGGCGCTCGTGTTCTTTAAGACATCTGTCAACGATTTTTGGTATTATTAAAACTGGTCGGGTCTAAATAAGGCGTGGAAGGGCGAAAACAGTAACGATCCTCGTCCCCAGCTCAAACGCATTTTGGCACATACTTTCTTCGGCGATTTTCCGTTATGACACATCCGCTTTTCATTTTGTTCTCCAACAATAATGAATCTACGACTCACAATTTAGCAGGGGAAGTGCGTAAGGATGATCTTCGAGTAATCTGGGGGAAGGGAGATGGGGGTAAAAATTTAGGGGAGCTTCGGGGTAATGTATGCAAAGATAGGGACGTGTTTGCGTTGTTTGCTGAGAAATGAGACGGTTTTTCTGGATCTTAATTTTGTTTGGAATTTGATGATTAATTTCTTATTTTTTGTGTAGGTATTATGTAATTTACGCTTTTGCTTGCTGCTAAGAGTATTTGAAAAAAAAAAATAAAGTATGACTTGAAAAGCGGTAGATATTTGGTGATGATTTCGTTTGAAAGTGAGACATTCTTGCACTTTACCGCCTATTTCACTACTTACTTACCATGTCGATTTATAGAGGGTAAGTATACGCTTCTGAAAAGATCAGGAGCAAAACATATGCCAGTCTAGAATATGGAGTCTAAGAAATAGTTTTCATATGTGAATTATGTGATACATAAATACTCAAAAATAGAAATCTGATTTATCTAATCCAATTGGATCTATCAACACGGTGCATTTACATACCACACGAAAAACTTCATTCCATCAACATCTTCCGCCAATATTCCTCGTATTTTCGTATTCTAAACATGGCATCCCTTATTTCCATCGTAGGGTGGCAAGGCAAGGGTTGGTAGGGTGGCAACCCGCTAGATAAAACCGTGTTATTTGGCCCGAGGCTGGCAATTTCTTGAATAGTCCACTGAAGTAGGGTGAGCTGCGAATTCACTTGTCTTCCTCGCCCGAATTAATTTTGGCTTTACGAGGGCGCGTTGATTATGTAATTTGTTTTGGGTGTGTGTGTGGGTATGTAAGTTCTTCGTTTTATTGGCGCGTTTTCCTTGAAGGGTTAGGTAGAGTTGTATATACCTATATTTTTAGCAGTTACATTTTGGGAGTATATAAAGATAATGTAAAAGTCATATGAATAAGTATAAAGTAGGCCTACCTACTAGTTGTTAGCCAGACACAAGTCCTCACTATATCGAAATTATGATCTGATGATAAGCTTAGATTTTCGCCGCTTTCGCTAGCAGTATGACTTGAAGTATAATTTTAAGATATAAACACCTTATTGGGTAGGTAAGTAGATGTCTGTGACTTTTTTGAAATGAAAGCAAACTCAACTTTTTCTGCACTAACAGACACACTCGCCATTCAAATCTGATGAGGACTCCACAACACTTAGGTCCTTTAAAAAAAACCCTAACCAGTAGGTATACATACAATATTTTTGCCTCACCAGTATCAAACGCTATTTCCGTGGCACCAGCGAGATGCTGTTAACAGTTCAATGGAGTCGCAGAATCACTGAACTGGACCGACCATCTGAGATCAAAAGATCCCAACATAGGATTTTGCGCCTACAGTGTTAGCCGCTTCGAGTTCGATTGCTTTTGTTGCTATTAACTGATAGATAGGTATTATAGTTTTGAAGTGGTGAATGAGTTGTGGTCAGGTTTATGTAAAAGGACACTACTAGTTGTTGTCTGCATAGGTTGTCCTACCAACATTATCCGTAGTTCGATCATCTGAAAAAAAAAAACTGCTGGTTAGGTATTTACATACTATAACTATCCGTTGTTCTATCACCATCATCATTAGAAGTCTGGAAGCTGAGTCACAGATATCTTTACTAATTAATACATAAATGCGAAAGTTGCTCTGTCTATTCCGTCGCCTTTCAAGCTAAACCTATTGAACTGATTTATAGATACCTACTTAGTTTGTACAATGAGATAGGACATAAGCTTGCATCTGCCAACTAGCACTACAGTATAGTTTATGCATTAGAAAGGGTCTCAAAGTCAGACTTTTCAAACATGATTTAGACTTCAGTACATATTCTATTCATAAACCAAGTTACACTCTTTTCTTTTTAAATGTAAGTAAAACATAAAGGGCCTTACTACAAAAACTTAAAACCCTGTTTTACACTTGTCTAATAAAATTTTGACTGCAAAATGAACCATATGTCAACGTCATAATTAGACATTTTTTTAGACAAGGCATAAACTGACGTTTAGAAGTTTTTGTGGTAAGACGGAAAATATTTACGATTGCATTACATTACAACGAATTACATAACAAGACTACTTGATAATTTAGCGTTTTTTGAATTACTAGGTTACACAGAACCCAGTTTAAGAATTCCCTCTACAATACCAATATACCTAACGTAACTACTACAAATGACAAAAACGTATGTATCTGTTATAGGCCGAGTCTGCCTGCGGTGCATACTAATTGATTCCATATCGGCGCTGTCCTTTTGCATCATTTCCTCTCCGTTGAGATCCAATCACGTTTATCTAGAGTTCGTGCAAACTAAAGACTTTAAGTCGCCCGACAGTTGACCCGATGGCATCCAAAAATATTGAACCCAATCAAAGTTTTTAGCCGATCTGAACCGGCCGAATTCTTGACCGTTGTTATGTGTGTTACACACAGTCTTAGACTACTCGCACCGTTTTAACTTTTAGTTGGTCCATAGTATACTTGCGCTCATAATAAATCCGTATGAAGATGAATGGTATTACGCACATTACAAAGATCAGGTATTTAGCCAGTAGCAGACCGACTGAAGGTTTAGATGTGCAACTAGTGTAGTGTGACGTTTCATAGGAGCCTGCAAAGGCCTAAGTATTTGCAATAAAAACCTTTGACTTTGATTTTAATCAAGACTTTGGCACAAAAAATTTGCTGTCAACTCTCGGCCGACTGTTTAGTCTGCAGACTGCAATGATTCTAATTCAACAACTCGTTGGAACACGACACTGATTGCTTGTGTCAGATGAGTTGGGTTTTTTCTTCCCGATTCTGCTGTTCGGGAAGGTTATTGTAGAATTTTATCTGTAAATGGTAAGAGATTTATTAGTGCTAATGTATTATTAAATCTATGAAGTTCAGCCTTCGTTGATATGAGTTATTTGTTTGAATGCAGTGATCTCATAAAATAGGACTGGACTGATTCGTTAGGGTCTGTTAGTGTTACATTTTCCATTTATTTAGAAAAGCTACTTGTTATCCTGGGGTGCGGAGTACGTTTCACGTGATGTGGCTGGTGAAAACAAGTAATAAAATATAGAATAGACAAACCGACGATAGTATGCTCAGAAACGAGTCTTCTGGTAAATTGCCCTTGCGAGCGGTCATCTCAGGTTTTTGTGACGTTTGAAGTTGCTTGAAGACTCATGTGCGCAACATAATTATAGAAAAATACACACTATCCCACGGCAAATACACCATTAAAGAGCTCAACCAATAGTAAATCTATAAAACCGCCCATCATTACAAAATAGCAAAAACCAAAATGGCGGCCACGCCTAAATATTATAAAACACTGTAAAACTACAGCAGGAACACCGACAAAGGCAAATTAACATTAAATTCAATAAAACATGTAGGTATGATAATTATAATCTGTAACATTTCAGTTTTCAGAGTATTTAGAGCGCATATTACCCGTCAAATGATAGCTCGCACAAAGCTCCCTACAAAAGTACATAGGTAACTATATAACGTATTGAAGTTCGCTCGATATTTGATATAGCCGAATATTTTCGTTTTTGTTCGCAGCTTTAGTTTTAACACATGCATGTATTATTTATTTTGTTCGCTGATGAGTGTAGCTGTCGGCTATTTACCTGTATATATTTATTTTAGGTAGAATATTTTCCCGTGTTTTGTGCGTTACCAAAATATACGTGTTTTGATTTGGATTTTAATTAAACTAAATAGTGTTCAATACTTTTGGTTGTAATAGTCTTTATTGAAATAGTGGAGTTTCAATTTACATTATGCTAGTATTAATCCGGGGCTTTGCCCGCGTTTGAAATACAAAAGAGGCAATCAGTTATTTTGCGCTTTTCTATAAACATATTTCATAAATTTTGCAGAAAGAGTAAAAGCGACTATCATTACGAAATGGGCACATAGTTACGTACATAGCTAGCCTGAAAAGAAAAAAACCATTCGAGTATTTAAGTAATTACATAAAAGATTGACATCCATCCTCTAGCCACACAACAAAACTACTCTAAAATAGAATTTTTACAAAGAAAATTAAAAAACCAGCACACCAAAACCCACCATAATAAAATAACATCTAAACCAAAAACCTAATGCATCATTAAACTAGCTAAAACAGACCGGATCAATACGAAGCAAAACTTAAATTTCGTCCCCCCAAGAAGGTTGGACGGGTCCAAATTCGTATGTTAATACATCCCCCAGTGGGGGCGGTAACTCCCCCGCCTCACGAGGGAACGGACCGAACTATTATAAAGGGTAGCACGAAAGTTAGATTAATGATGTTAGGAGCTGACCAGGGTATGCCTACAGGGGGATGTGGGTTTAAGTGAGGGTTGATTTTTGGGTGTCTTGGGATATATTTTGTTCTAGCGGCCGCATGAAGTTTTGACGGAACTGCTTCTCGTATCTAGATAAATAGGGAACTATGTTTTAAGTTGGATCCTAGTTTATAAGTGCACCAATCTTATTTCTTTCAGTCGTTGAAGGTTTATTGAAGAAACTTTCACATATAAAATATTACTAGGATACATTTTGCATGTATAATAGTGTAACCTATATACGTGTGAATACTTTCCGACGGCAGGCAGATGAAACATTCTGTCGTCAAATAGAGTCGCGATAGAGTTTGAATATTATTTTTGTCTGCATATTGATTCCTAACAATGTTTTTAGTAAGTCCATGAAAGGTTAGATTAGTTGTCCGTATAAATTAACGAATCCTATTTAGCCATTTTAAATACTTAAGTATTTATTTAACAAGTGTACTGATATCATCCTTAAACTGACACTAGACAGCACTGTGTAAAAAAGGAATCTAACAAAACTCCAACATCTAAATTCCTTCAAGATCCACCTTCACCCGTAACTGTACCTCTCCTATCGAGTCCCGCGGTAAAGTGTGGACGATCTAACTTCGCCTTACACACACACACTCACACACACACACACACAACACAGTACCGCCGCGGGCAGTAACGTTGAGTTCACATGGGATTAGATTCGTCACTGCACACACAGTTTTTCATTTACAAACTGTGTGGCATAAATCGTATGCAAAAGTTGGTACTCTTGTTTGAAAATTTGACACTGTGTTGGGTTGTGTGTCTGGTTGGTGTTAGAGAAAATTTTGTGTGTACGAAATTAGAAATATTAGTTGCGTTTTGTTGGTTTGTAATGATTTTTTGGGTTTAAATGACGTGTCATTTTAGTATTTGTAGCTTAATTATATTATCTTCAGATTTTACATACTTCAGTTAATGATACAATCAATTTAATTTAGCCACTAATCATTAAAATTAACTTCTAAAGAACATTTTTATAATACAAGAAAAAATATCAAAATTCACCAAACTGAAAACTGCAAGCAACCCTTACAATCCTTATTAACAACGTACGAAATAACGAACATTAAACTAAAATATCTAATGTATCGCATACATACATAATTACTGTTAGACGCACACATGCGCACACACTCACACATACACAACACGTCCTCAAGTGATCCGCCTTCACCACCACCATGATGTGAATTCAAGCAATCTGTTGTAGGATATGCAAAATATTTAGATAGTTTACGAATTAATAAAGGGCACATATAAAATTAATAACATTCAACAATTTTAAGTAATTTTAAAAACATATTAAATTGTTAAAAATATTTTTGTATAAAATGTTCTCTCAAATAATGATGTTGAACAGTTTCATATAAAAGTAAAATTAAAAAAAAAAACGGGAAATCGTTCATAATCCTATTCCCATTTTTTATAACTCATCTCGATACTCGACCTCAAAAATTAACAAAACCTGACCCTTTAAGAAACTCATCTCACAAAATCCCCAAAGATCACGAATCTATTAAAAACTAGTTCAATAAAAGATCAACGGTCAAGTCAAAGGGTCCGAGGTCGGCGCAAGCGCATGGGAACTTTGAACCTCATTACTATGCGTTTTGATCTCTGACCGAAGACTCTCACGATGACCGGTCTATCTCCCTAACCTTACACGAAATTATTCTATTTTTATTCTAATAGATTTTATTAATTATGTGGAAATCTAACGACGTTTCTTTACAATTTGGGATTTTTGAAGAAATTCCCACAGTAATGGTATGAATTATTTAAATTTGAGTTTTGGGGTTGAATTGCTTATTTTTAGGAGTAGTTGTCGTTTGTGTTTCGTTTAGACAGGTCAGGCTTGTGAGTTTAGAAGTATTTTGTGTTGTGTTTTAATTTACGTGAGCGTGTATCACGGAAGTATCTACTGTATCATTATCAACAGTTTCTGCGAGCTAACTGACAATTCTTCAGTTATGAAATTACATATTTCCTGCAAAAACTGTATAAAATCATAGGTGAGCGTTTGTTATATTTTTTGGGAATGTAGGCACCCAACGCAAATAAAATACAGATAAGGCAGACGATGATGATGTTTTAGAAAATTTCTATTCCTTATTTTTGCAAATACCTACAAGATGCAAACTTCCATCTGCGAACCTGCCATATACTGCATAAGACCGCCGCCCACTCGCTCGCGAATTCGACCAAAACTACACTCACACCCCGATATATTTACGCTTTATCCCGAACTTGTCGCCTTGTATAACGACTCCCCCGCACCGAGCCGGACCGTACGACATAAAAGCGGATTTTAGCAAACCGGCCGTCATTCAAAGACGGTACAGTGCCGTTTTTGATGAAATTAAGTAGGTATGTTGTTTAATTTTGATGTCTTGTATTGTTGTTTTTGGGGGGTTCAATTTTGTGTTAGGCGTTCTGTTTAGGATGTGTTTGAGTTGACCCGGTTCTAATTGATAGTTAGGTAAAGTTAAGTAGGTTTCTTTTTGGTGGTTATTCATCCGCCCGCGGTATCATCCGCGTAGAACGTACGCTATTCTGTTTATTAGTCTATATCCATAAGTCACATTACTACCAAGTTTCCTGAAAATCCATTATGTGTTTTGTTTTCGTAAATAGTAACGTATGTACATCCCCGCATCCTTATCTTGGAAACTTTGGCGTTTCTAATATGTATTAGTAGGATAGTGGGTGTACTTAAGACCTCTGTACAAAAAGTGTCTTGTCGTGTTAGCACCATGATATTCAACAGAATATCAGCACATGGATAATCTTTACAAAAATATTTTATGACCTACATATACCTACATGTCTTGGGTGCTACGGGTGAATTTGTTACTTCTTCAAACATTTTACTAATCTTTAAATATGTCAGTACAACACAAACATTTTCCTCACAAACCATTTACACCTACAACCACAAACACACCCCTACACCGTATTTCTTTGTTCCCAATTAAATTGTTTAATGAACGTGTTCCGTCACTCACAATCCACACTAATTTAGATTGCCGCGCCGACACCAGTAAACGTCATGTCTATGCAAATCAGAAATTAATTTCGCTCATTTATAGCCTTATAAACAACAGAGAATTATTAGTAATTTGTAAATGGGAAAGTTTTGGTGTCTTTGTGTTGTTGTTTGGTTGGATTTAGCAGTTTAAAGTCGGTATACAGAATCTTATGTGACATTTGATAGGCCCACTATGGGTGCTTCGGAAGAGAGTTTCAGATTTCTATTGACTAAAACCCACTGAAGAATTTCGATCGATCAAAAACATCTGTAACTCTTTAGAACAATCTTTCAACCTTAGAAGGTTTTAAAATTAAGGTAATTAGACATGAAGGCTGATTTACATTGAGTCAGTAACTGACGTCAGTGTAGGCGCCGAAAACTGACGCGTGCTATTTACACAAAGTCAGTGTAGTGTCAGTGTTTCGTCAGTAGTACTGTACATACTGACTTCAAATCAATTTACACGATGGCAGTGCCGGGTCAGCACTTACTTGTCAGTGGACTGACGTCAGTTACTGACTCAATGTAAATCAGCCATGAGGAGTATAAGTAAGTAAGTAAGTAATACATAGGCATAAATAAATATTTTTTATAAGCATAATATATTTGTTTAGCTAAAACAGATAGGACTAACTAATAAAAACATACTATAGTTGCGAAAAGAAATTTGAAATACCTACTTATCGGGAGGAATTACGTACCTACATAATAAGAATGTGAGTAGACTCAAATTATATGGACTACGATATAAGACGGTTTTAGATGGAACGATAAACTAGTATCTCACTCGCATCACATAGTGACATCATGAAAAATCTACTGTTAAATATAAAATGCCAAAAAAAATACCCATGTTTCGGTCAATTTCGGTTGATAATCGAATCGGTTTAGGGCGGCGCGAACCCGATTTTTCCGGGTTTGATCGGTAATTCATCCCAATTAGCGTAGGCAGAGCGGCCGGTAAAAGAATTTTGTGGAAGTGTGACTTAACTGTGTTAGCCGATTAGCCTCCCCCGTGTCATTTGATTTATGTCAGACCAATGTTTTATTCGAATAGGTTATGTAAGGCGGTTTTTGAGTTAGAATGTAGAGGCAAATAAGTACTTATAGTTTATGTAGGTACAAAGAAAATAATATTAGGGAAATGTGTGTTTTATAGGCTAACCAAGGGGTATCGGGTTGCCCGGGTAACTGGGTTGAGGAGGTCAGATAGGCAGTCGCTTCTTGTAAAGCACTGGTACTCAGCTGAATCCGGTTACACTGGAAGCCGACCCCAACATAGTTGGGAAAAGGCTCGGAGGATGATGTGTGTTTTAAAGGCTGTACCTATCTGTAGTTCTTTTATATATTTTGCATGCTTCTCAATTATAAGAACCTTATGTAACCTGACATGTATGCTGCCAGAATTATAGGTAGACTGCCGAGTAATAACAGTGAAGAGAAATAATTGTTTTATGTGGTTCATTAGTTTTAAGCTGTACACAAAATGTTAGATAGTTTCAGGTGTAAAAAGAAGTGTAAATATTTATTTCGTTTAATGTGATTTTGAAAGATAAACCTATTCAACCTCAATATAAGTAGCAATGTCTATATATATCACAAAACAAACATAAAAAAACAAGACACTATAAATTCTTCCAACTTCAAAATACAAACATGAAACAATACTTAGATAGTTTAACGCTTGCTATTTGTTTAAACAAAACATTTTAATTGCTTTGCTATTTACTTAAACACATCTGTACAAATATACACTAACACACACATATTTATATTTGATTAGCTGTTTCCCCTCAGTTTCACCTATGTCTTGCTTGTTCTTCACGAAGCCGGTCAAGATATAGCCTATATTATGTTACGTGAGAATAGTCTAGCTTTCCAATAGCGAACAATTTTTCAAATGGTTTCCGTGGATTTGTAGCCTTTATACTCTTACAAACATACAAATAAATAACAATTCGTCTTTATTATATTAGTAGGTATATTAGCTGTTTCTCCACGGTTTCACTTCTTCCCGTTATAGGCCTTATAATATAGCATAGGTTACTCGGGAATAGTCTAGCTTTCCAAACGTCAAATAATTTTACAATTTTTTTCAATAGTTTCGGAGGCTCTGTACCCTTGAAAACAAACAAACAAAAGCGTTGTTTTTATTGTACTTTAGTATAGAAGTATAGATATTATAAATACACTATGCACATGTAATCAAGGATATTTGTACCATTAATAACAACGAATAATGTTCTAAAAGTTCGGTGCAATTAAACGCCACTCGAGGCTCATAAATCCGTTTATATCTGGCAGTCAAAGTTATCGTTAAAAACTTATACTTTGCAGTTAGTTATTGTTTATAGCTAATATTTTAATTATCTCGCTGTTATTTTAGTTATGTGTCGTTTGGGAGTACGGGTAATGTGGCTTTTAGGAATTTGTGAAAGAACTTGTTTGAATTGAGATTTTTAGAGGAGGATTTTAGACTAATCTATGTAAGAATGGATGTTTTGGTCTCAGAAATTAGTGTTGTTGATTATATTCTTGTAGTCTTTATGTGCTAAATTGGATCGAGAGAGTGCTAATTCTTGGGTGTCCTAAAAATCTTTGAATATCATAACGGATTGTAGAAGTAATGATTCTCTTTTTTCAGATTTGAAAATGCGAATCCATGTAAAATGTGTATAAATGGATATGTTGGTAAAAATACTAATTAAAACGAACCCCGTTTTACTAATGACAAAAATTTTATGGTTTTCAGATGTTTGGAAACAATCGCCAAGAACCCGAAGAGCTCAAAATATATCTACGTCTTTCTTTCATTCGATCATCACCAAATATATCATGTGAGTACAAAAATGATCGTTAAACATAATGAAGCACGAAATAAGAATTTGTATTTGTGTGTCACGACGTCAACTTTCAGATTTGTGCAGTTTTTCAGATCACTTTTTTGATAGATAATAGTTTGTTTCAATTTAGAACTCACTTGCTATAAAATATGAATGTAGTAACCGCGCTCAACAACGATAAACCTAAGTCACAACAACAACAAAAAACTAAAAATATAACATGAATTATTCAAAAACCATTTTCATTAACAGAATCAAAAAACCAAAAAGGTTTTAAACGTTGCTGTTACTTAACAAAACATCTTTTACTATCCCAAATCTAACGTTAGTGAAAAAATGTGTTCAACTAACTACAGTTTTCAATAGAAAATATTTTCCTAGTACTATTGGTTAAGTTAAAAGCGTATAGACATGGTGTTACCAGCAGTTATTTTTATTAGTTTACTCGAAACCCGTTGAAACTAAAATGTTTCTGTTGTTTATTTTCAGAAAGTATTGGCTGTCTACAGTGTGTCCGTTGCGCCGAAACTTGAACAAGGTATGTTTAGATGATATTAAAATAAAACTACGTAATATTTCTATTCTGTTACTGGTTTTCTAGTGCTTGTTGACAGCATGTAGGCTGGTCTTTGAAAGTTATTTGTAGTTTTATTGCATTGTTATGTAAAGTTTTCGATAGCCTTTGTTTGAATATGAAGTAGAATTTTACAGATGTCAATTTAAATTTATAAAAATACACACTGTTGCCAGAAATCGCTTTGCTAAGGAGGCGAAATGATCTATAGACCACTAAATTAAATTTGACAGCATTTTCTTTGTCATTTGCATTTTTTTTGTTGCTTGGAGTTTTCTATTTAAGACGTGCTTGCTAACTTAAATTGTAATAAAAGATTTATACGTATATGCTTCCTACCTGATACGAATCAGCCATCATTTTATGAATCGGAAGACTTTTTGCTGTACAAAATTATTTGTTACTTAGTATTCTATCAATTATGTACTACTTATACATAAATACTCTGCCAATACCCGGATAAAAGTAGCATATAACCTTCCTCAATAAATAGGCTATCTAACAGTGATTATTTTATAAATTATTTTCTTATCTTTCCAATAATTCCTGAAATTAGCAAACTCTTGAGTTTTACAATACCTATACATACATTAGTAAATATGAGAATCACAACTAATCTTGATTCTTATACATTTTCAGGTGGAGAGACAGCGGCCGAGCCGATGTGGTGGAAGTCGTCTCCGTCTCGAAGTCTTGTAAGCATTACTGCTTTGCCTCATTACGGCTTGGCTATGCTTCTGCTTACACGCTTCGGAGCTAGGGGGAAATGCTGTGATAAAATTAGGATAACGAGTATGAAACTTTGTAAAGGTTTCTAATAATTTTGGCATAGGAAATTATTTATGGTTATTTGTGGTTACTATATAGATATATGAGATAGTAAAAAACGTTTTTATTGTATTTTCATAAAAATTGAACAGCGGCGTATTAGGTTTCAAAATGTAGATATAGACGTATGATTTTGGTGTTTGCCCGGTTCCTATAAACAAGAAACTAGTAGATTTGCTAATGGGTTTTTTTATTTTAGAGCTCTGAATATAAAAATATACTACAGACTAATAATAAATAGGGAATAAGGAATCGTATCAGGGTAATTTAGACACACAAAAATTAATATCTGCTTACATTGGCACATAATTTCTACATAACATTAAGGTGATGGTTGTTAATTATTAAATATTGCTTTAAATAAACAATATACAAATAAAAATCAAGTTGTTTTATTATCCTTTAACGCTACAAGCTTCTGTGAATAGCAATTAAAGCTTTGCTTTCAGTTTATGCGAATAAAGTTCCATAGCTCGAAATATCATTGTTTGTAATATCATACCATGTTATTATGCTTTTAAACGTTCGAATATAATTATAGTATTTTTCATGTAGGCTATTAGTAAATAAGAATTCGTAAAAAACATAGATTTAAATAAATGAACGAATTGCCAAGTATTTCGTACTTTCTTGGGAAAGCGTTTAATGTACATAATGATTAGGTACTAAAATGGCTAAACATAAAAATATTCAAAAAAAAATCACTTACTGCGTTTGATATAAAGTGTGCCACTGTCAACAATATAAAACTAAAGAAATATCGTAGAAAAGGTAATGAAAACATATATTGTAATGATTCAGGATGTCAGGTACCCAAATCTTCTTACTTCTAAAAAAAATCCACATTTACATTTATTTCTGTCGCAGTCATTTTAATTTTTATTTTGTGACTGACATCATTTATCGTTACTGATAACTCATTTTCATCCAATCTTTCAATCCTTAGGATTTTTTGTAGCGTTAGTAATTTACCTCTCCAAATACAATTTGATTTACTTACATATTTACTTATTCTAAAAACGTCGAATTGCATTACAATTTCTCTTTATCTAGCTCGCTTTGTTTATTGCTCTATTCAGTTATTAATAACTCCTGGTATTATACCAATATATAAACATAATACTTCGTATACCATTGCTAAGCCTTATTAATTCTTTGTTTAATATACTTTCTTTGAATAAAAATACATTCATAAAGTCTAGCGTCTTCTAACTAAGACCCAGGTTCATTGTTTCAAAATGGTATATGTACAAAAATCTGCCGACGGTCTTTTTAACATCTCGAGGTTACTCTTTTATCTGCATAATTCTTAATGGGAAAGACAATTTCCCTTTTACCTACTATTTTTCAGTTTCACGTGCCGATAAATGCCACACCTATCCCGACTTGACATGGATTACCTAATACTTGTCTTTTTACAATATGTCCTGGATATCCTAATGTCCTAAGAATGGCAAATCCCATATTAAGATATTACACCATAGGAACGACCAATTATTATTCATTACCCAGTAAATTTACTTATGCGAGATATACCAATCAACCAATCATCATTTCCCTTGAAGGAAAACTATCAATTTCCTTCACTTCCGCAGACATTCTCAGTTCAATAAATTCTCTTCTCAACCCGTACTGCGACAGACATCGGTCGCCAAAAATCAAAAGTAACCCTCCGTACGAAGCTTTGCGTGTTAAACCGCTCGACAAAAGCGCCACCGAGTAAATTTTTTCATAACTAAATGGCGAGCGGGAAAAAATAGCGCTCGTAACGGCATCTCTTAGCGGACGGGGGAATTTTTCCAGACTTCGGTCATAACACCCGGCCACGTGCATTTGTTTTGGTTGGGTTTTTTTCTCAAAAAAAGAGCATACATAAAGCTCACCTCGGCCGCCTCGTAGGTGCGCAAAGCAAAATGGTCGTCATTTTTTTCTTCTCTTTTCAGCCATCTGTCCGTCCTTTTCGGTCAAAAATGCGATCGTTATTTCTGTTCCGGTGCGGGTGTGTGCGTCTAGCGGCCGGCGTGCTAAATATACGCCACGTTCGCGCACTGCGAAATGAGACTGTATTGTGACGTGATAGAGCGGAATTTTGTAGTGTAACAAAATCGTCTTACGTCTAATGTTTGACGGAGAAAAAATAGAAATATAGGAGGCACGGCGTGTACGATAAAGAGAGCCGGAGTCGTTAACGATTCTGCGCCGGGAAGTTGCGCAGATTGCGTTTTTGGTGCTTTTTTTGGGGGCAGCACCTCACACCAGCGGGAGTTTTTTATGGCTATCTTTTTCTAGCACGCAGTCTCACTCGCAGCGCGGCGGGATGTGCGTGTGTGCGGGGGGCAAGCACCTAGCGCTAGATTTTTGCGTGCAAACTTCCTAGATAGGTGATCGGCGGGTAGGCACATAACGCGGTATATAATGAGATGTCACCGCTATGTACATAGTAAATAGAGCTGTGGAACAAAGCGTATGTACGTTGACGCTGATTAATCGTGGTCTTTCATAATTCCGCGCCAACCTACCGACTGTTAATTGCCTATTCAGATGAATATGAAAAGTATGCGTAGTTTTTGGAACAAAGGCTAGATATTAGCTTTTTTGATGGGGATTTGATGGCACTATGGCTTAACTTTTTTCACAGTATTCTTTTATTTTCACACACTAATATACCTGCATAGTTTCATACTAATTTGAAAACTAATCTAATGGTATTCAATCGATGGGGTGATGGCGAACTACCGCCATGCATGTCGACAATGCTGACCGCATTACTTATTCACAGCAAACAGTTGTCTATTTGTGCCCTTACTGACCGGCCTTAATGAATTAATTGTTATTGTATTGGCGGGAAGCTTATTGCCATGGCAACGCGTGCTTCGATATATTTTTTTTAAGTATTACCTACGGGTTGGCGTGCGGATATCTTTACCGGGTTTAAAAATCGTCGGAAACTTTTTAATACTTTTTTTTTCATACTTTAAGGACTTGATTGTAAGATTGAAAAATTCATTTTTTAATGATTTTTTTTTAATGAAACATCGTGTTGCCTCGGTAATTGGTTTAGGGGGTCAAGTAGGCAGTCGCACCATGCATAATATTCGTATTCAGGACCATTAAGTTAGACTGGCTGGAAGCTGAACGCAACATATTTGGGAAAAGTCTAAGCAGAAACTTTATACTTAGTACATGAGCTGACAGACAATAATTATATAATATACTCAACACGCATATTTACAATAGTAGGCTTTAGGTAATTTCGTTTTGTAAAATAATCTCAAACGATTACTGACACTATTTCTGTATAAACTTGCAGTTAATATTTTATTTAATACCGAAGAGATTGGCAACTGGTTAGAGGAGGTCAGATAAGCAGTTGCTCTTTGCAAACCACTGTTACTTAGCAGCATCCGGTTGACTGGAAACCGACCCCAACATCGTTGAGAAAAGGCTCGCGAGATGATTGTACCGCACTGATTCCAATATTTTAAAACATACTAAAATTCTTCTATGAAGGAGTTAATAAATACTGTGTCGATATTTTTACTCAATGTTAGGCTAGTATAACACTCATTAAATCTTGGTCCAATGATAACCAAGCAACAACAATCCATGTAGGTAACAAGATCTTTTTTACTGATCAAAATAAATATTTTAAAAAAATATGTAGCAATTTGTAGATATGTACTATGTTTTGCTTCATTAGCCACAGCATGTCAGTCAGATTATGACATGAAAAGAGTCTAATGATTGCGTTTGCCAATGTTTTTGTGTGAGCGATTGCTATTCCATTAGTAGAACCACGATAGCTAATTAATACAATTATTTTATAATTGATTGAATGTTATTTTATTCGTTTTAAAAGCATTATGAACTACTAATTGGAATTTGTTTGCAATTATCTATAAAGTTGTTGTGTATTTGTTTTGTCGCATTCCAGATATTTGATATTTTATTCGAATTGCACTTGTTTTTGTTTATCCCAAAATCGCATTACACTATGTAAAACTATTTTTATAGAAGACTTTTTGATTTACAACACAACAAAAACGCTACAGCGTAGCGTCTACATAAGCGCCATCTGTACCAGCTTAGAGGAACTAAACTAAGTTATTACTTTGGTTTAGAAAACTTTTTATGAGTTAAAAGTAAAGTTAAATACATGGAAATAATAGTAATCTTATTTTTAAAACCTTTTTTAAATATCGTATGACTTGATTCAGAACGTTAAATTGTTGAATAACTGCATGAGAACTGTTGTTGAAAAAAGCGCCATCTATTGTTGAGTAGCCGACTTTCATACAAAGCAAGTGAGCGCGTGTCAAACATCGCGTGCAACGAAGCCTTGAGTAGGGTGAGTATCTGTTTCACGATACGCGCACCGTTTTTATTTGGGAAAAAAATAATAATTAGAAACTTTTGTTTTTTTTTACCAAATTATGTTTTATAAAACTTTTTTATAGATATAAAAAAAGACAATTGCTAGGATCGAACCTGCACTATAGAGGTGGACTCTATAGTGCTCTCGTCGAAAGATAAGACGAAATGTTTTTGAGATGGGTGTGTTCACTGAAGCTGTGGGGAGATGCCTACTGAATAGACTAAGTACTGCGGAGATGTGCGCTAGAGCGGGGTTGCATATTAATTCATGATTGTTTGAATACGTGTTCAATTATAGATAGATACGTAATGAAAAATGTGGATATTTGTCTAATTTAATATTGTTCAGATCGGAGTCCGGCCTTTTGGCTAGCTGTAGGTAAGTTTCTATGCCTTTTAGCCAGCAACGCTGTACGACGACAACGCTAAGTTTTTCTAGTCTCTCAATCTCTATTGCTCGGAGGTCTAGGCGTGCATCACAAACAACTTACAAACTGCGGGATGCTTTGTGAATTTGTATTGTATTATCATACTTACAACTCTGTATCTATCTCAGTCCGATTTAAAGCATCTGCCTCTTAAGTACGAGTCAGTGGGATCGATTCCAGTTCAGGCAAGTACCAATGTAACAGTTATTGCTGGTAATTTTTAAATGGCAATTAATTTCCGCCTTCTCCGTATGAGAAGTCTGTGGCCTGCTGCGGGGCTCTAAAGGGCTGATTATGAACATTGAGGATTACCATCAATAGCAAAGGAATGCTTCACAACAAAGACTGCCCCATCTAAATACTGAGCAAGCAGGAAGAGATCTTGAAAATAAAACAATAACCTTATAAACATATCCTTAATGACATTTGCAGGGCCTTTCAAAGTAGGTATACATCATGTGAACCAACATCCATAAATTAGATACTACTCAAAACAAAACCTGATTTTTTATCTCGAATTAGAAATCATTGCAATAAAGGCATATTTTCCCTTTCACTAAACCTATCAATACATAATTTCTATTCGAGTATCAAAAAAGCTCACAATGATATTGCATCAAATAAAACCAGTATTAGAATAAAACAAACACACATCGAGGCTTACCATCGCCGATTATCATTCACACGCAATTAAAAAGTCATTAACGTGAATAATTAAAACTGTGTTCTATTTAATCCGGAAAACTACAAAATAGTAACATGAGTAAATAATTCATTCCCCCACCCTACTTTTATAATTTTATATAAACGCTCAAACCAATCACGAAATATATTTACGAATAAATTAAATATTGTGTACATTAATTATTTATAAAATAGTACCACTGAGTACCCCCTTTGTCCGCGAATAGAGTCACCCTATTGCTAGTAATAGATGAGGGTGTCTATTTGAACCTGCAAACGAAAATCAACCTTATATTTGGAATATTACGACTGGTTTTCCAATGTGCGAAGTTTTATTATATACTTTTATTCGAGCTTATGTATAATCCCGTGTCTATTTTATGTATGCCGAGGGCATACTGAAAATTGTTTATAAAATTTTAGAGGAATTATATTATGAAGGTAGACTAAAAATAACATGTCATGTCGATGTAAAATGAAAATGAATATGCCGTGAGCATTTTGCAGTTTTTCGGGAATATATCGATAGGAAATTGTGGTCTGTGTAAATCAAATACTGGATTATGCTATGGAAGAGAATTTTCATAATTTTAGCTGAATTTTTTGCGGACAGCTTTGCCCGTGTTTATTTTGTGAGATAGTAGAGGAATTAATTAGAGAGAAATTGGTCAATGTAGTTTTATATGGAGAAAAGTATATTAGAAAGTACATCGATCTCCAAACTTTCTTTCTAACTACACAATTATTCTTTGTCTATAAAGATGATACGGAAGAATGTAGAAAAATGGGTACAATTTTATTACGTGGGAGGAGTCGTAAGGATAGGATAACAATGGTACTAGAAGAACGCAGGATTTACTAAGGTCTCTATCTACAGAGTGTTACGTAATATTTCACTATAGTTTTCAAATCAGCCAATAAGCTATCTAGTCATATAATAGCTGGTAGATTACAGTAACTTCACATCATAATTCGATATTTTTTCTATTGTTAACTTGACAAACCTACATATATAATACCTACTTCTTTCATAACGACGCACATAATTGTATCACGTCCCATAAACCCCACAAAATACAGGGTGTTTGGAATAAAAACAAACGGATTTATTTCTTACGCATTTAAATTAAGCTTTTCCACCATTTTTATAGCTTAAAGCAGTCCGTAGCGAAAATAAAACGTCCTTTATTTCGACATAAAGGAATTATTTGGCATATAACGGAAATAAAGGCGGCTTCGTATGAATAGGTGTTGCCATTTGACACAAAACCCTTTAATTTATACAAACGATGTATGGAGAATGAAGATATGTGAAAGAATGGCCTTTTTGTTGTTTTGTATTATTATTTTTTTTTGTTGTATTTACCAGGCGGTTGTCGTAATATGTAAGTTTAATAAATACATAAGACTTTTCACACTTGACTGTTTTATTTGGATATCCCTTGCATCTCAGAGAATCCATCCATATGTTAAAATATTTTTGAAGTACATACCTACATATCTAACCTCTTTGTAGATGGTCTGGTGATATACCTACAAAAGTTACAATCTGAAAAATTAACTCCAGTTGTCGTAAAAACAACAAGCAAATAGAACATCATAATTAAGTACATAGCTAGTTCTATATACGTAATGGAAAATTTATGACAAAAAGTAATAATTTCTTATACACCCATTTTGACTATAAAACGGGGTGCGCAGACAATTTCATAATCCACCCCATTTAACACAGCAGGCCGACGATAAAGCACCCAGTTTCCCTTCGGAAGCTCAACCATTTTTCTCCATTGGGCCCCACATATATTAATAATATATTGCAGTGTAAGACATCGCAAGCGCGAGGGTGGGCCGGCTAAATGCTCCTCGATCCCTTGAGGCACGACCAAAAAAAAATATACGAAACCTCGCAAACGAATTTCAACTGTATCTTACAAGTGGCAAGGTGTATTTTTGTGTGGTAGAACTCCCGCACTTAATCACCGCTGTCTCTCGCATAATATGTATGTAGAATGGTCGCGTACTTAGGCCTTTTTTAGCAAAAACTGTGACGCCTCGCGAATCCAAGATGGCGGAGCGGCAAACGTGTATTTTTGTTTTTGTGTAATTACATGCTCTTCAGAGTTTTAAATGGGTTTGCGTTTCGCGAGTGAAATCATTTGGAATTAGGATGTTATTGTTTTTTGGCGAGAACTCAAATGAGATTGAAAGGGGAGAGGAAATAACTAAAATAGGCTTTCGGTACTGATGTTTATTTTGTAACTTTGTATTGAAAAATTGACAATCGGTGAATGGTCTTTCTTTCTTGAGTATAAGCCTGAACTATTACTAAAATGTTACAAAATCGTTGTCAAAATAGATTCAGAAACAGTGTTACAAAGTTTCAGTAGATGCAGTCACAATATGGTTGAAGTTTTACAATAAAATCAAATTAATAAGTAGTTCAAATGTTGAATGGAATACAATTTGCAAGATTTCTATGAAACATAAATAACTAACAAACAGTTTTGCATTAAAAAAATTATCTTGTACACAGTACATATTATATTATTGAAAGAAAGAGCGTATAGAGTGCGTGTACCTACTATTTTAGAAACATATTTTTATACTAATGTTGAAGCAAACAGATTAAATCTGGAATAAGGCACATATCAGAGATAAATTTTAATTTGTGATTTTTAAGGAACATTTTGAAATATTACATTGTTATGAGCATGGACAACGGAAAATATCAGACAGGTACATTTGAGTTTTGATACATACTTATTTAGTTTTAATTACAAAAATCTGAATTTTAAGCAGATTTAGGTACCATGATGGTTTACATTGATGGGTCCATATTTTTTTTTTAATATGACAAAAGAGTATTAAAGCAACAACAAAAGCGGTTCATTAGCAGCTGACGTTCTAAATTTAAACTAATTTGACAAGAGCAAACGAAAGAGTTCTCATATTAAACCCAGTTTAAAATTGGAACGGAAAAAAGATATTGGTCTATAGTTTTTAAGTGATGAGACAAACATGGTTTATTGATTGTGTATCGATTTTGTGTTTGTTGAAATCAATATCGGTAAGTGATGAGTGTTTGGTGAACGTCAGCTGCTAAAGTTTAAATACAGGTTTTTTTTACATATTATTGACATTTTAGGATATTTCTCACATTGACAATTAATTGGATATAGATGACATATTGATAAAAAAGCGTTTTATGACCTTCCAAAATATATTTCACTTTGACATAAATGTTTAAGGCATTAGTAAACTTTGGGATCACTTTTATTGACCGGTATTTTATCCACTATTTATTGAATCCAAAGCAACAGAAAATACAGTTACATATTTTTTTTACTTTAATCAGAATGCTTGTTTTGTATGAATGTAATGTAATGAATTTAGAAAAAAAGTTTTTTGTAAAGTTCGATGATGTTTTTTATTTTATTTTATTTATTTCATATTTTTGTATTGATAAAGTTTATATACTTGTCGCGATTAAGTTTTGAATGAATATTGTTTGCGTTGTACTGCAAAAATGTAAAATAATGAATAGAATATTGCCAAGAGTGCTCAAATTAGGTATGTAAAAAAAATCCATAATCAGTTTTTTTTTTTTAGTTTTTTCTTAATTATAGATTGGATTAGATATTTGAAGTAACATTTAAAAGACGGTGCTTAGGCATTATTACGGTAAAGCTTATGAAAATTCTGTAATAAGTTGGCTGAAAAGTTCACAATTTTACATGAATGAATGAACAAATTTTTAAACCTAATTAAAATTTGTAAAAGGTTGCTCCCGGAAGAATAAAAAAGAGTTATTTTGCAGTTCACAATGATTTAGAAATGCTTGCAATAAATTCATGGAATTAATTAAAAATGAGAATGTACGTAGGTAGATATTCGATAATAAGGAGCCAGTAATGTATTCATTTTTGAAAATTTTATGAATTTTCAATAGTGCTTATAATGATTAGGTATACACAGTGATTTTGTTTTATTTAACGTATTAAATGTTATGTCAGTATGAGAAAGGTGCAATGTTTTTGATAATTTGTGAGCTTATTTTATCATTATGAAAATAATTTTGACTCGTTATTACAATCGCCTATTATACCATGGGCACAGCTTTGGTAATGAAAAGTGATTTGAATTTCATAAAATAAGTGAGAGTGCATTTCAATACATACCTGTTACCAGTATTTTCATTTTCAGTTTTATTTTTTCATAATAACAAAACAAGCTCTCAAGACTAAACAGAACTAAAACAACAGAATACAATAAAAACTATTTACCAAAACCCAATCATAGGATAATGAAATTCCATTCGATTCCCACGAACTGCAATCGATTCTCATATCGATATCGGTATCGGTAAAAGAATTCCGCCAGCGAAGTGTCGGCCATTCGATCGTGAGTAAATACTGGCCGATTTTGTCTTTTTAACTGAACGGCGTCCGTGGCCGAGTTAGAGGTTATTGTTCCATTTTTGAAATTCCCGCCGAATTTTGTTTTGTTTTTGACGTGTAATGGCGACGCGTTGATACTGTTTTCGTTTGCACTCGTATTGGTGGCACTGAAAAAGAAGATGGTTGATTTATATTGTGACGGATTTTTGAGCTGTTTTCGTGTTTTTTCTTCGTTGATGGGGTTTTGAGATTAAAAGGTTGTGTGGATGAAATGGAACAAGACAGTTTACGACTAATGCGTAGCATGACATTTGTCTTAAGACTTAATATTATCATCATCAATGGGTAGAGTAGGAAGGAGTGCTTGACTATTGAATAAAAACTAAGTCAAGCGATCCTTGAGGCAATATTTCAACTATAACAAGAACCTGACACATGTGATAAATAATTTAGATAAAACTGACACAAATATCTAAAGCTTAAGAATTCGTTTTTTTGTAAAAAAAATAATAATTGAGGGAGCCTATTTCTTATCAGCGAAATAATTTCCACGAAACGCGAGTGAAACACCTAACCGAAACTTATTAATTACCTACTTCGTTAAGAACACAATACGTTAAGAACAGACCCAAGCCTAATATTCCAGTCCTACCTAAATAAAGGTGTTCTAATACAACCTGATGACGGGGGCGCATAAACAGTGCAGGCTCACTTTGTCAAACATTCGAGCCGGAACAAATATCAATAGGCTTCACAAATATTGGCCCGAACGGGAATCCCTTCATTCGGTACGTAGTTTTGGGAAAAATGTACAATGATTTATATGTAGACTATATTAGGTACTACCTGTATAGCTTTTTCAATATAGGAAGGGAATTTTGAACTTAATGGAAGTTTTTACCTGAAAATGGTTCTGCTTAGAATCTTGAAGCGTACTGATTGAAAGAACTTGTAGGTAATCGACACAAGTTTAATTAAAAGTTTTACGGTCGTAGGTATCACAAAAACTTTTAAACTTCTGTTGAACACTTCTAAAAAATGACAAATTATGACGTTGAAATAAGGTCCGTTTTGCAGCTACACTTCTTTTAGACAAGTGTTCAACAGATGATTTAGTTTTTATAGTAAGGCTGCAAGTCTCTAAAAAGATCTTTAATGTTGCTAATATTCAGAAAATTATCTCAAATGCGGCTCTAACACCATCGGAGTAAAAGGTTTCGGTAAAACTAAATATTCGAGCCTCACCAGAAATATGCAACATATGACAAGAAGTAGCAAAACTCTAGACAGAAAACGTCCAACGAAACAAAAGCCGAAATCATCTAATAAATAAATGAAAATGACGCAGCACCGAGCGGCACAACTGAAGAAAATGGTAAAAAACTCCACTCAATGGGATACACAACAACAATTTTGTCCAGCAATTGTTCTCATTTTGCGTAGGATGCGCGTCGGCCATATGGCGTGCGTCTACTCCGAACAAATAAATAAATAAATTGTTTGCTTTTAATGGTGGTCTGCCTCCGAAGAACGAGCCTTCAAAACTGTGGATACTTACTTCTGTTGAGTTACAATTTCAAACGTATTTTGCAGCTTTTGCAAATGCTTCGGCTGTATTTCGATTCTGATTCTGAATATTTGATGTTCTCATTTTGAAATTTCAGACACTGGTTTTAAAAACTGACATTTACTGATGTAGAACATTTTTCAAAGTTTTCTAAGACTTATTCACTGTTACATTTTGATGTAATTACAAGCCAACGTATCGATCGGTAGCCAAACGTGAACTGAATTTCGATCGGGCCCCGCAATCCTTTAACAATTCGCGTCCCCACTCTAATTTAAGAAAACATATTTACCTGGCCACAACTACAAGCTAACCAAACCGCAACACTGCAAAAAGATACCTATGCTTTATTGCTTAATAAATAAGGTTGAAATTCGTTTGTTTTTTTGTGGGAAGTTGTTACAGAGCTGGTCTTTATAATGTGTTGCAAAAAGGAAACTGGTTTTAAAATCGTTGCAGCTATGTGGCACTTGTATATAAAGTTGCAGCGATGTTTCTGCAGGATCGAGCTCGGTAGAAGGGTGCAACCCTTTGTCGCAACGTCGGTATATGTATACTTATTGTATACAATCTTTGCAAGGGTAACGGCATGTTATGTACCTAACCAGTTTGTATCGTGGAAAAAACGTGGTTTTGTCTTCGTTTTGTTGGGGAATCGATGGGGATTTGGTGAGAATATTTGTGCTAAGATTGTTAGGTATTATGTATTTTTAAATGCCTGAATAAATAAGTTTTCAATTGTCTTAAGTAAAAGTGAAGTAAAAAAAAAATAATCCCTCTGATAATTTGTTTCTGGCCTAATTTGACATCTACCGAATTTTAGAGTTCTACAATTAGAGAGCTCATACGAAAAAAAATTGTAGGTACGTTTATGAGAGAGAGTAAATTTTACTCTCATCCTGCGTTTCCAAAACTTTTTCCATATTTGTAAAGTTTAACAGAGTGCATTTACAGCAGTTTTCGTATAAAACAGTGAAAAAGTAAAGTTTTGAGTTACGAACTCCGTAAATACGCTTTGTTTAGAGATTAGCTGGGTTTTATGAGTTTATTGAAATTAATTTTGTGAACAACAAATGTAACTATTATTATCTGACTAACTGATTGATCCTTTTTCGACTTAAAAATTACAACAGCTTCTTATATTTTTAATAGGTGAAAATAGGTGATCGTAAACTCACGTTTAAAATAGTTTATCTAGAAAGATTTCTACTTACTTAGCCTTTTTCCGACGATGTTGGGGTCGGCTTCCAATATAACCTAGCTTAGAATCAACGTTTTTCATGGACTGACTGCCCATTTGACCTATTCAAATAGACTCCACCCAGTTGACCCAGTAATCCAGGCAACCAAATACGCCAAAACAACATACGCCTGATTAATTACAAAAAAAAATGCTTCTTTACTATATTATCTGCACCAAAAATGCACACACACCCAAAATATCTATAATATAAACACAAAAACGCTTGCGGCCCACCACTAATCTAAATGCAAATCAAGCATCTGCATTACGCCGACTAAATTGCAACTCATTGATTATACTTTTATTTTATACATTTATACTTTACTATAATTATGTAGGGAAATGGGTTTTATGAATTTTATGGTTTTCGGTTTGGTTTCTGTGAAGATGTCGGCCAATAGAAAGTACCATAGAAATATATATATCGGGTGTGTCGTTCATAATCACATTAAATGAAATGCGTTAATATACTGGTTAATATATGTCGATTAACACAAAGATAAAAGAAAAATACATAAAAATAAAAAAATGATTTTTTCAAACAAATGAATAAAAATGTGCAAAAATTAGAACACCATATAAAAGTAAGTAAAACTGACAGCTGTCAACTGATCAAAACATACGATACTCCTAACTTTATCTCTGCTTACACATGATGTTGTAAATTATAAAAACGAAAAAATGACTCCTGTGGTTAAACCACTGAATGGATTAGGTTATTTTTTTTACAATTCGCCATAGAATATCATAAAGTATATGTGATATGATTTAATGTGATTGTGAACGACACACCCGATATGCTTCACGATCAAATCGAAGACATAAACAGAATTATTTATTCAAATATAAACTTGTGATTCTAAAAATACAACAAAGCAGATAATTATACAAAAGTAAAATTTTCAATATTTAAAATTAATTGAAAAGCTCATGTTTATGTACTTAATATTATTAATAGTTAAACAGACGTATAGCATGTGTGCTGGACTTTTTAAACACGTGTTAAATGTAAAATAATTTTAAACCACCAGTAAACGACTTTAATATTTAAACGACTTTCGCTGACATTAGCTTGAACGACTTCATATTATTTAGGTACACAACTAGCTACTGAAAGCATATTCATAGAAACATTCAAAGTAAAATACGAATATATTAAATACAAAAAAAAATATATCATAAAGAGTAAATTTTTATGCAGCATTGCTTTGTCCTATTAGTGAAATTGATATTTATTGGAGTGAAGCTAAAACTTTTTTACAATAATCATAAATTCAACGTAGCCGGAATAAATCATTATGTAACCTATTTAGTTAAAAAAACATGTTAATAACGAAAGTATGGAGGGATCACGTAATAGATATAGGTAGGAATACTTCTCATAAATGCAGTTAAAAGGTATCTGAATAAAACGTCAAAGTTATTTCGAAGAATCCAGCGAAAAATTTAAAATCCTATCGTGTTTCAAATGTACAGCATTTTCGCGAAATTTGTGTACATCGAATACACATTTTTCATATGACCACGTGCATATTTTTAGTTAGAAAAACAGTCATAATTTGGATCTTAATCAAAAATATCCTTGACGCATAATTACTTAGCTAATTAGAAACAAACTTTTTTTTGCCGACTTATATCTACTACTAAGCTAAGTTGCGCAACCTCATTATCCCTAGATTTTTCGTTTTAACAGTTAACAATAGCTTTTGAGATTCAATAATAATCGTTAAAAAAATCCAATAGCATACTCAGTAACAAAAAATCCAATGTCCGTTATAAGGCCACACAAAAACGCTACAAAATGACTTATGCTTCCTTTATATACGCCATTATGCCGATATCGGATCACAATTGGCAATTCAAACGGTCCCTCTCCTAATTCGCTCATTTCGAGCTCTCTGCAAAACGCAGCTAATGCAATCATGCAAAAACCGGATTCGAAAAACGAATAAAATCATTTTTTAAGCCACCAATAAAGTTTGAATGAAACCTGTTTTTTTGTACAAGGGTTTCTGCAGCGCACAGGTACTGCGGAATGCAAACTTTGAGCTGCAGATCACCGAACTGGTTTGCGAACGTATTGTCGTCAAGAGCGAAAGGGGTACGCAACAATCATTCGCACAAATAAATACGCCAGCTGCAGGTTGCAAAAACTGGTACTACACGTAAAAGATCCGTTTGCGTTTATTGTAACATTTCAATAGCCATTTAATACTTCTATAGGCTCGTGATATTGTTAAAAGATAATCCAATGAATTTAGTTCGTGTCGCATCTCCAAACTGACATTGTTAACGCCATTTTAGGAATAAGAATTTGAATTGTAACATCTCGCTCAGCGTTCCATTTGTAAATTAAATTAAAAATGGAACACTTTTTGCACAAAGGCGTAAACGTCGTGTTTTGTTTTTAAAACTAACACCGAATGCCAAGAAAAGGAGCGTGTTTTGCATGCGGAAGCGAAAAAATAAAACAAACAGACATTTTTAAAAAGCGTAATATTCACATTTTCCTACTAAGATAACGCTCCGCCGAGCGAAATATGAAAGGAGTTATCAAAACAATCTCGCGCGCACTAAATCACTGTATATAAGGGGAAGAGGAGTCCTATTTACTCGGAAACGGACAAAATAAATGTTTTTATTACATAATGCGAATTTTCTCAAAGTCTCATTCTAATGTTGGTTGGACAAAAATGGTCCTTAGCTTTTGGTTGTTACAGTTAATTTTCTATTGTAGATTTTTTTGAGCATTGGCGGTGTTGTTTGTTAATTACAAATGCGCTCTTCTGTTTTGAGAATAGGGCGTATTTTCGTTTGTGCGGGGTTGGGGCAGATGGTGGGCTTTTGTATATAAAAAGGTATGGCGCACAATTTTAAGCAGAGGGATTTGGTGGCGCTCGACAGCCCAGTGGCTTTCGTCGCTCACCTACCTCTGCATACGTACCTACCGACTGTAATACGGGCCGTACGATGAAAACGGTTCATGAAAAACATCTTTTGTGTAACGATTTCGTTTTATAATACCGTATTCTGTACAGGTTTAAGGTTTTATGCCCAATATATTAATGTTACAGCATTTGCAATGAGCCGGGGTGAAAATAAAAACTACTAAGAAGCAAAATATCAAAATCGGTATTTCGAAGAGCGAGTTTTTGGTCATGATTCTGTCAGAGGTGTTTTCCAATAGTTACCATTCATTCCGAGAAAACAGCAAATGCAAATCTTACAGCGACACATTAGGCTTCAAAAACTCCAATGTGTGATTTTACACCTAGAAGAGCGTTGATTACATATATACTTCAATTATTCCCATATCAAAAATATATCGATATGTTCATCAATCCTAAGTTCGACAAACATTATTCTCCTCTCACCACCATACCCACTAGACACCGCGGATTTTTCTACCCGAATCGCCAATTACACCTCACTCGAACCCGGGACTCGGGACGAGCTAACGAGTGACGGTGATCTGTACCGATACTCCGATATCCCGGTATCTGTTCCGATAGATACGGTACACCTAATATTTAGTAGCTATAGGTATATTGGGTGTTCCTCGCGGCTATGCGTAGTTAGGATGCGTTGGGCTCGTGATTAAGGTAGCTTTTGTTTTTTATGGGAGGTATTTTTTAGTGTTGAGACATAGGGCATATAGGGGGGCATTTTTTTCATTTTATTATTCATAGATATGGCATGGCGATGATATTGTAAAGAATCGTTGTGTATTTTCCAAAGTGAAAAAGGCACCTGCAATTATACAGAAAATATGAGTTTAACATACGATAACCCCTGCTTCGTACTCGTGAAGAAATGGTTCAATATCTATAGTTTTTTTTTTTTTTTTACACATTTCAAAACCATTTACGTTCCCTTTATTTTATATTAACTTTAAAATATCTTAAATTCGTTAAATCTCGTTTTAAATATCTACATCATTTATTTTAATCCGCAAGACATACCGATTCTCGATACCCCCAACCGATATCCCCACTCGATCGCATAGCATCGAGAGTGAAAGTCGAGCAGACACGTTCCGATGGGAACTGCTACCCCATAGTAATGGGACCCTGAGCTAGACTGCGCTAATTGTCCTGGATTGCCGGATTTGTGTCCTAACTAGTCATGGTGGCATGGTGGAATGGAATGACATGGCTAGTTTTGGGGACGAAAAATCTGAAGGAGCTATGGTTTACTGAAGTGCGTGGGTATGTATCTAACGATGGATTTCTGTAAGCTATCCGTTGATTTGCGATTAGAGATTGAGCTTTGTCATTTAGCTCCATAAGTATAGCGTATATCTTTCAATCTCAATTGCAAAACCACGAGAAGGTAGATAGGTTATACAAATACGCGGTAAGACGTTCACATAAGGGGGTTTTCATATGTCGACTAAATTAAAACTACTCATTGTAATCTTTTATTATGATATGGTGTTTGAAGATTGCAATTTGGCAATATATGTTTTAGAGCATTTTGAGTACCTATTCTGGAGCAAATGGGTAATTCAATTGTAAACTCGAAACTGCCAATATTATTTCGAATCAATGCGCGAGGCAAAATCTATGTTTGAGTATCGTTCTAGAATGCTTGCATTAAACAACGTAATTGCTTGTACCATTGAAATAAAATGATACAGCGAAAAATATTTTTCATTACGATTTCATAATGTTTTTTGAAGCGTAACTCACGCTGGTTCCCTCTCGTTTAATATCGTACGTGTGATAATCCCCATAGAGAAATGAAAGTACAAACAAAAACAAAGCGGTCGGTCCCCGCCTATTCTAACCTCAAAACATAACTCTTGCTCATAAGCCCTCAGAAACAAAAAAATGTACGCAGAGACCGCTCCAATTATAAAAGGCAGTCGCCCCGAAAACCCTCGGCTTTAAAAAAAAAGTATAAAAAAAAGTTATTTAAATAAAACCCCGGCGCCCACGCTGTGTGTCGCATAAATTGCCTTCATTAATTTCCGAACCCTGCAAAATATTGTCTTGAAAGGATAATCAAATACAAAAACGTGGAAATGGCGGTGCGTCATTTCCATAACATTTCCCTGCCCTCCCCGCGCGCCCCGGATCCCCCTCGCCCGTTTTTCGTCCCCTTTTCCGGTCCCTCCGTCCCCTTTATGAGTCGTCCAATTACGACCCAACGTCGGAGCTTAAGGCTCGCATTAGAGAGAATGGTAATGGTGGCAATTAGATGTATATACTATGCACATGCAGACCAGAGGTTTTATGTGCTCACCATTGTTTAAGAAATTAGCGTATTTTTTAGCTAATTTAGGTAAATTAAGGGGGATCGTAAACCTGGGCGTCGTTACAGCGGCATAAATTAGGGAAATCGAAATACTAATTTGCTTTTGATTATTTTTCTACCTACCAAGGCACCTTTTAATTTCTGAAAATAGCTCCATAAAAAGATCTTGATAAGATCCAATTCCCCCAATATACTACAAATGGTTTAAGACAATCTACTTACATCCAAACCGTCTCTGATTATTTTTCGTATTTTCTAAATCATATCAGCTTATAATCGTCCAATCGTCGTCTGCTAAACTTATAATGCTCCTCCAGAAAGCATCTTTGATTATGTAAATACCTATAACATTCGGTAGATGAAGCAGTCACAATAAAATAAAAAACGGTTCATTTGGATCAGACGAACAAGTATCTAGAATTGGAACAAGCATTCTTTCACAGCTTTAGTGGATTACAATAACTAATCCAACTGTTAATTTGCTTACTAGAGATTGCAATTAATTTCCTAGTTAATGTAATTCGCATTAGCAGGTAGGGATCAAATGAGCTCTCGATTTGTAAAATATCCTAGAACATTAGATGATTGGATTTTCGAATATCGTTAAGTATATGGGAAATTAAACAGCTTGTAAGATGATGTTTGAAAACACCTTAGGCACCTATAATGAAAAAAAATATCTCTGTCTTTTATAGACCCATAGTTCTTTCGACTTCGAAAGGTCTAATTTTAACACCAATCTCCATCTTTTTATAGTTCACACGCTGAAAGGTCATTCCAAATTCAATTCAACCCAAAAAGTACTTACTCCAAAATTCAATTAACCATAAAACCGAATTAGAATCTTAATCATACTTAAGCACATAGTATTATCTATATACCTACATACATATAGAGAACCAAACATGAACGCAGCGATTTCGTTTCGGAGTTGCGCCTAAATAAACAAAAACATATATTGGCTTGCGTGTTTGTCCCCACTTAATTAATTTTCTCATTTCCTATTAGCCCCGAGGAGTGGGCAAAGGATTTTCGGAGCCCTGTTTGGTTTTTGGAATCATGTTATGTAAATGTTCAAGGGGGTTGTACAAAGGTTGGACCTATACCTATATATAAAACCATACAGAAAACCATATTCTTATGACAAACAAGAGAATACTGAGTGCCCCTTTGAATTCGTTGTTTCTATGGCAACTGCTGTGTATAGGGTTTACGGTTTAATTTTTTTAAGATATAGTGCTGACCCCAAATAACTTGGGAACAGGGCAGAAAAAAGCAAAAGAAGTTCCTTAAGATATTAATTATATTGTTTTAATCCCAGGTCTAATAAATGGATACATTATGTAATGCATAAGTAAGACATGACCAAAGTCAATAGATGTCTAATATAGCAGAATATAGCCAGATGTAGGCCTTGGAGAAATAAGGAATATTATAATGTTTTAATAATGTAGTTAAAAACTATTGTGAAGTTTTACGAATAGTGTAGCCATTGTTTTTGTTACAATACTTAGGTATTATTATACCACCACAAAAATAAGTCTTCTTTGTAAAACAATAGGTACGTACCAAACCACAAAAATATTATTACATTTTTAAATCCTACATAGGTACGTGCGTGCGTATTAAGTTTTTTTTGCACAGCAACGCGAAGCTTGGAAAAACGGATTTTACGGCTAAATGGACACTAAAATGTTTTATATAAACATAAGCAATAAAATATTGAAACGTTACGCAAATATTATGAAAACTATTGGTAGTTCGTTCATTTGATATTTGTATTTTATTTTTTTCTAAATACGTGTGTAATTTTACCAATCTAGACATTTCTTTCACATCAAAGCCAGATTTGTAATATCAAAGGCATGGTTGAATTGACAGGTAAAATAAAACCTTTTTACAAGTTTTTAATAAACAAACATTTTATTTTTTACCTGACTTTACTTTTGTTTGTGCTCTGAGCTAGCTACACGATTATAATATGAGTAATTAAAAAATAATTATACTACAGTTTAGATTAAAATGCACGTTTAACAACCATAGGTCGGCTTTTACTATTTCACCAATCATTGCAACTCCTTCTATTGTTATCGAGTAGCAGTGGGGGAATACCATTCGCTTCCGTTGATGAAATGAAAATATAGGCAGGAAGAGTTTTAAGTATGTAGGAACACGTTAGGTCAAATATCTCTCGTTTATTAACAATAACAATTACGAAATACTAACAATATACCAAAAAATACTAACAAGTACTTACTTCTCAAATAAATTTGTCTCATGCTTAAATAATTATAGCAATTTTACATAATTAATATATCTCTTCAGCAAAATTAAATTAAATTCTAATTTCTATTGCATAAATATTACCTTAACCGAAACTAAAAATATAAACTAGAAAATAAAACCCTTATCAAAGCATAGTCTAAAATATAGACGTAGTTGTATGTATCTACTTACTACTTAGATACCTAACTTTTACATAGTTATAGGGTCGACCTGCGTTCTGTAATTTATGGACAAATTTTATGGTTCGCGCGGTTACAAATGGCGCCACATAACGCTCTTTTTTATGTAACAAATGTTAGCCACACAAACCTTAATGTAACTCTAAAATGAGGGATATTATCATCATATTATTCAAACAAAAAAAACTATTTCTAGCCAAAGTTTTTAAAACAATAGATCCTTAATAAAATTGCTTTATCTTCACCGTATCTACACATACGTAGATTGATTGAACCTCTTTTCTATAAATCGCTGTAAACAAAAAAGGTTGCGCGTTCTCCATTTAAAAATAAAAAAAAGAAAGAATGACACTTTCCAAAAAGGTTTTACCCTTCAATGTCGCCCAGATTGGACAGGGCAATAAAATTAGGAGCTTACATTGTTGCACGGGCGATCTGATTCGCATCACAATGTAGTCCTCTGTATTATTTCGAGGCAATTTAATGCTTTTTGTTGCGAATATCGATCCGTTAGGATTTAAGAAATACATATAAGGTAAAGTATCAATTTATCTTTACCAAAATGGTTTATCTTATAAATGTGGTTTTAATTAACTTACGAATAAATAGTGGATTTCCTTGGTTTTAGTGTGAAAAAAATGTTTACCAATTTGCACAAATAACCTGATTTAGAAAGTATATTACGAAGTTTTTCTAACGTTGAAAGGATCACTGAGGATTAAATCGTGAATTTTGCTCATATAAGGTATTATAATGAAGACAGTAACACATTAACCCAACAAATTATACCGATTAGTCTTCACACCAAACACACAAACAACGCTTCACAAATTATAAGACCATTCGCAGTACCATACAAACATAAAAAAAAAACATTTCATTCCACAATCAAAGTAAGCAATAAACATACAGCCACATAAAACACAGCCAGGCCATGATCATATAAAACATACAGCCTTCTCCGCAAATAGGCTAAACCTCCAGTAAAAAGCTGGCAACATTTGCATAATGACTTTATATTATGCCGCAACTCCAGCGCAGAATTTTAATGACCCGAGCACCGTTTTTGAGTTTTTAATGTAACCAAACGTACATAATGTTGTGTAGGAATGGAGCGATATGTAAGTATATGTGGTTTTATAATTTTACTTTGAAATAGAGAAACATATAGACTCGGGTAAATAAGAACTATGACGCTTCTATAACTACACATACAGAAATTGTGCTAATTGATCCATGTTTCTTCTTCCCACCAAAAACTCGCCAGAAGTGGTGAAGGGCGAGCGTTTTTGGGGGCTGTCTTTTGTAAACTAGAACTTCGAAAAGTGCTAATTTTCAACTTTCTTTGAAAGCCTACTTTCTTTTATTTATCGAGATACGATAATTAGTTCCATCGAGATGAGAGGAGTAGCTAGTAACTACATACCTACTTCAAAACTTACATACCTACCTAAAACAGTTATTACATAAAACTCGTATTATATAAACAGATGAGGGTAAATCCGTGCAATTTACGTCATGTCGTTACTCATTACGCATTCCCGCGAAGGCTTTGAAGGTAAAATTACGGGCCCTTGAGGGGGGCCCAAAAGTGGGAGGGGTGGATAATAAATGACCCAGCGGGGCCCGGAGGGGCGAAGTTGCCAACTTTTTTGACAAATTGCTGTAAAAGTGCGTGCTTCTAATCGTAAGGGGTTTAATGTAGGGGCGTTGGGGTTGCCATCTACTTCTAAATCGGTGAGCCTTGTCCTAATTTTTTGTGTTGTGTAGGGTAAATTAGATCCATTTGTTATGTGTTTTTTTTTGTGTAAATCATTGTGTATATGAAAATATACCTCGTAAATACATAAGTATGCCAAATTTTTATGAAACAAAGTCTGAGCACGAGACTATTCCAGGACTCATCGTGAATTCAATTTTTTCTAAAAGTAGGTACGGCTGATTGTCATACTATCATCGTTTGGTTTACTTAATTTTAAAGATTATTTTCACATCGCGTCCTTCAAATTATGTGAACTAACTACATACTATAAAATGTTCATACATAAGTACATTTAATAAACGAATGTAAGTCCTGCATGAACAAATTACTCGCTCACGCATCTTCGCGCGCACTGAAAATTAACAATCACAAAATTAATTTCGTTAAATCATTTAATTACCTGGTAAGTATTTACTTGACATAAAGCTGATAGGAAGATTTTTGACGAATCATACATAGTTTATGCTCATCAAAGATGGGAGATATTTTTTAACATTGATTTATATATCAACTTATTAACTCTACTCTTTACTCACCACCCGATTCATCGGCAAAGAATCACATCTACACAACAGACAAACCTTAACCCTAAACTAACCCACGTACATCCACCCACTTCTATTCCAATGCATTTTAATCAAGCAAACTCGTAGCTCCCATTACAAACACATACCCATATTATTCCCCTTCCGTAAACTTTCAATACATAACCGGAGAGTTTCGGCCCAAATGGAATATTCATACAACCATCCAGTTTACGACCTTGTAAAGGGCCGCATAAAAATTTAGAGCTAAAAAACGTAGAGTGTACCCTTTAGATGTACTCTTGGGATGGAGCTGAAGTTTGTAATTGAATTTTTGCCTGGAGCCCGCAAAGGGCTGGCCTGCTTAATTTGTCGTGCGCGGTAAAGGGTTCATGGGAGTGGTATGAGCTACAAGCGGAGGCGAAAAGGAATGGATGCCTACATAGATGTGAGGCGAAAAATTACTGGGTTGACGTGATCTAATTCGACATTCCATCAGAAGCAGCTTAAAAATCCGCGTTAGCAAATTGCCTATAGGTCTAAAAAAAACCTACGGTATAACCAGTTTTGTATCTTGACTTCCACAGATTGTAAAATCCCAAATAATCACTTGATGAAAAACTCTATATCTGCTAGAGTACATAGGTTAGATGTCACTGGCGGGAATTGTGTTCAGAGTCCTTTAAAACAAAGAAAGTATATAGCTGTACTTAGAATAATCCCTCAGCATACCTTGGGTATATCATGTAATATTGTAATGAAAAAGCTTATAAAACCCGCAACCATTCTCTCACTTACATCCCCTCACAAGATACAAATTATATTGTTGTAATCAAAAAGAAATATTCCATTTTTTACCCGACCAAGGGTTGTTTGGGCCTCCTTTTTTTCAGCCTACGTGCTAAAATTTAATTCGGGCTTTCCGGATTATGTACAGGTACATTTGAAATACATAACCCCTTTTTATCTTTGAAAAAAATAAAATTGATCACACCCTTTAAAAGGCGTCACGTAGGCACATTTAATTCTATTAAGTTTAAAAAATGTTTGTAAGTACAAACAATGTTTAGGTATGTTTTTTGGACTGGATAGTACTTTATGTACCTGCTGTAGGTATATTAGTTTGTTAGGTACTTACTACTTTTTTTTAGTTGATGTGGAATCATGTATTTGACAATGGTGGTAGGACAATGTTTTGCCTTATTTAACCAATCAGCCGCCTAACATTTAAGTATTAAGCAGTGTTGGTAGAAGTGGAAACTTAGGAACTACACTTTGGAAACCTTCATCAAAATGCGTAGATCATTCTATGAGCATGTCTAACAACGGAACTAAACTAGTAATTGTACTCGCAAAATTATGTTTACAATTTCAAGACGAAAATGTACTCCAAATACCACATAAAAACTTCATGAAACAGTTCTAACCACAAACGAATGCCGTAATATCTTTAAGTGGAAAAAGGTAAGTTGATATCGAGTTCAACCTTTATTGACCTAAGACTAACCTAATAAGTGAAATGCATTAGAAGTGTTTACTCACTCAATATAGGTACTCCTAGTTGATTACGTAAACGTATCTCTATCTAGTTCTTCGTTGAACGTTATTTTCACTGAATGTTCGTGCTTTTTAGTTAGTAAAAATTCAAACGAATTTGTCATTTTGAGCACTACTGCTTTTCAAAGCACGAAAATAGGGGCTAACCTACACATAAACAATATTTTATCTACCAAAAATAAAATTCCTTTTTAAAAGTCCAACATAAAACACCTATCTCCGGTTAAGCCCGACAGCCTAAAGCATTACATGACAAACAAAAACCGGGCGTCACTCTTACCCAAAAATAAACACAAATATCATTTATTATCTGTGGACCAAAAAAACGTCACACAATCTTACGTTACGCACAAACAGAGCCTGCTTAAAACCTATCCGGGCCTTTGCTTTTCCATTTTCAACCACCAGCTAGCGTTGACCTGCCTCGTCTCCCGCGTACCTAGGGAGATTGCTAAAATCTGGGGTGAATGTTTAAAAACGGGGAGGTCGGGGTAAAATGGTCAGTTTCCCCGTCCAGCGTCGTATGACAGATGATTATCTACGGGCGACGTCAAAGTGAATAATTGGAATTTAGAATAGGCATGTTTTTGGAGTTTATGGGAGCTCGATACGGCGAGTTCGTTGATTATGTTGTAGTGTTGGACAGGAACATTTTTTAGTCATTTGAACTAGCGCTGGCTTTGATCTAAAAGTGTAATAAACGTGATGTGCGAGATTGATTATCGACTCTGTTTGTTTTGTCACTATCCGCTTATGGATATCCGTTTACCTATCATGATTAACCATTCATCTAAAGTTGATAAAATTGTGTCAGTACACATTATGTCCCTCTACATGTATGTACATTTTTCTTCGCCTTCGTTCAAAATAAAATACCTATTCTTCCAACCTAACTCCAAGCGCACAGGCAGTAAAGCAGTTACAAATATCAAGTACTTCCCTACACCTACATATCTCCAATAGAATGCAAAACAAACGAAAATACCTACAACACCTAAACATTAAAATTCTTTCACCCCGGCCGTGCCCAAAAAGACAAAAGAAAGGCGCCCATGTTTTATAACGACTGGCCAACACGGGGCGGCGAAAATGAAAGGATGCTTATTAATTCTACAAACCGCACGCACACAAAAGCGTAGGTAGGTATCTATAGATATGTGAATATCCAAAAAAATTTGGATATCAAAGGGATGCTTAAGAAAGATAGGCGAAAAAATAGGTACCTACTGGGACGCGCCCCGCCCGCCGCGGGTCGCAGGTCCGAGTCTCCCCCGCCAAGGGAGGTAGGGGCACGCACATGCGTATTTTGCCGCCCCCACTCTAAACCAGTCTTCCATTTTGTTTTTGCGTAGTCATTTTTTACCCCGTTTTAGTTTCGCTAGACAACTGTTCTAATAGAATTATGGTATGAATGATAATTACTGTTGGATTGGTTGTATTAGGTTTCTGTGGTTGTTAGTTTGTAAATAATACACTAGATAGCTCAGAAATCAATACCTAGAGTAGATGCTACTCGTAATAAAAAAAATGCTTCGAACTTTACATTTTTTTTTATTACATTCTCATAGTCCTCATAACCAGTTCTAAACCATATGAATAAAAGCTTTTCCTTCACAGCATTTTTCATCTCTTAATTCGAATCCTTTGTTCCGAAAAATACCTACTGCCGCCAAAAAATGCCGACCGCTTTACTATACTTTTTACAGCATATACAAACCCATGATCATGAACAAATATTTACTATTGCTTCTGTTTTAACGATCCTCCTACTTTAGTCCTAATCTCGATTCGTGGCCTCCATGGTCCCTGTTGATCAAAAGCAACGCGTTTTCCAAATTCGATATCGTGCTCAAGAGCAATACCTTAATCTTTCAGAAGAGGCATTATTCAGTAGAACGTAACCATCTGATATAGTCTTCATTGTTTCTTATATATAAAGGATTACTTAAGTCTAAGTTTGTTGCCTTTTTGCTATTGTCATCACTACGGTTCTTCATTAATCACGAGACTATGTCCATTACGAGGTCTTCCTTACTTATTAGGAAGTCTTAACTTCTTCTGTAACATTTTAAATTCTAAGTTCGACGTTATATGGAATAATCATCAGTTCGACTAGGCAACACTGGTCTCTAAAGTCATGACAAAATTGAAACAATCTTTGAAAAGTCATGTTTTTGCTTTCCAAAACAGGAGTTTCTCATTTCGGGTTCGTATTTTGTTTAGCTTTTAGCGAAGGTGGTTGCATTAACTGTTAGATTTGCTAAATAAGGTTTCTGTCTGGCGTGGGGAGTCCCCGTAGTTTCCCCATTCGTTCCCTAATCCCTATATAGTAGAACAGTCTAGCACAAACTATAGATTTTTCTTGGGTACATTTCTTTCCAGGGATAATCTCCGGATACATAATGTCACCATTTTATAAAAAAAATACTTAAAAGGACTTTTACGTTTTATCTCCTCCCTCGGCGCCTTAGCCTTCCAAAGCTCCACCACTTTATATTTCTGTGATGGTAGAGACATTCAAAATAATAAGGTTATTCCATTTATTGGCCTAACTTACTGATGAAATGTGCGCACCATAATTCTCCTTTGCCAACCTTTTGAAGGCAAAAAAGGGTTTGTCTACATAAATAAATCTCGAGCAAATCCACGCAACACATAAGGATCCTTCGCTTCTAAAGCTCGTATAAAAACAGAATTACCCACCATCCATTAGAAATTAACAAATCAATTACCTTAAACAAATAATTCCACCCTTATTTCCTTTATAAACAAACCCTCGCCTATTTACTTTCCGATAATGACAAACGCAGTCTTGCAGGAACCTTGCCTCTTCACAAACACCCTTCATTTTGAACCTTATGTCCTTGAGATAAGGTTGTAAGATACGGTGTAGCTTGAGGATGATGGTGTGAGGTATGCGAATTTGAGCTTTGTTGCTTGGAGATAAGGGTGTAAGGAGTTTTGGAGGGAAGATATTGCTTCGGTGCTAGGTGATCCATCATAGTGTCGTTTCTATTTATCTTGATGAGCCCTCACTTCCTGGACTAATGGCCCTTTGTTTTTTCCCCTGCCTGTTCCCTTTGGGTGTGTGAGTGTAGATTAATCATACGTAATCAACCATGTGGCTTTATAGATAGGAATCGGTATATGTACGTTAAGGTTTTATATGAAGAGATCTACGAGGGGTTTAATGGTAAAGGTGGGGGAGAATCTACAGAAGACTGTACCTACAGAATAAATACTGAATCTACAGAAGGCTATAGTTGAACGTATTATCCGTACACTCAGAAATTCCAAATGCGAACCTTTGTAAAGTACCTAAAAAGGATGATGAGGGAACTTAAAGCAATAAAAATACTTATATTGCCGATTTCATCAGTTTTGACTTAAAGTTAATGGATGATGATAAAAAATAAGTAGTGGTGTCATAAACACGACTTTTATTTCTCATCATTTTTATTTTTATTTTCTAAAAATTCCACGTGTAGATAGGATAGTCAGTATGATTGCAAGAAATAGTTTGGAATTTTCCTCTTCTTTTTCGTCCCTGCAAAAATAAATTAAATTTTTACTGTTAAATGATGTTACTCATCATGTGTTACTGATTGTATTCCTAAAAATATACCTTATGTCTCAATTTCTCTTCCATAAAACATCACCCAAGAATCAAACCCACAAGGTTTGATGTCCACACGATTCAACCTACCCTAAACCAGTTAACGTGATTACAGCTCCATTTAAAGCAGTGGTTCTTAACCTTTTTGACACGAGGGACCACTTTGACTAAAGTTTGTCTTGCCGGGGACCACCTCATCGGTTTACCTAAATTAGCACTCATTTCTTTATTATTTTTCGGACTTAAAACAAAAATTACGTAAAACTTTGCCCAAACGTACCTACTTAACGTTTTGTTTGTTGAGAATTGCAAAAATAAGGGCCATAATACACTTAGTTTCTGAATACGCGAGCGAAGCGAGCGCGAAATTTTATCGGACTTAAACCAAATATTACGTAAAATTTAGCCCAAACGTACTTAACTTCTCATGAATGGGGGGACTAGGTACGACACATCCGATATACGTACCATGCGAAAACCCCCGCTCGCAATTATAAGTCGATAAAAATTAAGTTAGATATCGTATAGCAATGTCGCGAAGCTAAGCTTCGCGGACCACTTGGAATGCCTCCAGGGACCACCAGTGGTCCGCGGACCACCGGTTAAGAACCACTGATTTAAAGCCTGCAATGCTGCCTACCCCGTAATCGAAATGAGCGCGAAGATACATATATAGTAAGCTTTATGCCATAGCTTGTGGATCCGAAGTGTGATTTGAATGTTAGAGGGAGTTTAGAAAGTTTTTTGTGGGAGAAAATGAACTGCAAATTGTGTGTAAGTGTAAGTGCACACCACAAAGTTTTAGTCGGCCGATAATCGTTGGTTTGGTTGTAATGGATAAACTCAAAAACTACTGGACCGTTTTTAAATATTCTTTCACCATTAGAAAGCTATATTATCTGCGAGTAACATAGGCTACATTTTATCCCGGTCCGGGCAGTAGCTCCCACGGGATGCGGGTGAAACCGCGGGAAAACGGCGAGTTACTTGTAAATCAGTATGTATGAAGATGAATGGTAGTACGCACATTACAAAGATCAGGTATTTAGTTGGTATTAGACCGATTGAAAAAATAAATAAAAAAAAATAAAATTAAAAATTGCCATGCATCGGGTCGACTTTTGGCCGACTGTTTAGTCTTCAGTGTGCGGATGCTTTTATGGTGTAGGTGTTCAGAAAGTTTTTGTGGAGGAAAACGGGAGAAAATAGACTGCAAACTGTATTAAGTTGTTGTAGTTTGTCTTTGTCATACCTGATAGAGACAAGAAAAAAATATATAAATAAAAAGTGGCTGCGCTGTACCTGAGGTTTTGCTCTGGTATATTTTTACTTACTACTTGCAGGCGGTTTACGTAAGAAGTATATACAATTTTCTGAACCCGTAGTGCGCTGTAGCTGAAAAACTTTAAAACCTCGAGAATGCCAACTTTTACAAAACCGACTGCCGACCGGCCGAATATTGAAACGCTTCTCAATTTTATGGGCAACTCAAACACTTATCAATCTCTGTCACACTTACGTAAGCAGCTACAGAAATACTTTTACGCATGATCATTTCATTTATATGTCTCCACCAGACCACGGGACTATAGAGTCTCGGATTTTGGGATGAAGTTCTTTTGAAACCAGATAACTGAAATGGTGACATAAAAGTGACGATTTTCCTTTATTTTTATAAAATTAAGTACCTTTTAAATATTTCGAGGTTCCAATGATTTAGATTAGAACGTTCCACTTACGTTCGAAGTTTCCCCTAATGATGTAGAATGTTTTGTTCTGATGTACTCTGAGATCGAATCTCCTAAACGCATGCTCGTACAAATGCCTACATTATGAAGTCTGACCGCGCGCAGTTTAGTCCTGCGTCCCCTAACAAATTAGCTAAACACCATGGTTCATAGCTAGTTTAGAAATTAAACAATTACTTGAATAGTGGTTTGTTTTATGTAGGTATGTTATTCTTCAGATATTTTGACAAACGTATACAAAGGTAGAGAGGAGTTTTCTCTTTTACATACCTAGTTAGTTATAATGGACTGTGTACATAGGTATAACGGAACAAGCTATTGCCCGCACTTCCACATATATCCAAAGAAAACTAAAATAGGTGCAGAAAAATCAATAAAAAACAATTATGTTACTTATTGATTTTAAACACTTAAAAATAAAACATTTCATCATCCAAATTGAAAGAAAATTAATACTGTATTTATATCATTTCAGGGCATCCACTTCGGGTGAACGCTGACCATTGTTTCCTCAATCTGCACTAAAGTGGAGTCTTCGCTGATCAATAAGGTAATTTCCTATTCATTCTTAAAATACCTATACTAAGATTCACAAAACTTTTATTTAAAATGAAGTTAAAAATCTTATACTACGTTGAAAAAAAAATTGATGTTTCGATTAACAGTCCATGTCGCTATGTAAAAACAAAAGCGTCTACTTGTAGTTCTAGAAAAGACTACTAATGTAAGTAGGTACCTAACTCTAATGTTTAATACTGCGAACAATAACATTAATGTTTTCTGAACCTGCAGATAAATGTCGTTACCTTCATTTGTTTCACAAAAAGCATTTCTCATTTCACGTGGAAAACTCATGCAATAAATAAACAAGTGCTTACCAGAACAAAGCGTCATAATACGCAAGATCATTGCAATCTTAAAACAAAAGCCATTCGTTGAAAACCACATTATTTCCCAGCTCCACTGCCATAGGCTCACAATACCACAGCCAAGACAAATGAGAAATACACAATATCTAAAGCCTAGGTAAATAGGATAGCTTTGTCCTAGCCATGCAAAAGTGGCACCTTCTTTTATACAAAAACTTTACAAGCGAAAACCGTCTCTAAGTTGCAAAAATAGAGCATTTTTTTGCTAAACGTTAAACGCCGCTTCAAAACTCCGAGACCATTTCTTTTACATATACTATGTGAATGTGTTTCATTAGACTGAATTTGAACCTTATCTAGTTATACATAAAGTTGAAATTTCTTTGGTGTGATGTACAGTAGTGAGGCTGTTTTGGCTAGTCAGGAGCGGTCAAAATTTATTGCGCGTAAATGTGCTCTGGCTAACCCGGGAGTTAGGGGGTGGGGGAGTAGGCTTAAAAATCGGGGAAAGGGGTAAAGGGGTACGTTTTTAGCGTTCGCAGCGCGTCGGCCTATTTGGGGTGTTGACGGCACACAGGGACGGATTTGGAAAAGTTGGGTGGTATTAACAAATCACCCAGTGTGCTTTGTATTATTGTAGTGTTTGATGCCAACTTCGGTGGTTTAGCTATGAGGGCTTGATTTTCAACAAGAGGTACATGTATTTTGTCTATTTTAAACGTATTTTATTTTATGATCATAGAATATGAAACAATGGGCCCTGTTATGAATTATTCTGTTGATATAGTGATAAATAAGACACAGGGTTATTTCTTTATTTATTATTTTCGTGTAAATCCCGTGTTCTTCAAAATTATCTTATTTATTGTTTTACAGTGTTTAACTGCTTTAAAATAAACTTAGTTTAATATTCCACTCCTGAAGATAACAAAAAGTATTTATTCTTATGTAAACTTATGGTGTGATTTTATATTAGCTCTTCTATATTATTTCAGGTTCACTGCAGAAGAAGAACGCCAGATATACTGCAAAGGAAATATAGAACTCTTCAGAACATATTTAAATACATCGATTTTAAGGTAACTTATCCATACTTGCAATATTATAACTACCTTAGTCTACTTTTAAAACTAAACTCGAAGTATTATAATAATGTAAACCATTTTTTATACACATTTTACCATCGTAATAACTACAAAACACCAATTCCTCTACAAAAGAAACAATCCCACCTATTTACCACCACCCCTAGGCCCCTAAGTCCGTCCCTGCAGCGCGTTTAACCCCGCACCCTGTCGACCTACGCACGTCTCACTCGCACAAACTACAAAAAGAACTCGCCATCGCTTTCCACCCTTTGCTTAAATTATTGCACCTCCGATCCTACCCCGTACCAAACGACACAAGTAACACAAAAACACCAACACGAAAATAAACCTTATTGACTTAACTATAGAGTGTAAATTCCTACTGACATCCACAATTGTAAGAACAAATTTCTCCAAAGAACATACAGTGATGATCTGATATCCCATTAGATACTGATCTAACGTTAATTTTTGTTTTAAGCTAATCTACACCTTATTGTTTAGCAATAGGATTTAGTTTTGAACGGTCTTTTTTGTGTAAAATTCGTCTTTTAAGAATCGGGAGTATTATAACGAGAGGTTGAGAGTAGCGGAGGGCATTAAAAAGGCCACCCAGGGGTGGTAGTTTAGGGGGAGGGGGTGAAAAGGGTGGGGATAAGGGTAGTCGCCGCGTCGGAGGGTAAAGACGCATTGCTAGGAGAGCCTTTGGCTTGTAAAGACGGATCTAACCACATTTGAATGAATATGATTTAGTTTTTAATATATTTTTTTTGCAGATTTTTTTATTCATCCAGATATCATGTTTAGAGCATTGAAAAAAATGTTATTTCAATTCACAAATTCAAATTGTGTTCGTTACAAATTGCTAGTGCGCCTTGATGAGAGAAAATAAAATACATTCGACTCACAGAGAGTAGTAAAAAAAAATATAGGAGTAATAGAGCATTTTTTTATCTCATCCATAATAGTTAGTGGATTAACTAATGGATGAGATATATGAATGCTCTTTACAATTACATACAATACTTTTAACAAAACTGCATTTCATTTTTGATATTCCTGAAAAAAAAAAACATGAACACAAAGAACTTGCACATTTGGCACTCATAAGCGATACCTACATACATAGACAAATATAGGAAATATAATTATTAAAACGTCTTTTAATTTTCTTTTTATTTGCAACATTAAAAAAACATTCTCCATATCTGTAAAGAGGTTCTTTCACGTGGTCGGTTAACTCCAAAGTAAAGCTACTTATAACTTAGCTTTAGCTATTGATTAACTTGTGTTTATTTGTACAACTGACAATACTACTTCAACTCTCAAGTGAAGTAAGAAAATGTAAATACATACATATCCTTACACCCACACCACATCCTTAAACATACTTATCAAGTCAACACAAAAACATCGTACCGGGAATCGAACCCACGACCCTTGGCTCAGCAATCCACCACAGTAACCACTCCACCAACTAGCTTGCCACTACACAATCACAGTAGACACATAGACGATGCATGGGCGGTTCGTTTTTTTGCACGCGAGTGTAGCATGCGGGTTACGAACTGTAATGTAAACAGCATCCTACAAAGAAACAAAGTACCCACCTGTCACGAGGTTTTGAAGATTGGAGTGGAAGGATTTATCGTGGGTTACATGAAATATGTATGTATAATGTAAATACTAGGTGTTTCCCGCGGCTTAATCCGCGTCCCAGACCCAATAACGTCCAATCTATCTGCCCCCGATAATAAGTTTTCACTCTCAGACACTATAAAGTGTGTGGTTTTGGTGTGAAAGCCGGACAGACAGACAGAGCTGCTTTAAAAGTAGTATCAAAAAGGATCCTTTAAATTCTTTTGAAAACTTAAATATCTTTCTAACTTTGAACCGAATCCAGTTCGTTTTTCTTGATAGCACGATATATGAAAAGGGTTGATTGAAGCTGTACTTATAAGTAATAGCTTTCTTCAGGATTTCTATTTCATCATTTATATAGAGAGGTACCTTCAAACTTGTAAACACTAAGGCCCATTCTTACTAACGAGAGTAATAAATTAAAATGGACAAGAAGTATCGACATAAACTGCTTTGACGAAAAGTATTTACGAAAACGACTGACACAAAGTCCCTTCTACTCAGATAAGACAGATTTCACTTCGTAACCCACTTAAATTTGACAAAAGTTACTTTAAATACTTACCTAGTTTCAATTTAAAGCTCCTAATAATATCCAGTAATTCCATACTCCCTCACAGGTAAGGGTAGAACAAAAAGCGCGGAGACAGCGCCGGTATCAGATGGGCGTAATTTTTCATTACATTACCATAGGATAGTCATGCGCGCGTGAAGATAAAACCTCGGCCCGGACCCGCGTACTATGAGAATGCGGGGCGATACGACGCTTGGGAAAATACGCTGTTTAAAAAAAATAGTTTTTTTTTGTAAAAATGTTTTAAAAAGATACGTTGAACTTTACCAAAATAAAATTACAAGTTTCAAAACCTTGAATAAAACATACATGTATACAGTAACTATAATCATTGAATTAAGGAATAATTAATTTCTGACAATAAAAACGGCAATACAAAACTTTAATTTATCAGTATTGAACTTTTTTATAGCCTATGAAATTAAGTAAGACAAACATTACAGCTTTAGAAAATAAAGCTAGCATTCAGTTAGCAAGAATTGAGTTCAAAAAAGACGTTCTATGACCGAAAAGATGAGTTTTTTCATCTTGAACTTCAGATACGTTAGGTAAAATCCTTCTTGTCTTCAATCTATAACTTTATCGCCGTCATTCCGTTTGTTAAAACAGCATTCTCTGAAACAAAAAAGTAGAAATTAAACTTATTAATTTAGCAAAGTTTTGCATATCAGAGGATAAGAGAGTTTTTATTTTATTAAAATAAATAAACCCTAGTCACATAAGTTACACAAACATTAACTTGTTGCTAGGTCCCGAACTAAGTACCTATAGCTCAAACTACATATTCCCCGACATTTTTTCACAAGCGCAACTTTATAACACTATTTCCTAACATAATTCCACTAAAATTAAAAACTAAAAAAAAAAACTTAAAAAAAAATACAAATAAAAATATTCCTTCTTCCCATTTCATAGTACGAGGGCCGGGGTGTAGAGTTCCCTTAGGAAATTAATAGTCGAGTGGTAGACCCTTCGAGCACGAAGTTCCCGCGACCACCGCTAGGTGGCGGGGAAGTTACGTGTAACGAAACGCGACCATTCCATTTTTAAATTGGAATATAAGATTACGTTTTGTTTTGAACGTAGCTTTGTTGAAGGTAAGGCGTGGCTGTGTGTTTGTTTTTTGTCGATGGTAAATAGAACGAGAAGATGGAATTTTTAGTAGTTTTATTAAAGGTTATAGAAATAGGTAAATCTGGAAAAGGAGAAAAAATTAGCAACTAAGTATTAAGATCAACTCTTCAAAATTAATAAAAAAATAAACTTAACTATAAAAGATACCTACTATTTTTTTTCATTCTACTTTGAGCTACATAAATACATATCCACCTACAGACCAAAATTAAACTACGATTAAATGCGACACATAAATCACGCAACCCAAATCTACGCACAAATTCGGCCCAAACCCTACAGATGGCGCCACCAACAAAAATACACACACGGTTAAAACTCGCACATTTTCAAACACACCTAACAGGAAACTATCAACCGCACACAAACTATTCCGCTTACATCGAAATATTTAATAGTCGCTAAAATATTCGTGGAGCGGCGACGGCAGAACTAAGCTAAATTAAACCAACTGCTCAGTTATTTGTTACGAATTATTATGATTTTAGTTTTGTAACATTGCAGCTTGCAGCGTAGGGTTAAAGTCCAGGAATGTTCGCTTGTTAATCGTACGAGGTGCACCGTGTGTAATGTGCGAAATTAAAATTGAAATTAGTATGTTGAAAGCTGTTACTTTGTAGTTTGTAGTTTGTGTGCGATTTAGGGAAGGTTTAAGCTCTGAGTTAGGAATTAAATATAATTAGGTAATATTCGGGGAATGTTTTGCGTGTATTAAAAGGAGGTTGTTTTTTGTATGTAGTTGTTGATTTTTGAATGTAGAGTGATTCTAGAAATGGTTTCAACTTTCTTAAATATGTAATTTAATTTATAAGTAGATGGGCAACATTTTGAGTAGAGGCAAATATTTTGTAGATCCTTTAATATACTTATCATAAGTTATTCAACGCGGTAATGCTTCGGGAAATTGCGATAGGTAGTAAACACACACACACACACAACATTGATCCCACCCATCGATCTTCTTTAAATTCATTTTAACCCGCCCCGCATCAAGCTTTTCCTAAAACATCTAATATGTAAAACAAACTAAACCTTTGTGATTCACAAACAGCACTTTACATACAGAATTTCAATTTCACCATAAAATCTACTGAATCCAAAATGGCTTCTGTAACCCTTTCAAAGTGTACGAATCTAATTTCGTACCCCGCCAACTATTTAAACTGAAGTTAGTTCGAGTCTAGAAGTCCCAGACGCAACGCACTCTCAATTAGTGAGTTTCGTATGAAAGTTTAACCGGCAGTATATAACCACTATGTAAAAAACAATTCTAATACGTACTTCTATAAAACGAACAATAAACCTTTGTGGTTTACACCCAGTAGTTTACGTACAGAATTTCAATTACACCATAAAACTATTGAATCCAAAATGGCGTCGTAACCCTTTCAAAGCGCACGAATCTAATTTCGTACCCCGCCAACTATTTAAACCGAAGTTAGTTCGAGTCTAGAAGTCCCAGACGCAACGCACTCTCAATTAGTGAGTTTCGTATGAAAGTTTAACCGGTCGTATATAACCATTATATGTAAAAAACATTTCTAATACATATTCTGTAAAACAAACAATAAACCTTTGTGGTTTACACCCAGTAGTTTACGTACAGAATTTCAATTACACCATAAAACTATTGAATCCAAAATGGCGTCGTAACCCTTTCAAAGCTCACGAATCTAATTTCGTACCCGCCAACTATTTAAACTGAAATTAGTTCGAGTCTAGAAGTCCCAGACGCAACGCACTCTCAATTAGTGAGTTTCGTATGAAAGTTTAACCGCCAATATATATCTACCATTATGTGTAAAATATACATTTAAAACATACCTACTTCTATAAAACAAACTAAGCCTTTGTGGTTTAAAACCAGCACTTTACGTACAGAATTTCAATTACACCATAAAACTATCGAATCCAAAATGGCGTCTCTAACCCTTTCAAAGCGCACGAATCTAATTTCGTACCCCGGCAACTATTTAAACTGAAGTTAGTTCGAGTCTAGAAGTCCCAGACGCAACGCACTCTCAATTAGTGAGTTTCGTATGAAAGTTTAACCGGTCGTATATAACCATTATGTGTAAAATACGGGTAAAGTGCAAAGTTAGACGTTTCTATCCTTGTGAGGCTATAACTCATGTGTGGGCAACTTCTGAGAGTACTGTCTGCAGGTGTAGGGTTAATAGTTTTGTGTATTTTAATATTTTTAAGGGAAAATATTATCTGTTTTTAATTGTGTTTTATTGAGCTTGTTTTTTTTACTATCTGTATTCTTTAATCTTCATAAAACAGATTTTTTGTTTCCATGATTAAGTCGTACAATGTGTAAAGGTTTCCCAAAAATGTACCAATGAGCACTTTATTTAGATCGCTGATTCTAAAGTTGGCACTAGATATATTATTCAATCAAAGAATACTATACCATAGTTAAATACGGATTCATTGTCAAGAGGATACCATCCTGATTTGATACTCCTACCATTCTTTCTAAAGGTATAAATTGAATTAGAAGTGGAATTGTGGCTTGGTTTATAATGATTATACCTATGTATACTATGGATAAATATCTAAATAATTTTACATAAGTAAAACGTACACCTAAGTACTGTTGTTTGTTTCACATAGTAGCTCAAATTCCTTTTTAGATTATGGATTTATCTATTTATCTGGTAGTTAGGCTAAAACCTCCGTAATAATATATTTCTCATTGAAAAAAAAAAACCTAAATGTACGTACATTATTTTGCAGACGCTACTTGCGGGACGCGGGGCGCGGGAGTCGGCGCCAGTGTGCGGTAATTGTACAAAAGTTACCATCCTCAGCTCCGGCGGATTCGTTCACGCTTCCTTACTTGCGACATACAGACGAGCGGTCAAAACGCTGCGGTTTCACGCCCGTCTGAAAAGTTGCCGTTCAAATATCTTCGCAATTCCGATGCTACAATTACTGCTACTACTGCTGCTACGAGTGCACAGTCGTATTTTGTTTGTATATTTTGAATATTGTGAAATCACTTGTAACTTACATCTTGGAAAGGTTAATTTGACGAAAACGGTAAACTCAAAGCTTTGCATTTTGAAAGTCGATGTTTGTTGCTCATTCGTGTACATACCCACCAACGATGAAAAGCGGTATCTTGCGCGAATCATCTCAGTATTGTCAGTAGAATCCAAAAATAAACAAATAATAGCATTCGATTAATTAAATTGAAGTGGAAATCCTTCCAAAACGTTAAATAATTACTATTTATAAAGCTACTAGTTAGGCACAATAATATAATCATTTGATTATCAGTATCCTTCGTTATAAAACTCGATTTATCTTATTCAGTTATTTATTTTGGAAAAATCAGAGTAACACAAAAAAGACGTAGGTATGCATTATACATAGTAGATAGCCCTTATTTCAAAGCAGCGAGAAAGTCTATATACCTACCTAAACCTTACCATACGTGAATAATCTCCAACGAAAACACATAGGTAGAGAGAACCTTTGCAAATTACCCAGCTTTATTCCCATCACTACGGGCCCATTTTCCCAACTTAATCAAATACTTTCCAAGTCATTTCACGCGCCCCATCCCTAACACGGGGCCACCTGAAAACCGTAACGTTCGATTTCCCGTCCCGGGCCCCTAATCGTAACTTTTCTTCAATCAACCGTCTACGAATCGTAAAGTAAAATCTAATTACCGTTTACAGATTGCCATCGAGTCAGGGCTGCGCGTGATTAAAAATTTAAATTATGTTTTAAAATTAGAACATTTTAATCTAAGGTTGGGTTTTAAAAAGTTTTTATTCAAGTGGGAATGCTTAAGTTGACGTCCGTTGTTGAGTGTGGCGAGCAGGGTTGGCTGTGTCATTTTATTTTTAGTCGATTTTCTTCTTTCTAATTTTGTTACCACGTTTTTAGCTATGGGACATACTATTTTATTTTAGACATGAAAAGCTGAGGTTATAAGCGCTTAGTCTAATTAAACGTAGGAGATATGGGTAGTTTTCGTAATTGCCTTATTTGAAATAATAAAACCAATATTCAATATTTTTTGGAGACGTAAAACATTATGAAAACTACGTATTAATTTTCACTTACATATTAATACGGGCAATCGAGTGTTAATAACACTTTTAATAAATGAAAAGGTTGAAAAATTATTTCTTCGCAACAGATCAGAAAATTTCAGTCATACCTACTTTTTAATGTTCCAAAAATAAGTACATATATTTTCATTATGCGTACTTGAAAGTGGAAACTTCGAAGGTTGTGGTTTTATCGATAATTTTAATTATTATACACTTAATACATCAAAGTAACTACTTCAATTAACTCTTATGAGTTCATAAACATAATAATTGCATTTTGTTATTTCGTATTAAATTCTGCAATTTTTTAACAAAATTATTAATGGAGTATATTACGAAATTGAGTAGCTACTTATGTACTTGTCTGTTTTTATTGAGAAATCGTAATCACGTTTGAATAGCTACGTAGGTAAACATATTAAAAACTAAAACGATAGTCTTTCGATAAGAAGTATTAAATAAAATACATGGCGCTTATTTCCTATTGTCCTAACGATTTCATTATTTTATTAATTCTCAACATATAATTTTTAAAAAATGTAATTCGTTCTCTATCTTGTCAAAACACTTTTCTTACGCCAATTTTAAAAGTTTTGTTTTTAGAATTATTTTGTTGATAAAAACCGTTTACTTATGAATACAATACTTGACAATACATATATGTACAGCACAACTGCTACAATTGTGTAACAATAAATACAATTACTGAGCAATTTCTAGAACAAAATGGAGCAATTAATCTTCTTGTCTATTTACCTAGTCTTCCATTTTTCTAATACCTAAGTAATCCTAGCCAGCCCTGTACCCTACACAAGTTAGGCAAGCGGTAGCCGGGGCGGGTCTTGTGGCGCAGGGCGGGCGGTAATGAGTTGGGCGGCCGAGGAGTTCGCAGACTCGGACGTAGGCATTAAACTTTCGTGCACTTTGGTTGGTCGAGAAGTGGACACAACTTTGGGAGGCAAATAAGGTTAGGTACTATAGTTTTGGAAGTTTGAAATATATAATAACCTCTGTGGTGCCATTAAAATTGAAAATCTTATTTTTTAATCAGCAATGGCCTTTTGTCTGTCATTGAACGTCTTTGACAGTCATTACGGGTATTCAAAAGCCAGCAAGTCTGACAAACAGTCTTACATAGGGGTATTGGGTTGCCCGGGCAACTGGGCCGAGGAGGTCAGATAGGCAGTTGCTCCTAGTAAAACACTGGTACTCAGCTGCGATGGCTGTGCTGGGAAAAGGCTAGCAGATGAGTAGGTATTTTTTTAAATAAGCAATGGTCGTTCCTTTTTTGAAAATTCAAACATTATTTCATTGTGACATTTCTATTCAGCCAGTAACAAAACGAATGTGACAGTTATGCGTTACGTATTTCAGTGCAATGGGCATTCTACGAAACTTTTATATTATTATATTAACAGGATTATTTGCGAACTATCGTGTGTGAGCGCATTAACACTGACACTGACTGATGACTGAAAACTATTATTGACCGTCGTTTGTTTGATAGGTTTCAGTTGTTTTTTAGTCGGGTTTTTAGTATTTTTAAAATAGATCATTATTAGATTTATAGTTAAAAAAAATACCAGCAAGAAAAGGCAATACTTACTCACTATTTCTTGATAATTTCTCGATGATATTTCTTAGTTATAGATGCAAAGACGTGTAAGAATAATAATGAGTAATAAGTTGCCTTTGTTTTGTTCGTACAGAATGAGTCCTAAAAAAGGTTGATCATTGTCGTAACGTAAAGTATGTATTCAGTACCTATTCTGACCAGGAAATAGTTAGCATACCTACTTTCCCAAAAGGACAACAAACTGTCGCGTCTACATTTTTTTCTTCAAACTCTTTGGCGGAAAGTTGAAATTCGGCTCGCTCTCGAGACTACAGATAAATATCTGGCCGCGGCCGGACTTTTTTAATATAAATGTTCTTTGTTCCTGACGGGAGAAACTTTTAATGAAAATTCAAATAAGGACAACTTTTAACCTTTTGTTTTTTTTTTCGCGTTTGTTTTTTTTTGGCGTAGAATTGTTTTTTGTTATCCCAAGTGTCGGTGATAAGGATCGTCGTTTGTTTTAGTTTTTTTGTGCGGTTGGTATTTCAGTTTTTTGTTTGTTTTTCTTTTACTTTTTTTCTACAGCTAGCCAAATCATTAAGCATCTATACATACACGAACAACGTGGCTTTAAGAAATTTATAGCGAAAAAATGTGATTCAATTTAACATTTCACCCTCATCACAACAATAACTTCATGATTCACTCAAAATCTTCATAATTCACCACAACAATCTTATTACCAAACGCTCAAGCAAGAATGATCAATTTATAATGAATACCTTTCCATCATTACCATACATAACCAAGAAAATCCATCTCATCATTACCGTAGTTACCTTCACAAAGACCACATTAATGAGCATAGCCCTTATTTATTCGGCCCCATTGCCTCAGGGACGAAAAGCAAATAAAACCCTCCTTTATTTGGTCTACAGCATACATTTTAATCAAGTGACCCTGTCAGGACAGGACCTACACTTAATTACTTAAGTTGATTAGCTTTATGTATGTATTAAATTAAGTTGTGGGTTTATTTTTTAATTTTTGAAGTAGTTTTTTTGTTAATAAGTGTAATTTTTTGAAACGGAGTAATCTGTGGTAGGCACTATTTTTTGCAAGCAAGTGTAATAGTTTTTTTCTTTTCTATAGATATAGAGAAGTTAACCCCATACAAATAAATTGCATAGGTAATCTATTACTAATTGTAATAATAGGAAACTTTTTTCAGTTTGTTTGTACCCCGAAGGCTTCGAAACTATTGAACCAATTTGAAATTACACTTAAAAAGCTACACTCTTCTCGAATAAGCAGTTATTTAGTTTCCACGGGCCGTGGGCGAAACCACGGGAAAACGGCAAGCGATCTGTATTAACAAATTCAATAAAGTACAATACAAAAGTATCTATTTAACGATCAAAATAATTTGATACCAACTGATTGTTTATAATTACAAACTGTTTACAATTAAATTGAATGTAGGAATTTTCCTAGAACCGTGTAACACAAGTAATTATTAATTAAATAAAGAGAGAAAGTACGCAATCAACAATATTGAATAGCGCCAAATAAATTGAAATACAATTTTGTTTTAATGATATTATGTGGAATTGTTATTACCTAGAAATCTTTAAATGATTAACACGTTATCGACAGAATTAACAAATTTAAAAAAAAAATTGAAAAATAAAATTAGCTTGCATCAGTGTTAGTGAACTCATTAATAGGAATTTGTGTAACACATATTTTGGACTACGCATACCTACGCGTAAGGTAAGTCTGACTATAGTTGTACGTAGAAGAAGTGGTTATTTTTGGATACCACATTCTTTAAAAAAAATAGGAAAATCTACTTTCGAAGGTTAGACTTATCAACTGCCTAAAAAAGCCCAAACGAACTTAATCACAGTCACTAATTTATCAAACAGACTACAGATATGTACCTACCTAAACCATCTCCAAACACAACCAAACCAATGCAAACGAACCTTCACAAAATTAAAATCCTCATACCTACAGACACTTTGAAAAAGATATATGAGGGTGTTCTTTCATCTTCCCCAAGCGGTGCCTCTACCTTAGTCGTTGCGGGCTAGGGGCGGGTCGGCCCGGACCCCAAGGGGGGTTGCCGGGAAAAGTTGGGCAACAGACCTCTGCGGTGTTATTTATGGGTCTCTCGAGTACACTGAAGTGCCCACTGAATATAAATCCTGGGGTCAGCAAAGACTTAAAATGTAAAATAAGAACGGAAAGGGACGCGGTTTAAACCCACGCTCCCTGCCTATGTTGTTTAAATTAGGTTTTATAATGCGCTGGTATATAAAGATGTTTATAGCTATCTAACGCTGAGACATAAATATATAAGACTTTGGTATTACTTTTATTTAACTACTACGCGCTAACATTTTTTGGAAGAATAAAACATAATGTCCCGTAAATAGAACCACTCCTAAAATGAATCAAAACTGACTTTGGTATGACTGTTTTCTTTGGTCTGTGAATTTACACTTTCGGTTTTCAAACTAAAAACTTACTTTTAAAAAATCGGTCAAAAACAGTTGTCAATGAAAATGGGCCTTTCCCGTTTTAACATACGTATTGATAACCGTTCCAGAAAAAGTCCCAAAATCTAAGTACAAAACGAACATACATAAGTATAAGTACAAGTATATACGACAACCGTTACAAACCCTCCTCATAAAATGGAAGGGGAGTATTATTTGTGCTGCCACCAAAGTCTCCCTTTGGGCTCAAGTTACGTTTTTTACTCTCATTAAAATTTACATGTAATCTAAGCCCGGAGGATGAAAGCATCTTCATATTTATGGTGGCATGTGATAAATAACATTTTTTCTACCCTGTTAGATGTATTTTAAGAAGCCGTGTGTTATTTATCGTAGTAAAATATTAATCTTATCACAAATTATCCAAAAGATCCTGAAAAGAAGCGATATATTTTTCTGATTACGAAGCTATGAAGATATTCGCGGTATTATCGCATAATATAAACAAGCACCTAGCTATTGAAGTTTCTTAACCTGTAATAGGTCTACGACATAAAAACCCCAAATTTTAACATCTAGTTTTAACTAAAGAATACCTAGTAACCAACTTTTTTCGGTCAAAAAATATCGCAGACTACAGCTACATCGACATAATTCTATAGTAGTATTTCACAAAACCCCTATTCGGCAGAGAATCGTCTAAACGTGCTTAGGCGACGCTTACACAGGTACACAGGTACATACGTACCGGGTAATCTGTGAAAAACACGCGAATTCGTCATAACTCGTAAGCCCGTCCGTAAAGTACGCACTTCACTAAAAATATGAGTTTTGGTACAAGTTATAAGCGATATTAATGTTATACACATTTTCGTTACTTCTGTTATGTAGAGCTTCATGGCTACTTTAAAATCATGATTTGATTTCATGTAATTATATTTATTTTGAGTAGTTATGTTCATGTGTTCCTGCTATCAATTGTATGTAATTGACACATGTGTACCTTATGAATGGAAAACGTTCAAATCACCCTTCTGAGCGCGTGAGACTGAGTTCTAAAATCTGTCCATCGTTACAGCTGTAAGCATTTAAGGGCCACGGTAATACTTTTGGATCTCCCTAAAACCTTGAGACTTTGGATTTGATTTTTAATAGGTACTTTTCAACGTCTCACTTTTTCTCTTCCGAATATTTCCCTACCTCAACGCTACCTCTAACCCGCTACCGCTAACCAACCTCATAGGTATTCTTTCCTTACCTATTTCGTCTCCACATCTCACATTCCACTCCCGCTACCCCTTTTCATTTGTACCACCGTCCATACCGTGATGCCGCACACAATCCCTCATTAAACAGCACACGACGCGCGTCACATTACTGCGATAATTTGTACCAAAGTCGCATTGAACCCATTCGTACCACGGTACACGTACCACTGTGAATGTACCAGTGATGCTGCAACTAATAACATTTTGTTCGTAAGCGTTGTTTGCTACTTTTTGGGCCAGATTGCGAAAGGTAGCTTTTAAAATTGTTTCATTGTATATAGGTACGTATGTGTGATATACTTTTAGATGTGTAAAGAGAAATATGATGTAGCTTTGTAATATCGTAGTTTACAAAAACACGTTGCATACCTAATTTACTAACAATTTACTAACAACGTAAATTATGTTCTCCATCTCAAGTACCAACAAAAACGTGAATTTTCGCTAATATTCGCCTCCAAAATAGTTAATAGAAACTTTTAAGGACACTTAAATACCCAAACTATACCAACGCATCCTTAAAGTAAAACGAAGCATAACTAACTACCAAATTTAAAACCCAAAATACATTTGCCAATGTAACAAGAGAACCTTACAAAAACCGCAGTCACCCTAATTTTCCATTATCACAAAATTCAGCCATAAAGAGTGTCCTCCCAGCCTGAAAATATCTTATGAAAGAATTTATAATGAGCTGCTGAAAAGGGATAATTGATATGAATTTTCCGTCGAGCCTCCGTGGCTGGGAAGCTTTGTGAAGAGACAAAAGGAATTATAAACAAGAGGTATACGAAATCTGGGTAGGTATAAAATGGCTCGTGTATAGGCACGTGGAATTAATTTAGGCTTAATTTTGTCTTGATGAGTGAATAGAGTCCAAGTAAAATGAAAATGTCCGAAAACATAAGGTCTTAGGTACCTTTTAAAAGAGTAAGTAAATAGGTAAACATATGGTGACCATACCTATTGTAGATATTGTGAGAGTGGTTTTCAAGTCTATATCTAACTCCCCCGCCAATATTAGATACTTTATGGAAACATATTCTACGTATTCGTTACCGAAAGAAATTTTAATAATATTATCTTTTTTTTCACAACTGGGTAAAGCAGCATTTTCACAAATCATACCTTAATAGGTTTATCATTACAACGCCTTTGCTCAAGGCATATTGACGACTCCTAACATTTTAACACACACACACAAACAAAATCAAATACATATCTGCCCCGTGCTTTAAAACTAACACATAGATCCTCAGAGATACGCGTATGTGTGCGCACCTATAGAAATGGCGGCCACGCTAATTAGCAATTTTGTGAGTAAAATAGCCGCGTGATGATAAACATTGGAGTTTTGTCCAATTTGCTGGTTTGTTTTTATTGATCCGTGTTTGTCGAACAAAATGGCCGTTTGGGAAGTTCTTTTATTATTTCAGTGTTATAGTGGTGGGTATGTGCGTGAATAGTTGATGAGGCTCTTTAGAAATGACGTTCGAATATTTAAAAGAGAATAATATCAAATTATTATTATTTGTAGATACAAAATTGGTTTCGGAACAAAGTTCCTTAAAGACAAAAATAAGTGAGAGTAAGTGCCTCTTAGATCGACAATACTGCAATTGCTAAGTTAATTTATAGTTACCACCTTTTTGGCACGTAGGTACTTATGTGTGCTCTACATAGGTATAAAGTAATGTATATAAATTATGGGTAACATTAAATTGAGTTTTAGCTCAATTTCTTAATCTCCCTACATCCCCCTAATTTACAAACAAATACGACAGTCTACTACAACTAAAGCTACCAAACCTACAAAAAAATCATTACCACAATTAAGCCAAGATAAAAATCCTTCACAAAAGGAACTACCCTCCTAACCGCATAAAAATGGCGGCCGCACCCACCCTTTGCGCTTCAAATTACTTGAAACTCGCGAGATTCCATTCATGGAGCGTTCAATTAAAACAAAAGGTAGTGATTACTTTGTTCAATTTCCTTCTAGAACAAAAGAAAACCGCTCGCAGCGCCATCTAGCGCTTTAACCGCTGCAGCTCATTTTGGCCGAACTGCTTTTATCGCTGAAAATGTTGAAATTTGAAGATTTTTGGCGATTCCGCTGAGATGGTAGTTGGTTCATTAGTTGGATTAAATTTTGGATAGACAGTTATTTGATTACATCATCTTTTCATTGAAATATGTGTTTTCATATAATGTACTATAAGATATTATGTACTTTGTATGTATTTTTCTGAGTAATTTACTTAGTATATCATGTTTGGAAGAAGATTTTAAGAACGTGAATAGGTTCATGACAAAAAATATTTCTTAAAAAACAAATAAATGACTCTTCTATTTTCAAATTAATTTTCTCACAAAACAAACAAAAAGCAAAACAAATTCCATTTTCAAAATCAAACGAAACAACTAACGGTTCTAAATTTAAAAATGTACTCGCACAAAATAATCATTCTATTTGTAATTACGTAGCGAGCAAGTCGCGTGGTCAGCCTCTTCTAATGAGCTCCAACTGTTTCAATTTCGTTTCGCAGCTGCACGACTTTTTGTACCGTGTCGTACCGTACCGTACCGTACCGTGCCAGATGGATGTGTCGCCCAGCAATTGTTTAGAGCTACTTCTAATTAATTTTATTGTACCTCCAGACTGGGATACAGTTTTCGAGGAAATTCGAGCAGTTTTTTGTATAATTTAGCGGGTAAATTGGTTTGGGTATGTAGATTTTGTAATTTGGAATTAGATTGGTTGGTTTTCTAATTGTGCCGTGCGGTTAAGCAACCAAAAAGATCTGAGAAGACTCTAGCTTCATTGAAACCGAAATTAAGATTCATCTAGGTAGTTACAGGACTATACTATATCAAACATAAGAGGTATATACCCAACAAAATTTTAGATAAAACTGTTGTAAAAAACAATTTTGAACACAATTTCTTTTTCTATTTTACATAATTTACCTACTTTCTACAATAGAAAAACCCCCAAGACCAACCTACACAGCTCAGACCTCATTGAACAGTCTGGTCGTAAATAAAGGCTAGTTCACAAGACGTGAATAAATACTAGACTATTACTCGGACAGCTTCCCGCCAATTATTCGTACTCTCATTTAATCTGGCTGCATCTGGAGCTCGGACGCAGATGGATTGAAAAATACCTACTATGTGTGCTGTGCTTTAGGTAGTTGGGTTAGATTTTAAGTGTTAGAGAGAAGAATAATTTTGTTAATGATTAAAGATTGCAGGCATTTTTATAATTTATTCAATTTTTGGAGTAATATTCAAGAACGAATTCTCAATAAAAAATCGCAGACATTTCGCATGAAATACGAATATTAATTAAGGGTTTACTTGATATTAAAAAAGCTTAAGAGGTTTCTTGATCGCACTTATCAGTAGCTCGGTAGGTACGTACCTATTGGATCGATTTGAATAATTATTTTAATGTTAGATATTTATCAAGGTTACTTTTTACGAGCGCACGGATTAGTTAATACTGAGTGGAATATTATCTTTTATCTGAAACCCACCTTGTTCCCGTTATATTTAAAACGTTGTGTTCCATGGTAATTTTTTCAACCTTCCAGATTGAAAAAATTACCATGGAACATGGACAGCGTCTCCCACGCGGTAGTGGCAGTGTCGAGACATACGGCTAGCTGCGTCTATTACACAGATGACGCCGACGATGCCACCGGCCGCTTCATTAAGCGAGCGATGGACGCGCCAATAAAAACGGTCGTCGAATACAACCTCAAGACGGCCATGCAACATCGAGACTCCACTGTCATGTTAGCCCTACTAGCACTCGCAAAGTCCCTAGTCGCTAGCGGGAAATGAGACCAATCCCCAATCCGTTCCTGTCCCAAAATCGTGTTTAACTAAGTTACCAAAGTCCATGAATATAGTGTTAAGTATTGTGTAAGTAATAAAAAAAAAATTCTGTATACATATATATATTAAAATAAAAACGTAATTATACGCGGTGGACTCACATAGTCTTAAGACTAGACATAAGTTGTGAGGCCAAGACGGCAAAAAATTATAATTAAATAAAAAAAAAAATGTAAATAAAAGCGCGGACCCTCAAGTCTGCGGTAAGGCTTTATTAAAAAAAAAAAAAAACCTTCCAGATTCCATAGAGCCTACAATATAAAACGATACTAAGTCAGATTTATATCAACCAGGCTATTAGGATTGACAGCTCACATTCTCGGATGATCTATGAATAATTTCATAAGATTCATAACGTTCGGAAATAGACACGTGATTCGACAGACGTGGCGTCTGTCTCGTCTTATTTCTGGATATGATCTGATACATTTTTAATGGAGGGCTTGAATACTATGGCAGGTCTATTCAGAGGAATGGTGGGAAGATGGAGTGGCGATCTGTGAAAGGTAGCAGTTTCATGCGTCATTCGAAGACTGGTTAGGCAGATCATATTATGATGACAGTCTTAAAGGCTACAGCAGCTAATGGAATGTCGAAGGAATGTTATTAAAATACTTGTGCTTCGGTTTTTTGTAGTATTAGCTAATTAGGACTATATAAGGAATTACCAACAAGTCCGCCAACAAGGTTTACAGACGACCTTATAAAGGTCACCGGAAGACGCTGGATGCAGGTCGCCTCCAACAGGTATCTGTGGAGATCAATGGGGGAGGCCTATGTTCAGCAGTGGACGTCCTATGGCTGAGATGATGAAGGAATTACCTCTAAATTAATCTAATTTCCACCGAGTTTCGGAAAGCAACAAAAAACTTCTTTTGGTATAATAAACTAATCTACAATTACTCATCAAAAGCTGAAACTAATTAAGGTGCCATGTTTGCAAATGAGCATTTTTCTTTATTTAGAAGTAAAAGACGTAAATAAGCTCAGGTGGCAATATTTCAAGTAGACCGCTAGACAAGCTTACGCTAAGTCTTGCAGCTGCATAAAACGAACAAACAAATCCACTACGGTCACTAAACTTAGGGCTGACACCTAAAAGAAAATTGTAAGAAAAATTGGAGCAATTTTGTATTTTTCGATTCTATTAGACATTATTAAAATTAGATGAACTGATACAAATCTAGTAAGAATTTTATTTTTTGTAATAATCTTTATCTTTATTAATTGTTTGTAAGTGTGTTGCACTGTATTCAACAATGTATCGATGTAACAATAAAATTGTAGGTGAACCATTAAATAAATAAATTATTTTCGGGTGATGTTTTAGTGAATGCAATATAATTTGAAAAGTATGCGGTGAAAATACATAAAGAAAGACATGAAATACCTACATGGTGGGCGTTTTGAGGGCTGTCCTTTGTTTTTGATATTCGAGTGCTGTTTGCAGTCAAGTTTGGATAAATAATGTTTTGTTGTTTTAAGTCTACACAGATACAACGCAAAAGGTCAAAAAATAAATTGGAACTCTGATCGACTATGCGGAAAGAAAATATATTTTTTCAATATAACAAGGAAACACATGACAATTTTCTGTAGATATTAACTAAAATAAATACTAAGAAAAGCGTATTTAGCCAACCCTAACTGAACCCCAGACACGCTCGCGAGGTTTGTTCCAAGTCTTTGCTTTAAAGCTGTTATTTAAAGGATTAGGTTATTACGGAGCTAACATAAATTCTTATCTTGGCCACTTGGACGACGCTTTTTTTTAATTTTATTTTTTAAACCAGTTTATTGCGACTCCTTGGATTTCTGGGGTTATGGTAGCTTGTTAGTCTTATAGGATTGTGTTAATATGTTTAATGTGTTTTTACTCCAATTAAGTGGTTGTATTTACACCATCATCTAGCTTTTCCCAAATTATTTTGGGGTTGATCCATATTTAAAGAACGTAGTTGCTGAGTGTCAGGGTTTTATATAGAGCGATTGTCTGTCTGAACTCCTCACTCCTCAAGTCTTATCTGCGTAAACCGATCTAGGTTAAAGCCAAAATCTGACGACCAGTCTTATGCTAGTAATATGATATTTTAGTATGATACAAAAACCTATCTAAGTTAAATATAATTTAAGATCACCGCCGAATCGTAGGTACTCTAAACCGAAAACATCAATAAGTGCCTACTTACAAAAAGAAACCCATACAAAACAGACGCGGAACGTTCTAGAAGCTGCTCCAATACATTTTATTGTTGTTGAACTAAAATATTAACGCTCGCCGGCTAGAAGGCGTCTATTTGAGTTCGGACAAGTAGTGATTCACATTTGGAGCGCGTTTAGCTGACAGGCGCGCGGCCGTTCACTAATGTTGTGCTGACTGCACCCCTCTATAGAGTGTAGAATGGGTAGACTGTGTGTGATATTGGACCAGTCTTAGTAAGTTTTGGGTGTCCCGGGTAGCTCGGTTGAGGAGGTGTGATAAAGAATACATGAGAGCTTCTGGCTAAGTAACAGCTGCATAGGTCCGATCGTAAGTTTAAAGCAACGTTTGACGCGGACCGTCCGTGGATGTCGAGTCCTTCGTGTTTCGGAAGACACGGTGGGTCCCCCTGGCTGTCATTTGACCAAATTTGGCAAATGGTAGTAAAGCCAGAAATTGTGACAAACATTCTTTGCAGGGCCGCGAACAGAAATAGTTTTTCAAGATGAGTTGGAACAGCCTGAAAGTCAATACCTAAAGTTACTCAACTGTAAATAAGTTTAGGCCTATTCAGCCACAAAAATAAATGCTCGAGCAAACAAACAGTGCCTCAGTCATCTTCAATATGCATCTTGCTACGTGGCCATTGATGAAGCTGTTGGACTCTAAACATTATGTATTATCTACTAAGTATGTCGCCTCTAACCATTCGTAATTCTACAGGACCTAAGCTTTTAGACTTGCACATAGAGCTTCTAAACTTTAAGCTCTACTCATATATAATTCTAAACCAAGCTTTTGTTCCACAGGGAAATGGCGGAGAGTTCGGACTTAAATAATTTATCCGGCCCGGCTCTAGTTAACCGTAGACGAACCGGTTAAATACGTAAATGCACCCGGTTTAGAATTATGTGAGATTTAATAAGAATATCCAGTTTGCCATTTTGGAGATTCGAGGCGTGGTCGTTTTTGGATGTTGAATTTTTAATAAGCGTCAATTAAGTTCGAATTTGTTTCGAAGTTTATTGCTCTATGCTACAAAGCCACCGCACATTGACGAATAAACTGTAGGGCGATACTTGCCCTGAAGGTTGGTTGACAGTTTATTTTATAAACAATCGTGAAACCAATTAAAAGTTTACCTGAAAAACTCCTGTACTCGACTTTATACATCACAGATTAATTTCATTTCTATACATTATTTATTTTTTTGTATTACCCTACGATCTTCAACACAACACACCTACCACTAAATTCTTTAAAAATCGAAATCTTTCAGACGGCGATCTAAAATATTCAGCCGAATCTGCCAAACGTCTGACCCGTACAATTCTTCAGGGAGACTTGAAATAGGCTGACCTGATCTTTCGGTGTGGCAAAATAATCCATCGTCTGTTCAGATTTGTCCCAAATATTCAGAAAACGTTATTCGTCTGATACCAGTTTTACTTTTAATCCTTAGAAAACTATGTGGATTTTCGCCTTTATATTAAATTAAACCTAAGTAAATAGACTAAAATAGAGACATTAGCCAGTACGAATAACTTACTTTAAAAGCTGAACCTGCCTTATTATACTTTTCGAATTCTCTATCACTAAACTAATAGGCATACTTAATATTTAAATACAACCAGTACTCCTCATCTATAATTATATTCTTCGTTTCCATTAACGCAATAAGTATGCAAATACATAGTAAGTACATATATATAAGTATACATTACTTCAATCAAGTGCTGGAACTCCATTTGTCTTGAATGAAATACGATTATTTCACCACTGTACCCAGGACGGTGCCAGGAGTAGATAAGCAACAGAGGACCATGTTTTAAAGTATACTTGCAATTCTTTACGAATCATTCGAGAACGTTGGAACTAAACTCAATAGCAAAGAAGCTAAATAAAGTTTCTTAAAATCGAAATAATAAGGATATTTAGATTTTATGGCCTTCAGCGTGTTGGCTTCGGCCCCACGTTCGTCTTCCAAAAGTCCGGGACTCTGTAGTCCCGAGTGGCAGAGACATACATAATAATATTTATAATATTGTTTGCACTCAAATTAACTTGTTACTCTCACTTGCCTCGAGTCACACAACTTCTAGGGTGAGGTAGATGTAGTATGTATTCTATGCAAATTTTCAGTGTTTTATAACCTGGTTTTTGGTATCTTAGCTGTCCCAAAGGTAAAAAAATAATTTTATTTATTCATCAAGAATCAGAAATTTTGGAAGCACTTGCTCAAAATCATTCTCATTTTCTCAATCTCTCAAACCTCAACCACTTTTAAACACAACTGCGTACTCTGTCACATATTTACTCAGTTGCCGGCAGCCCATTCGAGTAAAAACGACGCTGATGGATGAGCACAAGACGCAGCTGCGCGCTTAATTATCTAATACTGTTGAGTGCTTGTCTAGCTGTGTAGCTGTACGGTCATATATTTACTATGTAGACTATTGAAGGGGGGTTCAATGTAGACTCGAGTGATTTGTGGATTGGAGAACTTTTTTTGGCTTTCTTCTGTCAAATGTCTGGAAATAAACGAAGGTCGTCGTTTTCTAATGATGTCTATATCATAATTTACACATACTGTTGAGTGCTTGTCTAGCTGTGTAGAACGGTCATATATTTACTATGTAGACTATTGAAGGGGAGTTCAATGTAGACTCGAGTGATTTGTGGATTGAAGTATTCTTTTGTTTTCTTGTGTCTGAAAATTCTTTGGAACTGATGCTGCGGGATCTTTCGAAAGAGTTACTGCGGACCTGGTACATAAAAAAGCTACGAAGGAACATGATGGATTAAGTCAGTAAGAGTCTGACATTCCCTCACGCTGCTAACCCACAGCGGGAGGGATGATGATTTTCCATACAAAAAGATCTTTGGGATTAGCTTTAGAATGACCCTGATATGGTTTGATCATTTTTTTTTTGTTCAAATACTGGTAGTATCCCTTGAAAACTAACAGCTATCAACTACACATAAGACGTAGTGGCACTCTAATAACCATGCTTGGCTTCCAAAGCTCTCAAACAGTAGAAAAAGATATTATTAACGGAGAATTGCAAGTTATTTTCTGAGTAGGTATTTGGTACCTAAACGAACTTCTAAAATGAATTCAAAACTAAAACACGTCTACCTGACTAAAGCACGAACAGTAAAGTCTGAGACTAGCGAATTGTGTGCCAAGTGCCATTGTCAGCCACAGACTTCCTATTAAATGTAGTTGAAGCCGTTTGTAAGCTATTGTACTGAACCTGAGCTTAACTGTTAACCCAGTTAGAAACTCATATATTATTTATATCACTCACTAAAAATTCCCTGCAAACATACCAAAGAAAATCGATATCATGTTTGGCCAGTATGCCACTCAAAAGTATTATGAGAACTCTTTCTTTTTTTAAAAACCTCTGCCACCGGAATCGAGTCAACAAATCGAAATCCTTACTGCCTTAAAAGCTAATCGAACGCAACATCAATCCGATCCCTAATTAATTCCTAGTCCCGTGTAAACATTTAAAAAAATATAAAAAAGGAAAAACATACGCACGCTGAAGCCTCTCGAGCGAAACATCGGTACTCGATTGAATCAATTTAAACTTCAACCGAATCTCATCTCGCAGGGTACGTCCCTAATTATGCCCGTAGAAGGACAGGGGTAGGGAAGAGACAAACTTAGATTTGCGCGCGCAAAATTTGAATTTCGAACAAACCGGTTCTTTACGCATAGGCCGTATAGACTTTTATCCGCTGCCATTTATTCAACGAATTTAAAAAGCGCGTTGTCGAAGTGTAATCGTCTGTTTCGAGCAGGAGAGGGTGGGTTAAGGGTATCCAAAATGGCGGCGCGTAAGATTTTGTTCGGTTATATTAATTAAATCTTCGTAATTTATGACCGGCTCGTGTACCATGTGGTGTTCGTGATTTATCGTTTTTGCTGTATTAATTTTACATTAAGCTGATTCGGGAGCAATCTTGTTCATATACCTAGACTGAGTAATAACTCACGGCACAAGTATTGTTAGTTGTGTAGTAAATGTAAATGGAAACTTTTGTTTAATTTAATTTGTATTCATTTGTATTTCTAAGTGTGCTTTATAAAGAATAATGAAGCTTAAACAAAAAGGTACGAGTTAAACCACTTCAAATTTATTCAAGGCACCATTCTGTAATTTAAATGAACGCGATTTAAAATAAAGATGGCGATAAATTTTCTGGACTCTAAATTGTGTTAAATAAATTCTGCTGATACGAATTTGTTTTTTTTTTTTGTTTTAAAAAACCTTCGTTTAAAACGTGTCTAAACGTGTATAAGTCAATTGACGTCAATGAGATCCCAAATACAGATAATACCATTATAAAGGGACCCAGCCTCTTTTCAACTAACCTCTGCGTAAAAAATTAGGGCACACCCCCCCTTTTCGACCCTTAAACACCCCCTAAACCCCGGGCCGTGCGATAACTCACCCTCCGAGTACGGCCCTTGAGAAAAATAGCTCGAAAAACAGAAAAGATTTAACTCGGCCCAGTTTTTGGTTAGGGATTATTATGCGGGACGATATGATTACGATAATTTTTGAAACGAATGTTTTATATGCACGCAGAAGTTAGAATGTAAATCATGTTAGTTGTGCATTTGAATATTTAAAGGCATTTTTATTTTAAGGGCTCATCCAAACAAATTACATACTAACTTTGCTAAAAACATATGAATTAATATGGTGAGTACTTCAGGTGATTTCACAATAATAATCAGTATTTTGTGTCTGTGTTCATGTTCATATTCATACTGTCTACAGATGGGATCAAATGTAAGTAGGTAGTATCTGTTTTTAATATTATAATAATCGCTTTTTACTAAATTATTATAGATAAGTACATAGTCGGTACATAATGCTAACATTTTTTTAACGTTGTCTATGTCGCTGTCTGTTTGTTCCTGAAATGACTAAACCTATTTTCACAGGACTTTCACTGACAAATAGCTATGTAAGGAATAACTGAGACACTTTTTATCCAGATGTAGGAAGAAGCTCTGGTATTACATGAACTATAGTGAATCATTTGTTAATCTTATGTACTAAAATTAGACCAACATATTTAACGAGCGTAACTGTCTTACGATCTTCGAAAAAGACGATTCGAAGATAATCAAATAAACTGACTCTAACATTATGTGGGATACATAGCAGGAAAGGAAGAGAGTAATATACCACCCTTACATACATTTTTCGGCGCCAGTTATTCGTTTTTTAAGAAACGCAATTAAAGATTTTGTTTCAGTAACCATGTATTTGTCCGTGTAAAAATAAGAAGCCATAAAACGTTATAAAATATTCGGCAAAAATCCACGTCAAAAATTAACGTTTCAACATCGTTTATCTTGATATTCCCCGGCGGTACCTACTCTTGCGATCCCTTACGCGTGCCGGGTAATCTAGGCAAATGTACCGATCCCGACCGGACCCACATAAACTGTTTGATGTTTCAACTCACGGGATTTCTACAAAAAACTTTGTTTATTTAATCCCGGGATCGTATAAGTAGGTGCTGTTATGTGTAGCCTGTGTAAGGATCTCTTTTGAAACCCTAAAGGGATGGTAACAGTATTTTTAGATGATGGTGATGGTATTGTGATAATCAAAATGTAAATCATATAGTTTCGGATATATTTATTTTATACTTTATAAAAAACAGTTAAGTATAGCCATTAAATAAAGATAAAAGTTTACTATTATATTCATAACTCGATCATAATATTGTAACCCCAATAGAAATGTTATCCACATTTAAATAATTAAAGCTACAAAACCGACCAGATTTGTTTTATTTTATTACCCAACCCCTACTCTTTTCTTGTTTTACAAATTTTCTTACTAATGAAACAGATAACTGAATAGCTACTGAGCCCTGCTTTTCTTGAAATTCGAATAACATCACTAAATTAACCACCTTTCATCAACAAAAAGTCGTAACCGCCACTCAAAGCACATAGGTAAGGCAAGGTAGAAGTCCAAATAGGGTTGTCACGAAGGTGAGTGTTATCGAAGATGTCAGGTGCCCAACACAGATGCCAACCCTTCTCGAGTGTGATGCGAGCACCAAATTGACCTGGAGCGACCCTACAATTAATTAATTTGTCTTGTGTACGTACTAACGTGATGACGGAGAATTGTGTAAGGGGATTTTTGGGTAGGTCTGTATGATATACCAAGTATGTATTATGAAATATGTGAAAATATAAAAAAGTAGCACATGAGATTTCTGAGATGAGCTGAGGAAGAAAAATATCTATAGTATGATATATAGAATAGGTCTCAAAATTCAATTGCACACATGACTATAGGTTAAATAAAAATGCCTTTGAAAGAACTGATGTTCATAAATAAGAAAACTTAGATAAAACGTGATTTTAAAAGCGTTGTTTTCGATCTCAGTTGTCTAATCTGGAGATCAATGGCGCATGATGCAACAATGTATTTACTTTGCACCATACGCCAGCAGATAAATCCATCTAAAACCCCTTTATCGCCTCAATAAAAACCCCAAAACGCCAACAAAAAATTCAACAACCAAAACTCAAAAAACCGAAACGCACAAAATCCATAATGACACTCAACTCTTACTAATAGCAAAAAGACAAGCCCATACGTCACAGGCAGTCAATATTGATCAACACATCGACACGGTCAGGCCGGGGTCAAACGCTCGCTCTTGAACTCTCGCCGGGAAAGAAAAAAGAAGCCGGCTAGCGTTTGTAAACTATCGGAGTTCCCGAAGTGGGGGATTGGGAGCTGTCTTTGTTTTTCGGCGTTATGATTGGTCGGGTTTGTTGTTTGTGTCTGTGGTTGTTCTGTGTTTATGTGAGTAGGATTCTTGTAAGGTTAAGTTGAGCATGCTTCAGAGATTAATACTACCATTAGAGATGACAAAATACTTTAGGCTTATGTTTAACTGATCACCAGATATAGTAACAAACAGCAGACAAAAATAGTAAATGATCACCAAAATGAAACTCGCATTTTAATGTAAAACTATCACCAAAGTTTTAACACTTTGCTATCCTATTTAAGTGAAATTACTCCAAAATAAATCATGCGTAAGCCAAAAATAGTAAATGATCATCAAAAAAGTTTTTACATCTTACTATCCTGTTTAAGTAAACTGACTCCAAAAAAATAAGTTCGGCCTGATAAAATAAATGTAATAACATTATGGGGACCCTTTTCCTGCACTAGGGTGGAAAATTGTCTATTGCATGCCTCTAAACAGTACGATGAGAGTGTGTTTTCGAGGGAGTGTATTGAGAAACACATTCTTCTTCTTCTTTCTCCTGCCTTGTTCCCAATTTTACTTAGCGTCGGCGCAATATGTCATTTTCTTCCATTTTCCCCTGTCACTCGTCATACTGACACTCACGCATGCATTGCAAGCCGGACACATAACTTAATATGGCATCATAATACTTTATTTGGTAATAAGCCTACATTTTATGGCAATCGCAGTGACTTATTTAGGCAAAAATAATACATTAATTTGGTCGTCAAGAGTTGGTGATCATTTACTAAATTTGGTGGTCGAATACAATTTAAAGTGAAGTCGTGACTAAAATAGCTGGTACTATTACATTTTTAGACTTTATTTTTCTGGTGTTCAGTAGATATTTCTGGTTACAAAACTTAGGGTATCAAAGCATTTTATGGTGGTCATTATATTTGTTCCCAATACTTTACAATGGCACCATTAAGATTCCTACCACATCAAAGGACGTTGACTAAGAACCCAAGCTGTCACAGACTGAACTTACTTCTTCTCAGTATAAGAACTTAAAGAAATCCTGATCCTAAGGACTTTATAAACCTCGTAAACTTAGTGAGTCAAAAATAATCTTAAATAAACATTTAGGAATTATATTGCTGCACGAAGACTTTCCAAAATCAATCTATCTTCCTCGACCTACAAAGATCTCATTTACAAAGAAGTAGGTAAGACCAATCGGTCACTCAAACTCAAAACACACTTCATAAACGATTCATGAATTCCACTATCACAAAAGACCGTATAAAATACTTGGCCGGATTCGGCTCAAAAAGGACGAAAGAGACCCGCAATGGATTCGCTCCGAGTGTTGAGTCCACGGAAGTCTGACCTGCTCCATAACACTTGACGCTTGACTCTCGACTTTTGTGAACCGACGCTGCATTTTTTAGGACTGGACTATTACTGGGGGCCAGTCGTGGTATTCTAGTGGTGATGGCTAGATTTTATTATGATTGGGAAAGGATTGAAGAAAAGTTTGGTATTTAGTTGGTTTTGTAACCTACAGGTAATTCCTAAAATAAGAGATTCATAAGATAAGTATCGAAAGTGTTTCCTTTCTTTTCTTCCTATTATTTACCTATTCGAACTATCGAACCTACCTATTCGAAGCGTCAGTAGCTAGTTACAGCCTATTTATCGTCCCGATCCCGAGAAGGATTGAGCATTAATCACCACGCTTGCTCAATGCGGGTTGGTGATTTCAGACTATATAGTCCAGGTTTCCTCAAGATGTTTTCCTTCACCTTTTTATCAGCCATTGGTGTCTAAGATATACTTAGAAAGTACATACAAACTTAGAAAAGTTGCATTGGTACTTGCCTGACCTGGATTCGAACCCGCGCCCTCATACTCGAGAGGTTGGTTCTTTGCCCACTAGGCCACCACGACTGCAGTAGCTACATAGCTATAATTTACTAAAGAGTAATATATTTTCCCCTAGTCATAAGTTTTATATTATTAGCATACAACGCAGACGATTCCAAGGGGAGCACTAAGGTAGTATGAAATAACAAACAAAGCAATATTATTTTTTACACCTCTCTTTGCACACAAAGAAGTGCTATATAAAATAATGATTCCTAACTCTGAGATATATCTAAACACGTGATAACTCAGGGTACTTTAAAAACACAAAAAGGGAGTGAGGACGAGTAAATTCCGCCTCAAAACATATTAGGCCTTTATCCTCACCACCCAACGAAATTGCGAACGAAAGCCTTTCACATAAACATACAAAAAAGTTGATTATCATCTGGGCGCAATTCCCAAAACGGAAAACCCTTTTGTTATTGTCAAATTAGCCAATACTCAAGATAACAAAACATCCCTTTATTCTAAGGGACAAAAGCCCTTTTATTGACGGGTGAAATTTATACAGGGTGGGTTTTAACTATCTTCCGTACCTACGTAATCCGGGGGTGGGGAGAAGGCTGTATTTGTTGGGTTCGGATGCGGTCTTCACCCTTCGGGGAGACTTATATGTAGCTTTGAAATTGGAGCAGGTTTGGTTGGGAAATTTTATTAAATTCTCAGCGGGATGATGTTAAGTGTATTTTTGGGATGCTTAGGTGGAATTTTGAAATTTTTAAACGATCTTCTGCTGGGATGTAGGTTTTTCAGTTTCTTTTTCTCAATATCCTATAATTAATCGTGAAATTTTTATATGAAAACCTCTTCAGGATTTGTTATTATGGAACATTGCGGCAGTTGTTTATACAGTACGTAACTGCTTCTAAAAAACCTGCCTTAAAACCTCCAAAACACTACCCACCCAAAAACCAAATAACACACGAACATTTCCCATCCCAAATTTAAGTACACAAACTCAAATATTAATACTCAACTACGTAAGCGATATGCTCAAATTTAAGCGCTCCCCGTTTTATTAAAGACATAAAACCTTGCAATGCGAAGGGGAGAAAGGGGGAAATTTTAACTATCCTTGTATGTAATGAGGGGTGGGCGCGGGGGAGGGGGAGAAGGGGATTATGAGGGTGCGTCTTGCAAACGGGTCTGCGTGCCTGGCCGCGGGCAGCGGCGATTTGTCCCTTATATCCCCGGCCTACCCTTGCGGGTGACAGCGGCTCTCAATGTGTATGGTTTTAAACTTGATAAATGTAGATTGGTGTGGTTTATAAATGGTACTGTTGTACTTTTAACCTTTATGTTGTACGTAGCTTAGTTTTTTAATGTTACGAGTAGACATTGTGAAGCTCTAGGTGGCCACAAACACTCTTACTCCAAATATTTTAATTTTGTTGAGTTAAGGATAAAATTGAATAAAAATCTCTGCAAATCGCACATTATAATAAGACAAGACAAGAGATCCAGAAGTCTTTCAACCTTCATGTTTATTATTGAGGTAGTTAATGTCAAGAGTTGGTTACCTAGGCTCTTGGCTCCCCCCACAGAACTGGAATGAAGTAATAATAGTGTCACCACGCTTCTTCATTTCTCTACGAAATTCAGGAAAGGACACATCTTCAAGGCAATTTCTATAGGTATCTGCCTAAACTTTGAGAGCCATATTAACAACGAGTGTTTACGTCGTAAAAGGTGTATAGAGATGAGGCCTGGAGGCTACAGCAGCACCCTCGTGATTATTGAGCTGAACATAATGCTGAAAGATGGCGGTTCCTAACCCTCATTGTTGTTCCATCTTTGTTTTCAAATAAGTATTTGGTGGGCAGAAATACTTCTACGACGCATTTGGTGGGTATGAGTATATCTTGGACACCAATGGCTGATAAAAAGGTGAACTAAAACATCTTGAGGAAACCTGGATTTTAAATTTTGAAATCACCAACCCTCATGGAGCAAGGGTGGTTAACGCTCAATCCTTCTCCGTGCGAGAGAAGGCCGCAGCCCAGCTGTGGAACGATAAAAAGGCTGTAACAGTAAATACTACGACTATGAGGACTCAAGGTGTATGTAATAAAAAAGAGACAAAGCTGGAATAAATATGCACAAATCTCTTCAAATGCGTGTCAGAGTATATAGCCTGGAGAAAGATGGACAGCGATATCTTAGAAATAAGTAACCTTTTAACCCTTTGGAATCGGAACGCCGAAATGTCTTAATGAGTCGATGATGATCTGTGAGTTTGTCTTGTTTATTCCCAAATACCTTAGTGTCAGTTTTCAGTCAATGCGCCTTATTATTAGTCTCGTGTTTTAAGATGAGGCAATTGCATCCATTAGGCATACTTAGCATCGACATAGTAGGTAATAGGATAATATTAGTAGTAAGATTGTTGGTCGAATTATAAGAAAAGTCAGATTTGAACTGCATACTCATAGTCTGATGTTCTGATTTGAAACCAGCATTGACAGAGCATGTCACTCATAAAATAATTGAATATGAACTCCCAAAACTCGCTCACTGCAGTCATCATACCGTTCACAAACACGTATCAAAAAATAAAAGAATAAATAGAATAGCAACCAACTAACTACATCAAAACGTCCCGCTCAACTAAATTCTGGTTTTGTACGGCTAACCCTAACGCTGCAGCACGTGTCAAAAATAACCAAACCAAATCAAACGTGTTCGAAGGTCAAACATGTGACCTGTGACCCGATCCGCCGCCCCGAGTTCACAACTGACCAGTTTTGTTCAACAAGGGTTAGGAATCAGCTTAAGATCAACCCTTCAACATTAAAGAAAGAGATCAAGCTTCACACAAGTGAACAATCAACCGCACATTAAAATAAAAACAACATGTTGATATCACTCACACACAGCACGTAATAAAGATATCAGTAGGTAGGTACTCATTGTGAAAGTGATAATGACATTGAAAATTAAAACACGATGCAGTCGTCCCATTGACCGAGCGCTCGTAACCGAAAAAAAAATCAACAACACGCAGTCCAATAAAAACGTAAAATTGCCACTGACATTATCCTATTACGTCATCATTCCATTCATGAAAACGATGCGCGAAAAAACAATCGCATCGGAACACGTGTTAAACGATGCCATTAAACGGCTGCCCGTCGAAAAATATTAATTATTAATTAACACGCTTGCGTCGAATTAAAATATTTTTATTGGCGCCAAAAGGCAAAATGTCGGGAGTTAATTCGGTGGCCGCGATGGCATTGTTTGCGGGCCGCGTGCATAAAAAACCGAAACGAGACCGTGGAAAAAAATACAGACGAAACTTCGGGGAAATAAAAAAAACTGAGCCGCATGGAGCACACCGTGATTTAAAAATAAAAAACGTCGGACGTCCGTAATGAAATCGAAAGGCGGTTCGTCGATAGCCATTGGAAAAAGGTAAAAGAAGTACGGCACTTTCACGCGTGAGAATTTTGGCTTTTTTGGCATCGGCCGCGGCTTCGACGCGACCGCAAAATCGTTTGTGTTTTAAAGGGTTAATAAGACAAGTGTCTAGTGAAGGGCATCGCTTAACCTTCCACTGCTCCTGTTTTAGCTGTAACTGTCTGTTTAGTTCAGTATCTCGTCCTACTTACCGGTGTCACATTAATACTTGTCGTATCTTCTTATTCGTATTCGTTCTTACAGACATTTTCCTGAAGCAGCATTTGTTATTTATATTCTTACCCAAACTGAGAATCGGATCGAGTCTATCGATAATCTTGTGAGAATGAGAGAATGTAGTAGAGTTTAAAAACTTTCGAAACTTGTGCGTCAAAGCACTGCTAGATAGTATCTAGCAGTAGATACCTATAACGCTATGTTTATGAAAACTGTTTCATAATGTTGAAAGTAAATAATTTTCCTTATCTCTAAAAAAATAAATAAAGTAAATAATTAAAGAAAACCAAAATATGCCCATACGAACCTCTACAAGAACAGTGTTGAATATCCTCAGCATTTTAATACATATTACATAAAATGGGTCGAATCTTAATGAACCAAACAAATCTAAAACCTATCTAAGCCAAACAGGCCGTAATAATCTAACCCGCTTCAAACAAGCTCCACGACCTATTAAAAGTTTATCTCCTTGAAAATTGTACCCAGTAATCGCCTATTAATTTTAATTAAAATACTAATTAACGGTTGCGGGGACAGACTAAATTGCCCAGTTTTACGTAGCTGTAAAAAGCTTAGCTGGGCCTCCGAAAAAAATATTCTTTGGTACAACACTCCATAAATAAAAATATCCTGCCAACTCTTAGCGCTTAATTTTTATTTAAGCCCAAACAGTTGATTATGTAAAAGCTTAATCCTTAACTGGTCTTTTATTTTATACCTAGCTTTGGTAATGTGGGATGAAATCGGGTAATCTAGATGGACGGCGCGTCATTTTACTTAAGTCTAGTCTAGAATAGAATTTAGATGATTAAATTAGAGTTTTTAGGCGAATTTCGTGTATTTTTATTAGTTACCTACCGATGAGGTGGTGACTAGAATATTTAGTAAATGTAATGTTTAAATAAATGGATAGATGATATTTTGTAAAAACACTAATGTGTACTTATTTAAATATGCTATTAAATAATAAAATTAGTTTTGTACCTACCTATACCCAAAATGCCTACCACAAAAAAAAGTTAAAATACTGCGGCTAGAGACAAGGTAAAAAAATATGATTAAAAAATATAAAAGGAACTCATTATGGGCCAACATCGTCAGCTACTGTTCCCTTTAGAGCTCACCCTCTAATATAATAACCCTCCCACACCTCCCAGGGTCATAACGGCCGTCCCTTCAAAATATTCTTTCAACAAAACTCGGCTCCGTCCCTTCGGAACAAAAAAGAAAACGCTGCATCACGGTCATTTTTAATTTTAACCCTAACGACGCCATTGAAGGCATTTAACGTCGGCCATTATGGCGTCACTATCTGTGCGTGCATCTTCCTGAGCTAAATGGACGGGAAAGGGACTGGAATAACACGGATAGCGTTCAGGGAAATTAAGTAGGTTTTATGCAGACGAAAATATTATCCAACCTTTTTCATAACTTGCACAAATTCGGCATTCAAACCTCGATACGACATGTTCTTAATTCGAATTTAACGTTCGCAGCCAGTAATGTGTAGCCACAGATTCCAAAACAAACCACAAAATAATTTATTCTACCCTAACTACAAATTAGAATCGCGGCTGTCTCAACAGTCACTAGCCAAAAATATTCAAGAGATTTCGCCTCCCATGAAAGCCTAAAGTAGCCATGCATAAATACGAGCTGCGAGAATTCATCTCTCCGTCCATATTAATATTAATACTCGTGATTTGCATTTTAGCACTTGGCTCCGGTTCCCCGGTGTCTGGCGCGGAAAAATCTCTGCTATGACGGACATCTGAGTAAATGGCGCGAGAAAAATAACGCCCGTCGGGCACACGACCGCGGAAATTGTGGACGCGACGTAATTTTTAAGTGTTGCGAGGAATCCGCGCGGAATTGTTGTACGTATGTCGCATTCTTGGGTTAATATGATACGATACGTTCACATCAAAAATTTAATTGTCAATACCGCGGTTTGTATGGGAATGAAGAATTTAATTTTCAATATTAAAAGGAGATTCAAACGTAACAATTGGTCTTCGTCAATCCAAAGGCAATTTGAGCACTTCGTGTACCTACTGCTTTCTATTTTCTCCCATTTTCTACAACTAATTGGCGAGGTGGCCGAAATAAAATCCCTCATAGCTAAGCATCAAATAATGTTCGGAGTCTTCATGCTTAATGACTAGTAAACACTGGGTGGGGGTGGGTATTTCGGAACGCTCGGTAAATGAGGCGCCGATTATTTGCCCCTAAACCGGGCCTGTTTACCCGCGCCTCCTACACTAATTGATGCGAGCCGTTGGAAGCACGTTTTTTTACCAAGACCAATGTAATGGGGCTCTTCGGAGTGAAATATCTTTTTCGGTTTTTGTTTTTTCCCCTTTTTTACGTAAAGGGTACGTGGGGGTAGAATGTATACCTACTTATGGAATTACTGTAATCAGTTGTGGAAAGGTTACTTTTGACCCGACTCTCCCCTAATGTTGCTGTAAATTTTACAGCGTGATAGCGAGGGAATTAATGAATAGGATTAATTAAATGCAATATAGTGTAACGTAAGTGGTGAGAGTCAGAGGGCTCAGACGGTTAGAAAATGTTTTTATCAATCCATTTCTAAATAACGGAGCGATTTCCATCAATGCTAGCACGAATGAATTGATTGCGTTGTGTTTTTAATTTAATTATTTTTGAGGCAGGACTTTTTCAACATTGAGTTAGAATAAGACGAGTGTTATCGAATATTAGAGCGATTGCGCAACACGAACTCACATTAAATACCTGTTTGTTACTTTACTTTAGCTCAGATAAAATGCATATTTCATCAGATTCTTCAATCAACATCTCAACTCACTCAATCAATCCTAATGAGCATCACATTACTTTTAACTGGCAACATTCAAAGCAACAAATTTTACTCTGGCAACCCTGTACCCTGTTCCGTATAATTTGTGCGAAAAATTTACATGTGTCGACTTAACCCGCCCTTGGTCGGTGATTGATGATACTTTCGGATATTATATTAACGTGAGCAGTGGAGGGTTTGGGCCTAATATTGGTATTATGTGGGCGTTGGCCTGTCTTAGGGGAGTACCTACGGAAAAATTTCGGGCTTATTTACCTATGGCTTCTTGTGACGAAGGATCTATGTATGATGGGAAAATATTTGTTGTTTACCTACAGCTTCAGATATTTAGGCTTCTTATATATTGGCATGTGAGGTATTGTAGGAGCCGCGGATGCGGGTTTATTCGAAATAGTTACCGCGGCCCTGGTACATAAAGGGCTTAAGAAGGTACATGATGGAGTTTAGTCAGTAAGAGTCTGACGCTCCCCCACACTGCATCCACAGTGAGGGGTCATTTCATGATTTCTCAACACGAAAAAAGGCTTATATATTGGTTTGAATTTACAGGTAAAATACGGTTGGAGAAATTACTCTATCTTAGAGGAGATGAAAAATAATAAAAAAACTAGTTATGAATGTTTATGTAGTGAAGCAATCAATGGCTGTGGGATTATTTTTTATAAATGAAAATTCAATAATTTAATATCTACATACTTTAGCAATTCTAAACGTTTCACAACGAAATAGTTGTACAAATTAAATTCTAAAACACAATTTGAGCCGCTACCCCAAACCACAGCATTCTATTCCAAATCAATTGACACCTGTTAGGACTAGTGCTGGCCATTTGTAGGTAATTAATAAACGTATCGATAGCGATAAAGTCTACTATTAGCGTAGTGTTGCGCTCAATGAGGAAGGCATTGTCGATACACATTATGGTGGCCCGTTCGAGGATATCTAGAGCGAAGTACGGTCGGCGGGTTAGGGATTAGGAAATTAGATTTAGAATATTTTTGTTGTGTGATGTATGTATTATATGATTTATCTATGGTATTAACATAAGGTTGTTGAAGTATATAAAGCGCGTTTTGTAATAACTCTGAGCATTTTTTATGTCTTTGTTATATACATAGCTGTTATTCAAATAGTAGGAATGTTTCTTGTTGTTCATAAAAACTTTTTGGATTATTGTCGCTTGCGGTGATGTGCTCATTTGCCACATAAAAATGTTTACTTGGAGTATTGATAAAAGCCATATTTCACGAAAACTTTTGGATATTTCAACCAGTATCAGTGAGAACTATAAATTCGGATTTTAGTATTAGGTGGGTGGCACTACGAGATGAGGAAATTTATAAAATATTAAAATAGTTACCTAAGTAAGATGTAAAAAAATCATTTTAGGTTTAAATTTCTTGCTCCATTCTCGACACGGTACGTCCACTACATTTATCTACTACATCTGCCCACTGGTTTACTCACTAACCCTACATCTCACAACCGTCCAATATTCACACATACCGTACACCATGACACATAAACCTTCACTTTCACATACCACAAACACTAGCGTGAATACCAACAGTGCCTTACCGTACATTGTGGTACCAACAGGACCAACAGTACCAACACTACGGTACCAACAGTACCTGTGCGGTACCGACAGATTGCGATGCCTATTATGGTTTACGGTCTAAGCGTTTAGTGTTAGATTGGTTTGTAAACGGGGTTAGATGGCCTAATATAGGGTTAATGGAAAGGCAGTGTAGGGTTATGTGTTAGAAGATTAGTGAAAACTAAACTAATTTACCTAATAAATGTTACTTTTGGCGTGTCTATGGAGTCTCTTGCTTTTTCTTCGTGCAATACTCTTAAAATTTTAAAGAAGAGCTGTCGGCCTTTCGTGCTATAAGCTTAACATTTTAAAGGAGCCTGTTGGCCGGTTCAAAAATAATATATTTTGTGTTTGAATGTCTTGTTATATACAACACGATGATTAGAAATATAATCTAGTAACAACTATATAAAGGAAGAGGAAACATGTACTGTTATTTAATCACCGTTTAAGACTGAAAATGCGATAAGTATATTTTCTCATACACCTAATAAATACCTATATTCTTCGTTTCTTAGGCTTCTTACTATACTGAAAATATTTCACCCCATCTTTAATCACAAACTTCACACATCCACACAACCAAACCAATACCTATAACTATTCTAACAACGGTATCCCCAATCCGTCATTTGATGTCCTAGAATGCAGATCCTGGCCGTGAATCTTGTGTCCATACACAATATGCATGTAGGTACAATATGTATGTATGTAGGTACAATATGTATGTCTGTATGTAGGTACAATATGTAACACATTACTGCTTCACTCTCACTGTCTGACCTTAGAAAGCTTTGGACTGACTATCGGAGTGGTGCAGGAGCTTAGACGTTTGAGCGAGTGTTATTATGAAGAAGGTGGAATATGTCTCTTGTATTTTAAGTTCTATACGTTTCTTAAAGAACTTTAATTTAAAATTATATATAGTGTAGAGTAATTAAATACGTCTGTTTAAAAATTAAGAAGAAGAGGAGTACAGTATATAATTTTTGGTTTTAACTTTTTAGGTAAATAATTCTAGTGAGTCTTGCATGTATTTTCAAAAATATTTCTCAAATAAGAAAACTCAAATGGCCTTACTATAAAAACTTTAACACCTGTTTTACACTTGTCTAAAAAAAATATGGCTGCAAAATGAACCAATGTCAACGTCATAATAAGACATTTTTTAGACAAGTCTTAAACTAACGTTTAAAAAAAGTTTTTGTGGTAAGACGGTAAATGGACAGCGATTTGGAGGAATGGATGCTTTCTAGTAGTAGCATTTAGTTTTGCTCTAAATATTTTTTTTTTATAATCTTGAAAACAGGACTGCACACCATTTTATGAAATCCACTAAATTAAATATCTATTAAAATGGCAAAGGGCTCACGTACCAATTACAAACGTAACACCTAACTAATGTTCAACAATTTCTAACTCAACCGCAAACGACTATCGAAAACCAATTTAGTTAGCACCGAACGATTTATCACTAATTTCTAACTTTCCATTCAGTATATTAGCGCTAAATCCCCTTTACAACAAACTGATGTAGTGCCACAGACCACAATAATTACCGTTTGAAATTGATTCTCTAAGAGTACTCGCAAACTGGAGACTTTTAGTCGGCCGACTGTTTGTAACGGCACTTGATTAGTACGAGGAGATAGAGAGAGTACCTACCTAACAACGATCAGATGTTTGACCGGTATTAAATACACTAAGGCCCAAATCGTGAATTCAATCAAAGTTTTTAGGCCCAAGTGCACTGACAACATAAACGAACATTTTCTTAAAACTACTGTCTAGTTTGAAAATAGAATGTAAAAATTTGCAGCAAACGGTTGTTTTAAAAAAACTGCCGTGTAAGCTGTCAATGAATTTGGTCCTAAAAACTTTGATTAAATTCACACCGTCTTACCACAAAAACTTTTAAACGCCAGTATAACACTCGTTTAAAAAAATTCAGATTATGACGTTGAAATAAGGTCCATTTTGCAGCCACAGAGCTTTTTTTAGACAAGTGTTTGACATGTTTAAGTTTTGTCTTTTTCTTACGTCGTGCCAACCATCGGCCCACTGTTTAGTCTCCCGTGTGCGGTTAGGGTAACACATAGCTGTCATCAATGGCGTTAGGCGGTCTATGCTCTATGCCACTCTCGCTAGCCGGGGTCAAGGCACCACTTTCACTGTCTTTGATTACATCAAGTGCGTAAATAGGGGTTGTGTGGGGGCTGTATTATGCACTGAAGGTGTGAGGTACTATATTAGTAGTGCAGCGATTGGTTCTGAAATCACAATATCGTCTTGATTGATTTTGAATATGTAATCATTGGTTGCTGTGATTCCTATATGAGTTTGTAACTAGAGTTAGAATGGCAACCATGTACCTAGTACCATGTAGTTGGAGAAAGATTGGCATTTTTAGAAAACGATTAGAACAAAATTTCTAGTAAATAGATGAAGAACACACACGGCAGGCCTGGTGGTTCGGATTTGTGTACCTAATCTTGTGTCAACATTGAAATTCAATTCTGGTTGATCAGAAAAGTTATGTTATTTTGACTTTCTTTATATTGGCTGATAGTTGATGATAATTTTTCTTCAACAGCCGTTCGCCAATAATCTAAAAATTAAACTTCTCGAAGATTTTTCTAAGCACAGTAGATATGTCAACATGATCTTTAGACTATATCTGTTCTGATATTGCAAGCTCCGTCACAATACACAGCTGTCATAGATAGCCACATATAACCTTCGTACATATAGATAGTGTAACAGTATCTAATGTCACTCTCGCTAGGCGGCGTATTTGCTCAGCTATTAGCCAGAGGGTCAAGGCAGCACTTTCACTGTCTTTGATTACTTATACATAGCACTTGGATATATGGGGTTAGTGACAGTCATGTCTTAGCAATATAAAGCATAGAATAGAATAGTTTTTATCGATTGTGAACAAAATGGGTAGCTTCTTGAGTCATGTTAACGTGCCCAGTAGACTGGCCAAATATAATCTGTGTCTGTCCCCATTGAAAGGCAAGCTTCTGTCATAGATACACAGCTGTCATAGATGGCCACATATAGTGACTGGCCGCATCAGATTCATATTTTTATAATCTGTGTCATTGAAATGACAGCTCCTGTCATAGATACACAGCTGTCATAGATAGATAGCTACATACATATAGTGTAACAGGATCTAATGGCACTCTCGCTAGGCGTCGTATTTGCTCAGCTATTAGCCAGTGGGTCAAGGTGGCACTTTCACTGTCTTTGATTACTTGTACATGGCACTAAGCCCATTGATCTTAGTGACAATCCTGCCTGGGTAACATAAAGAAGAGAATAGAATAGTTTTTTTATTGATTGGTAACAAAATGGGTAGCTTCTTGAGTTATGTTAACGTGCCCAGTAGACTGACCAAATATAATCTGTGTCTGTCCCCATTGAAAGGCAAGCTCCTGTCATAGATACATATCTGCTATAGATAGCCACATATAGTGACTGGCCGCATAAGATTTAGATTTGTATTATCTGTGCCTACCCCATTGAAATGACAGCTCCTGTCAAAGATACATAGCTGTCATGTAGTCTACGCCTACCTACGTATAGTGTAACAGGATCTAATGTCACTCTCGCTAGGCGGCGTATTTGCTCAGCTATTAGCCAGTGGGTCAAGGCAGCACTTTCACTGTCTTTGATTACTTGTACATGGTACTTAGATGTATCGGGGTTAGTGACAGTCGTGTTTGGACGATATGGGGAATAGAATAGAATGTATTCTGATTCATTGTAGGTATATAAGGAGGGACAGTAGTAATTTCAGGTGAAAACAAAGTTGATAGATCCCTGATTATTTTTTTGTATAGAATTTTTAGTTGCTGCATTCATTTAGATAGAGGTCCTTTGTAAGCTATGAAACATAATCTTCGATGTAAAAACAATGGATTAGTTAAACAGGGATTTAATGAAATCATTGTAATCTCTTTCTCAATGAGGTTTCTAATTCTGAAATATCATCTTGTGCTACAAAAGTTGACGTCTAATCTATTCCATAACCATTTAACTTAAACCACGGTTAAATATTTACTTTCATACGTATTACATAAAATCCTCGTTCGTATTACATAAAATCCTCGTTACCCGCCAAAGTCCCCCCGCCTGCGATTAAAGAAAATTATAACGCGGGCTTTATCGACCCACACATGAAGGCGCCGTCGCCTAGCAACCAGGACCAACGGGCCTAACCCTTCAGATGCCGCGAAGCGCTTACTTTGCGGCCAGGCCCGCGGGGGACACGGACCCCCGTTTTTCGGCATTGATCCAAACATGAGCGCGCCTGCGTGTTGAACGAAAAACGAATTGAGGAAAAGCAAGGTCACATCACTACAAGTTCTTTTTTCAAATTCGGATATTGAATGGAGAATGATTGCGTTCAGAAATGTTGCTTGCTTTTGCAGTTCAGTAGGACAGTGGTCTGGCGGCGGCCGAGATGAATGGACGTCTAGCCGAGGCGATTGATTGCACCTAAGATTAACTCACGCCTCACTATTACGAGCTAGGACACGTGTCGACATATCGTGTGTCGAAGCTGTGGCTTAGTTATTGAGCTCAAATCTTGAATGGAGCAAAACACTTCTCTAAAATTAAAAGTCAAAATGTCTGTAATTCAAACCCATTCCTAAAACATTAGATACTTAATTTCCTAAACAACGTTAACTTATATAACAAGCAACTGACGTTAAATATCAGAATTATGAATTGACGCTACGTTAGGACGCTGTCTGGCACATTTTGAGCTAACTATGGACGATTAGCGCACACAATTAATATTTGGCATAGACCCCACAAAACGTTGCTAGTTGACCAATAACCTGATATAGAAAATTAACTACATAAATACAAATAGAATGATTACTTTTTGGTCATTGAAAATGCCTACAATTTTCTAACTATCTTTTCAGTTACAAACAAAATCACTATTGAATTAAATATCGCTCATTGAATTAAGAACTTCGTTATCAAACTCCATATAAAAGTATGGTCTCACTAACTTATTAAAAATCTGTAATCATAAAACCTAATTACTACCTTCCGACGCACGATCGAAAATCGAATTATCTAATAAATTACCGCGCTCGATTATATTCGAATAATTGAAAAGGAATCGAGGAAAATGGCGGTAACTAATCGTTTTGTCGCAACAATTAACTTTAAATTGAGACAAATCCGATATAAATAGAGAGGCTGTATTCACACTGAGTTAGTATTACTTGGGTAACTGTCAATAATTCGATGTCGAAAATTTTATTTCGAATGTTCGAAAGTTCGAGGGTTCTGAAAAATGTAGGTATCAAATGTTCCAATTAAAGTTTACACATGTTTTCTATGTATCTAGGACTTAATTGATAAATATTTGTGCAGTTTTATTTCAACATATAAAATGAGTGGGTATTTGTCGAAGACTTTTATTAATTCTCTATGAAACTTGTCAATATTTACTTTTATGACCTAGTCTACTTAATTTACTTAAATAGTAATACAAATAGGTAAAAGTAATAGTAGTAGGTACATTTTAATTAGGCACATAGCTCTAGACTCTAGATTGAAAATTCCGAACATAAAATACCTACACTATGCTTCAAATTTGTTTAACTACAGTTGGCAATTCTCACACTTACAGCATCTCTATCGTTCAAAGTCATTCGAATTTTAATTTCAAAATCGAAATAAGATTCACTATTCAATTTTAAATTCAAATGCTCAATTTTCCCTCCAATATGGACGCAGCTTTTCTCAGCAAATCTGTCGTTAATGGCAGTTACCTCCCCCAGTAAATACTTTATTGGCTAAGTATTTGTCGGCGTCTGACCAAGCTGGGAAACTCATATATAATAACTAACTTATCCTAATACACATTGGACTTTAACTGTTTAGATTTAAGGTGCAATTTTATAGGAGAAAGTTTTTCAGCGTCTTGCACTTTGAATAAGATACGACTAAGAAAATGTTATTTTTTATTGGTTGGAAATTAACACTTTTCCACAAGATACAGACGGCGTTTACTTATTTCACCAAATTTTAAAAGTTAAGTAGACGTATGACGTTTTATTTTGAAATAAATTGTAGGTATATGAATTTTCTTTTATACGCGTATTTTTAACTTCTTTGTAACATCGCCATCAATGTTTGTAAGCACATACAATGCCATGTACCCTTAGTTTACTACTTACTTAAATATCGAAGTAACTTTTGATTTTTTGATATAAAGAGAATCATCATTAAAATCAGCCTTTTTACTGTCCCACTTCATGGAAAATGCCTTTTCTCATACAGAGTTTGCTCAAGGCGAATTGGTGACTTTAAATTTTAGTTTACTCTGTCAAATTATTTACTTGTACCCACCATAATAAGGTTATTGCTACATAGTTTATCTAGTTAATTTTCGTCATCATTATCAATCGTAATCAAGCCGTCGGTACTGCACATGATTTCTACCCGATTGTATCCGATGGTCAAAGTTATCAATACTAAGTAAGTTAGTAATAAGTTAGTAAGTAAATAAGTAAGTTAGTTAGTAAGTTAGTAGTAAGTTAGTAAGTTAGTAGTAAGATAGTAAGTTAGTAGTAAGTTAGTAATAAGTTAGTAGATGATAAAATTATATCCCTAATACAATGAGACATATCACTACTGACCCATACTTTATTTGTATTTATTATAGATTCCAATTGCTGCCAATCCAAGCTTTTAACAGATATTCAAATAATTTTGTTCGTTTCTAACCAATACATAAAATTAACTAAAAACATACCTTCTTAAAAAAATATAAGAACAACATACCCACCATAACACTCACAAAATCTTATAGCACAAAATCACTGTAATTCACTTTCTTATAACGATCACGATTTTCAAAACCACTGGTCACCGAAACACTTTCACAGTAACTAAGACTCCTCCAGACTCCACTAGACAAATCCACACACTTAACCCTACAAAAGAAGCGAATTTAATTACTCAACCCTTCAACGGCCACGTACAAAAATAACCTTAAAAAATTTCACATGGCACAAAAGTCCAGCAAAAATATCTTAGTAATTCTCATGCAAATATAAACGAGAGAAATTCTTTACGAAAAAGGATTTATTTCGTATTTTTACAATAGTTATGTTAATTATTAAATTAGCTATGCAAGTAGCAGGTGGGGTCAACTGACTTCGCCAAAGGGGTCATCTTAGAGAATGGACCCCGTTTTGCTAGCTCGAAGTGACTAATTAGAATTGCAGATGCTTCAACTATAAAGTTTTCACACGGTGCGATTTGTTAATGTTTTTCGTGTCTGTGTGCATTCTCTGCACAAATAAGATGTGCATATTTATAATGTTGTGGGAATCTGTGTAGTTTTTTAAATATGGTCATTGCAATTCTAGTTGACATAATAATTCTAGGATGACGTGAGAGTTTTGGTTGTTAAATAAATTAAAATTATAGGGTAACGTTCTTGCGATGTTTTTAACCATTATGACACAAAAATAGAAACTGTAATAATCTGTAAGATATGCCACCTGTAGATCTTTCTAAAGAGAACCATCATCAACAAAATGTAGAACGAAGATTATATCTTATACCTACTGAATTAATAATACGGTATCAAGGCTTTCATAACTATCAGTCTAGACAGGTGACTTAATAATCTTAACAGGTGCGTATTTAATATCATCTGTCTAGACTTTTCCCAACTATGTTGGCGTCGGCTTCCAGTCAAATCGGATGCAGCTAAGAACCAATAGGTATTTTACGAGGAACGTCTGCCTGTCTGACCTCCACAGTCCAGTTCAAATAACAAAATGAAACGAACATGAGCACATTAAAATTCAGAATCTTACTCAGAACTCAAAGCTTTTAATTCTAACCACCACGAGAAACCTTAATTAAAATTTTAAGAAAGAGCATTTTATGCATTACCTCCAAGACTTAATAGTCTTACAAGCTAAAATATTCATAATCCTTTCCAACTGCCGACAGCAAAATCTTCTCATACTTAACCCTAGCTCGCTGCAAGAAATTTGAATTTTTAATTCGCTTGTAAAATTTCGCTTTATGCAAATTCGCTTCTCAAGGCTCACTCCACAAAAAGCATCTCCGTCTTACTAGAATATTTTAATTGTTGTGATCTGGACATCCTATTGTGTCGAAAAGCATCTTTATGTTAATCCGGCACACTTAGGGTCAAGGGTCGTGGGGTCACTTTTGTAGTGCAGACAGGTCTGTCTGACCTTTAACCCGGCGTTCTCACGGTTAACCCTCGGAAGATGCTGCGATGTTGATGAATTCATAATTAGGTGAGACGAGCGTTTAAAAATCTAGTTTGGCGTTTGAAATAATATAGTGATGTTGACAGTTTGCATAATTTTGGGAACTTGGCTTGCTATAGTTTGTAGAAGAAGTTTGTGTGTCTTGCTAGATTTACTTTGTAGGTATACAAGTGTGGGACTTATCTAGAAGTAAGACTTTTGATTGCTACGGGAAAGTGTCTGATTCCACAAATTCTGAAAATGAGATAGTTATTACTAATATGAAAACTCAGAAATCCAATCAAAGTTCTCATTAATTTAAAACCTTTGTCAAACTAACGTTATAACAATAACGGGTATATAAGTAGGTAAGTTTTTTTATTTATGAATTTTTTCTTTTTCTTTTATTTACTTTTCTGATGTTCTCGAACTTTTCTATGACATAATTAAATAATTATTATACTTAATTACATTTACATAATTTATGTCACCAAAGACTTTTTTAACCACAAAAATACATATTTCTGTGCATATATGAGTCTTATACCACTCCCGTCAATTTACTTCAGCGTTCAGCCGAATATCGGAACGTTTCGCTTTAATAAGTTTTTTCATTCATTCGGATATTTTCTTCCGGAACTTTTTAAATTGTTATCGTTTGAGAGAACTTTTACAAAATTGTTTTTTTTTTGTTATTTTTGTGAACTGATAGTGCGAATAAAGGCAGTAAGTTATTTTTTTAATGTTTTTTCTTTATAACGTGGGTATGTAGTGAAGTTTTTTTGGTCATTTTTTGTAAAATTTTGGGCTTGGTCTTTTGTAGATAGCGTAAAAATGGGTAGTTTCAGTCTGATGATTTATTTTTTATGTGTATATTACTTGAACCGTAACCTGATCGATACACAATATGCATTGAGTACCTATGCTTTATTCATTAGAAGTTTTCTTATAGCGTTTAGGTATGACATTCTAACAAGTATCGTCTACGTACATGTACCTATGTTAATATATTCATCGATAACTCTAGCTTGTCTGTTCATCATAAGTTATTAATTTGTAGTTCATTGTGATTTTTAATAACAGTAATGGCCTTTTAATCCCTACTACATGAAGCAGAATAGAAAGGTAATAGCCACCACAGCTAATTAGGATATAAGCCAGCTCATGTGAATGATTATAAAATTGCAATCAAACTCTTTAATAACGTTTAATTACTGGGCGTATTATTACCAAATAACCACAACGAAATCATAACCAATTTTAATACATTTCCGGTCGTACAGAGCAAATTATTTTCATAAAACTAGATACGAAGTAAAATTTCCAGCTAATTAATTAGGCAACAAGCCGACAACCAATCACGGCGCTCATCATTTCCATCAACGTAATCGAAAATCATTTTTGTCAGTAATTATCTCATATTTCTACAGCGCAAACTAAGTACTCCGAAAACCGTGATTAAATATTCTACACCACTATTCATTATCTATAGAATAGCACCAGCACGGGTATAAACCTCCCCTAAAACATTACACGCACGGTCGTTACTCCCCCACTCACCCCCAACTTCCCCGAACGCAACGTTTTTCTCCCCCGCAAGATAAAGACCAAATAAAAAAAGAAAACGCGAAAAATCCCTCTGTCTCTTTTTACCGCGCACATAACACGAAAGTGCGAACGGTGCGACATCTAAGCTACGAATGACTCACGAAAACTTGGGCCCCGCCCGAGACGGCCGCCTCTATCCGTCTCTCTCACTTTTTCACACTTTTCATCTGACATTGACAGTACCGAAACGTCATGTGCAACACAAAACGCGCAAACTAATCCCGACTCTACGCCACATTACCAAAGTCTAAATTCATTTGCGACGAACATTGGTCAGAAAATATTTTAGAATGAAAGCGTTAGGGACTGGAAGGTCTCTCTCGCTCGCAAAAAAGCTGTGCACGGCGAGGGGTGGAGGGTTAGAGGGCGCGGGGGGGGGGCACGTATAGTCGCCGCCATGTTGGCTCGCCGACGGCGGACCAAGACTGGTATTAATTTGGGCTTAATTCGTGTGTTGATTTCAAGTATTTTATTGCTAATGCTAACAAAAAGCTCTATTGAACTAAATAAAAATTTAAAATAGACAAAAAAATGCTTTTTCATTGATAATTCCTACTTTTCCTAGTTAATAGAATGTTTGTATAGATTATTTGAACAATTCGCAGAGGCTCCTGTTATTATAATGATTCCCCTTTGTTTTAGTTCGCGGAAATATTGAACAAATGTTATTTTGTTCAAAAACATGTATCTTTTCAAATTTTACAGCTGGTTTTACTTTGAATAATAATTGTTGTTTTGTGCTACCTTTTAATTAAATATTGGAGTACGTTTTAATTGTTATATTTCCTATTATTTATTGTTATGAAGCTTTCAATAAGGTTTCAGAGTTTCATATTGAATTAGAATAAAATAACTAGCTACTGTTTACTGTAATGAGGTATATTTACAGTTAAATTAATTGGTAAACAAATCAAATGATATATGAGTTGGTATTGATACCATCATGGATTTCCTCAGTCTCGCATTCGTGGAAAACGAACATAATTTCTGTGAATTATTTCACCCCCGTTTGGGGTAACTACTTCCCGCACGTGGATAAAATCTGTGTACCAAATATTGATTGGATCAGTAGACGGTAGTAGTGCTCTTTCTATCCGACTTTCTCTTTTTCTCTCATAAGTATTTAGAATTTTCGTAGGAATTATTACTAACAATACTTTGCTTAGTACTTTGCTTGTTACTGATCACTAGAAAAAACAAAACTATTAGGTCCCTTTTAATACTGTAACTTGATTAATGAACAAGTCCATTGTAGGACATAATATGTGAGTAATCCTAATTTATGCCATATCAATAGTAATTATTTCGTACCAAAAAATGTGTCGAATGAAAAACATCTTTACAAAATCAACATTGTCTCGTTGTAATCTGTAATAAATCAGACGACTTTAATAATGATTTAATCACAAATAATGAGTTGGTAATTTATGCTTATTCGTGTATAAATCAATGTGAGTGTGCACAAATCATCATAGTAGCTATATGTATATGCATACTTACTTATTAGTAGGTATGCTTATTGTCATAAAACCTCATATTTATTGAATATTGAAACCAGAGGTGTCGACCATTACAAAATATTAAAAAAAAATTAAACCGGATTTTAAAAACACAAAAAAGCTAAACTTTTTGGTTCAATGGTTTAGAAATCCGTGTCTAGTGGCTACAGGGATGTTTGTTTTACCACCGACTTCTAGACCGATGCAGTTATTATTTGCTTTTCAGAGTTCCATCTTCACTGTTTTATAATGTCATCAGACACATGAGTGTTGAATTTCTACCCTGTACATGTCTACAACTTTCGAGATTTGCCCTCGATCAATCAGATCATACCATTTCGGAATATCCTTTAAAAAAAAAAGACCGAGATCTGGGCGACCAAACATAAGGAAAAACTACAAATATCCGAATTGCGAAACCTCCTCCTTTTTTCTGTTAATGAATACTAGAACAAAGTATGTTAGTCAGCATATTGGTGCACCACTGGATACTTATAGACAAAACGAAACCACTTTGATCATAAAAGACGATAAAAATCACTTTCGATATTTTCTCAATCAAAACAACCAAAACACAACTTATAAAAACCCTACCCTCCTCGTTTCCACAGACATGAAAACTGTTTTTGCAAATAAATGATCTTTGTCTTTGCCTAGTTATAGCGTTCAAAAGAAGTCTTACTGTACATAGCTTGGAAACTTCGGTGGAATGAACTGTAGCTTTCGTAAGCCAAGATTTCATTCTGCCAACGAAAATGCTAGAAGAAACGAGAATATAGAAATGTTATGTGAAATCACGTTAATTATCGAACACGTAACTAAGGATCCAAATGGTAATTAAATTCATGGTTCTATTAGAGCTTTCGATACTAGAAAAACATTTTGGCTAACCCTTTTGTAGACAGTTTTTTTATGGTTTACATGAACATCATTCGTGTAAATGCGCTACATTTCCAAACTATCCAATTAAATTGATATTAAAAAAACACAGAGTAGTCCTTAATTGGTTTCCCATTCGTATGCATTCTCAAAGATTTTATTGTACTAAATGATCAAGAGAAAATGTTCTAGTTCTTTGCTCGGTTGGTCTAATGCACTTGGCGGGCTACTAAATAACCATGCAGATTTTACATGGCTTTTTTTGTTCAATGCTGGTGTAATTGGTATGTTTATTTATACAGTTTTATTTGAAAAGAAATAGCGAGAGATTTCTTTGGATTCAGTTCCTTTATGTTCTTAATTGAGGCGGGACTTTTTTCAGGCTTTCAGGAGTTTTTGCTATTTGCGTGATAACAATGCTGAAAAAAATGCGAGGAAAAAAATATGTAATTTTTGAAAAGATTGCAGTAAAAAATAATTGACGCATACATCATCTGTTAGTTTATTTATGTTATTTTTGTTTGTAGTTTGCTGCTGATAGGCAAATATTATTTATGTCTGTCTGTTTATCCTGGTATTACTGATGTTACAATTTTTATTTCGTGATTCGTGTACGTTTAATTAAATAGTTACACTACTTTGCTTAGTGATAAATTAGTGGTTCTGCAATAAAGTCAAACTGACATATTTTATGTAAATTGTTTGTAAATATGCAACAAAGGCCCAGAATCGTCTTTTTCAAAACATCTCGTCAACACCCATTTTGGAAATTACTTGATTGTTTAATTACTTCTAGAATTAAAATAATCAGAAAACATAATTGTAAATACACACATTTATCATTATTCCTATTTAACAACACGGTATTATAATAAACTTATACGTATTCCTACTTAAATAACGAAAAAAATAAACAAGTAAATCGACCTTTAAAAGAAAAACAAATTTAAAGTAAAGCACAATAAAATAAAGTTTAATCTCATTTGGAATGCTCACTCATTTTAATATTTAAGGTAATTTTTAACAGCATTTAAACCTGATATTTTTTCCTTATAAAAACTCGAAAGTTTCGTTATTTTAACTATAATTTTAACATTTCTCGAGCGGCCGCAGCCGATTCCGATAACTTCCCGGTAATCCTGAAAACAAAAATGATGCACCAAATTATTTGTAAATAAAAAATCAGTTACCTCTCACATTAATCTTTAAAGTGGTTTAAAGGCAAATTGATCGGATCTCGATATTAATACGATTGCCAAAAAGTAAACTTATTTTTCACTCTTTATTTCCAAAATCTTTGATGTAATTTTTACTCTTTTTTTGTAAATTAATGTTTTAAAAGATAATATCGCTGTCCTCTTAATAAAATAACCAATGAATATTGTTCTGTAAATTCTTCATTAAAAAGTTGGTTTCATGTTTGTTCTGTATTGTTTTGTAGCTACATATCTAACTGTAAACTAAAACCACAGCAACCTAATTCAAATCCAAAACGCATCCTAACTTTTTTCTAATCTTAATAAATGTAAGAAATATCCATCGTTTGATTGCTAATGAATTTTACCATTAGTTTATAGTTACTGAAAACTCATACCCCACTTTTTTTGAATAATATTCTACTCAATTTGTATTGTAACTTTAATTCGTACCAATTTAAATTTCTTTTAAAAAATCTTTAATTGGATGAAGAGTCTAAAGTACATACTAACAAGAAAATACTTAACGACCAAAGTACTACTAACGGCCCGAAGAAAATATTTCTCATAACCCGTTAAAAGGACCCTCTCGTCGGTTGCACAGCAAACATACATATACATGCATAAGCATGCATACATAAGTATTAATATTCACACCATCTCCCTAAGAAAATAGGGAAGAGACAATTTGACAATCGAGCTTATTAAGATCGCGAAATATTAACTGAGCTTAAACAAATAGCTTAAAGGATAACTAAAAAAAATGTTTTTCAGAAATGTTAAAAAATATATCTCAGCCGTCATTAGTTTTAAAAATGTATGCCTACTTTTTTTGCGAACAGGAACTTACAATTTAGCTCAGTTATTTATAACGTTCATAAATGAGACAAGATTACATTAAGTACGTTCTAAATGTATGCAACTCAAGTCAAACTCAATACAATTTTGGGTTTGTTAACGGAACTTTCAGATAAAATACTGTATCATTTCGACATGTATCAATGAATATTTTTTTTGATTCCACACCCGTGCTGTCCGTGAAAGTCTGTATCCTTTTTTTCTCTCAAAACCCTAACTACCTACAGAGAACAAAATCTTTAAGCATATAGTCACTCTCAAGGATTCTCACTAATCATAAATTTTCGAATGAATTCTTCTATTCTACTTAAGCTTCGAGCATTTTCAGCCAATAATTATCATCAATATCGCCTAGAATGTAATTTCACAGCCACCCCTCGCACATTGCTTGTAAATGCACTCAAGCCGATTAGAGGCGACAGTGATGTCACGGGCGCTTACGACTCGCGCTTAGCTTTATACTGATAAGGATCGACAAATTGATAAATGTAGTTCGCTTTTAGATGAGAATGTAAGAGTGTCAATAATGGGTAATAATATAGAGATTATAAACTATACATTTTCGTCATCATCATCTGCCTAGCCTTTTCCCATCTGTGTTGGGGTCGGCTTCTCGTCAAACAAGATGCTCTGACTAGCTGTATTTTTTGTCGTGCGACTGATTATGTGACCTCCTCAACCCAGTCAAGTAATGAAGACAATAAATACGTTGCCAATTTTTGGCTTTTTTGCCTGATGACAAATAAGTACCCAATATACATACTATTCAATTGAAATCACATTGTTGAATTTTCAGTTCACAAAACCCAGAAATTTTACAATACCACGAAAAAGTTATAATTCTACTAAACTTCCTTCGTGTAAGAAAAAAAAACAACTTGTAAACGTGTCAAACCGGCTGAAAATCAGAACTTTTTTATCGTCAAAAAGAATAGAAAGATGGTATAAAGCTCAGACAAGAAAAAAAATGTTTTCTACTTCCTACTGCAAATATCAAATATTCCAATAGGAAAATCAATCTAATAAACCTATTACCTACCTATTTGCAGCACTGCCCCGATACCAGAGAAAACAACATTTTCGCAAAATTTAAAATCGTAAAATGTACAGCTCGGTGAAGTTTCGACAAAGTGAGAAATCGCTATATTTTAAACACAGCGATCTCACATTTCAACCTCTACGATTGCAAATAGACGAAAAATTTCAATAAAACTTCACGTTCTTTCAACAGTGCAGTGCAATGAACCGCCCGGTGTTTTGAAGCGCCAACGCCATCTGTTATTGAGTAGCGGAACTAATAAAAATAAATAAGGTCTACGAAATTGACATTATTTTATTTTTTCTAGTATATAAATGCATTTATAATCATAAAAAATATATTTTAGAGTAATACAATCTCACCTTTTTAATTTGGATTGCTTAATATTTTGGAGAAGAAAAGTTTAAAGTTTTCTCACCATGGGAAGCAAATCGAGTAAAACTTGTCATTTAACAGAAAAAAATATTTATTAATTCTTAATTTACTAAATAATTGCATATTTTACTAATTAGAAATAATAATTTGATAGTAAATATCACTCAACTCCACAGGTTTAGAAAGTGTTGCTACTCGTCACTAGATGGCAGTAGCGGTACTTTTCTTGTTGCTCTTATTGGATTCCATCGGGTTCGTAAACAAACTGAAAGTGAACTGATATTGAATCACTCTACGTTTTTTATCTCACATAGTGATGTAAACGAAAATAGAATGATGATATCTGACTTTTTCGTGGAATTCTGTTATACTTTTACATGTCCATTTAGACTCAAAGTTCTGATTGGATACCGTTGTCTAGTTAGATTTAACTAATACATACTTATGTTAGAAAAATAACAAAATACTTATTAGAAAGAGAATCTAACTAAATTAGAAAATGACTGGCTGCGTGAATACTGTTTTTATCATTAGGTACCTATAATTGCTATAGGTACTTATAGTCAAAAGCTAAGCTAAGAACGGTAGCTTTTTTTAGTTTGGTTTTGTTGTTTTATTTTGATATTATGATGAGATTACCGAACAGATTCAGATTGATATTCTAAATTAAAGTAATTATAGGTATTCAACAATAAATTATTTTAATACCTTTATAATGACAAAACCTAATGAAACTTGCAGTTTATTTTATTACATTTCATTTATATCTTACTCTTACGCATATAATTTCCATATTTAACCATTACAGATCGATACCCCATACAAGTAGGAGATAGTTCGCTTCTCCAATAAGTGGGTAGGAACTAGTTCTCGTGGATATTGCGCAAGTTTCCCAAGCAATCCATCGCGATGGCGCCCGCCTCTGACGAATGACGGACTTACTTCTACCTACTTATAGTTCGCAGTATGGTAAAAACAAAACAGAATCTATATCTACGTATAATTGTGTATTACAAAGCTGAAGAGTTTGTTCTGATCTCAAAAATTTTTGGTCTGATTTATAAAAAAATTTCGATTAAAAAGCCCATTCATCGAAGAACGCTAAACTTTTGCATACAAAATATTAGTAGGATTTTCTAAGTATTACCTATTGTCGACAAATCGTTGTAGCAATACATTACTTATATTGGCGTGTACTTATAGACCGAAATAATCATCGTTATAATATGAATATCAGTAAATACGAAAGACTGACTACAAAAATTAACAAAAAAATCTTTTTAATAGCAACCTACAAATACCATCATATATATAGCATAGCAAAAGGCACATGGCAGTATCTATATCAGTCAAAAAATGAAAGCAAATTAAAAAGTCCACACCCACATCAGACGCGACAATTCCCTTCACCGCTCAACTGATTATCCCGAACCAATCAAATTACTTTAACGTCACAGAAGTATGAAGAAGACATGAGCTCTTCCAGCAATTAGCCCCCAGAGAGGGGGTCTAACCAACCACCCCGGAGGGGGTCACAATCCCGCCAAATCATCTTCACCCCGGTTTCCACTGATGAAGATATGTAAATTCGTTGGGATCCGAGATATTTTGTCGTCGACTCGCCGAGGGAGAGCGACCTTTTAGTTTTAGGAACACGTAGTTTGTACAATAGATAGTTTTCGGTAGATCGCTTTTGTTGAGTTTGTAGCTGTGTGTACGAGTAGATGGTGCTCGTGACTTTATAAAGATAAAAACAAATGATAGTCTTTTGTTTTCGTGACGACACAGCCATTTACTGTGTAAAAAGGAAAATAAAGAAAAGCTGTATATAACTTATGTATACTGAATGAGAAGAAATGTAATCTCCCCGCCCCATGTATAAAGTTGCTCAAGCACTTAAGATTCATCTTAGCGATAAGAGTCGTTACCACCCTACGTATTCATATAAACAAAGTATAAATATCTAAGGGGTGAGGTGTGCTACTGTACTTACTTATCAGAAATTATTTAATACAAAATTCATCTACCAATAAAGTTTTTTTTGTGTTTGAACGCAGTTGTCTCTAAACGCTACTGAATCGAGTTATAAAAATCCCATTGTATCTAAAAACTTTATATACTGGCTATATGCAGTTTTTTGTAGAGCTGATGTAATCTGACAGTAATCTTTCTTAACAATGATAATTTCCAACACATTATTTTTTAATTCAAAATTCATTACATACCAGCACACATACATACACATACATATCTACCTACAAACATTTTAACACAACGTTTAACCATACAGTTTTGTAACTCGCGCGCTTCTATTAATCACATCGCCGCGTCGTTTCAACTAAGACATCCAATGCTTTGTGTGGGAGGATTAGGTACAGTTAAGATACGTTCTTAAGCTTGAGGGTTTAGGTTCGAAACTGGGTACTTTTAAAGATAGATGGGATTTTTCTTAGAGATGATTTTGTGTGAAGTTTTTTGGTTTTCACTGAGTGTGAGAAAGTCTGAAATCAATCGTTAACTTCGGGTCATGGGAAAGGACATATTAGAAGTAGGCATACATTATATTAGTAATACATGTAAGTGTTAGTAGCATTAAACTGAAACGGGACAACTATGTGGCCTAACTGTGATCATTATCCTTACCTTCTCAAAAAGACATTAGGTTTGGCGTCAAGGTTTAGCTACTACATTTCTCTTTCTAGCAATCAGTAGTATCTTAAACTAAATATTTTTTAAATAATGCATTACATGAGACACACCACTTCTACGATAACTGTTACAAATGGTCCATGAATAGAACCTCAAAGGTAGTCAAAAGCCTATGTTCCCACAATTGTCACCATAAACTGTTGTTTTGACATACAAATGTCTATTCTTCCCATACAATTGTCGATGCTCGCCGTAGCCGCCTACGCTTTGTCTACGACGCTACGGTGCTACGCCGCTACGGATCTCGTAGCAGATGCCTATTGTTTGTAAATCTTGAGGATTTGGGCAAAAGTGGCTGACTGAGGAATATTGTTGCTTGCACGAACATTTAGAGGGAGATAACAGACAGCTATCCATTTTGTTTCGTCCAACTTTCTACCAACAGCTAGAAGAAAAAATACTCAAACTAATATGGTCGTGTACTTTGCATGTTGTTGTACATATTTTAGGTATGATACTCCCCCCATGCGCGAACTCTTAGAATAATTTGATATATCTTGGAAATAGTTAAGAGGATAGACTTTTTATCTGAGAGACTGAAATAAGTCACTCAGAACAGAAAACCTTTTGTTACATAATATAATTTACAAATACCATTTTTATAGTATCGATTTAAAACCTCTCCTTCCTAAAGTACCCCCTACAAACGAGCGTGCCAACCGCGGCGTTCCACCCGCCGGCTTACGACATCATCCGAGCACCCACGTAGCGAAGATCATTATCTGCCACGAGAAAGTTGGGAGGAATCTAGTTAGAACCCGTCCCTCCCCGTCCCGCCCCACCCCGCGCCCCCTACAAGCCTTAACTTGTTATAACCAGTTTAAGCCAGTTCAGTTTAGTTGGGCACCTGCGATACAAGGCAAACTCCATGGTTTGTCTTGTGTGTTGATTGTTGGCCAGTCCTTGTTTTGAATGTTTCTGTGTGTGTGGGAGTTTTTAATTGATGGTATTTTGTGTGGAGTTCCTTGGTTTGGTAGTTCCAGGCAGTAGCATGAGACGACATTGTTCATCCATGATACAATTATGTCTGGACCCTTGAATTGGTTTCGGTGTTCCATCTCAAATTGTTTTCAAATTAATACAATCTCAGTTTACCACAAAAACAAAAAACCTTCCTAAGCAATGGTCTCTTTGCGAACATGCGTGCTTTTTACTCCCTGCTTCATCATCTTGAGTGTCACACTTCACATCATTACCTAGAAATAACCGCGCATAAATCATCACAGTTATGGCATAACGTAATCCGTTGATTGCTTTACAGAGTGAAAGAAATGCACTTTGCTACACATATCACTTCATGAAGTTCTCGCTTACTTATTATTCTATTGTTATATTCGCGCAAAAACCACCGCATTTTAACAGTTTTTTCTACTTATATATGTGAGAAATCATCAAATGATCCCACAGAGGTTGCAGCGTGTGGGATTGCTAGGCTTTTACTAACTAAAACCCACCATGTTCCTTCTTAAACCCTTTGTGTACCAGAGGCCGCGGTAACTCTTTCGATCAATCCCGCTGTCCCGCATTTCACCACGCTATAGATTCATACAAAATCACATTTTTACTTTAGGACCCTTTCAAATATAGAACAGACCCCAAAAATATTCCCAAAAATCTTAATAAAACAGTCACCTTCACGTTTGAAGGTCACGCTCCGGTCTGGCATATACTCGTAAAATCTTATTTCGTACAATCCGTCTGGCGCGCTTATCTCTCTCGGCTTAACTGTACCTAACTTGAATTATTAACATAATCTGATTAAGCCTTTTGCGTTATCTTAACGCTGGGTTACGAAGGAGCCTACCAGTTGGATATGTGCCTAGTTTTTATGTGTGTGGGTTTCAGTTTATTTTGTAATTTCAGGGTCTAGTATTTTAGAAATATTTTTTGGATTGGGTTTGGAGTGGATTTTCATTTTGGATTTTTAGCGAATATGTCAGGATATTATAGGAAATCCTCCTCGAACCTGGATGAGAAGCAAGTGCAAAGTAGATAAATAACACCATGGCGTTAAGTCAAAGTTTCATCAAAATCCGCTCAGTACTTTTTTGTAATAAGCATGCAGACATCGAAACTCTCAAGTTTAGTATTAGTTAGTTAGGTAATCATTTTAAAACACCTAAAATTGCCCTAAAAGGCAGCCTATATATAAGCCCAACAGCTACAAAACCACATTTAAAGTCACGTGTATTGCACATCATAAAATGGTTTTGTTTACAAACATGTACATTCAGGAATTCGCTTATTTTTCCCCGAAACCGAATAATTTGAAAGTGAATGGAGGCCGGTTCGATACGAACGCGCCCCAATACTACGCCAGCGTAAAGAAAAAGACTACGCGGTGACTACGACGTAGCTGACGTCACGCTACGCTACGCTCGTAGCAGATCAATGTTTTATTATGATGCGTCGTGTTTTTGGTTTTTATGGAATAAAATGACTTTCATCTGCCTAGCCTTTTTAAAATTATGTTAGGGTTAACTTAAAGTCTGACCGGGTGCAGCTGAGTACCAGTGTGTTGCATGGTTTGACTGCCTATCTGACCTCCTCAACCCAGGCAACTGGATAAAGCCTTTGGTAAGTAAGACTAGTTATCAGACTATTTGGTTTTTGACTACCTGATACGACTGTCAAAGATGTTCAAATGATAGCCGGCACCCACCAATGTAACGTGCTTTCCGAAACACTGTTGGTGTTCCTTTGCTAAATATATAAAAACACATAAGAAATTGTCATTACAAAATAGTCAACCATCCACGGATCGACCCCACCGATCGTTGCTTAACCTTATCATCGACTCATGGAGCTGTAACTTACCCACTCCTCAACAACAACAAATATTAAACAATAATAAAATTCCTTCCCATCATTCGTGAGCAGTTTTCATTAAATCCATCTGCAGATTCCTTGAGAACCGTGCCACGAATACGTCTCCATTATTGCCGGGCTATGCATTCTACCCCACCAGGCTACCAAGACCCCTGCAATGTTCTACTCAAAGGAACATTAGTAGGGAAGATGAGAGGTCTAAGTAATGTGGACGAAGGTAAGCTTCGCTTAAGGTATGTGCGGATTAATGAATAATTTAGCTGAAATACAAGACCACAGTCTTGTGTATTAGTTTGGGATTTATTGCGAATGTGGTGCATTCTGTTTTCGGTGATATCTGTTTAATAAATTCCTTTTCGTGTGTTTAGGTTTGGAATTGGTAATGGTTTACAGTATACGGTAATTCATTTATTACTGTACTTACGATAAAACAGCCTTCATCTTTCTTATAATGTGTTTTTTTTTTAATATACAAAAAAAACGCTTTCTTTGTTAATGATCATGAGCACGCGTTTGACCACTATTTCGCCTGATGGTAAGCATGCTAATCTAAAAGTAACCCATTCACTCTTAAAATCACCCAACATTGATGTATATTTGTCATAAGCACAGTGACATAGTGCATATGTGAAGTGCTACTAACATAGTTTTAAGTTTTTATTTACTAACAATTTTGTATATCATATGTATGCTAGTTTTAAGGTATTTGTCTATGGGCCTTTGATGCCTGAGAATAAAAATGATTTGATTTGATACGAATACAACATAGAGACTTTTATATTAGTCTTAGATTGTATCTTGTAAAATATAAATAGAGACAAAAACATGACCGTACACCCAAGGGTAACGCCTTATCTAACTCACATACTATTTCTTTAAAATATCTATTCTAGTAAAATTAAATTCTCCCAGTATGTATGTAACACGATACCATAAACTCTTACATCGTTCACGCCTGCGTGCGATGCGTGCGACCCGCTTGCGTACCAAGCGTAAACGCTTAGGGTCATCTTCCTTTCAAATGCGTAAATATTCCTTCGATATGCCGCGTACTTTTTGCTTATTTTACTTTACAGTATATACTAAAAAAATATATATTTATACAAGCTTCCGTCAGCGGTTTCACCCGCGTCCCGAGATAACTGCTTCCATTAATCTAAACTAACGAGTTATAGGCAGTGTAGCTCACACGAATGTCTTTTATATGTATATAGAGAGAGAGAGAGAGATAATAGATATACGATGTGTTACTTACGTCGTCCTCGCCTCATGGCACACATGGTAGGTTACGTCTTACTTCTAATGCGTTCCTTCTATATACCGCGTACTTTCTGCTAGTTTTAGACAATTGATTAACTTATAAATTAACAGAAAGTTTTATTGTTATAGTAGATATACGTCGTGTTACTTACGTCGTTCACGCCTCATGACACAGTTGCGTGCGCTGCGTGCGACCTTATTGCGTGTATAGCGTGAACGCGTAGGGTTGTCTTAACTCGGCGTATTTTTAACTATAGATACAAATAACTATCGCTTACTGTATGCGCTTGCTTGGGCGTGAAGTGCGTGGGTTGTATCTTTGAGGAGTGTTTTAAGTGTGGGGAAAAATGGTCCTTATGTTTATTGGGTGATGGTTCGTTTTTGGATGTGATAGGGTCCGTATTGTACAGTACATGTATTTAATACGTTTAATATCATATTACAATTGCCTTAAAATACCATAAATATGATGGATGCGAGCTGCTCAAAGCTGAGATAGTTAGTATTCACTGGCTACGTTCATCACTGGACTGCAGCTGATAGATTTGATTATAACCATAAAAACGTAAGTTAACTATAACATAAGACTTTCAACATAACTTACTTAATATAACAATATAAGAAACTTACACTACGGCACACGAATCGTCCGCGACTTGTTTCGCTGGCTATCACTTGGCCGGCCAATCTCAACCTTACTCTCCATATATTAATACATATCTATTCTGAATCACACAAACCCACTACATACTTAGTTGCCAATACCTACCACAATAAACCAAAGCGAGACGCAATAAAACGTCAAGCGCTTTAAGCGCTGCAATAAAATCGTCGGTAAACTTAAATACCTGTAAGCTGAGCGGTTATCGCTCGATCAAGCGATAGTCAAACTACGCACGTAAAGGATGTCGCACGCACATGTGCACACAAAGTGCTTATCTGAATACCGCCTTAGGCGCCAAGCCGGAATTTGTGTGGTATTCGTCATAGGAGACAGCGAACTGATACCGTTTTTATGTGGCTGAAGATGGATCACGCTTATGTTAAGCCTAATCGCTCTTGACTGATACTTAATATTAATAAGGTACTTAAATGTAATTATCTTTTGCTCTTGATGTCCATTTCTATCTCATTTGTAAAAGGTCTTGCTTCTAGTAGGGCATGCAGCGCTTTGGCTAGTGTCCCCGAATAAACTGCTTCGTGTACCCGGGTCAAAAGTACTCCATATTGCAGTTTGTGGGGGCTCTAAGCTAGGTTTCACTGGTGTGCGGCAATGTGTGGCACTGAGATGTACCAAATTACGTGCGAAAATTTCTTAAAAACTTTGCTAAATTGCTAGGTTTGTCCGAGAACACATGCTTGCAGTTGATTTACATATATATGGTATATTAATTTATTTACAAATATTCGTTGGGTTCGTACTAATTTTGAAGGCAATTCACAACCTATTTTGTAAAGAGATCCCTTCCTTTGGAAGAATCCTATTTTGAGCATAGGCCCGTTATACTTATTTTGGTTGTCTGAGAACAACAATGAATGCTTTATTATAACCGCTTCTCGCTTATAACTTGAAAACACAAGAAGTAATTTGCACGCGGCGATTGTAAAGTATCGTTATGGTGATTACATTGTTACTAATTCCGGCTGTGTATCTAAGTCATTTGGAGTTAGTACCGTCGCTTCGGGCGCCTGAAAGTAACTAAATAGATTATGTTAGGTACTGTTTGAGATACGTGCCGGATATAACATTTTAGGTGTGTTGTTTTACAAGGAAGAAAATACATAAAGATAAGGATACGATGAAATCTTATATGAGCAATTAGACGCTTGACGCTTTCGTTGATTTCGTATTGCATTACATAAAAAAGCTAATTCAATTACTATAAGGTGCCAACACATCTCGAAGATACTTATTTACCAAATCGAGAAGGTTGTGATGATAAAATCGTATTAAATAATTTGGTATGAATTGTCTTTCTTTTGAACTTTCATAATTATTATAAAAATACCCATTTAAATATCATGAATATTCGATCGAAATCCAGGTGTTTTCAGTACATTTAAAGAATTCTCTCGTGCCAAAATGTTACACCACAATAATTGATGTGTAACTACCATTTACCATTCAAAGTAATTTGACTTATTTTCCACATTAAAACCTAGCTATATATATTTCTAGTACCAACATAAAATACACCAGCTGTAACTTGAAAATGCACTACAAGTACAGACAACATTTGAGCAGCGGGTGCAAGACGATTTGCAGCAGGAAATGAACTCGAACAGAGGAGGGAGGGGCCCTCGGGTCTCTGTCTGTCTTTATGCAGAGTGCACTTATATGTAGTTTACTTATATGACGGAGCTATACTTCTGTATGCACTTAGCTAAATATAATCTTGATAAAACATATTATTTAAAACTCTGTTTAAATAAAATACGGCTAAAAAACCAATCCACATACCTATATACAATAATAACAAATAGTTAATCAATTGATGAATAGTTTTTTTTTTTATCTACACTCAAAAGGAATAGGTATAGGTACTCGACGTACCAACTTGCACGGGTCTACAACAACAAAGCAGATCAATTTCTTGAGCAAGTAAAATGTAAGTTATTAGAGGACTAAAAAAGGTCGAACTTTTAGGGAAATTTTTTATTTACATTAAATTACGTATATTACCTATAATATAAAATTAAAAACCTCCATCTTTAATAATAACACTTAATTTTCTTTACACATATGGTCTCACATTTTGACCTACATTTCATCTTTTTCCACAACACAAAGATTGATACTTGCCTACATCTGAAACACGTAATTCCTAAGTACCTAAACATATAGTAAATTACAAATCAAAGCCATGTTTGAGTGCAACGGAACGCTGCACAAACATTTGCTGTAAACGCTAAGTACGTCTCAAATTGTAGACAAATACGCTTGCATGTTAGTGAAAAGGACTTGTAGAATGGTTTACTTGGTGGGTTTTAAGATGCTGGGAAATACTATAGTAATATAGATTTAAATGATCGTTAGTCTTAAAACGATTATCATGAATGCATGTAATTGTGTGTGCCTTTCGTACTTTCTCGCCAAAACTACAGATAGATTTAAATTTTATTTGGTAAACAGGTATTCTAAAGCCTGAGAAAGGAGATGGCTACTTTTTAGCGGGAAGTTGTGCTCCGAGGATCATGAGTCATCTCGCTAGAGATAAAAATCATTCTTAAGATTTGGATCTGAACATATAACTGAAATTATCAATTGCCTTCTTACTATAGGTACGTAACCGTCACAATAAGTTCAAAAACGATTAAAAATATTCTCCCTACATCCAGACAGACCATTAAATTCCCACAGGATGAGATGCGTATAAGAATCCCACGACACTGGTATAAAACACTAAAATGGCTCAGGGTCAAAAAGACCAACAGTTCAAATCTCGCATATTCTAACAAGGGGATGCTGCATCGAACTTAATGTATGCACACACCTTTCTATTTCACCAACTTATATCCACCCTTCAGAAAACAAAAAACATACGAATTGCAACCCTATGTAGTTGTCATAAGGGACGAGTATTCTAGCAGGGGTTGTCAGCAATTAAGTTTGCCTCTTACTCAGCACCCTTAATTTGTCCGGTAATAACCAGTTTCTGCACAATAGTAAGGCCTATTAACATAACTCCTTGACCGGATACAACCGGACACTTATTAATATTTATAATAATGTTCGACTGTTGGATTTTTTGAGTTCATCTCTTAGTTGTTTGAGTGATGCTGGAGAGGTGACATCGTGACTAACATGTTTGGTTTTAACATGTTGCTTAAATACCCTGATACTGGGTAAGTTTTAATTTTCCTTCTTTCATTTAATCTACTTTATTATCTGTCATAACTTTGCCTATTTTTTGTAACCCAAAATAATTACATTTTAAGTACAAAAACTTCTAAATAATTTTCAAACCAGTATAGAAAATATGCAATTAAAAAACTACCGCTAGAACCGAAAACAACTGCCCAAATTAAAAATACACCAAGCCTGCCTGCCCATCTTACCCATCAAATTCTTCGATACGTTTCCCAGCACTAAAGTACCAATAAATCGATATACGACGCGAGCCAGCCGGCTCATCACTAATTTACAATTTTATGGCTTGTGGGATCGTGAGGGGGGGGAGGGGGGGGGCAGGTCGCCACTCCATTAGTGGAGTTTGAACCCCCCGCGCGGACCGGTTAACCCGAAGGGACAGTGGACAGAAAAGTGTTAAGTTTTTTTTGGAAGATTTTCTTGGTTTTCTCTGAGAAAACTTGGTATCAAATACTACTAAAGGTTCACCTTATACCTTTTGGCAGTTAGATGATCAAAGAAATAACTACCAAGTAAATACTTTTTTTTATTTTGCGCCGTGACTCTTTTTATGTCCTGAAACGTCCAATTTAATACTTACGAACCTGATCGGTACTTATAGCATAAGATTAATCGTATATTCAAAAACATTCTAGGCTCGTGTTTAATTGTTCTAATAGTAGTAACTTTTAAATAAATAGATTTGTTCCTAATAACAATTTCATGAAAGACATTTGCCGTTCAACTAAAGCAGTATAATTTAAGCATCAATCCATCAATAATACAACAAAACAAAATCCAAAATTACCAAAAACCCTTATTAATTTGCCCACCGTACAATTTCACGCCTCCCGACAAGAAACGCGTGCAAAGGAGAAAGGACAAAACTGAGACGGGGCAGAGAGGGAGATCTTAAAGATACGTCGCCATGGCAACCCGTAAACACGCACACACCCACAGCTTAACGATAGTTCGCACCCACACAGCGGCGCGCGTAGGTATTAGGAGAATTCGACCCTACCCCGAAGTTTCAGTTATTAAGCAAATGCTTTGTAAACATTCTGGGTGGGCACCTTTACTTTTCGTACTATAAATAGGTTGGGTAGGGCTTACGGCCTCAATTAACTAAATGTATGTAAAGTTGTTTTGTTCAAATCTAGACGGCACATTGAAATTTTATGGTTTGGACTATAGATAGTGTAATCGGTTAGTGGAAAACTTCATGATATAAAAAAAAAAACCGATGCTCGAGTATGATTTGGCCACCGATTCGTATATCTGTAAAATTACATAATTATTATTAATGTTTTTCAGATATTTTAGATCTACATATAAAAGACAGCTCTTTATAAAAAACAGGCAATAGAATTTATTAATGTATGTGGCAATAAAATAATTAATAAATGATGCTTTTACTTTGATGCGCTTAATTCACCAAATTCACCATATCAAATATCATTTCCCGAAATATGGTGTAACTTTAACCTCGACGTTTAATAGTAACTTTAATGTCAAAATATTATAGAATAATTAATTAATTTTTACCAAACCTTTAATAGTAAAATATTTTTGTGTGAAATTAAACGGAACTGATAAAAATACAAACTTTTACCCAAAACACGATCGATTAGGGTAAAACTACAGGCGCTTGGAAACTAGAAACAAATTACCATGGCTACCAACGACTTCTCTTCCACGAAACGTTCTAAGAACTAATAATGACTACACTCAATCATGCTACTATAAAATACTACGTGTTTCCCTTGGTTTTTCCCGTATCTGAAGCTACAATTTCGCGTTACTTTGTCCATAATATCCAGATTGAATTTAACATTATGTCGAGAAGAAAGCTTAACAGACCAGTAGACCGTTGAATGTCAATTGAATGTCAATTTGCTCTGAGGTAATAATTTTTCTTTTGGGATAGAAAGTACTCATACCTATTTTTTGTTTTTTTCTTATGTTTTATACATTATGATTTGTTACTGCAAACTTGTATTAGCAAGGGGAAGACTAAAAAGCCGAAAGTCGCTATGACTAAAAATAATGTTACTTGTGAGATAAATACAAAAAGAATAGTATGAAAAAAGAAAACATGATGCGTCGATGCAATACAAAAGAGAGATAAGGACAGGATCATGATAATGATGACTGTTAACTAGTAAAAGTCGTGAACCTCAGCTATTTAACGTAAAAATATTCAATCACGTCTATGATATGTCTCAATGGTTCGTGTATAGATACATACTGAAACCCTGACACAATTCTACATAAAAAAACCTATTAAACTAAACTCTAAACTATAAAGTAAAGTGATAAACAAAGTGTTTCTTAAACCTGTACATATTTAGCGAGCGTTGTACATTTATTTGCGCGCGGGAACTGACCGACAATTTGCCGCAGCCACTAACGACTTTACTTAGCCAGTTCTGCACTACAACTAATAATGATTAGGTTACACTACTGCTCATACTTTTGATGGAAATACGGGTTAATATTGAAAGCGGTTTATTGGGAATAGATGTTTAAGAACAACGATTTTTATTAGTAACAAAAAAGAGGCTAGGCAGATGATGATCTACTCAATATTCAATTCTTTATTAGTATTCCATATGTTATACAGGTACAAAGAAAAATCTACGTATTCATCCAGCCTGATCTTACCTAGAAAAGATTTTAACGTTTAAAGTATTATGTAGACCATAAAATGGCACGAATAAATATGATTTATATCACCTTCTTTCAAATTCCTATTAACTGAATAGAAACTTAAAATGGTTTTTATTTAAAAAAAAGCAAAACAAATGAATTGATTTTACAAATAATTTATCGGTGACCTTTATTTCAAATGTACCTAGTATATAAACCTGTACAATAACATAAGCATATACCTAGACATGTTAACAAAATATTACACCACAAAATCAGTCTCAAAAAACAACACAACATAGACACATAGGTACCTCTACATAAAACCCCGTACAAACCTACCTAATAATCATCAAAACATGTCTCTTCAAGGACTCAACCCCAAACTACCGTCCTCCCTCCCCCTTAATAAGTTCCCATCGACCTGCCGGGGCTTAAGGCTCCTTAAACCCCCTTTCCCCCCTAAGACATATTTCATCGGAACTCTTAACTGCGGCCCGAACTTTGGCTAATATTTCACCAGCTGAAGTTACAGGGTTGTGTAAGATAGGTATGTACGTTGTATACGTGTTTTGTATTTGTATTTTCGTGTGTAGTATTTTGTTTTTTTGTAGTTGATTGTCATTTGGGTGATCACTGTAATGTGTGATTGTTATCAAATGATTTTAGAATGGATAATGAGAATTTAAAGATCTAGGAAAACTTTGACTTCCTCTAAGTAGTGAGTTTCATAATTGACATTGACTTACAGCTAAACATGAGTAAACTCAACTATCACAGCATCTCGCTATCATTTGCATCTACGTGTATACTTACTCAAGTCAAACAAAGGAATCTTATTTTACCTGCACGTCATAAACGCTTGGCATCTCCGAGACATGACATCACAAGACACAAAAAAGCTTGGTACTGCTATATAATTTTATTTTAGTTATCTTACCTGACTTAAATAAAACGAGCCAGTTCTTCGTTAGAAGTCTGTATATAATCAAACATTTAGCCACTACTTGCTTAAAATAATCGATACACTAATAAATATGAATAGGCGTTATACAGGGCGTATCGAAGCCATGCAAGTTTTAATGAGCGCGCTCCTGTGCAAACACCCTGTGTAAGCTTACAACAACTTGTAGGTACGCACGCACTATTTATTGACGCGGGTTCACTTGTGTTTTATTACACGAATTTCGTATTTAAGATGAGGTCGTATTGAAACAAAAAAAATGGAGGGCGTTTTCCTAATAAATGATAGATTACATTGGATACTTATTTTCAATATTGAATTGTTGTATAGATCCGCATAAAACGAGATATCTATATTTATCTTTATACATACCTACAACGGCTCAGAGACAAACTAAAGTTATCATCATCATCCAATTTTATATTGGATCGGTGCAGGATGTTTTCTTCTTCTATTTGTCTTCAATAAAATATTTACAATCATATTTAACAAAAAATATATTTAACCTGTTAGAGAAACAGCAGGTTCAGTTTTGAAACATAGCAATATAACAAGTATAATAATGTCCACTCTTTTCATTTCATTTCAGAACTATCCCACATATCTACAGTATTAATAACTTCAAAACAAAATAGGTAACCAAAGCTCACCGAATCGCAATAATTTGCTCCTTCACAACAAAGCCTCTGAAATTTAAACAAACATTGATATACGTACTTACGTATACACTCATACATACTCACGTATACACCCATATAACTACGTATACGTTCATAAAACGCGATAGTTTGTAGGCAGGCCGGGAGGGTAGAATTACCACAAGATTGCGTCCATTCTTTAGGGCTCCCGAGACCCTTAACCCTTAGAAGGCAACGGTCTGAATTTGAAACCTTGCGTGAGATAATTTAATTAATTATTCTGATTTCAAGTACGTTGTGTTGGGTTGTCAGTTTGGTGAAAGGAGAGATACGGTGAAATTTGAAACTTAACGGTGTGTTCCTTACAAAATATTCATTTGTAATTTATATTGCATATCAATATAAAGAGGAGAGTTGGTTTTCTTCAACGCGCTAGGCTCAAAAACCACTGATCAGATTTAAAAACTTTTTATATTATATACCTTTAGCCACTCATAAATTAAAAAAAGAAACTTTCTTTTTCTTTCATTCAACCAATCCGAACGCCTATGTATCGAAACATTCAAGAAAATTTTCCACATTTTTTCACAAGTAGGCCAACAAAAGTTGTGTGGGGTCGGTTGTACCGTCACGGGCGAGTGAAGGTTGGACTCAGGAACACTCAAGGAAATTGGGTCATTTGTCCTTTCTCCCTTTGAACACTTTGTTTATGCAGGATTGGGTTTGGGTAGTGGGAGTGTGATTTGAAAACTGAAACGGCCTTGAATGGGAACGATAAGGACTGAGGACATGGTGTTAGTTTTGATTTTGGATAATTTGAGCGTAAGATTGAATAAAGAAGTTTGGCTTTGTTGAGGAGACTGAATTCTTTTGTTGAAATTATCAAAATTAGATGAATGAACCAGTTAGCAATAAGCATTAAGTCTTAGTCGATAAAGCCAATGGTATGGTTTTATATTGCAAAAGACGTTTGATAATTTAGATGTTTTTTAGGAGTATAAAACACAAAACATTAAGTCAATTTTAATTGGTAGAAGTTGTAACCCTCAGTACTTTTTTTTGCATAGAATATTTGTTTGAAAACTCCTTATATCATCATGTTTATCAAATATAAGCTACGTGATAAGTAACTACAGAAAATCAGACATATACCCATCATTTTACAGCAAAACACGACTAATAGTTTCAATATTAAACTAGAGGTACAAAATCATCCTACCCTCTCAACTATCGACCCAAACATGGCGAACTCATCTTAACACACACACACACACACAAAATACATACTCATCATCCAATTTAATAATGTTCTTAGCACCCCCAAGTTTCTGGGGCCCTCGTGATCAGTTCTTACCCCCCGGGGGGTGGGCCCCGCCTTAAAATTGAGCCGGGGGGCCCACCCCTTGATATTAGTTCCCACCGTCAATCTAATCTTAGGGCCCATCTGTGAGGTTGCTTATTTTAATGGCCCAAGGAATTTGCGCGACGTTTTGTATTTCGAAATGGGTTGTACGATTTTGGGACGTATGTCTTTGTGGTTTGGGTGTTTTTTGAATAGGGGAACATTATACTTAGTTTGTTGATAACTTTGGAAAAATATAGAGATAAAAGACGGACAACAAAAGTACAATTTTGTTTTTTTACCGAAAGTTAATATTTGTTTGTTAGGTATGTGCAAAATAGATATTTTACTAAATTGTAACTTATGCCTACACGTGTAACTATAACTTAGTTAGGTGATTTAGAAATAGTTACTAACTGTAAACAATTAAAATGATATACAGAAACTAATAATATAATTTGTGAAAGAGCAGTAGCTTTAGCAATTAATTAGCGAGAGTTTTTGTACTGTTTATTTGTATTTAGTAAATAGGTAATCATTTCAAGATATGGCATCTTACTAATTGTAAACAGTTTTTTTGCCCTTGTTATACATAGTTATTGATGTGTTGAAGAAAATGAACTATTACAGAGAACTTCCTGAAACGAATTTGAAAGTAGACTGAGATGTCTACATTAGTAGGTATATCAGTTTCATATAATAACCTTAATATTTGTACCTATAATGCTACTTCTTTTATTATTTATTAACTTTTAGCCCCGTTCACCCTCGCTATACATAAATAAGTCCAAGTCTTCATGTACTGGCACATAACTAACTTACTTCATACAAGCTATTATATTCTCACTCGCGGTTACCGTATAGCCAACTATAATATTACTTCACAACTTTCGCTTAGGCTACGACCATACAACCGAATAATAACCAGCACTAAAGATATAAAAAAAAGGTTTTCAAGAAAGAGTTTGTATTCCAAAACGTTACGACGGTACGGTACGGGTCCGAAACTTCCAAATTCAAAACATTTACGAAACACACTTCAATTTAGAGTTGTAAAGAGGCATCTCATCAAGCAACTGAGAAGGTTACGAACAAAAGGCGGGCCCAGTGCGAAATTTAAATCCTACCCGCAGCTGCGGAATAGAACGGACCTTAGAAACAAACAAATCGTCCCTTACCCCCTCCTCCCCACCCCTCGCAGGGCGAAACAGGAATGGCCGCCTTATACGACCACATCTTACAGGCCCCAATTCCTACTTCCTTTCCATTACACAGCCAGCGCTGACTAAACATAATCGCCGAACTTCCTTACGACTCTACCCTTCCGGCCAACTGCTCGCAAAAGTAACACAACCCAAATCAAACTTTAATGCATAACAAACAGAGTCGATTATATTCGAGTCCGTTTAAAATTCGACTATCGATATCGATCGTACGAATTTGAACTAAGAGTAGTGCGTCTTAGAGGCTATATTCGCGCGCTCGCCTCGCCATTTCCAATTTTCCTCGAACGACCGCTGAAGCACCCGAGTTAAGAACATCCCCGAACAAGTTGTGCTGTTAGCTGGGAACGTTTGAATAGTTTTCGTTGTCGAAACTTGTTCTCTCGGTTGTTTCGGGTGTATTTCTTACACAAAAGATGGGGGCGAGGGGGGGTAGGGTCATGATAAATGGCACAATATTAATACTCGGGTCGGGCGCTGTATAGTTTTATGATCTTGGTTGGGTATAGTAATATAAATCTGCTTTTCCGGGCCGGTACTCTTCGCTAATGTTTTAGTTCAGTACCTAGCTATCCCTACTGGAATATTTAAGTGCCTAACAGTTAATAGTTTCTATTATCGTAACGAGTACATGCTCGCTTTATATACTTACTATGATAATAAAGAATATTAGTTGTTTATTACTTTGTTATGATTTTAATGAGGGATATGTTATCTTTGTTGAACAGCTGTTACCCTTATTTACATATTCAGGGCTCTTCTTAGCTAGCGCCGTAAATATGAATTCTAAAATTAATTCTTCACCTTCATTTCAGACCGACTACAGGTTCACTTTATACGCCATTGAAATTACTGACTCAATAGTTAAATCTTCATTATCATCAGCCCTTTTTTCCCACTGCGGGGCACAAGCATCTGCTCACATAGAGAAGTATGAACGAAATGACCACCCTTGTATTATTTATGATTTACGTATTTAAAGTCCAGTTTTCACCTTTACTGAGTCAGCATCTCATAATCACCGCGCTAGCCTTTAAAACCTATTTTTCATCTTTACTTGCTTATTGGTATCCAAGATATACTGAGAAAGTAATACTTAGATAGACTTTGAAACGGTTAGATATGGTGTGAAGGCTTGCTCACCCTCAGATAACTGTAGCTGTTATACTGATTGATTGCGCCGCCTGACCTACAAACTGACACTAGAACTAGAAGCTCTCTAGATTGACGAGTCTTATCTGTTAGGCTGTTGATTCAGTGTAAGAGAAGGAAGTAACAAGATAAAAAACTAAAAGTATATGACATTTCTTTGTTTTGTAGTCTTTAAACGGCGCCTTAAGCATTCTTGTTCTACGTGTATCTTTGATCATCGGTTGTGTAAACCAAATACCAATTTTATCAATCTGGAATTGAAAACACAATCTTAAAAATTGTTTGTTTTTTTGTTATGCACCTCAACGAAATAAATAAAGTAAATAAGACTGTAAATAATAATCAGTTGGTCAGATTCCATTACAAGACAATTTTTCAACCCGAAAAAATATATGAACTAATCAACATGCTCTAGACATCTCAAAAAAGCTTCTCCTTAAATCTTCCTCTTTATATTAAAAACCCAAAATATCAAAAAAACAGTCTTACTATCCTACAAAACTAGAACTAAAAGCAATCAGACAAAACTTAGTGTTACCCGCCTTATCGCGACTGTAGAACAATATTCATAAAGTGAGCGGCGTCGTCGACTGGATTTTATTACAGGCGCTCCTACCGAGTGGACTGCCGTAAACCATGTAATATAGCGGGAATAAACCACTGGGCAGTTGTATGCAACCTTTGGATGGAAATAGTAGTCACTGTTACGAGATTTTGTAAAAAAACACGCTTTCAAAGTCAAATGTTTTTATTTCAAATAGGCCTCTGCAGACTCATGAAACGTCACACTAGTTGCACGGTTCCAAAAAGATGGTGTCGTGAAGAAGAGCCGGCAAGAACTCCATGGACACTCAAACAAATACACCATTATTCTGCACGGTTATTAACCGACTTCAAAAAAGTCGTCTCAATTCCACCGCGTGTATAGTTGTTTTTTTTTTTGTAAATAAACTTTTCAAAGTCATGTCAAACCATAAAAATTTGAAACGGAATGCTTTTTTTAGATAGTTTTGTCATAAAATAAATTCAGTTAACCTGCAGATATTTTCCTTCTTCCTTAATGACCTGTATAAAGATGTTTTTTCCTGTAAAGTAAATATCGAAATACATAAACATTAACAAAACCATGTAACCATTTTGCTTGCTCACTATTTCAACTTAACTTACAACGGTACCCAAAGGTTGTCAGCACCCGCTATTGATCGTATTCTCCACGGAAGATGCTGCTCGCTTTCTACTCAACGATTAAGTCTAATTGTGCCTAAATTTATCGTCTACACTCTGCTATTATAGTATGATATCTCTTATTTATCGCACGCAATTTGCTCGCTACAAATATTAAGATTATTTATTGGATAAGTTTGTAATGAACGGGCGACGGTTTGGCTAGTTAGCGAGTTCCTAGATTCGGTGGCTACTCGACATTTGGTTGATATACGAAGTTGCTTATTTATTAGATATGCAGTAGTATATCTTCTGAGCATTGTTGGGTAAAATACATTGTTTGTTTGAGTAACTATACTGATGAAAAACGATGTTAAACGTATCGTATTAAACTCGTAATATTTTTCTACATGATCTTTCCCAAATCTTCAAATTGATGACATGAGAAACTGTTCAGATGAAATCTGTTAAAATCATTTTTATCCCACGATATCAATAAAATAGTAACAGGTTTATAATACACGTTTTTAACCCTTCCCTACGCACTGGTTGCTGTGATCTCTGGGTCAAAATAGTCACTTAGAGGTCAGACTAACGGTTAAAAATTGTAATAGTCAAAATGTACCTACTACATAAAAGCATTATTATGACTATTATTTAATCGAAGATTTTGCAATCTCCAGAAACCTTCTATCCGAAGAATATGTTGGACGTTTTGGCAACTTCTGCGAAGCAGATATGTCAAACCGCCATTTTTAATCTCAGATAGAAGTTAACTGATGACTGAAAATTTTACCCTAAATAAATTAAACCAATTTAAAATTATTAGGTTCAAGAAAATACTAAAGTTTGATGACGTAAACGTTTCCCTTTCTCAAATATCTGAGCAAGCATTTCTAACCCTTCACAAGGCTACTGGTTGCTATGACCCCTGGGTCGCGGTTGTGACCCGTGGTCGCGGCAACCCTGCCTGCTGTTTGATGGTCACTAGCCACGGTATTATGGAAAATAACCACTTTAAAATTACTAAAAATTCTTAAGTTAAGAAATCTTCGTCAACCTATCTTAGAGGTCAATCAATTTTATTAATTGTAGGTACCATTACACGTCCTGGAATAAATATGTAGGAAAACGACAGAAAATACGAACAAAATAAATCTTGCCGCTATTTTTATAGATCATGCCGCTACTTTATATTATATTAGAAATCTTCATGCTCAATGTTCGTGTAATAATTACTAATACCAACTATCTCGCCATCTCTGTGCCATATTTTGCTACAGTTTTATAAGTTTGAAAACAACAATATTCCTAAAAATAATGACAATAGTATCAAAATACTATGCATTAATTACTAATGTGTATTGATGTTAAAAACAAATCGCCTATACAAAAACTCTTAAACTTTTTCATCAATGAGTTGTATTATATCCATACATACATTTTTAACCCTTCACGCGCTGGCCGGTTGCTGTGACCCGCGGGTCGCGGCTTTGACCTGGGTCAGCTTGCCTTGACGGTTGACGGACGTTTCTCACGACGTACTATCATGAACAAGTGAATTAAAATACTTTTTTTGTAAGTAGTTAAAATTACGAAAAAAAAATGAAAGAAAAAACGCTTTTTAATATGATTTAATTAGTCAAAAGTTATAAACCATAACGCTACTATAGTCACTTTTCACGAGAAGACGTTTTATACGTAGATGCAGCATTAAACACTAAATCCGTGATTTTAGATAGGTAATATTTTTCAATGCGATGTTCAACATTTTGTAATTTTACTATGTCGCATGTGGCATACCTCTTTTGGTTAATTAATTTGCTCTAAATCAAAGAGTAATCTATAAATGGTATAAAATTAATTGTTAACAAGTTGATTGCACTTCAATCATTGAAACTCCATTCTCGGTTCTCCAACTTAATATGCAAGACTTTATTCAAGAATGTCTCTTAACAGATGCAACGTTAATTTAATTCCATATCAAAACCATTCCCACGAAAACGTAAAGAAAACACGTTTTAACACAGAAAATCTTACTCCATACACACATACATACTTACATACAAGCTCATCTCCGTGGCCAGTAGTGACCCCGGGTCACGGAGACCCCACATCTCTGCATTTCTCACGACGCCGCAGCATTCAAAGGGTTGATTCTCATACAACCCGTTCTTACAACTTTATGGAGATACACTTTTGAAAATTGAATCTTTTTATACTTCATCTTGTGGGATAAAATCTTTATTCGTTATCGTCGTTATTAGTATCTTATTTCAATATCATAAGCAATAATGTAATTTCAATACAATCTATACGTTTGTGTGAAATATCTTGCTTGAACGTGTTTATCTTTCAGTAGTGTTGTTTTTAATTCTTATAACAATTAATCAATGTTTTTATCATTAATAATATTTTGTAAAGTATTCATCCACTTTTACAATAAATGAAAAACTACAGCAGCAGCTACGAACAAAACAAATTTCCACCGTCTTCATTCTCCTTAATAATTATTAGGGTGTTATCTTTAATCCATAGCGGGCAAGGCCAGTGTAGCTATATGTATATAATTAAATTATACGTGGGTCCACTAAGGCCGATAAGACCATGTGGGCGGTGCGAGGGGGGGGGGGTACAACGAAATGTTCGCGCAGGGGTGGGGTGTACGTGAAGACAGCGAACTGAAGACATGCGCGGATGTTTATAGAGCTGGTAGTTGGGAGATGGAGATTTTTGTTTTAGTTTTATTTTACCCTTGAAGAAATTACTATACAATGATGTACTGGGTACACACTAGAGAACTCTGTAGCAAATATCTAATCAGTTCAAAAGATTTGTAAGAAACTACGAAAACGTACCTAACGAGCAATTTTACATCTGGACTGAAAACTCATAAATACTGTGCAAATAAGCCCAAATTTTAGAAACAAATTATTTTTGAATTGTATTTAAAAAAAAAAACATTAATTTTTAGGTCATATTTTATAAACGTAACAAACACGAAATATATTTTAATCTAATTCCAGTTTTTTTTTATCTTATCAACAGTATAAACGTGAATGTTTGTATGTATGAACGTTTGTTCCTCTTCCAAGAGTTGTTTCAAAAAGTTAAAAGTAAAAAGTGCGGAAAGGAGTTGTCTAGGGACGCGGGTGAAACCTAGGGTAGTAGCCAGCTTTAACATAATACAAACGACAAAACGGAAAATATTCCAATTTTCGGTAGCATATAACCCAAATCCTCATTCAGATTATGTTTATAATTTTTATCTGTATACCTAAAATGTAATACAATTATACAAACTTATATGTTCTCTTTTGTTTCAGGTACATAACATTGACATGTGAAGCTTCAAGAAGATTCAAAACACAGCTACCAGACGTCAACACAATGTGACCAACGTATTCTTCAACTAAACCAAAACCATAAGTACCATACAAGATCAACAAGATGCAACTGCAGAAAATCTGAAACCGCCATATTGGATTCTAGAGACATCACAACTACTAAAGGTTTTGTTATTATACCATGTGTGGAGTCCTCCAACAAGCTCAAAAACAATCACGTTTCGAAACATTGTAACCATACTACAATCTCTAACTATAAATTACCATTATAATCTTTAAAAATTACACTAGCGGTATTACCAACTCCATATATCTCCTCCGTGGTCCGGTCGAGCAGAGTCCGGGCGACTTTCGTTAGGGTGAAAGCAGTTTGAAAGTCGGGTCGGTATTGATCGAGTGTCTTGCCCCCCTGCCCCCTCACCCTCCGCGACCCGCCTTCACCCCCGCCAGCGTCCATAAGGAGCGCCCAATTCTAAGGATCGTCTTTAATGTAGAATTAAGGGTAGCTATAGTTAGGTATATGTTGTATGAGAGTGGGTATTTACGTGTATGTGTAGTGAGTTCTTTGGTGATTTTCGTGAAGCCGTTGAATAGAATATGTGGGTAATATGTTTTAGTTTGTTATACATATATGTAGGTGTTTTAGAGTGAGTAGCGATTATAGTAGAGTTGTAGTGACTATTCAACAAATAGAATTACAGTCAGGTAAAATTATTTATGTGTTAATTCCGAAATGCGTTAGGGAAAAACAATGTAACAAAAAGTATTTTCTTTGAAAAGATAGAGGCTTTAAACTTTGACTCGATAAAAGAATAGAAAACTATTTATTTAGAGGATAGCAGCTAAAGAAAGATTTTTTCAAGAAAACTTAGGTAGGTCACAAAATTTAAATATCTTTTATTTTAAATTCCGATATTTGAAAAAAAGAGGTACAAAATAAATTACATTTCTGCTTTCTATATGCATAGACGAAATATAACTTTAAAGGTTTCAGTAAAGTTACAAAGACGTGGGCACATAATTTAATGAAGAAAATTATAGTATCTTTTCATCTGTAATTAATGTAATAACTTTGTCGCCTGTCAAGTATGACCTTGAACAGTTTGTTATCTGTTTTTTTTATGGTTTGCTCTGGTTTAGAACTCCATGAATTATTTAAAGAAAAAAAATTAAGATTTTACTAAATTATCAAAAAAAAGTATTCAGTATTAAGCTGTAATTTTGACCGCTTAAATATGCACGAAATTCTATGTTTTTCTTTTTTAATATAAAATGACTCCAATGTAGACAATGACTACTTATCATAAATAATGACTGGCAACCCACAGCCATCTTACATTACGGGCAACCCTATTAACAGCGACACCTGAGAGGCAGCCCTAGATCGAGGGATGTCACCCAATACGAAGGCTTATTCTGATTTATTTTGAACTAGGGTTTTTTGTAAAATAATTTAATTTAGGTGCAAAAAAATATTCGAGTAGAAAAACTACTTCACTCGTGCTTTGTACGAATAAAGTTCCTTCAATATTTCGTACCTTTAATTGATAAAAATGGTTCTATTGTACTTCGTAAAATTCCAAATATATATACTTACCTACCTGTATTATGTTCAAAATCCAAATGTAAACTTAGATTCTTTGTGCCCGTAAATTAAATTCTAAGAAAATGAGTATCAAAGCTTCAAATGAAAATACCACTAAAAGTGTGGTGGCAATCCAGAAAATTGGAACCATTGCTTTACAATCGCAAGCATAGAAGATAATATTCCGCCACTATTCCCAATACAAAAAACAACTTCAAAATTAGAACGCAAAAACTACCAACCTTCAACAAACAAATAAAAAAAAAAACATAATCGATGAAGCTAACGAGAATACAACCGCTAGCCAGCCAGTACTTTCGTCCGCTCTCGCCTTACATTCTCGACTTGATTAATGTGTGTACCGACCGAGTTAATCACCCACTCGAGATGCCGATGATAACCGCTCGTTTGTGTCAGCTTGTGCTTGAAAAAAGTATAAGATTCTATCTATGGTACTGGTTTCGATTGCTCTGTTCAAATGTTTGCGTTCTGCGTTTGAAATGGGAGTGATTTCATTTGAATGTTTTATTGGGGATGCTTTATGTGGTCAGAGAAAAAGTAGGTTGTTTAACTATTAACTTCAAAGACACAATTAATAGAACGTCGATGTAAATTCTGTACAATACTCAAAGCTGTCTTAGAAAATCGTTTCGACCACCAATCAATTGCTTTCCACAAGATACAATTTTAAATTCAAAGAGAAGTTTAGTATTCTTACAGTCGACATCCTAAGTACTTACCTATCAGATTCAGTATAATATGGGTAACGTAACGAATAAACAAAGAATATACTCCTTAGCCCTAGAGAAACACAAACCACTGACAAATCCATTTTCTGCAAAAAACCTCTGCGTAAAACCTTTAAACAACAAAATTTCATACCCATCAAAAAAATCGAAAACAGTCAACCAAATTTTATATAGGTACATAACGTGTCATGTAACAGCAACTCGTCGTCGGAACATGTCCTCAGCAACTCGCAGCACGTCCGTTGTCCGCCATAATTAATGGTACCACGAACTGGCACTAAGAAGTGCCCGGTGGGCGGCGATCGATATAACCCACACTTTAAGGATGCTTCCTTCTAGAGAAGCGAGGTTGCATTGTGTAACTGCGATTGGTAGCAATTGCTCGTCAGTTGCTTAAACAAAAAAAAATTGAAGTTGGTTCAGGCATCTTACAGGCTTGGGTTACATGGGTAAAATCTGACATTAGACACTGTGAATATATGGTTTAAGTTACATTATAATGATACAGTTTGGCTACAAAACACAATTTAATTCCGCAGCCTTCCTTTAGAGCATTTTTCTTGTTACTTCAAGAACATAATATCGTCGTTTGCGATAACATAACTGCTCTTTTTTGAAGCAAAAAGACCTTTAAAATGGGCAAGAATACAAACATAATAATCATTTCAATAGATTTCTATACCAAAAAACTTAACACTAAATAAGATAGCGACCGTCACACAACAATTGCAAAACAATCGCAGTTCTAAAATACATGCAGACACCAGTTTCGGTTGCGGTACCCCGTGGCCCACCGGGCGTTTCTTCTGGCGTTCCTTACGTACCTCCTACCTCCCGACCAGGGTAACCTGACCTCTGCAACTCCGGCCAAACTTACCGTATTTGTCCTGTGTAGGTACTCGGCAGGTTGGTCGCTTAGGATAGACTCAGGATAGACTGGCTTCCTTAAATAAGAAATAAAAGGCTGTAGTGTCAATCAATGCAAGATGTTGATATTCCACGCATTAGGCTAATTAATTCTTCAGGCTTTTCATGAAAACCCCATGCAAATCCATGTAGCATTGTTTGAGCTTATTACGAACAGTCAGACAGTCAATTTTTTGGACTTAGCTTTGAAATACATAATTTGTTATAGGTATCAAAGTAACAATTCTTTAAAAAGATGATTCTTTAAAGGACTTTTATATTTCTTTATGGGGTTTTAAGTAAATACAAAAAGGGGTCCAGAAACGTACGTAAAAAAAAATTACGTCACGTAATGTCATTTCTCCCGCCGAAAGTCGGCCATATTGTCGATGGTCTGCGATGAGCATAAAGCGACACAAAGGCCAGGTTACACTAGCTGCTCTATGTTCCTTAGTGGGTTGGGGTGTATGTGCTAACTTTAAGACAGTTAGAGGGGTCGCAATCAGAACTAGCGGCGCTTTTCATTAGAACAAACGTTATCTCCATACTTGTACGTGTTTTGTAAAGTATTGTTTTGCGCCAGTTTGATCATTTTGGTCATATAAATTAGACTTTATTATACTATATTCTGGCACTATATTTTTTACATAAATGGTAAAAATTAAATTTGCATAACCGATTTTTAAAAATGTTAATTTTCAAAATCATAATCAAATCGTTACTCATCTTGCAGATTCTTAATAAAATATGTTCACGCTTGATCTGCCACACAGGGCATAACTACAAATTAGAAAATATTTGAAATTAAAATCGTCATCGGACTAGCCTTTTCCTACCTCTATTTTATAATTTAGGTGAGATCCTAAATTAATCAAATAGAACAAAAAATATAAATATGTTTTGAACCATTTCTTACTTAGGTACAAGGATGCATTTATTACACATATCTTTCACTATATATTTCTACGATAACACAGAAAACAAAAAATATGTGTAGAATTTCTTAAACCCCATATTCGAGTCACGTGCTGTCGAACCCGTTTATATGTTCCGTGCGAGAATTAAAGAAGTGCAGCGGTGGAGGGTTGAATGCTAATGTGAGCCTTAATCGAGCCGCCATTACCGGGTTTATTAGAAAAAAATATGTCAATTTAATGTGTCTATGGTTAAAGATGGATATGGTAAAAAAGAGGTGTTTGAGAATAGTTGAAAAGTTGTGGATTACGTAAAGTAAATGAAAAGAAGTTACAAGTTAAGAACATATTTAATTAAGTAGATACGTATTATGTACATATAAAAATTAAATGCCTGTTGCGATTTATTTTACATTCTTAAAATAATACCTCCTATAAAATCGCGGTCCAGACACTGGGATTCTTTTAAATAAAAGAATTCGTAGAACATTTGTAAAAATCCTTTACAAAGCCACACGAGAAAATTATTTTCATAACAAAAGACATTCCTTTCCTACTTTGTTTCTTATCCAGGGACATTTACTTACTATGTTTGTGGTTACGGAAACTTTGTTATTATTTTAGATATACTTATCGAAATATTAACTTATATTACCTAATTATATGGAATTCGGATCTATAAGTAAGTGACTTACCTGATAAAATAAGTAATCCTACGAGATCGCTAATCATATTATATATTGCTTGTGTTACAAATCCCCTTTTCACAACTTATATCTAGAAAAGTCGTTCGGAAAATGAGTTTTTCCAATATCTTTCAAACCTAACCTTCTTGCTATATTAAAACTAAAATCTACATTCTAAACCCAAAGAGGTTACCCTAAGTGAAACGTCAATCCAAACAAAAATAACTGGCCACTATGAAAGTAAAAAGTAAAGAATTTAAAGAACGAACCACGAAATGTCTTTTAAAAATAAAAGAGAAGTTTACACTGGTCCGTGAGTGAGTCGCTTCACACTAGGTACTGAAAAATTATTTTCAACACATTCCTAGCTCAGGGCTGGCGAAACGACATTTTTGAAAAAAAATCTTAACATTTTATGGATGGTTCTGACGAATCAATGAGTAAAATAATGAGATTGATGGACTTATCTATCAATCAAATTATGGCAAATAAGGCCTATATAATAGGTATTGATAAATTAATGTGATCAGAAGTTATGAATAAAAAAATAATAAGCATAACATTGCAAAAGTTAAAGTGATTTACTTTTTTTGCAATATTCGTAAAGATAAAGTGATTTGCCAAAAAAAATAGGTACAATTTAATATAAGTCTAGATTGAAATTGAAAGTTGTTTGAGTCTACTTAGTTTACATCGGTGCGTTAAAGCCTAAAATCTAAAGTAATTTGCAAAATTACTTTGCAGTTTTGTACAAGGTTTAAATATCAATTAAGTTCTCTACCAGACCTTTTAATTAACATAGGTATTCGGCTAAGCTTTTAATTTTATTAAAAGACGGGACCCTCCCCAATTCTCAGTTGAGTATTTATTTGGTTCTAGAAGTCTTTTTCTTCATTAATTATTTTTATTCACCATTCTGTAAACTGTTAAAACAGTCGCCATTTAAAAATGGTCCTGTTTTTTTAAATGTCATAGTCAATTCTATTTCATTTAGGTCTTAACAAACACTTAAGAACGTCAAAAATGTAGATAAGTACGATTGATTCTAGTCACCTAATCTTACAAAGTAGCTAATTGAGAAGATCGGGCAAGAAACTCTGTGGTTACTATTTTTAAATACTTTTTTGTGAAAAATCTTTATTCATAAATGGAATAGGGTATTTTAGTCTAGATGAGAAAAAAATTAAAAGTGAATTACAATGATTGTTTAGAGGAAAAGCAATCGGGAAATGTTAGTTTCACTTCGTAAGGTACATAAATATATTTTTTATTGCAGTTTAAAGTTTTTAGGTTTTTTTATCTGTCTTTGAACACTACGAAATGTCGCCGCCATGCTAATGACGTCATTACGGTAGTGTCAGTTAAAATTTTCAATACATAGGGTCATTTCGCCTGTTCGCGTCCATAGCCCAGTTCGCGTCCATTTTGCCGATCTCCTTTTAAAAATCCTCGAAAACAAGTCAATTAACACACTAATCAAACGAAAAGTCATTACCGCTAATACGTTAATGTATAAGAGGCACGCACAGATAGACAAACGTTCTGTGCGTCCAACCAATCTTTTAGAAAAATAATTAGTCTAGGCTCTTCAACAAGAAAGCGAAAACACGCAGAATTTTAGATAAAATTAGTGTGCAGCGGCGTGTTTGATGGTAAGTTTTATATTGTTTTATGTGAATTTTAGGATAGATAGCTATTTCTACAGTTTAATGATGAATAAAAGTATAATGTTTATTATGAATTTGGTAATGTTTTTATATTTAACGAGTAAAATAAGGTGGACGCGAATTACTACATCGAATTTTACGAAACTTCCACTATGCGTCCACAATGGACGCGAACTAAAACTATCCTCTATAATAATAAACCAAATTGCGTCCACTGTTTTCGTTAAATACTTGCTTATAAAAAATAATTAAAACATACTGTTTAATATTAATATATTAAACAGTACATTTTATTAAGATATATACGTGGTTATAATTAAATTATCAACTGATATAAGTAATTTCATTTAAGATAAGTTCTTCCGATACAGGAAAAAAGAAGGAAAAGACAACATACACAGAAGAAGATTTAAATAAAGCGTTAAATGTTATTCGAGAGAAGAATAAATCGATAAAAAATATGCAAAGAATATGCTACCTTGTCTGATAATTTATTGACTCAACAATTCTTTTAGTTGTATGTTTACACAAAATTATTAAATTGTTTTGTTAATTTAATATGAAAGGAAATCGATCTACGGATCGAAAACGCCTGGAAGAGCTACTGGTCCATGAAGGAGAACTCCCTTTATGTCTGAAGCGGAAACTAGTCATGTGTATTCTGCCCATCCTAACCTACGGCGCTCAGACTTGGTCTTTGACAGAATCTCAAAAGTCCAGGCTAAAAGTATGCCAAAGGAGCATGGAGCGTAGCCTGCTCAGCATACGGCTTAGTGACCGGATACCTACGCAACACCATTATCCGGTCCAAGATCCGGGCATAGTAGATTTGGGCAATAAGTCTGCAAAGTTGAAGTCGAATGCACCCGGACAAGTGGGCCAACATCACCACACACTGGATCCCTGAGGATGGAAGGTGACCGAGAGGGAGACTAAGAAAACGCTGGAGAGAAGACTTGGACAGCTTCCTCTCGGACTGGCCACAAATAGCGATGGACCGAGAAAAATGGAAGGCTATGGGGGAGGCCTTTGCCCAGCAGTGGGACAGCATAGGCTAATAAAAAAAAAAAATATGGCCAAAAACTTAGTATAATCAAGGCGGATCTTAAGCATTCCCTGTGATTTAGAGTAAAATTAACAGAATTGATTACTGTTTATTCTTCAAGTTTCAAAATTAATTGCCTAATTTTAAGTTACTTAAACCAATGTTGAGAAGAATTATTTTTATTTTGTAAAGTGAATTTTAAATGATGATAATGTTGATTTTTAATAATTAAGTGTATTGTTAAATAAAGAAATTGTTCAAATACAATCTTTCTTTATTAATTCTTAACAATTTCACCCCTATATTCCTTTTCAAAGCCGCTGGACGCGAACTGGACCATGGGTGGACGCGAATTGGATTTTGTGGACGAAAACTGGGTAAAACGCCTAATTCTGAGGTTTATCGATTTAAATAGAAAACGTAAGATATTTCTTATACAACTGAAAGTTAATCTTAAAATAGAGTATATAAGGAATACATTACACAAATTTGACATGGAAATGAGTGCTGGAGCATTTTTATTATCGCCGTCAAACTTGCCAACTGCACTAAATGGTCGCCAACAGGCGAAATGACCCTATCAAAATATGTATTACTGACAGCTGTAGTAGCGTAATGACGTCATGACCAAAAAACAATCATGGCGTCCGTTGTGTGCCGCGTTTTCGCGAAATACGCGCGAAATTTGAAATTATGATAAAACAATTAATTTATATTCGTACATAACGTGAGAAAAAAAAATATTTTTAATTTTTTAGAGATATATCAAGACTAAAGAATTTATTTAAGATATATTTCAAAAATGCATGTAATACCCTATTGTCAAGTCTTGGTTTCCGAAGTCAGCCCTAGACCGAGCACGGCGTTTGTTCCTCGAATGCTAAAGTAGCGGAAAAAGATTTGCATAAAATTGTCTTCTTATAAGGTCCGCTCCGGCGGTAATCCTCGCTCACTTTTATTATTATTTTTCTCTCTTATTATTTTCATTCACAGTTTTTATCTCAGACTTCGTTTTTTCAAATTAGTCTTATATTTACGTCGGCTTTAGACGCTCTTTTATTGGATTGAATTTTTAATGCGTTCTTTTTTTGAATGGATCATAACGTGTGTGTTTATTGGTTAATAATACGGTTCTTATTTTAAATTCTGTTCTTTTTTTGCTTTTTTTTATTTCGGTCGCTGAAGGAACAAAGAGGCAGAAATAATATTTTGCTTGAAAATAAGATTTATACACTGGAAGTAAGTAAGTAGTTTAGGATTTCACCTTCAATTTATATTGATACTGTGCAGATCCTAACTGACTTTTATTAAACAAAAAATGTATACAGTTTTATGAACAAGCAAGGGCAATAAGCAACACTCGGCGGCAAAGATGAACTCTGCAGAAGTAAATGTGTCCCCCGGCAACAGAGCGGACAGCCACAATTCTAATAAAGAAATTCCGAATTGTCGCGTTGTGACGCAACGCAATAGAAATCTCCAAGTGTCCCGCGCGAAATCGTAAACGGACGACCGGGCTGAATACAAAACAGGCCGGGGTGGGGCTACCCCTGGCCCCACACCCCACCTCGCCCCCCGCACCCCGTCTTCATGCCCTTCTTCCTTAATGTGTAACAAAGACACCCCTCTTACGCTTCAATGTATTTGTGTAGTTTTTACATCTGTGTGAGTGTAGTTTTACGTTCCTTTATGTTATGTACGCGTGTGTATGTGTGCGTTTCGGTTGTTAGTGTTGCTAGTTTGAAATATTTCATATTAAATTTCAGGCCTCTATCAATATAGGGCGTGTTTGGGTTATCTTTTGTGAGGTATCCGTTATTGTATAGTTTGTAATAACTGTAGATGGACCGTTAAATGTTTATTACCGTCGATAGTGTACTGGACGGAAACAGTTCTCCATTATTCGATATTATTACACTTCATTACTTCCGACGTTTACATACGAAAAACTTTTCCTCGTAAAATATTATTAAACTAGAACGGAAAATTACAAGAACTGTTGAAGGTTCCATGGATAGCTTGTTTGTTCGCTGTTCGTTATTTTGATTTTTATTTTAATCATAATTCAATCAACGCAAAGCTCCAATAAGAAATAAAGTTAGTTTTAAAAAGTATTCTAACCCGCAACTTCTTGTGAGATTATTTGTACCAATTGGATTACAGACTAATAATCCTCATTAGCCATTAAACGACAAATAAACCAACAAATTGCGTTAAAAATAAATAAGTCAATTCCATTATGAGTTCCCGCGCAAATTGCCACTCGTTAGACACTTAACGATGGCAAAGGAAAATACCCACACAGCCAACGGACTAATGTGAGAAAAAAGTTTAAAGCAAGTGTGAAAACTTCGCGCCAATCGTGGCCGCTACTACTGGATTATTATCACAGTAATTAATATTGTGAGATACTTATTAAAATTTTCTGCTTTTATACCTAATGAGACAATGGTAAAAAAAGTATAAGTAGGTTCTTCTAAAGTTCGAATTTCAAAGTTCAAAAACGTGTTGAAGAGCGGCCAGGTACTCAATTTCCATTTTTCATTTCGCACCTTTTTTCTGCAAACTTTTTAAATTCTATTCTAAATTGTCAGACAGTATTCTATTATTCAAAAGTATCGTTCTTGGAAATGTGTTCTTTGTGGAACGTCTGATTCTAATTGGCAGAGACGTTCCATTTTTAATTTGAAAATAGAATAAAGTTTTGCCTCGGGTATTTTTAAATTATTCAACTGTCTCTGCGAAGAGGGAATTAAAAATATCTAGAGAAGGGTTTTATAATTATTGCGAGTAATGTGACAGCTGCTATTTAGGTACCTACTTGTTTTCTGGAATATTCTTGAGAAAAGATACGGACTCTTTTGTATTTGGTATATTTATGTAAAACGTAGATATTAACTTCAGTATTAAAATTGCCATATTTTTAGAATTTCGTGGTCAACTAAGAAACTTTACAGTTTCGCCATGTTTCTAATTCGTATGCTTACGACCACTTTATTAAAACATTCAAAATAAGTAAAACAAAGATGATCAGATTAAGTATATTTTCCGAAATCAAAATTTTCAAAACTAACAAGATCAGTATTAGCACAATACCTAAGTATAGCATCCAATAAAAAACCAGGCAACGAAAAATCATTATAAACACCAATTCCTTCCCAAAGGCAATCTACGTAAAAATACAAAAAATACAAACAGGCGCCCCCCCATCTCAAGTCAGGCTGATTAATGTCGGTCGTCTTCCGACACTGTTGTCATTATGCTAATCACACTCCGCGTTATTTACAAAGGGTTATGCTAATACTTCATTTATTACACCCTTAGAGAATACTGTTCTAAGATATTGTGTAATATAAAGTATGTAATGAATGATGCGAATTGTATTTTGCACTTTGTATGTATTACCTATGTACTAGTCATTTTTCTGCATCTCTCGGTCCCTTTGGTAAGACTTTATTTATTTCTGCACGAAAACACAGCGACGGTAGCATATAAGAAATATCTATAAAGGCTATGGGTAAATTACATACAAACCTCACAGTATAAACCTCAACTATCGGCTAAGAAAGAACACCTAGAAAATCGCGTGTTAATTTTTTTTTGGTAAAATCAAAGTGTTTTAACATAATTCTTAAGCAATTATGTTAGTGATATAATAAAAAAAATTCTTGGTACTTTATTTTAAAATCTTTGAATTGATTTAATAAAATCTGTAGAAAACTTCATGTAGACTGATACCTCTACTTCCTACGTATATAAATTATTGCTATGAAGATTTCACTCCATTTTTTCTTGCCTGGCACTGTTCTGGCCGCCAGCCAGAATCCTCTTTACATGAAGAAATTTATTGCGCTCTAGAGAAGACTTGGTGACAAAAGTTTCTCATACAATACTTACTTGCTATTCTACAGAAGATATTGAAAGCAATGTATTTTGGTTAGGTACCATTTGAAACTGAACAAAAATCTATGATTTCTGTACCATCTTTTTCACAAAATCTTCACTCTGTCAAAGAATATTTCTCTGATATTATACCGCCACAATTAATTGTCTTTGGTACAATTTTGTGAGATGATCGTGCTAAAACGTACCATTATTTCGTATGCATTCCTGCATAGCCGTAGCAAATTTTATAGGTACCTGTGGAAAATTATAATAATAAATAAATTCACAATGTCACCGTTTCACTGGTGAAAACCATGAGCGATTGGCGCCAGGGTATTAGTTTTTATCAGCACACCACCACTAAAGGCTCACTAACTGAAAATTAACGTTAATAAGGGACCAGTAACCGCGTTAGTGTATACCAGGTCAGGGCTGCCCAGATAAAGCCTATATTCTACAAAATTAATTAACAACCACAAAAAATTACATTCAAGGGAAATTAACCCCTATTGTGTAGGTCATAAGTGCTAGGATGTTGTTGAGTGATCGCAACTGTAAGGTTGTCGAGGTATTTTGGACTGGGCCGTTCGGTAATTTTCTTTAGAACGCTCCGTTGGCGCGAAAAATTGTGTTTTTCAAAGGAAGAGCAGCTGCCAACACTGTGGAAGATTGACTGCCGTTTGCTTGAAATAGGCTGAAAATTGCGGCTGGTCAGTTTAACTAGGGTTTAAGCTTATTAACGTAATTACTTGCCTACAGCCTTACATGTTTATCAGGACATCGAAACGGATTGAGAAATTCTAATTGTTGAGTACCTACGTAAGGCCCCAAATTCTTATTGGACTTAATTATAACAAATAATCTCTTAGAAAATATTAAAATACTTCTGCTAAGCTACGAAAATGGATATCAGATAAAAACTATGTAGCATTCGTTTCACCTTCGATACCTAAAAGTTGGCATTCCTTAGTCAGTCATAGTCCAAAAGAACAAAATCCTAAACCGTACGTTTTAACCCTCAACGGAAACAGAGGTCTTCATTCTATTGAAAGTGAAAACCAAAATACTTTTTTCAAATCCATTTTATTTACCACCAAATATTTTCCAATGTTAAGCTCCTAGTACTGTCATCTAGTATCGAGTAGCTAACACTAGGTAGTTCGTTCTATTCGGCCATAGATGTCGCTACCTAAAATTGTAGTGCAGCAAATCACCGCTGGGAGCGCCACGTGCGTTTTGCGCCATCTAGTGACGAATAGATGTATTAAAATAAGCGCAACGACTTTAATTTATTTGAAAGATAACAATTATTTTATTTCTTTCTATAAATAGTGGGCTCTTGATTAAAAAAATATGATTGATTTTTTATGATATTTTATGGGTTATATGTATAATTATAAATCATTGCATGCGTCTAGTGTGCAACAATATTGTCAAAAGTGTATAAATTCTGCCTGTTTTTTTGAATATCAAATCTTATTAGTCTTGCAAGTAGAAGTAGACCAAATCAGAATAGCATACAAATTACTGCCTAGAAACACCACTACTTACATAAAATTACGTATGTTAAAATATTCATGCCTAATCCATAAAACGTATAAATTCGAAATCGTTCTAACAAAATAACTAGTAACATCCATTCACTAATATCTATTGAAACTGGCCACTGAAATATGGAGTGTGCACACAATAGCTTATTAGAATAACAAGCAAACAGACATCGGTCGCAGCTGCTGTACCGGTCTCGGACATCGCCATATAATACTCTGAATAATTTGTAATTAATATTATTTTATCAATTTTCATACAATGAAAGAAGTCGACTTATAAATAAAAAACTTTTTCGTGATCCGATAGTTGTGGTATGGATTTGCATGAGACTGGCTGATTTGAATTTTTAATTTGTATATGACGTTTACTTTCACTAGTTCCCGCTTTTTTCGGCCAGGTTTATATTTTTTTTTGTTGAATTCCTCTTTTATGTCTAAGTTTAACTTAAATTTTATACTAAACTACACTTGCTGAATACTCCTAAATCTTGATATGACTTTTTGTTTAAAAATCAGTTTAACAATAAAATGCGTCTAAAAATGAATATAAATACAATACAAATAATGAATCATTTCAATTACTGTTTTAAGCAGGACGGTATTTTTTCAACATAAGCATTTGTGTAAAAAGTCCTATCAAGCTTACCTATACCTTTAGTTAACAACCTATACAAATGGAGTAGGTATACCTATAGGTTTTATTTACATAAGTAAGTCAATATAAAAAGACGAGAATAAACGTGCCCACCGTCGTCACTTCAGCCTTTCTGCCCTCCGCTGACATATATTCCTTTTACCTGATTGCCCGTTATAGATACAAATACAATTATACAATTTTATTGTCATATTCACGCGCTATTATATCCTAGTGCTGATATTTTTATTTACACTACAGTACGTTCTTATAAATAAGGAACATTTGTTTTTTTTCAAATCCGTCAAAAAAAGTACGGAAAGCATTAAATATTCTTTGAATTCCTTTTTTTATGATAAGTAGCTCTGAAAATTTAAAAAATCCACATGAACACAAAGGATTTCATAGTACTGAAATGCGGATGTTTACGATATAAATTGATTGAATAAAATGATTAAATCGACCCATTCATCATTATAAAAATGATCCTTCCTTATTTCTTTCCCATAAACAAAGTATTTGACATATTTTAATAGCCTTATTCTGCAAATCAGGTGTATTACACCTAATTTACAGTTATAATAATATAATACATTAATCCTACCTTTATAGTAAAAAATAATTATAACAATAATATCTAATCCTCATTGTGACTGTGACTAAACTAAACACGGGACTATTTGGTTGATTCGGCTATTAGTATAAACAGATTCTAAATATACTAATTCGGTAGCAATACGGTTAATTTAGTGGATTACCTAATCAAATTGAAACAATTTATATATAACGAATTAATTACTCCATATTAGATAATTAATTAATCTGTTTGTTGAAAGCAAACGCCAACATGTGTGATTACAAAAAGGCTAAAATCTATGTTCTAACGTTCAACGCTATGAAATTCGATGTCATATCTTTGTGTCATATTTCTTCGTCACAATTTAAATTTATTATAATCGCTACTCATTTATTAATCATCATATTAATCACATTAACAGTCAAAATATGTATGTACAAAAGAAAAATACATTTGGCAACGTTCTTCATATTCAAATTTTAACCTAAGAACAAACTGCGAGAAAAGAGAAATAAGTTGTGAACACCAAAAAACCTGTAAACCTAAATTGAAAGAGTAAATTGGAGTGTAACAGATAAAATATTGTCATTTATATGGCGTTTTGTAGAAGCACAAACACAGAGACTGACACCCTGCCAAAGAATAAAAATCGTATTTGGGTACAATCCAATACAAAACTGTTTTAGACTATAAGTTTTTTTTAAGGCAACTCCGAGCCGAGCACTTGATTTTGAGTACAATCTGGTCTACATTTCACAGTTTTTATAAGTACTTAAGATTATAATCAAGGTATTTGTGTTAATTAGTTTATTTAGATTGTAAGGTTTGTGATAATATAACAGGGCATTTGAAGCTTTCTAAAAAGTTTCACAACGACACAATTTGTATTGTTTTAATTAACTTATGTTTATTAAATAAACTATGATACTAAAACTGTTTGTTTTATTACTAAAACCTAATTGCATGTTTTTTTTTTCATCATTAATTAAGTATCTTGTGCAGTCTACCAATTGAATCAACAAAACCTTTTTTCAATAACAAAAACCACTTAAAATATGTAGGAATGTGAGCATATTTCTACTTCTTACATCAACACAAACCCACAACACCTACCAGGCGCCCGAAACTTCAATCCAATTCACTCGCAGCAAAAAGATTTCTAATCCTAACGCCTAACACTTTACCCCGCACCAGTACCTGTTGAACGCGCATCTTCTTTTTATTTCCCATACAGCGCTCGCGTACTAAAAATCGAATAAATCAAAATAACCGATCACGGGACAAAAGCTCATTCACGATTTAAAAACGAGTTTTTTTTGTTAATACGCATGAAAACCGCGACGGACGCAGCATCCGTGGCCTCTGTGTATAGATATTCTTTGTGAACACAAAAGACAAAGTACTCGATAGACCGGTTTTTATTTTATTATGTTTTCTGGATCGCTATTTAGGTCACCAACGGCTAGTTTGCTTGTATCCGAATTCAGTTTAGAGAGTATCCCGATACGGGACGTTGATTTTGCTGTGGGATAGACACTAATTTCGTTTTTATTTAAGCCTATACAAACTTTTTGCAGTGATAGGGTTAAAACATTACCCTCCTTCTTTGGCAGTCGGGTAAAAATTGTCTATGAAAAAAGTTTGCATATCGTATGCAAACTTTTTTCGGTGATGTAGTTAAAATTGTCTATGACCGATCATGAGACTTTTTTTTAATTATGTTATTACGCAATCTTACTCGTGTGAAGTTTTTCAAGTGTTAATTAATAAAACTATGAAAAAATATCGCAAAAATACCAAATGATGACCAAACGAAGATTAATCAGGTATGTATTAAATACTTTTTTGTTGTTACTTATTTGGCCGTGGGCTCTCACTAGATCAACAACGTTATGAATTGTATTGTAACTTTTTGACAAAAACTTGATACACAGCTTTATTAAAATAGATAAAATACATCATTAGTAACCGAATTAACATTAATCATCAGATGAATTGTCACTTGCAGTGGACATAAACATAAGAAATTGAGCTTAGTATGTTGGATACTTGCCTAGGTAATGCAGTTTTTTTATTCTAGATAGTAGTTTATTTAGAGCTAGCCGTTTCCCTGCGCCTAATATAACAAATATAGCCTATGTTTCTCAGAATAAGTCTAACTTTTCATCAGTGAAAGAATTTTTCAAATCGGTTCTGTAGTTTTCGTTTTAAGGTAAAAACAAACAATAAAATGTTTCCTCTTTATTATTATAGTATAGAAGGATAGAGTACGGACTTGCGGAGAAAACTTATTTGTCTCACCCAAAGTTCTACAACGCCCGCCATTTTACCAAAACCAATAATCGACAATAGACTACCAAAAAAAAAGTTCAATTCAATAATAAGTACATACCGCATTCGGGTATCGATTTTAAGATCCCCTTGCTCCTATTATTTTTTTTTTACATAACAAAGCAAGAAAATATAAAGGAGGAGTTTCACAAGGGCGCGCGCCCCCTCGGTGCGGTGCGCGTGTGTGCGTTGGCGTGTGTGCGAATAGTGTGAGTTGTGTGTGTGTGCAACTTTGAGACGATCGGCGGACTGAAGTGAAATAAGGGGAGTGATTTGTTGAGCGATTGTATGGTTTTGATAGTTTTTGGTAGAAAGACGGAGTTTGGAAAAAGTTTTGTGTTGAAGTTAGAATTTTATTGGTGTAAGTTAAAAGTTGATAGTGTCTCGGAAGGTCGATTAAAATTGCTCTTTGCTAATCGTAGAGAATACCTTTTTCTATGTGCTGGTTTACCTAATGATGGTCTGTAAATCAGTTTTAAGATGAATGAAAATACTCAGGTAGCAACGATTATGTATTTGTTCGGTATAAGACCGAGTAAAAACTTTGATTGAACTCACGATTTAATAAAAAAAAACAAACCAAGGGCCGACTAAATAGTCAGCAGTGTGCAGGTAATTCTACCTTTAATTATTATGACTTTAATTTATTATGACTTCAAGTGTTTTCATCCAATATGATCACTGTTTTTTGAGAGAACTACTTCACACATTTGTAGCGTACATCCACCGCCAACTTAGTGTTTTCATCTTAAACTGTTCAACTATTTTCGAGCCTTTATTGACACCACGCATTTGACTTATTTTTTAAAGCTATATACTGGCATAAAGGGAGATACTTATAGAGGTCTTCGCAAGCCGTTCTTACTATAAAGAATGGTTCGTCGATTATAAGGTACGATAAATCATTAACGATTTGATTCCATGTGTAATAACAATACTTAGTTAAATAGAATACCTAATTAGTAATAGCTAACTCGTTTTCAAATCCTTAAAAGGTTTGGCGAACACGTAAAATATCCTTTAAAAAACAAACAATATGCAAATATCAAGTCTGACATACACTCCTATAAGAAACGAGGGTCCGAAGAAAGCATCTCTTAGCATCTCCCCTCCTTGCACGCACACACGCAAACAACGTTTGTGTATTAAAAAATACGCAACACATACATATCTAGAGCTATCAATAGATTCATTAGACGTATTTCTTTGATACAGCGTGCTTTTAGCAAGCACTTTAACAACCCTACAGATGCCAACGAAAAACAAAAACCAAGCGATTTTGAACTTTAAAACAATGAAAATTTGTGACTTTTCCAGTGTTGTAATAGTATATGAATCTTTGCGTAGAAGTAATTGCGTCTTTGCTAGGCCGATTTTTTTTTCTTCGCCCCTTTCTGGAAGGGGTCGAAGTGGGTAAATTTGTTTGATGTCTTTCAAGAATGGCAGTTTATTATAAATGTATAGCAAAGCTCAAGGTTCTTGTGCGTTTTTTAGTCAAACAGAGGGTAAAAGAATCGATACTGTATAAAATCTGTGGTGAAATAGCGCTTAGATGTGTTATTGTTGACGTGAAAGTTTGAGCTTAATATTTCCTAAGCGTGTAGGCTGGCGTTCGTTTTTCTGCAGAGTAGGTACTACAATTGGAATAGCCTCCACTGTAAAAAGCACATAGTTTTTTAAAATTAAAATATTTAGATACAGGCAGCTTACATCCGTACCTACATAGGCCTATTTATTTATTGCCCTAATTAGGAGCAACGGTTTATCAGTCTCAATATACCTTACAACACAAATTGCTAAATAGTTAGGTACGACGTTTATGACTCAGATGTTTTCCTTGGCATTACGCCATCAATTTTCCCTTTTCATCTGAGGAATTTTATACACATATAAGAACATAAACTTAAATAGGATAATAATAAAGGGTGCATCGCATGCCTATTGCCCATAACTGATCGATTTCGATATTAGACCCGGAACCGCAACGCGGCCAAGGGAGGGAAAGATTAACGATATTGCTTAGCACACATAAATCTCAATATTTACAGTTATGTTAAGTATTTGTGTATATAATGTGATGTATTTGTTACAGTCTGTCGGCTGTAAAGGGGGAAGTTGTGTTTGGATGCTTAAGTTTGCCAGATTCCAAAAATCTTCTACATGACTTGCAGTATATTTAAAATATTGTAAGAGAAGATTCAACAATAGTTGAAAAACTCTGCATTAATCCTTACTGATATTATAAATGCAAAAGTAACTCTGTATGTTTATCTTGTTTTCACGATGAAACTACCGGTCCAATTTAAATAAAATAGGACACTGATGATCCAGGTTGTTATAGCGCTTGAGAAAAGACATAGAGTATATAAGATGTGCTCAGGATGTCGGTAGAACCGATGGGAACAGCTCGTAAGAAATTAGAATTAGATTGAACGTTAACACAAATATTTCAAATTCAAGCACGGATCATACCCCACAGATACAGATCAATCAGACTCCGCAGATGCTCTTCGAAACAAGTTATTTACAATAAAAACTAGTTCTTCACCCTTTACGAGAACATTAATAATAATTATTGGTCCATAACGGAGCATAAAGGGCACTGGTCAGGTTGTCCCCCGTGTATCTATCGATGCATGTGACGACACGTCGCGCGCACGACTCACCCGCCGCGCTGAGACGACTTACTTGGACCCTCCGCGCTGTGGCACAAGTTATAAGCAACCAGCGGGCAGTAGCTAAAGGAACAACGTTGTGTAGGGCAGTGGTCAGGTTGTCCCCCGTGTATCTATCGATGCATGTGATACACGTCGCGCGCACGACTCACCCGCCGCGCTGAGACGACTTACTTGGACCCTCCGAGCTGTGGCACAAGTTATAAGCAACTAGCGTGCAGTAGCTTAAGGAATAACGTTGTATAGAGGGCACTGGTCAGGTTGCCGTGTATCTATCGATGCATGTGACTCACCCGCCGCGCTGAGACGACTTACTTGGACCCTCCGAGCTGCGGCACAAGTTATAAGCAACCAGCGGACAGTTGCTAAAGGGAACAACGTTGTATAGGCCAGTGGTCAGGTTGCCGTGTATCTATCGATGCATGTGATACACGTCGCGCGCACGACTCACCCGCCGCGCTGAGTCAACTTACTTGGACCCTCCGCGCTGTGGCACAAGTTATAAGCAACTAGCGGGCAGTAGCTAAAGGAACAACGTTGTATAGGGAATAGAGGTCTTCTACAACTTCACTGAGTGGTTAAAGTTTCGTTATGGGAGCGAAGCAATTTATATCTTTATAGTCATATGGGGCAAACGAAAAGACGGAAAGGGAAACCACTGATAACTAAGAGCGTTCATTGAAATAGGTATTTAAATTACTTCCGAATAATTACGTTTAATATAATTCCTTTCGCTTTTGACTTATACCACAGTATAAAATATATCTAGTCCACCTACTTGGCAACTGATAAGTGGACGGGAGTCGTGTGGATGCAGGAAACATGTCATATACTTACCTATATATAAGTTTATATACATATTTATATCTGTGTAGTGTAGCTAAGAAGATGGAACGGGGTATTAATTCCTTAGCGATTAAGATGGAGGATTAAATTGATATGCCCTTTGCAAGATATCATAGGAGTACTTTCGCCATTGAAAATTGAACGATAGGATTTAATCTTTAAGTTTTAGTTTAAGTATCTTAAGTATAAGAGTCTCATGACACATCACCATTTTGTTTATGTTATCGGTGCAACTTTTAAAGCACAACGTATCTATTTAGCAAAATATATAAATTATATTTACGATGTTTTGTAGTTTCCTTAGCCTTTCAAAGAGATAAAGATGTTCTGGAACATTTACATGCTTCGATTTCACCGAGAACCTAAACGTCAGTTTTCTTAAAATACTATGAAATCAAAGAACAAGTTGTTTTAAGAAAAACAGACGTGTATGTTGCAGGTAAACTTGGAAATAAGTACCCGAAATCTATGTATTAACAAATCCTGGATATTCCCAAAGCAATCGTCACCTGGTAATGACATTAGGCTGTCAGTGGAATTGCAATTAGCGCCGTGAAGGTGGTAGCGAGCAGCATTTCCGCCGGAAGTGACGCCCTCCGGCCGCGGGGTCCGCCCGCCTAAGACGGTCCGCCCTAGCTCACTGATTAGATTTATTGCTGAAAGAATTTTCTTTACCTATTTGAGGAAGGTTGGGCAGCCAAAAGTGAGTTTATTACGATAAGAGCGTCAGCTAATAAGGCGGGTTTTTTTTATTTACGGAGTGACGCAATATTATGTCTGAAATATACCCAAAAATATAACCCAACAGTAATTTAATGGAGAAATACACTGTTCTAAAAAAATCCTAGTTGTCCTAAAAAAAAAGATTTCCTAATGACGGGTTGAGGAAGACTCTCGAACAAGTCTGGTGACACGTGATTACTTCAGGATTATTATTCGTGCTGATCTTTTTGTATCAAAATGCAATTGTTACTTTTTTTATAAAGATGAGTTGTCAAATAGCATCAGTTGCATCAAAGCGCGTCGATATCAACTATCTTAAATACGCCTTTCGCAGACTTCTGAAAAGTCTATCCTAATATAAGTTCCTATTAAATCACATTCTCCCAACATATCTTCTAAAGAGCGATCAGACTACTTGTACTTACAAAGCGACTGGCTTCTACTACGTACACCGAGCCAACGTGTAAGACAAATTAGTTTGTGTCCACGGGACGGCGCAGAATATACTTGTGTCAGACACAGAGATGTGTAGAGCTTCGACAGCTAAAGTTTTTTGTAAGGTTTATTATAATTATTAATGTACCTAAGGGAATATGAGGACAAGCCGTACTTAAAAAGAGAGTGGATTCTACGACGTACACCGAACCAACGTGTAAGACAAATTAGTTTGTGTCCACGGGACGGTGCAGAATATACTTGTGTCAGACACAGAGATGTGTAGAGCTTCGACTGCTAAAGTTTTTTGTAAGTTAATAATTATTGATGTACCTAAGGGAATATGAGGACTACTTGTACTTACAAAGCGACCGGCTTCTACTACGTACACCGAGCCAACGTGTAAGACAAATTAGTTTGTGTCCACGGGACGGCGCAGAATATACTTGTGTCAGACACAGAGATGGGAAGAGTAGCTTCGACTGCTAAAGTTTTTTGTAAGTTTTATTATAATTATTGATGTACCTAAGAGAATATTATTACTACTTGTACTTCTGCTAAATACAATGGACAAACGTTTAAGACAAATAAGTTTGTGTCCACGGGTCGGCCCAGAATATACTCGAGTCACACAGAGATGTGAAGAGTCGCTTCGAATACCTAATTAAATTTTTGATGTGATGAAGAAAAAAGACATTATTTTCTTGGAAATTGCCGCGTAGAACATCAAAAACTTTATCTATTTACGTATAATACAATTTATTCAATTGTATCGATATACAGATAGATATGTCTCTTAACAAACTGAAACTGAAAGTTTCGTTTTCTAAGTAGAAGATTGCAATAGAGCTTTTGATACTTTTTCATACTTTTTCTCTACAATCCGAGGGCAATATAAATATTCATATTACTATCTACTATCATACTACTATATATTATCAGGCACTCCACATAATTTCCTATTTCAGTCGACGCTAATTATCATCAGAGGATCGCTGTAGGGTAAAATGCCGGCCTCACCACGTGACCGGACCTTTTATTAATCCATAAATTATTTATAGCCCGAATTGTCACCCGCCATATGCACGCCTTACAACTAACTTGCGAACACATACAACCTTCACACTACACAATAAGGCACATTTTAGCTTGTTTTAAGTGTATCAGGACTTGTTTTTTGTACCCGTTCGTAACCTGCCGTCGATAGGTAAATATTTTCAATGTTTGTTTACTTTCAGAGGATTTTTATATGAATGTTATCGGTTAGCGAACCGCTTATTTATAAAGTCGTTGCCAAGGTTAGCTGGTGGTGGAAAAATAGGAACTTATCCTGTTATTTTTACCGACGGTCTGTTGTTGAACGAGGTAAACAAACATAGGTACAAAATATGACTTAGGTAACAATTTCATTATTAGTGGCAATAAAAAGAAACTTGGATATCTAAAGAACTTTTTCAAATCAATAAAAAAATCCATGACGAATCCAAGCCTACAAATCACATTTTTATTATCTTCAGAACATTAACTTTATAATAATTCAATTTCTAAAATGCTACCGCGGCAACTTACGCCACAAACTTAGGGGGGAAGAATCGGTAAAAAATACAGCCCTATTCGAAATTACGCAATGAAACGTTAGCTGAGCGCGCGCGAATTCGCAAATCGTTGGCCCGAGCACCCTCTCCCCTTCGATATTTGAAAAATACAAAATGGCGTCTCCCCGCGTCTTGTCTTTATCTTTTCCTTATGTAAATGACTTGGAATTATTCGATGTTTAATGAGGTTAAGAACTTTCTAGACGGCGACGGCGCCAAAGCTTGGGGCGCTCGTTATGCGATGCTACCCGCTTCCTGGCTCGCGGATTTTTTTTCTCTTTTTTATTGTTACAAATCTTGAGCTCAAAACAATCGCGGAAAAGTCTTTGTGAAAATTTATGGTGATTTATTTTGTGAATACTGCTTACGGTATTGATGTTGATAGGTGTTGATTTTTCTCTCTCTGTAGTAAAGATTTATTGAGATAAAATCTTATATTATGCATTGTAGGATGCGAAAGTATTGAATTTGACGATATCCTAAAGTGATTGTAATTTTATTTGATTTAACTTGGTTTGGTGGTTCTACACTACTGGCTGTAACTCAATTAGATACAAAAACGTGGAGTTTTAATCTTAATTAAACGTTTCATTACCTGCAGTGAGCACCACACAATTTATCATCAGGTTACAAAAACAAAACTCATGTTACCTAAAACCCATAGTTCACCAAGACTTCCTTTCAAACTGGCATGTGTACAAACATAGAAGGCCATAAATTATTTAGTTTTCATACCATAGACACACAATAACAGTCTTACCTCCATGGCGCCTCTTGCGTTGCCAAAATACCCGCGAATTTATTATGCTAGGAAGTCTTCGCTACTTCCCGCGTCACAATGGCTCATCCGATTCCGGTGCACACTTGAGACTCATTTGTAATAGTAGTTTCCTTATTATTGTTAATATTTAGGTGCTTGTACTTATACTTAGTCATTTATACATACCTATGTATTAATTTTTCTTTGATAACTTTATGACTAAGCATCTTCAATAACCGATAGACGAACCATTTGTCGTTGCTGATTTGACCAATGAGAGGCAATTTCAGGGCTGGTTATGGTTTGGATATCATTATAGGTAGATAAAAGTGCAACTCAACCTAAGTCAGTATATTCTGTTGGGCAAAGATATGGCATATGTACCTATATGTGTGAATGAAAAAACCATTTACGGCTACATTTAGAAAAATCCCCGTATTCACCCGGTTACAGCCCCGTAATAGCCAGTCCCTACATCATCGGTTGTACGTACTAAAACGTACTTACTCCTACATTGTAAGTATTATTAGAACAAGGGTGAGTAAAATCTAAAAAACGGCAACCTAACGAAAAACAGAATGGGTTAAAAATATACCATAAAATGTACTTACCTGCTTTAAAAGGCCTACCTACTCTCAGTACCTACTGAAAGTCAAAGTCAAATCATTTATTTCATTTAGGACTTTACAAGCACTTATGAATGTCAAAAATGTAAATAAGTTTGATCCTAGCTGCCCATTCCAAAATTTGCGTCCTACGGAGAAGAACGGACAAGAAGCTCCATGGTTACTCTTTAGAGAAATAGTGTTACAGTGTGAAATACTTATGTATTGATATACCGAGGCGTACCTAACCTACTTCAACTTTTTATGTAATTTTATGAAATTGTGTGGTTAAATACTTTTTGAAATTGGTAAATAGGGTGGAAAATCAGTGTAGGTCTTAACTCAGAATGTAGACTATCTGGGTAAGTAAATATTTATTATGTCGTTTTTGAGGCAACAGCCAAACAGGCAGTTATAAGAAGTATAGAAGAAGTATATCCTAACTAAGTATTAGTAAGGTTTTTGTAATGAAGTATACTTTTATTGTATTGTTTGATTAGTCTTCGTAGCTTAGTTTTAATCAGGAGATTCAAATGTATATCGTAGAATTCAAGTCTCTCATGTTTAGGTAGCTGCTCTACTTAGCGGCCGTTCTCATTCACCAATTTGTAAACTTAGAAATATCACAAAGCGAAATAATTCTGAAATTCTAAGGCACTATAAATCGATTGAGAGAATTTTCAAGTAGGTAACATCGAAGTCAAATACTTGAAGTTGTAATTTATATCAGTACAAACAGTTTTGTTAAACAATGGCGCATTGTACGTCCAAGACAAACTATAAATCTGTCGAACTGTGAGGCTGAGCAGTATTCAATAATTCGACAAGTTGCCAACTTCCCAAACACCGGACTTACGGACCAAGAAAATATACAACTCGCTTACTGACCAGTTTTTTGAGTGATGGGGGAAGTTCGTTGTCGATATCGATAGTGTTTTGTTGTTGACCTATTTATGAAATTTAAGAGATGTTAATGTTCTGGATTTTAATAGTAGAGGACCGGGTGTTGGGGTGCATCTTGGAATAGGCCTATAACATACAGATAGGTTGAGTTAATTGATGTATTGATTGAAAGGTGTCTCGACATATTGATTGAACGTTCGCTATATGTTTATATTTATTTAGGCCTTAACATTAAATGTGTAAAATGTATTTTTCATTAATATTTTAGTTTATGTATGTATATTTCACTCGTTATAACCTGCCAATTTATCGACAACACCGTCGCGTCCCCATCGCAGCACTATAATATCGGGTGCGGTGTTTGCGAGCGGCAAGTCTGAGCATTTAAGCTGAAACAGTAGCTTACTTATTACCTGAGATGGCACAACTTGCTCCAACAGAAGCTTCGGGACACAATCATAGAGCCGCTACTGAATATTTTCAAAGACAATTCCTGGCAAATATTAATTTTAAGGCCTTGCTTAAAAGTGGTCTGTAGCTAATAAATGTATTGGTCGTTTATGTTCATGATTATTGTGTTTAATGGAAATAAATAATGTAACATGCAGTAAATGAATGTGATAGTTATAAGAATAACAAAAATATAGGGTAATGTTATCGAGTTTTGTATTTACTTTTTATTTACATTTGTTTTGACTGAAATATTAATTACAGCTCGTTTTTCACAGATTTCAATATTGCCACATGAAACGAAACAGTAACTTTATAACATTCCGATTCTACATCAGTTAAAAGGCACTATAACCACAACTGGTTAACATTCACTCTGTACACGCCGCTTATTTCCCCGTAAACACTGACAAAGTGCACTTACCTCTGTATTCACAACACCAGCACAGCACTTAGTAATCCTGGCTCGCGCGGCTCTATCTCCTAAACAATACATCGAAGTATTAATAACTTAAGACTTCGCAACTTAACTACCAGCTGACGCTCTTTCCTTCGTTCCACCTAAATTGTGTTACACTGGCTTTAGTTTGTGGCTTCGTCTGCTTTTAGAGTTTTCTTGAGGTTTATGATCGGAAAAAAGGTTTGTTTTGTTTGTGGGTTTTAGATGGACTGTGATGTGCTAGTGATTTGGTTTTCCTCTATCCTGAGAGGCAGTCAAGAAAACTTTTATTCCTAAAAAATATTATCACTTTTGAGGCAAACATCTTAAAATATATTTAATTTGTATGTTTGCAAAGTTTTATTATTGCATCTATTTACTTATTTTTGACAATCGATAGGATTCTACAGTTGTTTCTATAAGGAACCGCTTCTGTGCTCGTACCGTAATAGGTTATGTGTTAGGTAACTAAAAAGAGAGAACGCAACTCATCCTGAGTTCAATAATTTGAAATTCATTAAAAAATCTCCGTTTGTATTTGACATTGAGACCATTATTAAATCTAGACCACAAATCCCTTTAAACCACGGTCGTTACAGCAACTGAAAACACACGCAATCAGTATTCAGTATTCATGAACAATGCTCCGTATAAATGACCAGTCGATAGGTTCCGAGGGCCGCGGAGATTCCTAATCAAAGATGCGGGTACCTCGAATCTTAGTAAATTGGTGAGGGAGACACCCTTGTTCGTACTAGGGCTGTCATGTGTAAATTGGTTGGTTTAATTATTTTGTGGTTGAAATTGTTAGGAGATAGTTTTGTTTCAGTTCTGTTTTTAAACTTGAAAATTCTGTATTTTTATTTTCATTTAAATGATATTTTTTTCAAAATTCTTTGTATCTAAATAAGGTTTAAGTGCCACGCAAACTTTTATGAATAATCATCTCCTGTTGATGGTGGCTTTTAAACTTAGAAGAACAAATAGGAAGAACACAATTCATTCCTATTGGACCTTCCAACTGTATAAAGAAGTATAAAGTTATATAGTTACTGATCTTGTAAGATTTTTGATAATTATCATTTCTTATATAAGAACACATAAAGTCACATAGGTACTATCAATTTCAATTTCATTTAGGTCCCTTTATTCTTATTTTGGTAATTATTTTTCTTCTGGCAACCCTGTCTCATCCAAGGAGTCCGGTATAACGTCGTCTTGAGTGGTCACCGGCACCGCTAATGTTGCTCAAAGAGCTTTCAGTCGCATCACTATACATTCATATTCGTGTCCCCTCACTACGCAGCAATTAATTAATTCCACTACGACTTGTTACCGATTGCAGGGGAATTGTTTAATTTTAGTTTAATTTATTTAGTGATTATTAATGGTATATTGGAAATTATATATATTTTTTTTAGGATAGAAGAAATTTTTCTGTAAAAGTGCGTGCATTCAAAACATTCCATTTAAGTGTTTTTATGTAGCATTGAAGCAATGATAAACATTTTGTAAACTTAGCCACTTATTTTTGTTTGTTTGTTCTCACCGTTTGCAAAATAACTTACTTGTATCTTTTCACAATTTACATTCATTATATTCACCTCAAATTAAACAATCCAAAACCACTTGCTGTGTTTAATTTTTGCTCTTGTCCTGAGACTAATATTTAAGATGTCTGAAGTACATAAGATGAATGGACACAAAAAAAAATCTGATAAACTCTTACTTGCGCAATATGTCTCTTTCTTAAACGATATTTTTTATACCAACTGTTATAACTCATTGTATGTATCTAAATAATTGCAATAAAGGACAATGCTCAAAAAAAAACCCAAGCCCGGCGCAAAAGAAAAGTAACTCGAATAATAAGTAATGAAATACTGCATTGGAGGCATCATCGAAATCAGTGGCTATAATACATTATGTTACCTCTAAAATCTGGAGTAGCAATGTGGCGCATATGTGAAAATCGAACAGCAATTTCACACATATAACCACTGATTTCGATGATGTACTATTTAATTTATTATGTACTATTTAATTACTTATTTTTACCTATATTTTTACATTTCTTTTGCGCCGGGCCTGGGTTTTATTCTCATACATTGTCCTTTGTACTGGAAATGTAACTACGGATAAGTAAGATACATATTGATTGAAGTATACCGAAAACTTAAAAGAAGTTGTGGTAAAGCTTTTCATAGGATTTATCCTTGTCAAAAATCTTGCCACTACAAACTTTTAAATGAAAAATCTCTGCGCCATCTCCAGGAGAATAGCGACACTACACATTGAGTGTCATCTAGTGAGGGGTAGTGCTAAACAGAGTTGAAGTAATACTTACCAGCGACCTCTATTGAGCAATAGCATAATTTAAAATATTAGTAGTGCGTAGTCACTTTTGTAAAAATAAAAGACTTCTTTTTTGTTTGTGAATGAATTAATAAAGTACCAATCAATCCATGTCTGTAAGTATGTGGATAACTTTTTGATATTATTGAGATGAAACGCGTACCTATATCAAATTAGATACTTGATTTGCACATATTTAATGTGACATTTTTTTTATGCTACCTATTTGATTATAAATCTAATAAACGGTAGTGGCGCCGCCATCGTCGGAGCAGATAACGCACCCCTATTTCACACAGGGTGGGTCGGCCCTGACTAGAAGCAAAAGACGAGAACTGTTTCGCACCATTTTAGCATTATAACACTATTAAGTTCTTTAAATGTAAACAGTCGCAAGGCAGTCTTAATCAATATGATGCTAAGCATGCAAATTTTTTAATATACTGAGCAAAGTAACTTACCTGCATCGAAGTTTTATTATAAAACTCTTTTATAAAAGCACCTCAATACATTATGGCATCGTACAAAAAATCAAATGAACAGAAAAGAAAAGAATTGAAACTTCAACAAGAATGTCATTCAGCAAAGTTGATTTTCTTTTGTAATAAAATTTACTATTTAGACTGGCAGAATTTATTTCAACGTTTTAATAAATAAAAAACAATGTTTAGCAGGAAAGCAATTCCCATGCGAATGGTAAGTAGAAAACAGCACATTTACTTGATAGTATTATTGTGAATAACTGGTACTCAGCTGCATCCGATTAGACTGAGAGACGAGGGTAACGTAGTTGGGAAAAAGGCTCGGGAGATGGTGATGATTATGTCAGTAACTATTTTCCACGGATCCTTTTGATCCATTTGAAAAGGATCTTGTAAGTTCTAGAGTAGCCCAAGTTATTGATGAAAAATGTAGGCCTTTTAACTTTTTATCAGATTGCTGCAAGTAGTTCCCAACCAAGCTAACGTCGGGCTTCGGACTTCTTATCCGGAAGGATATCATTGGAAGGAGTAATAAAATGAAACCTTTATTTCCAGGTCCTTGGGGGGAAGAAGTTAGCACTCGGCTCACCACTTAATAAAACCTACTTGTTGCGACGATGCCATCAGGCTCTTCAGCAACATCAAACTGCGTAAGTTTAAGTTTAGTTCTTGGAATTTCTTTTACATATTAACATATGCTGTTAGCACACCGACCTCAGACGATATTTCACGATATCCTCCGACGCGCGCCATTCCAGCTGATTTGGGCTAAAATATGACCAGAAAAATGTAATTCTAAATCTAAGTGAGCTGTGCGTTATCTGCATAGACCTTGCCTATCCTCAAATCCGGACGAACTTATTCATGGAAAATAATCAGTTCAGCGGGACCCTTCACTTAAATATCCTAACTCATGCTGATTACCATTTTCATTACTGTTTTCTTCAGGCTAAGGAATTCACCAGCAGTATTCCAGCAGAAATGGAACCGCAAGGTCCACGTCACACCTGTGCTGTTCGGGGAAGAAACTGTGAACGCGCCTACCTTCCCGGATTCCGTCAGCAGCGGAGATGTCAAGTATACAAGATTTTATTGTAGAATTGTATTCACCATCATCATTTCCACCGTTCTTCGCCTTCCAAAGAAGAAGGAACTACATAAGTTGTTTTTGTTGTTGCTGTCCATTTCCCAGCACATCATGATATTATGGGTCATTCTACATATAAGCCTTATTGATCTAATAGGTCCCGTTTATCTTGGTTTCTCTTTAGGAGAAGGTGAAGCACGAAATAAATACACACTTAAATAATATTTCCCTGAAGTTGACGTACATAAATGTTACAAGAACAACTAAGTTCTAAGAACGCACCTAAAACGTATATAAGATCCTTTCAAACCAACTTAGTTCTATTTGTAGGTACCTACTTATAAAAAAATACAAACATCCGAATTGGGACCTACATTTTTTTGGAGAAGATCATTCTGTACATGTTAAATTCTTTTAAAGGTTAATAAAGAAGGAAGGTGACGCATTAGCGATGGACGAGGTTGTCATGGAGATCGAGACAGACAAGACTGCTTTACCCGTCATGTGTCCCGGACACGGCACGCTCACCAAGCTACTGGTCAAACAGGGACAAAACGTCAAATCTGGAGAACCACTGTTTAAAGTAAGATTCTCTTTTTTTCCAAGTACCTATCTCTTTAAATGTCCTACAATGTAACTGCTGATACTAGCGGAATGTTCTGCAGGATTTCACATTATTATTATTACGTATTCGGACGTCACCGCTCAAAAGGTATTTGTCAGTTTTCATACTCGTAATTGGCACACGTTTAGGTACCGTCGTCCTCCCTAAAAAGCCACGCATTCGTCCAATTTTTAAATTTTATTTTATACACACAGTTCAGTTGAGCGTGGCCATGGACAACTTTTTCACAAATCTTTCGAGACACAGTCTGCAATTCTACAGCACTTCCTTTTCTTCTCCAGGTGAATGTAACCGGCATAGCACCTGTGAAGGCGGCAGCCCCAGCACCTGCAGCGGCTGCTCCTGCGCCGGCCGCAGCCCCGGCCGCCGCCGCCCCGGCTCCCAAGGCCCCGGCGGCTGCGCCCGCACCTTCTGCTGCCGCACCTACCACCGTCACTACCACGGTCGTAAAGGGCAGCAAAGGACCGGTACTGTCGACTTGCAACCTTGTTATAAAACGTGGTTTTAAAGAAGTACCAGGTTGAAGTCCCGAACAAAGTTAGTGGACTAAACCGGGTACATCTTAAAACCACGTTTTATAATAAGGTGGCAAAAGTCGATGAGCACGTACAAATTTCTGAAGCTACTGCACTGTCTATAGGTAGTTTGACAACATAAACGCCAGAATTCACTTCACATTTTAAAAGCACAAAACTAGCTGAACACTCCAATGTTCAAATGTTCCCTACATGTTTTTCTGCGTTTTTTAAACATAGGTACGGCGCATTTGCCGTAGCAAATTCTTTCTCAAATTCTTAAACATGTTACTTATTAATCGGATGCCTTCAAAGTTGTCGTTGTGGAGATAAAAAGTACATCCATATGTGAGAATCCACTTACAAGGATTTCCTTAGTATTGTTAACATAGTGTATATAGGTAACTTACATAACAATAAAATAATTAATGATCCAAAAAATATTTGCAAGACGGCGGCGGCTCTGAAAGTGTTGGATCCCAGCAAGGCAATATCGGGGACCCGCACGGAGCACCCGGTGCCGATGAACAAGATGCGACTGCGCATTGCTCAGCGACTGAAGGACGCGCAGAACACCACCGCCATGCTCACTACCTTCAACGAATGTGATATGAGGTAAGGAGTATCCAAAAGTAGATGGTTTTATAGTGACCCAATGTTATTTTTTTCTATTTTTGGTAATTGGATTTGATGATCGTTATATTAAAAAAAATATAGTCCATCTCGCTTCCGCCCGTGGTTTCACTGGCGTTTAGAGATTTTCTGTAGCAGGATGGTGACAAAAACTGTCCTATGTCCTTTTCCTCTTCTAAGCTACTTCTCCTCTAATTTTCATCTTAATTGGTCCAGCCGTAGATAACGATCGAAACTTATCTTCTTTTGCCATCATCATTAACATCTCATCTTGGTCCTGATTCTAAGAGCTTCCTCGTCCTTAATCATCTTCATCCTGTCAAATGGGCTGTCATTACGCAGTTATAGGCGCCGAAATAGTTATGGAATAATGGACTTCAGTGTCGCAAGATTCATTTCTCGCTAATCGGGTACCAAAACCTTTTGAAAATTATACAGGATCCTATCTCCATATCCCTCGCATATGGTTTAAATATTTCTTACATTTTAAACAATATCTTACAGCATAATTGCATTAGCATCTTAAATGTATTATCCTCAGCAAACTAATGGCGTTCCGCAAGGCGAATTTGAAGACATTTGTCAAGAAGTACGGCGTGAAGCTCTCGTTCATGTCTCCGTTCATCAAAGCGGCGGCCAACGCCCTCATCGACCAGCCAGTCATTAATGGAGTCATCATGGACAATGATATCGTCTATAGGTAACTACAAAAAGTTTTTATTTGATCTCCTATCAAGATTTTATAAAATCTGGAATTTTCTAGATTACAATTTTGGTCATCTTGGAATATGGATTTCACAGTCGTGAATTCCGAAGATAGAATTTAAGATTAAAAAAAAAAATAATGTATCTTGGACAAGACTGTTTTGGTTGGTGATCTTTGGAGCTCCTTCATTCAAAAGTATTAGGCATAGGCAATGTAATATGTACGTTGTTTTCATGATATAAGTTAAAAATGCAATTGTTCGCAGGGACTACGTCGACATTTCTATTGCAGTAGCAACTCCCCGTGGTCTGGTCGTGCCTATTCTACGTAATGTTGATTCCATGGACTACCCGGCCATCGAGCTAGCCATGAACGAACTGGCTAATAAAGCCAAGAGCGGTAATAATATAAATGAAATCAGATAACTTGAGAGCCCCTCCCCCTTTTTTGAAGTGGGTTAAGAAATTGGTAGACTGTTAAGGACCTATGTATCCAATAATAATTTGAGAGGTAGCGAGAAGTTGGGCCATGAAATGTCTCTCATAAAATAACAGAAATTCAATCTTACCTCTGGCAACTAACAACTTATGCACGCCTTATCCTAGAATAACTACTGAAAAAGACAGGATGTTTCTGACCATTCTTGCTTGAAATCGATGACCGAAGATTTAACTTAACGAATCCTAAATGATTTTCAGGCAAACTGGTACCAGCAGACATGCAGGGTGGTACGTTCACATTGAGCAACGGAGGCGTCTTCGGGTCACTCCTGTCTATGCCCATCATCAACTTGCCGCAGTCGGCCATCTTGGGGATGCATGCTATTATACAGAGACCTGTCGCTGTATCTGGCAAGGTGATTTAGATTGTTTTGCATTTGACTCGTATGCTTGAGGATCCAGTTTTTAGAAGATATTATTTTGTTTGAGTTTAGCTGGAATCTGGATATGTAAAGGATCAGTGACTTAAAACTAGTCAAAACTATAAGAAATATACATTCAATAATTATTTAAGATTATCGATAATTCCTAATCCTATTTTAATAAAAAATCGACTGCAATCCCGATAAATCAACGTGCTTCGTACGATTTTCTCTCTTATTTATTTATTTATTTGTGATGCCAACGGTTATTACATTACGTATAGGAAAAATCGATAGTACATACATGCAAAACAGTTATGCGTAACCAATTACAGGCAAACACCACAATGTTCTTAAAAGTACCCAAACAGGTGACTAAATTCAATTAAAAATAACACGCACATTATGCGACAATCTTATGCATGCTTATGCTTTCATTTTGTTTTCACAGGTTGAAATCAGGCCGATGATGTACCTCGCCTTGACGTACGACCATAGGCTGATCGACGGCCGCGAAGCAGTGCTATTCCTACGCAAAATAAAGTCTGGAGTCGAAGACCCCACATCAATACTTGCTGGCATTTGATTTTACTGCAAATTTATTAGGTAATTCTGTCTACACGGGTCTCTTATTCTTTACTGATTTTTATTTAACGGGTTCTGCACCATTCCTGAGCATCCCTCCGGACCTTTGGTCGCAGTTGAGGAGCCATTGGTCCAAGAACCCATTAAAGCATTTTTCTTCAATCTTTCAAATTGAGGAACAACCTTGCGGTAAAAGGTTCTTCCAGGCTGTTAGTATTTCAGATAATGTGCTTGGCCGCGAATTGAAATGCTAAGAGTTAATAAACTTTTTCGGTATAGAACGTAATAAATACGAAATCAGCCGAATAAGGTATTGTGAAAATTATGAATTGTGATTTTTAATAAATAAATGAATTTCTAATTGCATTTTATTTCTTCATTATATAACCCTGACCGAGAGATTGTATCTATGTAGAAGTCGCGAAAATACTGTCTCTGCGGACGTTTTGTTCCCACACGTTCAGCTGGACAGTTCTACGGTAGCTATGAGATATACGTACTCTATACTACGTACTTATATACTGTATATATACTGTATATACTGTACGTATACAACTAGTGGGACCTGTTTGCTTCCCTGGACAGAGGAGGCTTTGATTGCCGTGTGGATTCTTTAAGGCCTATTCAGACCTAAGCGGTATTCGCTACCGTCTGCGGTAGAGAAAACCCAGTGGGTATGCGATAATATTACTGTTCATTTTCTAGATGCATGCCGCAGCTCCCGCGCGGTATGTACTTCTAGAGTCTGGCCAACGAAAGCTGTCCAAGAAAAAAGGCGGCAATTTTAAAAAATCAAGAGCTGACAACCCCGGCTATACGCTGCTTAAACGGAGTTGATACTTATTATTATTCTAAACTAATAAGCGATATTTATATCAGTGTTTCATATCAGAACATTACGACTATAATAACATTATTAAAAAATGTCATAGCATAGCCATTTTTTAACTTCTGCATGCATTGAAGTCCACAGGGATGAATTAAAAAAAAAGTTATTACAAAACGTTTATTTGATGGATTTTTTTCTAAGTACTGTGTTTCACTCGCAGACATTTCATTATTTTCGAGAGTTTTCAATTTCTTTACTGTTTCCGCAATTGTAAGTTTTGTTTCCTCGTAGTCTTTGTCCTCGTTAATATTATCTGAAAAGTAGATACACCCTGAAAACTATTGCGTTTTTTGCAAATAAGTCAAAAGTATCAAGATGTTTCAATGGAAATTCAAAAAACTAACCTAAAAGTGAAATGACTGAATCCAGTCGTCGTATTTTCTCTGCAAATTTCTGATTCAAATCTCTTTGTACGTCTTTATATTTGTCAATCATAGTAAATAGAAGCTTTCTCGTCGAACTTTTGATTGTTTTCGGCATTATTTTATACAAAACCAATGAAAAGAAGATGAAATAAAATAACAAACTGACTTTTTAAGAAACGTCAATGGGACAATTTTGACAGTTCTAAAATATTGCCATATTAAAAGTTTAGAAATTAATTCGTGGTCAGCTTTCGTTGGCCAGACTCTACCCACAGCGGCAGTGAATATCGCTCAGGTCGCTCTAGCCGCGGTACTTGATACTAAATACCTGAGCGAAACCCGCGCGGTATGTACCTCTACCCACAGCAGCAGCGAATATCGCTCAGGTTTGAATAGGCCTTTAGTCTTGTTGGCTACCTCTTCTAGGGAGTCAGGCTAACCAAACAACGCAAATCTTCACGTACGCAAGTACGCAGCGACGCCGCAATTATAGGCCAAGAACACACGGGAAAACTTGTTCAAACTGAAAAATACAAGCGATAAAAATAGCTACAGCCCAGCGAGATATATATTTTGAGGAAAATCCTCAGAACAAAAACAATAAGCCGAGAAATTCAGATAGCAGACAATTAAATATACTTAATTCTTAAAGGAGATGACGTGTCTACCATAAGAATTAAGTTAAATAATTACACAATTTTATTCTATTCCCAGATTTTTTACATTAGATAACCATTTCTTTATACTTGAACAACTTTAAAATACGTAATTTTGGAACGCATCCAAAATATAGTTTTGTTTTTATTTGCTGGCAATTTTCAAAATGTAAATGTCAAATGGATTCCATGTCCGTGTATGTATTTTTATTCGGCGCGACAATTGATCAAACTTGTTTTTCTTGTGGTTATCACTTATTTCGGTGTATTAAAATACATACTTCGGACAGCAAAATTAAATGAAACCCTTATCTGTGTTTATTGTGGCATAATATGTGTTAGTTGTGAAATAATGAGGCGAGGTCATCCAGGCATCGGAGGGTGGCGAAATGAAAATCCAAGGCATTTTAGGCCTAGAGGCAGTGGACCACCAAGATATAGGCCCCCTAGGATCTATCCTCTACTTGAAACCCCCAGGTAAGTCGATACTAATAAGATAAGTCACGTTGTTTGCATTGCATCACTGACGCGCCAATATCTCGTATACTCTGAAACATTAGAAACGTTTATGTATGACTATACGTCAATAATAACGCAAGCTTACAGATTTTCATGATTAAACATTTAAATTAATTTATTAATAAAATAATCTTTTTCATTATATTTCGTTCTTAGATTTTATACGATTAAATTTCAGATTCCCGCCACCTGGTGCTAGACTGAGCCAAAGAGGTTCACAATCCTACACACCTCATGTCAGCCATCCAGATGACCATGACAGATTAGATCAACATGATAGACACAAATATAGAGATGGGCATCACCAAATTGATCAGAGAATGCTAGAAAGAGGGCACCATCCCCGTTCAAGACAAAATGCCTATCCATATATCGCACAACATCTCAGATCAAAAGATAATAACCTAAGCAGTTCATACAAAGAACCTCAAAATTATTATGATGATATGTCAGAGACATGTCATGTTAATAGTATGGGAGATATAGACCATCGTCAAGCTGTTCATATACCTCATACACCAGACACATACACTCAGCAACGAATATCTCCTTGGACCAATGTACCGCCTGATTTAAAGAAACATTATTATGAAAATAGAAGTCCCCAAAAACAATATAGACATGAAGCTCTAGAAAAAAATAACAAACCTATTAAAGATTATACTGGTCATAGACCGCCAGCTTCCGATCATTATGGAGGGACATCTGGACCAAGCACTAACAATAATGATACATCATTTAGTCGTTCAGTTGATGATACCGTAGACATAGTGAGGAAAAGACTAATGAATCGTAATGATCCACAGATGTTATCGCAGGACCCATCTGTCCTACAAAGCAGTAGTGAGCAAGAAGTCATTGAGAATGCTAATCAGCACATTCAGCCAGAACAACCAATTAAAAAGAGAACACAGAGACAAAGACACAATGTGAAATCAAATTGTGATAAAATGAAATCAAATATTGTTCATCAACTGTTTAAGATGGATAAGGATAGAATGCATAAATTAATGGATGATCCAGGATCATCATCAAAGTTCGAATATGCTATAAGCAGTTTAATAACAGAGTCGCAGAATAGTTTAAACCGCCATTTAAGATCTGTAGCAGAGAAATCCTTGTACAGTTCTAGCACAGACTTCATTCATAATGATAATAACACAATATATGAAGATACATTCATGAAACAGATGCAGTGTCTTCTTGATCCTCAAGACACAGTATTGCTTGAAGATATAAAACCTATGGTCATGGCTGAACTCAGCAAAGTATTGCAAATAGCTGAATTTGAGCAAAGGAATGACATGCCTGATGACTATAGCGCCCATTATAATAGAGATGATCAGTCAAATTATCCATATTTTGAGCAATACAATTATGATGAATATCAAGACACATGCTATGAGCCAGATGAGAGTAGGACACAACAAACAAATTATAGCAACCCAAATCTGAAGGATGTAACAGACAGTGCAGCTTCTCAGATCTATAATTTGAAACGTGAACCATATGAGGATGCAATGCCTCTATTTGAGAGACGGAAAACAAAACAAAATGACCCCATTGAGGACAGAAGGCACAGTATAGACAATCAGAGGCAAAGAAAAAGTTTGGAAGAGCCTGTTGAAGAACCTTTCAAAAGTAAAGAAGAACCACTTCCACTGTTTGATACTAATGCTGATAATATCTCTGAAGATGAAGACACATTTGCTGAACTGGACAGGCAGTACCATGTAGCTGTTGACCACAATTTTATAGAAAATGATGATCTCTCAAATAGAGGAACTCCCCCCAATATTGCACCTATTAAACAAGAAGCACCCCAAGATGTAAATAAAAATGACAGGCAAATTCCAATATTTGCTCAGTCACCCTCACAATTATTTCCTGTCAGTAGTTCAGACAATATCCGAGATGTGGCATTACAAATAAAACAAGAAGTGTTGCAATCACTTAGTGTACAAAATGAAGAGAATACACCTTCTAATTCCAATAACTGTGTTCAAATAGAGAAGAATATTAAAGTAAAACAAGAGCATGTGCCTCAATCTAAAGATACTGACAAAGAGACTGAAAAAGCAGGTAGCTCAAATATTATTAAAACTTCGCCATCAAACTCACGAAAACGATCTATTGATCAAAGACCATCTCATCGTAAAGAGAAACGTAAGAAAAGTGAATCCAGACATTCCGACCCAGTCAAACCTACTACAGATAAGAATGCAACTTCTAATACAAATACTGTTTCTAACAAGTCATCAGAAAAGTGCAATGAAGCCCCAAAGCAATATTTTAATATATTTTTACCAAAAGATGACAGCACGAAAGAAACAAAGGATAGTAAAAAAGTTGACTCAACAGATAAAAGTTATTCAGACAAATATGTCAAAAGGAAAGACCCTCCCAAAAAGACAAAAGATAAAGAAACAGAATCAAGCAGAAAGAGACATTCTAGTACATCCAGCCAATCTATGTTAAGTCCAAAAGATAGTATTAATACTGGCAGTCAAAATTCTTTAAAATCAGACTCTAAAACTAAGCTTAAGACTTTTGATATGTTTGTAGAGGTGCCTAAAAAGACGACAGCTGTCCATCAAGCACACAGGAACACTGCTTTAGCTGTTACTCCAACAAAACCTGTGGAGGAAAACAAGACCAAACAAGTGGCAACTCCTGCGCGCTATAAGCCAGGACAACTGAAGCATGTGGGTACTCAAGTCATTAGAAGACTCATAGCGAAAGAAACACAAACCTATCAAAGCAACGTATCCACCACTAGGTTTACTCAAACAGACAGAAAGAAGTTTGTCTCAAAATTGGTACAAACTCTTCCTGTGGACCTACAAAAACCGAAACCTAGATCAGAAGATGCATTCGAAAGGATGAAAGAAATAGACATGGAAATCCAAGTTTTACTGCAAGAGAAATTCAAACTGTACAGTTCCTTAGAATCCAAAGATACTTGCCCAGGCAGTATGCCTACTTTAGGCATGACTGTACTAAACGTGACACCTGACGAGAGTAAAGATGCGGAAGATGACAATGAAGCGTTACATGACAATATAATGACTGCAGATGCAATCGTAGACGATTTCACTAGCATACCAGTGGAAGAGCTGGAGCAAATAGCTCTCGAATCTGTTGAAGTAAATTGCACTGAAGAAACCAGAGCCGAAAAAAGAAGTTTACGTCAAAAAGTGCTGCAGCAAGAGAGGAAGACTTCCGAGAGTCCCACGTCAAGTAGACGAAGCAATAAAAAAGCTAAACCACCAAACATATCCCTAATAGAACAAATAATAACAGACGACAGACCTCTAGAAGATATTATATCATTAGACGATCTGGAGGAGCCACAAACTAAAAACAAGAAGAAACCTCATAGAAATCAACCAAAGAAAAAACCGACCAAGAGAGAGAGAACGAAACCTTCCAAGCCTATCGATGTAAGTGCGTTCGGTTTGAAGGACTGCTCAGTGGTTCTCATTCATACTGATGTTAGAAAGTTCATACAGGAAGATTCCCAGTGTGACGATGAATCTGAGCGTGTTTACACACCTGGACCTTCCAGCGTTGAGTTCTCTGAACCTGAACCTGTGTTTAAACAAGAGCCTACAGCAAAACATGAGCGAAATCAAGAAGCAGAGACAGTCAATGATCTCCAATTCGACATGTTAGACGTGTCTGAAGACATAGTGATAGGTGATATCTGTGAAATTAAGAGTAATGAAGATAAGGAGGAACATGAGAGAGAGACTATAAGCGAGGAGATAATACTGGACAACAGCCAGTCCTCGGCGGACGATGCGTTTGCGGTAGAGGCAACTCAAGCGGAAAATGAATGCAAGACATATGACTACTCTACTGATGAGAAATTGCGTAGAGACTCGGTGACCGTCACTGGGAACGCTGATGCAGTACTCGCGATAGAGGTTGGTATACAAATGATTATTTGAAATTGGAATGTTTGATGCTCTCTTGTCTCTTCTTTTAGTTATAGTCGATTTCATATTTCGATCGGTTGTCGATAGTTCGATCTTATTCTGTCCGTCGCGAAAGCAATTTTTTCAGAAACATTAATTAACCTCAAATAATAGTGACTTAATAATAAATTACCTTACACATTATAGTAAACCAAAATATTCTATAATTCCAGTGCATAGAGAATGAATTCATAGCAGCTTGTTTGGACGGCAATGTGTACCACTTTAGCGGAGATGGGCAGCTACTGAACACATTACGAGGCTCCAACTTAGCGGTGACTTGCCTGACCATTGTGAAGGAGAAATATGGGACCACTGTGTATACCGGCTCACTGGATTCCAGGATACGGTATTATGATCTTGAGGTAAGATATTTTTTTACTTTATTTTCCTGTTTTTTAAAGACTTTATATATTTAATTGTGTAACTAGAAATATTTATGCTTAACTAGTTTATGCCAGCATTTCAGCTTCTCGATCGAACTACTTCCCGAACCCTCACTAAAAATGGCCTGTACTTTATTCTAATACGTAGCTTTATTTCTGCCAAGTTTCATCAAAATATGAGGGAGGAACAAACATCCATACATAATATAAACTTTCGAGTTTGTAATGTAAGTAGGGTGTTTGGTAGATAGTCTCTTTTTCAATGCGTAACAAGAAATATGTATGCCCAAATGTATGTATGTCATGTTTGCCAGTTTTGACCTTCCGATATGATCGGTCAACCAAACCAGCCGTTTAAGCCAGGTATTTTTCGAACAAATCATATAGGTTCCTGATTAGAATATTTTCGAGGTACATAATCGATAATTCAATCATAGCCTTGCCTATATTTTTCTTTTTTGTTTAGTTTGTATTCTAACTTTTTAAAGCTATTTTCATAGACGTTATCTAGATGAGTCAGCGTCCACACATAGATACATTATATCATCATTCTATATATGGTTAGTTATCGTTATAATCACCTGCCAGCTAAAAATACTGACATTGGGTGGTTCTATGTATAAACAATCAATAGGTATTAGTACATCTATGTATATTGGTACTGAAAGAAATATTTACTTTTCGAAACATTTGAGACATTTATTGTATAAACTTTAAAATGACGACGAACAGATTCATCAAATGAAATGACAGCAACTTCCGTTCTCGTTAGGAGGTGTGCTGATATGATAACATCTCTCGAGCCAAGTTCAAATTAAGTTGCAGCACACATTTAAATATATTAACCAAGTCTCCCACACACTCGAAACACTTTCTCTATTCATTATCCCGTCTTCTTTGACCCACTAGGCAAAGACAAAACTATAGCTCTCATACATTCCGTTTTCGCCATACCTGCAGAGGTCCTATTACCATAAACCCGAGTTTTATCAATATCTATACTAATATTATAAAACTGATGAGTTTGTTTTGTTTGTTTGAACGCGCTAATCTCAGGAACTACGGGTCCGATTTGAAAATTTCTTTCAGTGTTAGATAGCCCATTTATCGAGGAAGGCTATAGGCTAAGGCTATAGGCTTTTTATCCCGGTACGGGAAGTAGTTCCCATGGGATGCAGGTGAAACCGCTGGCAGAAGCTAGTTGTAAATAAAGGCGAAACCGTAGGTGGTGACGGCTAGTACATATATGTCTAAAAAGTGATTGTCCCCTTATGTTTAAGTTAACAAATACTTATTTCTTCCTGTAATTGCAACACATCTCAAAAAAATGCTTGTTTGGTTTCAGACTGGTTTGGAGAAGGGTCCGGAGTGCAATGTGCTCAGTCCTATACAGACGATGGATCGCGCGTGGGACACTGTGTTCGTTGGCACCAGGACCGGATTTGTTTTGCAGTTTGAATGCAAGGTAAGCTAGAAGAATACTATCCGTCTAGGTTGATAAAGATAAAAAGTGATTTATTCAGAGGAGGCTGAAAATCAGCACGTTTTGAAGGTCAATATTAGAAAGAACAAAACGCCCACTCTGCACCGTTGTTCCCAATTGTTTTAGTTACACTTGCCTATAAAGACATAAGGAAGTATAAGTATGGTGTGTATAATAAATTGTCCAATTTTGAAATAAAAAAGTTCATCTTCAAGATTGGGTTGCACCATGTATCTATAACAGTAACCAAACCTTAACCTATCATCAAACCACCAATTTGACCAATAGGTGTCAGTTTGTTTTGTGGTTGTAATTATATGGTGCAATCCATCCCCATTCTACCGAATTTGACATCCATCTGTATCCAGCGTCACACACTTATATAAAAGTGTAAAACCACACCTAGATATCTGAAGCCTTTACTGACCTAATGACAAAAATCACTCTTCTCAATTCCAGAACAACATGCTAATCCCAGTGAGTACGGTGAAGTTTTCCGAACAATCTATCCTGGCCCTCCGAGCAATGAAGGAAGGGCCTCGCAAAGTGCTCCTCGTGGCTGCCCGATCAGAAAATGTCACAGTCAAGGACGCTCAGACTGGCTTACTGTTAAGAACGCTCTCTGGACCTAAGATGACTGTGTATACGTTGCTGTTTGAAGATGGAAAGGTGTTCTGTGGGACCAGCAGTCATCAGATACATGTATTTGATTATGCTGTAAGTAGAACCTCATAAGATAGTGAATTGGATATTCCAACTTACTTCAAACACTTCAATAGGTATCATAATACATACACAGTACAACCCGTGCCGATAAAGAATGGGATTAGAAATCGCAACAGCTGTATTCAACTCTCGCTCATGTGCTATAGTGTATGAGCGAGAGGTAAATACAGCTGTCGCGATTTCTAATCCCATTCTTTATCGGCACGGGTAGTATATGCCAAATCTAAATTCATATATTTTTGTCAGTAGTGCTTAGTTGTTATTTTGACTGCGTCAAAATCCGTCTATCGATGGCAATGTAGCTCTTAGACAAGTGAACCAATTAGTATGCATATTTACACAAACTGGCATTCAAGTTGTGGTTAGACATGTTTCATCCAAATCAGTGGTTTTAAAGTTATTTGCCATTTTGTTAAATTCATCCTCCTATTTACTTTTTTTTACAGAGTGGCATGCACACCGGTTGCCACGAAGGCGGTAAGGGCGCGGTGTGCCTGCGGGCGACGGGCGGGCTGCTGTTCGCGGGCTGCTACGACGGCTGCGTGTACGTGTACCGCGAGGGCGAGCCGCGCCCGCTCGCGCAGCTGCGCGGCCCCAGCCTCATGCTGCTGTCCCTCGCTGTAGTAGGGAGTAAGGTGAGTGCCACAGTTCAATACAACAGTTGAACTACAATATGTTAACCTAGCTTCCGCTCGCGGCTACGCCCTCGTGGTGTGTCGATAAAAGTAGCCTATGTGTTAATCCAGGTTTTACCTACATACCAAATTTCCACCAAATCGGTGCAGTTGTTTTTGCGTGAAAGAATAACAAACATATATCTCTACATTCTCACAAACTTTCACATTTATAATATTAGTAGGATTAGTAGGATAAGGTTTCGGTAGCAATGGCCCTTGATCCTCCTTGGGCTTCTAATATTTTGAGATTTTAAGAAAATTGATCTGTGTAAAGTAGATTTCATAAGATATGATGATAAGGATTCGATTCATATCGATATTGATTTATTCGATTGATAGGAAAATTAGAGGGTAATACACACAGATTACTATAAAAGTTACGTAATACCGCAAAACGATTTGATTTACTAAAATTCCGTTCCTTTGTTTCAGATTATTGCTGGCTATAAAGACAGAAGTTTGTACATATGGAAAATACCATTAAGTATATTGCAAGAAATGATTTTATGAATTTCTACATAGGTGTTGTAGATTAAATCTCACGTTTACCTTTAGTTGAATGTATTCCTGATTTGTTTGGGTTAAGTAAATGTGTATATAATAATAAAAGAAGTTTTAACAGTGTAAATGGTATTATTTATCAGTGAGTCCTTTTCTATTTAAAACGGGCTTAGGACCAATTTTGCGGTTGGTAACAACCAACAGTTGGCATATACAAAACAGTCTCATGCCCATTTTCACCAACAAATACCTAAATTTAGGAATCCCCTAAGAGCATTTACGGTACACTTAATACGAATTTCGTTTTCACCAAAGTTTAAATGTCCCCTAAGGGTCAATTCCCACTGACAGAGCAGCGGCCGTAAAAGCACGGAAAATGTAAGAGCGCGGCGCGGTGCGGCGCCGCGCGGCCCGCCGCGCTCGCGCTCAATCCCTTGCAATTACGGCCGCTGCCGGCCGCTGCTCTTTCAGTGGGAATTGACCCTTAAACCTTTAAGTATTGGGGGCGCCCTTATTCTAAGTGACACTTAGTAAGGGAAACTAAGAAATCGTTGGTGAAAACGGGCACTAGTTATGCTTTTACGTTATAACGGCATTGATAGAACGTAAAGGTCGAGATTCCTTCGGAAGGTACACGAACATGGCAAAAACCTACAAAGGACTCATCGTGAATGCGAAAGCGCAATATGATACGGAGCTGCATAGCTGGAAGCAGAAAGACTCGTTAGTCGTCTAGTATGTATAGTCGGTATCATTATCTTTAGTCAACTAAAAACGATTTACTTTCAAGTAGTCAGTTTTTTTCTTCAACAATTTGATCCATTCTGTCCAAAATATCAGTATACCCTAACAACCTAGCTACAGTTTCAATAATCCTTCAATGTGTTTAAAATTATCGTAATAAATATGAAATATATTTTAAATTATTATTTTCATAATTAATAATTACTTACTAAAAGTTTTGCGTTTTAGTCGATTTATTTGAAATTGCAATTTCTGAACGCAATTTAGTTTCTGCCAAGTGGCACTCCTGTTTAAATTTCTGACTTACGTCAGTGGGTGTTTCGGACGGCGGCCATTATTCTACGTATAATTATTAATTTTTTTGCTGTTTTGTGCTAGAAACAAAGAACATAACTATTTTCGACATATTCTATAATATTATAGTTTTGGAAAAAATACATTTATAGTACAAAATGAATCCAGAATAGTAAGTATTTTTACAATATGTAACATGGCGATTTAGAAACAACGATGGTGCAGAAAACCCATCTTTTTTGCGTGTTCATTGTCTTTGCATGGAATTTGTATCTTGTAACTCTGTACCTATAATATATGAACAAGTTATGGTGACTGTATAGTAAATTAATTTACTACAAGTAGGGTGAGTCATTGTGTATTCGTGGTAGGTAGGTAATATCGAAGTATTTGTGAAAACGTAATCGTATGGATCATGAATGGCGCATTAGTGAGTGCTGATTGTACCAGTTCTCAACTTCCTTGTTCCTCAAAGTGGATGCTTTACGAGCGAGAGTTCTTTGTTAGGTGGAACAAAGCAACGCCTCCTCCCTTCGTTTATCATTTACGTTTATTGATGCGCATCGCTCGTGTTGTCCTTGATCAGCTCGTAACTGGTGCACGGTACTAACGCTCGGTTTGTGTTCTCTTTCAGCGACTATTTGTTCAAACTACTCCTGATTGGTGACTCTGGTGTTGGCAAGTCATGTCTGCTGCTCCGGTTCGCCGACGACACTTACACAGAGAGCTACATCAGTACTATTGGTGTGGACTTTAAAATTAGGACTGTAGACTTAGATGGCAAGACAATAAAGTTACAAATATGGGACACAGCTGGACAGGAGCGGTTTAGAACAATCACTTCATCATACTACAGAGGAGCGCACGGAATTATCATTGTTTATGATTGCACAGACCAGGTAAGATCCATTAACTCATTACCGGCTATAAATAGTTGTGTGTATGTTATGTATGGAGGGTATTCAACCTTCTTTGTTGATCTGAAGTGAATAAATCAATAGAGGACAAAGAGTAGATAACCTTACATTGTTCTACTGAATATTCATTAATTCATTATCAAATTCAAATAACAAAAATATACTTGATCAATGTGACTAATAGAAAAAGACTACAAAATAAAACTACTCGACAAAAAAGAGTGCCAAACTCAATTCCAATTAGGTTGTTTTGTTGTGATGCTAAAACAAAAAAACATATGCTTTTAATTTGTTCCGCAACCTAGAAAGTTGTTAGTGAATCTTATCTGAAAGTGAAGTTTGAAAAGTCATACTTATCAAGTTTCAACTTTCAATGTCTGAAATGGAGGCTGTTTTTTATTTGCTTAGCTGTGTTAGTGCAAACATTGTTAATGTTAATCAGCTATTTCCTTATGCAAAATATCCTCAAAGTGATATATTAATTAATTGGCAACTATTATTCGCTCAGATTGTTGATGTTTTAATTTGATTGGTGGAAACAATATGTTCGATAATAAGTTTTTTCTGTAAAAAGTTTGGTTTCTACTTGATTATTTTGGCCTAGAAGACTTCTATTGTTAGGACTGGATAGATTTTACAAGTTTTACAACAACCTTCACATAGTTTATGAGTACTACAATATGCTTTTGTTGGAATATCAGTGAAATTGATATTGATAAACACAATTTCAGTATCAATTTATTATAATGAACTACTTTTAGAAGATAGATTAACATAATGCATATTAAAATTACATTTACATTAAAAAATATATAAAAATCTAGCTAAAAGTATTTGCAAGGATGAATAAACATGTTTTCCGAAACTAAACTGTTGGACAGATTAAAATAAAGTTTGTCACACTGATAAAGCACATACTAAATTAAAATACATACATGTTTCAAACAAAAAAGGCCATTTATGTTTATTATGGCGTCTAAGCAAGCAAGTATAATAATCATGTGTATTGAAATGTAATGTAAGAGTTTACCTCTAAAACACATTTTTAACTAATTTCTTTTCCTGTCAAGAAAAAATTAACGGAGGGAAGTCCCCACATTCACGTTTCAAAGTACGATTTGAACCCCTGACCCTACAGGCAGTCATTCTCACAACTACTGATCACTACAGCGTGCTAATTTTATAATACTGATAAAAGTAACTATTATCAATGTATGCTAATGACCTAAAATACCCAGATTAGTGGTGACTAACGTGTGTGTGTTACATTTAGTTATGCTTTACGCGTATTGTGTGAAGGGTGGTTTGATACGCGCCTCCCCCACGACATTTTAGTTTTTTCGACTTACTAATGATGCAACTTTTGTCAGAAGACATAAGTTAGTAAAAAAATAGGTATAAGGTACTAAAATCCGAATTGATGACCTCTATTTTGGGACTCGTTTAAAATCAGGGAGAATGTATGTTTTTATTTTAGTAATACATTTTTTTAAAGCAATAAAAGAAAGTTACATTATTATGCAGTGTTGTAGGTCACATAGAGAAGCTAATGACACAATTATTTTATACTGTTTTCATGTATAAAATCGAGTCTAAAATGTAGCAGTGAAGAGTACAAAGTTTGAATAATAAGACAATGTGGTTGTAAAGTTTATATCCAAGAACAGTCATATCATTTATGATGAAAATGTCTCATACTTTGTGTCATTCAGTGATAGCACGAAATATTGTATTCACGAATTTGCAAGACCCCTAGTCACATAGTGAATAGTAAACTTTTTTCTAAATACTTTTTGCATCAGGTTGATTTGCATCTTAGAATAAAAAAAAAATGCTATGTCACCTGTTTAGCAATTCACAGCACAGATGGTAAAGTAGGTGTGTAATAAAAAGAAATAGAATGGGATAATCGTTGATATTTCTTGTTTATTGCTGTGACCAATTTACTTACTGCTGAATAAATATCAGTATTGTACTGGATACTTTGGATTAGAAGTTGTGTTTGCAAACATTTGAAAATTAGAAAAACGCAGGACTGATCTATACTGAAAAAAAAATATATACCTAAAAAGAAGAAGTTAGTTTGGTTAAACTTGTTAATCTCAGGAGCTATGGGTACCTACATAATAAAACGCAGTCTATATAGGGTCATTTCGCCTGTTCGCGACCATAGCCCAGTTCGCGTCCATTTTGCCGATCTCCTTTTAAAAATCCTCGAAAACAAGTCAATTAACACACTAATCAAACGAAAAGTCATTACCGCTAATACGTTAATGTATAAGAGGCACGCACAGATAGACAAACGTTCTGTACGTCCAACCAATCCTTTTAGAAAAAATAATTAGTCTAGGCTCTTCAACAAGAAAGCGAAAACACGCAGAATTTTAGATAAAAATTAGTGTGCAGCGGCGTGTTTGATGGTAAGTTTTATATTGTTTTATGTGAATTTTAGGATAGATAGCTATTTCTACAGTTTAATGATGAATAAAAGTATAATGTTTATTATGAATTTGGTAATGTTTTTTATATTTAACGAGTAAAATAAGGTGGACGCGAATTACTACATCGAATTTTACGAAACTTCCACTTTGCGTCCACAATGGACGCGAACTAAAACTATCCTCTATAATAATAAACCAAATTGCGTCCACTGTTTTCGTTAAATACTTGCTTATAAAAAATAATTAAAACATACTGTTTAATATTAATATATAACAGTACATTTTTTTAAGATATATACGTGGTTATAATTAAATTATCAACTGATATAAGTAATTTCATTTAAAATAAGTTCTTCCGATACAGGAAAAAAGAAGGAAAAGACAACATACACAGAAGAAGATTTAAATAAAGCGTTAAATGTTATTCGAGAGAAGAATAAATCGATAAAAAATATGCAAAGAATAGTTGTGCTACCTTGTCTGATAATTTATTGACTCAACAATTCTTTTAGTTGTATGTTTACACAAAATTATTAAATTGTTTTGTTAATTTAATATGAAAGGAAATCGATCTACGGATCGAAAACGCCTGGAAAAGCTACTGGTCCATGAAGGGAGAACTCCCTTTATGTCTGAAGCGGAAACTAGTCGACATGTGTATTCTGCCCATCCTAACCTACGGCGCTCAGACTTGGTCTTTGACCGAATCTCAAAAGTCCAGGCTAAAAGTATGCCAAAGGAGCATGGAGCGTAGCCTGCTCAGCATACGGCTTAGTGACCGGATACGCAACACCATTATCCGGTCCAAGATCCGGGCATAGACGATGTGGGCAATAAGTCTGCAAAGTTGAAGTCGAATGCACCCGGACAAGTGGGCCAACTTCACCACACACTGGATCCCTGAGGATGGAAGGTGACCGAGAGGGAGACTAAGAAAACGCTGGAGAGAAGACTTGGACAGCTTTCTCTCGGACTGGCCACAAATAGCGATGGACAGAGAAAAATGGAAGGCTATGGGGGAGGCCTTTGCCCAGCAGTGGGACAGCATAGGCTAATAAAAAAAAAATATGGCCAAAAACTTAGTATAATCAAGGCGGATCTTAAGCATTCCCTGTGATTTTAGAGTAAAATTAACAGAACTGATTACTGTTTATTCTTCAAGTTGCAAAATTAATTGCCTAATTTTAAGTTACTTAAACCAATGTTGAGAAGAATTATTTTTATTTTTTAAAGTGAATTTTAAATGATGATAATGTTGATTTTTAATAATTAAGTTTATTGTTAAATAAAGAATTTGTTCAAATACAATCTTTCTTTATTAATTCTTAACAATTTCACCCCTATATTCCTTTTCAAAGCCGCTGGACGCGAACTGGACCATGGGTGGACGCGAATTGGATTTTGTGGACGCAAACTGGGTAAAACGCCTAATTCTGAGGTTTATCGATTTAAATAGAAAACGTAAGATATTTCTAATACAACTGAAAGTTAATCTTAAAATAGAGTATATAAGGAATACATTACACAAATTTGACATGGAAATGAGTGCTGGAGCATTTTTATTATCGCCGTCAAACTTGCCAACTGCACTAAATGGTCGCCAACAGGCGAAATGACCCTACCCCATTATCGCGACTTATCATCCGAACGCGCGGATTAGTTCCCACAGGACGCAAGTGAAACCGCGGGCGTAATTAAACTTTGACTTTTAAATTGCTCAAGATATAACTTTGTATAAACACAACATTTATTTATAAACGATGAAATTCACTTTATGGCCATTATAGTTAAGTTTGTGCAAATGAGTTACGACCAGTCACTTGGCAGGCTTCCAAGCTGCCTGCTCCCTGCTCACTTGCAATTTGTAAACAATGACAGAGTAATGATTCAACGGCCTAATAAACTTTTTTTTAGATTAATTTAAACATGATTTGGTGGGCAGATACCTCCGTAAGCATGCGTCATGCGCAGTTACCAGTTACTATTTTTTTTCTTGTTTGGGGAACTACTTGCTGTAACAAACAAATAGTAAGCTATGCTTATAGCAATCGTCATCATCAGCCTTTTATTTACCGTCCAAGTTCAGGGCACAGGACTTTTCTCATGCGGAGGAGTGAGCGTTGATCACGCGGATTGGCGATTTCATATACCTATTTAAAGTAAAGTTTCCTCAAAAGGTTTTCCTTCATAAAAACCATAGCTACATGAAATTGTGTAAACGGTCCAAAAAAAGAAGTCACCTAATTGCGTATCAGCGTCTTAAATTGATGTCTTAAAATTCGTTTGATACTAACCTTTTATCTCAATAAACTTTAATAAGTTTCACGCTAAAACGTTGTAACCTTTGATCAAAACAAAGTTAACTCCTGCCAATGAACCATTGCAGTACTATTTCTGTTCTAGATAGGGTCATTTCGCCTGTTGGCGACCATTTAGTGCAGTTGGCAAGTTTGACGGCGATAATAAAAATGCTCCAGCACTCATTTCCATGTCAAATTTGTGTAATGTATTCCTTATATACTCTATTTTAAGATTAACTTTCAGTTGTATTAGAAATATCTTACGTTTTCTATTTAAATCGATAAACCTCAAAATTAGGCGTTTTACCCAGTTTGCGTCCACAAAATCCAATTCGCGACCACCCATGGTCCAGTTCGCGTCCAGTAGCTTAGAAAAGGAATATAGGGGTGATTTTTTTAAGAATTAATAAAGAAAGATTGTATTAGATCAATTTCTTTATTTAACAATAAACTTAATTATTAAAAGTCAACATTATCATCATTTAAAATTCACTTTAAAAAATAAAAATAATTCTTCTCAACATTGGTTTAAGTAACTTAAAATAAGATTAAACAGTAATTTTTTTTATTAAGATATATACGTGGTTATAATTAAATTATAATTATAATTTAAATATTTAATTATAATTTAATTATAACCACGTATATATATATCTTAATAAAAAAATAGAAAAATTATAATTTAATTAGAACCACGTATATATCTTCATAAAAAAAATATAATTTAATTATAACCACGTATATATCTTAATAAAAAAATGTACTGTTTAATCTTAATATATTAAGTAATTTCATTTAAGATAAGTTCTTCGGATACAGGAAAAAAGAAGGAAAAGACAACATACACAGAAGAAGACTTAAAGAAAGCATTAAATGATATTCGAGAGAAGAATAAATCGATAAAAAAAATATTCAAAGAATATGCCTTGTCTGATAATTTATTGACTCAACAATTCTTTTAGTTGTATGTTTAGACAAAATTGTTATATTGTTTTGTTAATTTAATATGGCCAAAAACTTACTATAATCAACGCGGGTCTTTCCCTGTGATTTTAGGGTAAAATTAACAGAACTGATTACTGTTTATTTTTCAAGTTGCAAAATTAATTGCCTAATTTTAAGTTACTTAAACCAATGTTGAGAAAAATTATTTTTATTTTTTTAAAGTGAATTTTAAATGATGATAATGTTGATTTTTAATTTAAAATAACAAAAAAAATTAAAAAAAATACTGTTTAATCTTAATATATTAAACAGTACCCATGTTTTAATTATTTTTTATAAGCAAGTATTTAACGAAAACAGTGGACGCAATTTGGTTTATTAGTATAGAGGATAGTTTTAGTTCGCGTCCATTGTGGACGCAAACTGGAAGTTTTGTAAAATACGATGTAGTAATTCGCGTCCACCTTATTTTATTCGTTAAATATAAAAAACATTACCAAATTCATGAAAAACATTATACCTTTATTCATCATTAAACTGTAGAAATAGCTATCTATCCTAAAATTCACATAAAACAATATAAAACTTACCATCAAACACGCCGCTGCACACTAATTTTTATCTAAAATTCAACGTGTTTGCGCTTTCTTGTTGAAGAGCCTAGACTAATTATTTTTTCTAAAAGGATTGGTTGGACGCACAGAACTTTTGTCTATCTGTGCGTGCCTCTTATACATTAACGTATTAGCGGTAATGATCTTTCGTTTGATTGGTGTGTTAATTATCTTGTTTTCGAAGTTTTTTTAAAGGAGATCGGCAAAATGGACGCGAACTGGGCGATGGTCGCGAACAGGCGAAATGACCCTAATTATCTACTCCACATTTCGTAATTGACCTCATTTTGAAAACGTGCTACGATTTCAGTAAATGCAGGCGCTTTGTTTGTTCTGTTTAAGTGCAAGTGCCAAGCCAAATGTTATGGTCCCGGAAAATTCTTGCCGAAATTGAAAAGTCGAAAATAACAGCTATAATGCTTAAGTCAATAGGAAACTGAGATAAACTGAAATCAAGGGGAAACATGTTTACCTGATTCGGGAAGTTGGTCCCTTAAAATTCATATTAAGCCTCAGAAAGTTAGTTAAGAGAAATATCAGGTGACTATTACCGAACGCCCGATAAAGTCATAAGGTCATTGACACCGTGTCATCTGTAAAATAATTAGGTGTGGTATTTCGCCTGCCTTATAAAGAATGTGACGAACTTAAATTATTGCCATTAAGAATAATCAAATACAATATCCAATAGTTGTACAGTTGCTATTTACGGTTATCGAGATCAGCAATACTTTCACTCTAGTTCAGTGAGAACACCTTTTGTATCGACACGATAAGCTTAGTGTACACACTAACGCCTTTTTCTTCTGTTTAGCCTTTCTCTAAGAAGGTTGAGGTTAACTTGTAGTCTAAGGCTTTTATATTAGAAGTTAATACCAATATCGTGTAGTGTCCTTTGATAATAGTCTAAGCCTGGCATTATAAATTTTATTTCTAAATAACGTAAGGTTCAATTCACGTTGGCATTGATTGAAATGTGTCATTAGAGGAAAGGTAATGATTAGAAGCTCTTTCCCGCGGTTTCTCACATGTAATGAAAATACTTCATTTACGAGGTTATAAACTTATAGATAAAACTCCACACCGCTTCGAGCTTTCATTTAATTTACTTGTATCTTATCATATAACTTTTATGTGTATCAAATTAACGATCGATTTCTTTAGAAGTATTTGCATAACTTAAGCACAATTTTGCATAAATTAAGCACTTTGCTTGTGATGTTTTATCGGCCAATCTTGAGTAATCTTGTTCTTCAGGTAAGATATAAAACCTTGACCCCAAGAAACTTGTAAAAATAAACTTCTCTTCGAACGAATATTTTGAATGAGAGAAGATAATTATTTTAAGCTTATTAATCGGCAGTTAATATACTTAAGTGTGAATCTTAAGGTGGCTAAAACATATTCGTAAAACGGAATGTTGAAAAGTTCATCCTTGCAGTTTGAGATTTATAACGAGCGCAGTCTTTCAAATGCATGTACTATAATTAATTCGCTAATGAATAATTGCTGCGCAGACGCGTCTTACAAGGATGGAACAATTTGATAGACTACAGACATATTTACTTGTTTATCATTTAAAACTAGATTTTAAAAGTGAAGATGTTTTAGAATAACAAGTATAGTAGATAAGAATCTCAATCGCACATATAAAATCGTATTTATTAAAGAGATATCAATGCTACATTAAATTACGTATTATATTAGTGGTCTGACGTCACTCGAACATCCATGGTCGCGTTTTACCATAATACTTGATTGAGAAATAAAATTCTTGCATGGTTGACTTTAATGTCTTATGGCGAACGTTAACCTCTTTTGAAGGGAACTGCAAGCTTTAGCTGTTCATATTTGTCTGGAATTATTTATTTATCCTTACTAATATGTATCACAAATGCGAAAGTCTGTATCTGAGGAGCTTTCACGCCAAAACTACTTAACCGATTTAAATGTCATTTATACACGGATAGTCTTAGAAAAAGGACTTTTTTCAACTTTTTATCCAAATGTGGGAAGTAGTTCCCTTAGGACTCGGGTGGAACTGCTGTAAACAGAGTATCTAATATGATGGAGGAATCCAACTTTTGAGGTTTTTGATGATTACAAGACCATTGACAATGACCATGAAAGTTTCCTTACATTATTTGTGCAGTATAACAAACTATTGTTTCATAAAGTCAGATTCCCTAACTTATTATGACTCTTCGTCATTTGGCTACTATATCTCAATTTTTTAATATCTAGGTCACGAATAAAATTTTAAAAGACATTTGGCATAAAGCCGATACAAGGACATGGAAAGCTTTATACACTTGAAAGCTGATGCGTAGATCTTATTACTTACTACACTTAAGAATATAATAACATGATAAATGCTTTACAACTTCGCATTACTCATTGAACTTGAGACGTATGTGTCATTGTGAACTTTGACTCCGCTGTGACGTCACGACATACGTGTCTATAGGCTGCGTTTGTCCTTGTTTTTATTTTGTCGAACACAAAGAAGATGATGATATTGAAGGAGATATGCAATTATATTTGGCGAATAAGCTGCTGTCCAAAGTTTTAATAAATATTTTGAGTTTGATTTTTAGTCCTACCGCTGTTGAAGTCGTAAGTCGGATAAATTGACAAGTTACTGGCTAATCCAAAATAAATAGTAAGAAGAATAATTATTAAATACAAAATGTTTACTATAACCAATTTTTGCAACTGTTTTTTTTTATATCTAAGAACATATCCCTTTCATCTGTAATCCATACTTTCGAGGACCCACACAACTAACCTAAAAACATGTTAAATTCCAGGATTCATTCAGCAACGTGAAGCAATGGCTGGAGGAGATCGACCGTTACGCGTGCGACAACGTCAACAAGCTACTAGTGGGCAACAAGTGCGATCTGTCCACTAAGAAGGTCGTGGACTACACCACAGCCAACGTGAGTTTGATGTTCAACCTTATTTCTGTGGGATTGGGGTCTTTTTGGGTAACGTTAGGGCAACAAGTGCGATCTGTCCACTAAGAAGGTCGTGGACTACACCACAGCCAACGTGAGTTTGATGTTCAACCTTATTTCTGTGGGATTGGGGTCTTTTTGGGTAACGTTAGGGCAACAAGTGCGATCTGTCCACTAAAAGGTCGTGGACTACACCACAGCTAACGTGAGTTTGATGTTCAACCTTATTTTTATGGAAATAGGGTATTTTTGGGGTAATATCAAGGCAACAATTGCGATCTGTCCACTAAGAAAGTCGTGGACTACACTACAGCCAACGTGAGTTGATGTTCAACTCACGTTGGCATAGTCTTTAAATAGCTAGTTGTACAGTTGCAAGGAGTTGGTCTCATAAAGAAACTGGCTGGATTCAACCTTATTTGTATAGGTATAGGGTCTTTAAGGGTAAAATCGGTGCTATCCTGATGGATATTTTCCCTGACATTCCGTTTATTACTACTTATATCAGGTATTTAGTTTCAAAGCTATGTGAAAGTCATTTTGACTAAGTTCTGATGATGAAACTGAAAAGTATAAATGTTTCAAGTTATTCTTGAAGATTATTCAAACATTGACTATATTAATGACATAGCTCCTTAATTGTATTCCTTGTAATGTTAGGTTCAAATAGTAGAGTTTATTATGTATGATGCAATAATATATGGTTTCATACATAGCTCACTAGCTCGCAATTCCACTTATTATGACAAGACACGTACTGAAGTATAATTCTCAAACCGGTAATAGATTGTTTTGTTTAGTTCTAAAAATACATTTACAATTCAGTAGGGTTATGTTTTTATTGCAAAAGTAGAAAAAAGTTAGTAGTTAACTTTAAATTCTGCTGTAATTTGAGCAATTAAGTTTTTCACATAACTGTTTGTGTTTGTATTAGAATAATTTCTATAATTAAATATACCAAGTAGATGAGACTATTGCGTCTAATAACGTTGTTATTAGTTACGGACGCGTGCTAAATATTAATATTATTATGTGATAAAACATTGTTTTGAAAGTGATGCTATGCGATCCATTTGTTTGTTATGCAAATCATTATCTGATAGATGTTTAGACGTCGAACACGTTTACTTCAAGTTTATGTTTCTTGTTCGACACAGAATAGTGTGGTACCGCCTATGGTATAGGTGATAGTTTTGTCGAGATTTTTTGAAATACTCGCTGAAACAGTAGTTTCGTTCCTCAATTTTATGACACTTTATTCTTCTCGCAATTATTAAAACGACAAAATTTGTTACCATCACCATCTTCTCACCCGTTCACTGCTAATCATGGGTCACATTATACCCAATAAGACAAATTGTAAGCCTGCGTCCAGCCTACCTTGGATAGATCTTAAGACAACCTCATACCTAGTCGTAATTTTCTCTTTACTTATGCTCAAATTCTCCCCACAGCAATACGCAGAACAGCTGGGCATCCCATTCCTGGAGACATCAGCGAAGAACTCAACGAACGTGGAGCAAGCGTTCATGACGATGGCGGCCGAGATCAAGACCCGCGTGGGTCCGCCGTCCACCGGCGCCGCGCCCGTGGGCGGGCAGGTCAAGATCGACCAGGGACACCCCATCGATACCGGCAAGTCTTCTTGCTGCTGAATGCGTCGCCAAGGTGAGATCAGATTTGTTTTTTTTTTTGTGGGTACACCCTGAAATGACTGATCATCGTCATCTCAGCCATAGGACGTCCACTGCTGAACATAGGCCTCCCCCCTAAATCTCCACAGATACCTGTTGGAGGCGACCTGCATCCAGCCGGATGACACTTCTCTAAATGACTGATGCTTCTCTGAAAATATGACTGATTGTCGATGTATGAAAGTCGAATGTTTTTATTTCCAATAGGCCTTTGCAAGCTCTTATGAAACGTCACCATAGTTGCAGTTCAGCCCTTTGTTTCCCATGGTGGTGTTAATTATTTTTCGCAATGCAATACTGGGTCTGTGAAGATCACAATTATTTTTTTTATAGAAAAATATTTTATAAACATACAAATGCCTGGTTCTTTGGACACTTTCAAATGTACTTATGAACTAACTGCGACATGTAAAGTGGCTGAGCTTAAAGATTAGTCACAATATTGGGTGAAGTTTCAAGTATAGTCCTCGTGCTTGAAGCCGATAAACTATCATTATGTAAATAGCTGTATCGGTGTTACTGTGCTTTTTAGGTGTGTCAAACACTCATGTCTGACAAAAATATGTATTAAATATTCAACTTATCTACACTCTGCACGTATATGCTCTTTCTATAGTTTAAGAAATGACTCATGTTATTCTCGTAACAAGAAACTGCGTTGAAGATCTATTGCGACGATAGAAATTGTTATTAAATTGACTTTTGACTTGATAGTCAATTCGCAGTAGCGTTTCTTAAACGCCGCCCACTTTACTGCCTTTTTAGCGAAGCTATATTTAGAATTGATTCATTGACCTTTTTCAAATGTGTAACACGTATTTTTTCTCCTTTCTTTTCTAGATATCCGACTTCTTTTATAGCAAACTTAGTTTCGGAGCTTGGATTCAAATAAAATTCCACATTGGAAATTGTTTTAGGTTCATATGGAGACCTTTTCAACTGTAACTTAAAATTAATGTTTGTCTTACACTCAATTTTTAATAATAATATAATTTATGTATGTTGTGTACTGGCAGGCTGGCGGCGAGACGTACGGAAGCGAGAGTCGCGGCCGCGCCGCCGCCCTACACACAAGAAATGCAATTACCACAAAACGTTTCATGATCGCATCATTATAATTATATAATTATAAATAAATACTATATAGAGCCGCGGCGCCACACCGCCGCGCGTCCTAAGCTAACTTTCTGTTAAGTTGCTATTGTCCGATATCTTGTTAGTTCAAGCAAACAGGTAAAATGGAAGGGTGTATGTTTATACATGTTTATATATAATGAATATTGTAGGTTAATTTTGTGCTGTTTCCAGAATAAGAATTTCGATGCAGGTTACAATAACAGAGAGCCACTGTAGATCGTATGCGAGGGAAATTAACAAGATTTTTATGGTTATTATTATTATATAAACGTTTTATTTGAAAGCTTAGTATGTATCGTAAGTTGTGGCATCGTGCACTACGTCACTGGGGTCGGTGGCACCACCAGTGTGCCGACGTTTATTTGGCTTTGTTAATAGTGTTGTCACCTAGCTTAAGATAATTTAAGGTCGACTTTAAATTCGTAGGTGTAATGTGAGGTGGTTGGTGCTCCGGCACTTCGCTTGCTCTGTGTCCGATGCTTGCGTGGCGTAGTGACCGATCGTACATAAGTTTTAACTCTCAAGCTGTCCATTACCAAGTGTAGGCTAATTTCCGTTCGATTCCAGCTTGTGTTAAAATTTAATTTCTCATCACTTGAGGTACTAATAATAAACCTTATTGTATGCACTGGGTGTTTATATTATTCATTCTGTATAGCGTATGGCTGATGTTGTATGGGGGCTCTCAATGAAGTGATAACGTAATGTTTTGTATTACTAACTACGCCACGAATGAAGTTGATGATTCTAAAGGGGACCATTTTTGTTATTGCGATGACCGCAATATTTGATGCATTTGTCGCTATCATATTGTTGCATTCACTACAGTACCACAGTGCAATCTGAACAAGTTTATTATTGTGTTGGCGAATTACTATTATCTACGTATACTGATTAGAATGTCATCGATCCCCCATACAATATCAGCGTATAGACCACATTGTATTTATTATAATAAAGCGTACTGGGGTTACGCTATATTGAACATTTTGTGTTGATAAAGATATTTAATTGGATCGCAAATTCTAACACAAAATTGTAGATATAGCATATTGGCCTTAGATAATTAGACAGATATAGTAAACTTGTAGCCATCGAAGCGGGATCATAGTATTAATTAAAAGACATATTCATATTATCACTGTCACAGCAATATTGTGATAATTTTAAATTTTTACTAACATCAAATGTTTCAACTATTAGAATAATTTCACTCGTAATATATTCGTCCTATTTTTCACATAAATTGTTAAGCGGATTATGTAAAAGGTGATATAAACAATTTTAGCTAATATATGAAACATTTGACTATAACATTGAATGCTATAAATTATTTGATTCTATTGTCGATCTATTACTTCGTTCGTCGTTATTTTTGTACTATTATGTCAGAGTTAAGTTTACTTAAATCAAGACCGCTAACCCCCTATAATTCTGTATTGAGGGTTTCTTAGAAATTAAAACAGTATGCTATATGTAAAGATGTTTTATTTTTGTTATCCTTTACTCATTACCTTCTCCGTATGTTCAAAGTTGTCAGCAACAGCAGCGCATCATGTATTCATAGTCGTGACACAGACCGTGTAGATTCAAGGGGCATTGCAGGAATTCTGGGCAGATCACTGGCAGACGATCTGTGAATAAAAAGAATGTACAACTATTAGCTATAAAGAAATTGTACAATAAAAAGTGACACTGTGGCCCTAACAATCGAATTGGTAAAAATTTGGTAAAACCTACAAAAGGCACATTTACACAAACATTCACTCCCAACAGACATTGGACCAATGGCCATTACGAAAAGGTGGTCAATAGAAAGGCATATTTTGGGTAGACATGGATTGTCAATCTCATCCAAGTACATAATATGATATAACACGTCGACTGGATGTACAGTTACCGGCACGGATGTCGGGCTCTCGGCGGAAGAGTGGGGATCGCTTTGCGCACCCGTACGCATAAGGCAGTAAATCGCTTCTGCGCAGGTGAAGGTCAGGGCTCGACATCCGTGCCGGTAACTGTAAGTAAGTATATCATATTTTACAGTAAAATAAAAAGTAGAATACTTGTCACTTACCCATATGGTAAGCGCAGCCGCAGCAATATCCGTGTATGATAGCGTCGTCATCTTCACAACTCTTCTGAGGACAGCCGTTGCACCACATGCCTATCCATAGCCATGGTAAATTCACTGAAATTAAATGCGTACTGATATGATAATGTAAAAGTCAGTATGTATGGTAAGGCGTAAATTGATTGAGATATAAGGCATGGAGATAGGTATCTGGCTGTGGGACATAGTGCTAATGGGTTGCAGGAGTCGTGGCCAGCGGATCAGTTGGTGTCGATCCATTGGCCGCTCTCATATCACGATCTGTACCGTCTTCCACCATCATATAGGTACTTATGTATCCAACATCCAACGCTAAACCGACTGCACATTATTTTGCTAAGGCACTCAGAAATTTCAAGCTAATGAAATTGAAAAGAGAAGACTTCTAGACTACCCAAGTTAAAGTTAAGTATTAAAAACTCAAGAGCCACTAAAGGAATTCCTTACCTCTGGGTGCTTTCTTAACGGCATCTAACCCGCTGGCACTGGACGGCAGAAATATAGCAGACACACAACTTGCATTGACAAAAACGAACGCAAATATTAAGACACACGTCCGCTTTGGGAACATCTTGGCCATCCTTTAGTCTGACTAACGAGATGTAAAGTAATGGTAACTGCTTTATATATCAGTAATTAGGGGACAAGAAATTTCAACTAATTATAGGTCAGTGCCATGAGATAAGATTTTTCTATGAACTATGTCTTACTTATGTTACTTTAATTAGTTATCGAGGAACATTTTGTGGATGCCCAAGAATGTTTAGCTTATTCACAGCCTAGCACTCACCATATTTTGAAGAAAACACCTAAATATATAATATGTAAATCCATCAGTTTTAGATAGACTATAATATCAAGGAAGGCTGCATGCTACATTTTGCACGAAGTAGTTCCCACGGGATGCGGGTGAAATACAAGTAAAATTAACGAAAGTGAAAGCCAATAATAATTACAAAAACGTTTATTAATTACATCGAACACATATAATATATTGTAATACAAATGTAATAATAATTTACAAATAACATGGCGAGTGTTAAGGCGTTCACTGTCGTGTCGACAATAAAATAAACTTAAATAAATGTGAGATCAAAATCATATCACAGTTTAATATCGAAACAGTGCAATTTCACTTAAAATTATACACAAAATCTTTGGTAAATAACGGAAATCCGTGTGACGTTATACTTAGGTACTATGACTAGTTTAAGTTCCCACAATTTTTCAGCAAAACTATAGGCAGGTACTGTAACTGTTCAATTAGATTTGCGAAGTGATGTATTATTGCTACCATTAAACGTGAAGGTAACTCTGTCGCGCTTTCAGGCCAAAACAACTGAACCGATTTAAATGAAGTTAGGCACACTGATAGCTGAGATAGGTACTTTTTGGGATAGGAATTCCCATGAGACTCAGAGAACAGCTCATACTTTATTTACTTTTATTAAAAGATTGCTATCAGGAAATGTATCTTTAGCTCTGGACTTTCATGGTTTTAGGACAATGCCATTTGCTGAAATATGGTGGGAAAATTTCAGCGACATCAAGTATCATCATCATTTAAAATACAAGTGCACTGATGATTATGCATCATACAGTAGACAATTCTACAATATTTGAAATATTACAAGTTACATCAAAAGATTTCATATAAAAGTCTTGGCACTATAACCTTATACATTATAAAGTAGGTAGTCTATGTGACTTACGACTATTTTCATAAATCTTGTGTTTTTCTGACTTTTGATTAATAAAATGTGATCAGCACGCACGGTCAACGTCAAAAGTAGCTGAACAAATCAAAATTTACAAAAGTGCTTAAAAACGTAGTCTTCTTCTTAACGTCCTAAACTTAAGTCGATGAATAACTTGGTTAGTTATCGACGCCACGGTGTTTAGCAGTTTTGAATATCGTCATTTGTTCAGCTGCTTTTGAAGCTGACTGTACATTTTATTGTAAAACATATTTTGGTTAATACCTATGTACCTACCTAAATCTACTTAAAATAAATAAATAGGTAAGTTGACTTGTACATGTATAACTGTTATGAGTATTGCTTTGTAAGCTATGGATATAAATATGTAGTAAGCTAACAGATTCGAATCCTACCCTCGTACACGTAATGCAAAAATAGTGACATAAAGCTACTGAGAAAAAGTATGACTAGTTCTTTTCGATCATTCATTCTATGACATACCTTTATTGAACTCAAAGGGACTCACACATAGCTTATTTTGAACTGTACGGTGGAAATTCAACTTACAACCCAATACAAGGACTTAGAATTGTTCGAAAGTAGTCAATCTTTACAAAAAGGCGAAAAATGTCCTTATAACTTTAAACTTAAATTCTAAAATGTTGGCACAAAACAGACAACATCTATTTCCACAACTCTAAAGGAAGATTTCATTTTAAGTATACATTTAAAGACTGGCGTAATACTCACTTGTAATAAAATCACATAATATGTACTTAATTAAGCAATTTCTTGCTTCCTATTCTACTAAATAACTTGCGTTCACCTCCGCTCAATTAAAGAACTACTCACTGAACTAGGAATATATAAAATACCTACACTTTAAGTATAGTAAGTAAGAAGGACTAAATAGATATTAGCTTCCAGAATAAACAGCAGTAACTAATATATTCTCTTAAAAAAACAATAACAAAAAAAACCTATTTTGTGCTTTACCATATACACATGCAGCTTCAAAAGATTCCAAATACATAATTATGTGCAGTTCGCACCAAAATTACTTTGCAATTCTGAACTTAGCCATTCCATGAGACAGTGCATCAGGTCATGAGGTCATCAGTTCATGAGGTTCTCAATTCGGATGTTTGTATTTTATTCTTAGAATTGTGAAGGCAGTAGCTGATTTGGCGCAAACTGTAATTTTAACATACATACAATATGTTCTCACTTTATTTATACCTTTTTTCCATTTAAAGCCTGTGATACACTCAGACAGAAGCTCTCTCGATGAGTTCGGGGGCTAACGCGAGTGAGACGCGGCGCCGCAGGCGGTGCGGGCGCGGCGCCGGCTGCAGCAGGGCTCCGCCCTCACACTGCTTGTTGCCGAGGCAGTTGCAGGAACATACCTGGAAGATAAAATTAATATGATAAGGTTATGAGAATTCTGATATTTTACGTTTCGTCAGACTAAGAAAAGCAAAAGTAATAAGACAAAGACACTCCTCCTACTCAAATAAAAATTAGATGATTTTATTCTATGTCGATTTTGTATTCTTACTTACTGTAAAATATTGTAAATGGGAAAGGAATTTATTAGTTACATGGTAAACTGCTGAATCAGTTGGGGTGATAAATAGAATGGGTACTGTGCAACCGACATCCAAAATAGTGAAAGACGCATTTCAATCTAAACAGATAGAGCCGAGGTTTAGATTAGAGCCTATCATAACAACGACCCGGGTTAGACATTTAGGAGTCGCCGTCGCCGGATACGGCTTGGACGACATGATGATGTTCATGGTATTTAAAATAATTCGAAGATTTTCAAGGTATTATGTGGGCCGATCCCGGCGGCACTGCAATGCCGGGCCGACCCGTGACGGGAGTGGAGCGAGCCCCGAACATCCCGTCAGTTTACAAAAATCAGTTTAATATACTGGTCCCTCAGTGAGGGAACTTTCAGATATTAAGCTGAAAAGAACAGATACTACACTTTGATCTTAGCCAAAAGGCCGAGAAGCGATACCGAACTAATGTAACCGGGGAGGGTCATTCAATCGCGGAGAATCTTAACACCGCGATTCAGAAACGAGCGTGAATTGCACAGTGACATCTAGCGGTACGACTAGGAACTAAACATAACCTAGCCAGGTACTCGTGAATCAACTTTGTTGGCGCTGTACTTACCGATGCCTGATCATCATGAGACCTCTGTCTGCCCATGATGGGATGTTCATCTATTGGGAGAAGAGTTCTAGAACCATCTTTATCTTCCTCATCACGGGCCGCGTCTTCTGCTTGCCTGGAAAAATGCAGTTTACAAACTTAACTACATAGAAACTTAATTACAATTAAGCAGTTGACATACAGTTTATGTAATTTAAAAAAATATATATATTATACCAAATTTTTTTAGTTTTTTTTTTTCTTTTAACTTACATAGTCATGAATCTTAGAACAAGCAAGTTGATGCTGGCAGCAACTACCGCCAGTCCAAAGAGTATGAACACCAAGCTCAGAGCCACATAACCTGGCTTGCTGGTCAATGCTTGATCATTCTGGAATGTTAAAGTAAAATTAATTAATTTAATTTTAAACTTTCAATAAAGGAGTATATAAGGATACACATAAGAATGTATTTATAAAGTACATAAGGAAGGTCGTCCAAGGCCGATTTCGGCCACGGCGGCTTTTCTCATATAAAGATATCGCCAGCTGCGCAGGACACAATAGTGCACAACCATTTGAACACACACAGGTGCACTCATACACACTTATTACTTGACAGCAATCCGACACTCGCGGAGAGAGATCAGGCGCAGGACCGACATTTACGTGCTGTCCGACGCACGGGTTTTTCAATGACCAAGTAAAAGACTATTCGGTTCTTTGCAATTTCGGTCCGACCAACGAGGCAGCTAATAATAATAACTAAACATTACTTACTTGTAAAGCGACATAATCCCCGAAGCCGATGGTAGTGAGTGTTACAAAGCAGTAATAAAAGCTATCGAAGTAGCTCCAGCCTTCGTAGCGCGAGAACACGGCTGCACCTGAAATAAAAGTTGAATTAACATTTTTATCAGGCGTTTGTTAATTTTGTAATTACTTCACTATAGAAGAGGATTAAGTTTTCAGTTCAACTGTTTTTGTTAAAAAAAGATAATCTAATAAACATAGACGCGAAGTTTAGAAAGGATTGTTAATTGCTGAGTCCCGGCTATAATTTGATCATTTTTGACAGTCTGATCATGTTTGATCAGTTTTGGTAGTCACAAGCCAGAAAATCTCACTACCACTCTTACCTAGGGGGAACCAATTTGCCCAGGTAACTGGGTTAAGGAGGTCAGATCTACGGTTGCTCCATGTAAAGCACTGGCACTCAGCTGCATCCGGTGAGACCCTAACATAGTTGGGAAAAGGCCAGACAGAAAATGAATTACGAAATTTATTCTCATACCTGTAGTTATAATAATGGATGACAGCATCCCGGTAGCAAACATGAGATTCATCTCAGTGGCCTCTGTGGTGTTACATCGTAGGTAGCATTTTGCTCGTCTTATGACAACTGACGCAAACTTATTCAATCTCTCACCTATACTCTGGAACATTACTAAGCCGAGAGGTATTCCAACCTGGAAGAATAAACAGGATTTACTATTCATATGGTTTTTAAAAAATTGAAAAATCTGGGTATTGTGTCTCTAAAAGTAGATAATGAAAAAAAAGTAATCTATTTAGTGCAAAATTTTGTTTCTAGTCCAATTGGATAGCTAATAAGCGACCAGTACAATTACCTCATTCTTTTTACTGTCTATTTGCATACTTGTTACTCTTGTAAGATAAGTGGAGAAAGTGAAAGAGAGTTTCATTGATTGTAAAATAATTGAAAAAAAAAATAGGAATAGGTGTGAATATTCATGTTCTTGCGCTATAAATATTTTAAGTTTGAGGTAATTTAGTGGTGTTAATATAGTTAATGTTTACATAGGTATAAAAATAGTTTTTATAATAAATTGAATTTATCTCACCATAGCATAAGCCATACAAAATGCTTTCCCGCCATAAGTAACAGGGGTAGAATGCCCATAGCCAATCATAGCCAAGACCACTGTGGCAAAATAGAATGCGCCTGCAAACTTCCACTGCGGACCTGCTTTGTGAGGCTTATTCTCTATGATAACTATTTCTATCATGTGGTAGTCCTCTGGCGTTATATTGTATCTACGGATTAAGCCATTTCTCATATCTGGAAAAAGTTTTATTGTTAATTTGGTTTTTGACAAGCCTGGATTTTTTTTATGCACCTAATCAAATTCTTATTGACTTATATTTTAATACTAAGAAGGAAAATCTGTACAATGTTGACTGTAAATATCTTCTTTAGGGATTTTATTACAAAAACATGAGTTTTTTGGTATGAAACATACATTTCAGCGGTACTTGTAAAAGGTCAGCACGTAACAACATAATCACCAAAAGGCATATTTCATTCTGTTGCTATAATCTGATTCTTATAAGAATAAACTAGTTGGAAAGTTTCTAATCAGCGTCTGATGACTTACCGGATAAAACTTCCCATCTCTTACTCTCAGTTTCAGACTCCAAGGCATCAAATACTGCAGCGCCGATGAGCAAATATGTAAATGTACACACAACCAGGGATAAAGTACGGACGTTCTGGCGCTTCATGGTGACCACCACGACCTTCCAACACCCCGAAAAAAAATAATTCGTGTAAATCTCACACCATAATCTGTAACATGAAATATATCTATGAAAAGTGGATTTAATTATGGGAATAAAGTGTCGAATGGCTAAAGCATTGTAAGTTGTGATAAATTTGTGCAATTTTAATAGTATTTATTAGAATTAAACTGATATATTCCGTAAAATATGTGCGCACTGCATATTATTATTTAATGTTGACTTACGCCAATTATCTGCTACCTTAGCTATTAGGTTAAAGCTGCTTTGACCACAATAAAATTATTCATAAGTTTTTAAAGGCATTAGAATTGAGATAATTACAAAAATTGCGAGAAAAATGTTTCAGTCAATAAAATTGAATATTGAATGAATGGACAGGCAATATGTTGCAGACGCTGTGTAGGTTTTTTGATATACATTTCTTTGTTTGTAAACACGTCTCGAAAATCCATGGTTTTGTAATGGCAATGTATAATGAAATAGTGCGTTCCAATTCCAATGCATTATTTTGCTGTCCGAAAAATTCATTACATTTTTAGCATGGCATTTTTTTATATTTATGTTATTTAAGAGTAGAATTTAATTATCATAATTTTTTAGATAATTCTAACAATCTTCTCGATTAATAGAAAAAAAAAACTTTTTTATGTGGTATTTTGTAATGAGTTTCCAAAAAATAGCGAAAATGTCCTAAATGTCCGAGAGAATGTCAATGTCAAAGTGACAAATATTGTCAACGCGACAATTTGACAAATTCCCCGATTTCCTCTCGTGTGGGTTTGTCGGCGAGTGCATGGCACTATTGTCGAAATAAATTCGTTTATTGCCACAAAACTCTACGAACTGCTCCAAAATGAAAATCGCGTGTAATAAATCGAATCCACCATTAGGTAAAACATATCATTCCATACAAATTTCAACGAATTGCATCAGGTGAAAGAGGGCGGCTTAAAATAGCTTTCTTTTGAATATTACAGGTGGTTTGCTTGCCGTGGAGTTCTACAGGTCAGCGGCGAAAGATGTTCAGGTCACTTGGGGTGGGGAATCCTCCATAGTGTTGCCAAACTCCTCGAAACCAGTGCCATATGCGACCAGCAATGATTTGATAAGAATCCTGGAGAATGCCTTTAATAAGTCTGCGCAGCCTCTTCAGAAAGTGACAATGAACCACTGGCTTTCGTTCAGCCTTATTCTGGAAGATGAGATCCCCAAGTCCATTGAGTACTTGGACAGAAGCCTTGGTCCGATCACCTACCTGGTTGGTGAAACTTTATCAGTGTCTGATCTGGCAGTATTTAGCGTTTTATTCGGTAAGTCTTATTGCTATCTACATAAGTTATCTGTAGCTGTCATTCATATCTTATTTATGGTCTCAGTAATTTTAACATATTATTTTTTAATATTGATATTAATAATTTTGTGTAACTTATACCGACAGAATGACTTAATAAACCTTAGAGAATAATTATAACTGTTGAATATGTTTCAGTATCATCAAAATTCAAGGATATTTCAAAGAAGAACCCACCAAAGAACATACTTCGGTGGATGAAGTTGATTGAAGCCCAGCCAAGTGTGGCCAAAGTACTGAAAGAACTGCCTTCTGAAGTGCTAGACAATCTTACCAAGGCTTCTTCAAGGTATACTTGTAGAAAGGAAAATAATATAATATTCATGGCAATTAACATCTTTTCATTTTCTAACCCCACAAAATTATCTCTCGCAACTTATATTCTTTAATTTAAGCGCTCACATGCACCCTTATTTTTTCACCTCTGCAGTTCATTTAAAAATAGAATAGCTCAATGCATTTTTTTTCTTTTGGCGTTCATATCAGCCTATACATAGGCTGACTGGTATGCCAGTACTCAAGGCAGAAAACCATTGGGTTGGTGCAATATGAATGCCTGCTTCCCTGCATCGATCCACATTTTCATCTCACTTCAATCCTCATTTTAATCAACCTACTACTATTTATTTTATAAAGAAGCCAAGCGAATGTCTTTACAGTCTTACAATTGCTTTAGACTGAAAATTCCTTTGTCCTAACCTATCTCCTGGTTCAGTTATACAATAATAAAGAGGTCGAACTCTCCCTTGGCCTGTAACAAATCTAAAATGGCCACAGTCAATTCCTTAACTGCCAAGACTCAAAAAATATTTTCTCAATAAACCTCCTTATATCCTCCAAGAAGTATGACATAATGATAATTTTTCAGGAAATCTCCAAGCAATGCTGATGGTGGTTCTGGCAGACAGCAGGAGGGCAAGTTCATTGAACTGCCTCATGCTGAGATGGGCAAAGTGGTGGTACGATTCCCTCCTGAAGCTTCAGGGTGAGTTCCTAGCAAAGTTTCATCATCAGCCTTTTTATTATACCACTGCAAGACAAGGGCCTCTGCCAACACAGAGAAGGAATGGCATGGGGTATCTATTTTTATATAAAAAGATTAGTCCAGAAACAAATTATTTCAGAAATGTGGATTGTACATTAATGCCTATTTTGATCTAATTGTTGTCATTTATTTAGTAAAATATATTTAAATATCTAGACATTTCACTGCAAATAAAATAATGATTTCCGAATTCTAGCTACCTTCACATCGGGCATGCTAAAGCGGCTCTCTTGAACCAGTACTACCAGTTAGCTTTCCAGGGAAAGCTCATCATGAGGTTTGATGACACCAACCCTGCTAAGGAGAACGCTGAATTTGAGAAGGTAAACCTTTCTTCGTCCTACTTCTATATGTCGTCATCACAGGCTAAAAGTGTCTATTGATGAATGAACTACACCAAGATATGGGGCAAGCATGTTGGTAAGCTTATATTAAAAATGCATAAGTTTATAAGAGTATCGGTTAAAGTGGCGGATGTAACATTTGAGGCACTGAGGGCAGGAACACAACACAACCCTAATTTACTTTCATATCTACTTTTTAGGTAATCCATAATTTATGTTTTCCCCTATGTTATACTTCCCCTATATACTTTCTTATGTAGGTACTCTCTTATGCACTACCTTATATACTTTCTAATATACTACCTTATTTACTTCTTTATAGACTCCTTACAAACTCTCCTACGTACTTTTCCTATATAGGTAATCCATATTCTCTCAAAACTGAGTTAACTCAACCCATTCTGCTCACAGGTGATATTAGAAGATGTGGAAATGCTAGAGATCAAGCCGGATCTCTTCACGCACACATCACAGTACTTCGACCTGATGCTGGACTACTGCGTCAAGCTCATCAAGGAAGGCAAAGCGTTTGTCGACGACACACCAGCTGAGCAGATGAAGAATGAACGGGAACAGAAGATTGAGAGCAAGAATAGGAATAATTGTATGTATTGTGCACTGAAAAAGGCTTTGTTTTGTTCTAAACATAATCTTAAGGAAGCGCTTTTATAAAGGGCTATTCGTTTGGGTGCTAGAACACCACAAATATACACACAGATAACTCAAAGTTATAATAGCACCTTTTCGTCACCATTCATCTATTTATGGTCGTATTGCTAGGCAAAAGCCACTTTTATTAAGAGGACGAATTGGAATTTTTGGCGCCAAGGATTTCAATTTTTCTCAGTAAATACAAAACGGATCAAAATACAACTTGGTTACCTGAAAGTTTATGATATAAACCTTATTTTGTTAGAAGTAGAAACATGATTACGTAACTTTTATAACAGAGAAAAATATATCAAACATACCTCTTTTTAAAAAGAGATTCACATATTATGGGCATACGGGACCGATTTAAGCCTCTTAACTTTTTTAGTAGTTGAGTATATACATACTCTTTAAAATGGTAGTAGGAATTTTTATCAAATTATCATTTCTAAATAATAAAATTACTTTTAAAAGCTAGCGCGCGTATTGTTATCCTCGCCCCGCTCAGACGCTCCGACCCCTTTTGGCGCCTTAGATGCGCGTGCCGGTTATGGAATTATTGTTGACCAATTCCTCGCCTTAATATAGAGAAAATGGAAATAACATAGCTTTCTATTGGTATATTTTTTTAGACATTGAATTTCAATTGAGAGTTGACATAAATTGTTATTGAGTTACAATCAAAACAATTGCTTCTCACGAATCTTGTGTGTTGTTGTTTTGGATGTACCTAAGTCTAATTTTAATTCAAGGCTGTATTATGTATGAAATATTTCGCAATAGTTTGTTACTTTGAAAGATGATGCAATAATGTTCAAAACAGAATTATTTAATTTGCACATCTATTACACTGAACTAGTACAACTTTGTTTAAAGTTGCATAACAATTTAACGGTGTTACTGTATCACAGATAATTATCATATAAGTAACTTTCAGTAAAAGTGTGTGTAAATTCCTTTGAATTTGCTTTGTTTATCTACTTGATTATTACGCTTAGAAAAGTAATTTAGGTAAATACTAAAATAATAAACTATCTACTGGTTTTCCTCAAAATACTCAAACGTCCGCAAATCTAACTCGATTCAGTCATTTTAAAAGCTTTTCGAAAATATATCTTTTACTAATTTCTTACTTTATTGTATCGGTAAACAGAAATGACTTGAGATTGGTGAAAATATTACCCACATCATACATTTTAACAAGAAGCACGAATAAAAATTAATATCTACATATTTCATATTAAATAATAAATAATAAACCTAATTTTTATTAATTTCTCCAGCTGTAGAAAAGAACCTGCAGCTATGGGAAGAGATGAAGAAGGCGAGTGACATCGGCGTGCAGTGCTGTGTCCGCGCTAAGATCGACATGCAGTCGCCTAACGGCTGTCTGCGAGACCCCACCATCTATAGGTGCAAGCCAGAGACGCATCCACGCACTGGCACGCAGTATAAGTATGTATTATATTTATTTGGTTAAATATATTGAGTAAGCCGAGTTTTGATGAAACTTCTCAGTAATATAGCTGCCTACCATATCGATATCAATAACAAATAAGCCATTTTTTTACTGCCCAAAAAAATCTAGTTTTTACTTCGTAGTCAAAAACTGACTATTTATCATTCATTGGAGGCTTGATTTGCGATTCAGATCAGAATATTCCTATATTTTTTTCTCTAATTCAAGCTATGTAGGTTAATAAATTTCATCTTATTTATTTAATCGGGAAAACAAATTCACACTTGCTAGAAATTTCTTAGGATTTTTGAAAGAATTATGCTGATCTCTGGTGGCGACAATTTAGAAGGATCTTAATTTGTTAATTAATCATATTTTTTTCTTTTTCAGAGTATACCCAACATACGACTTCGCGTGTCCCATAGTGGACTCCATAGAAGGCGTGACGCACGTGCTCCGTACGATGGAGTACCACGACCGAGACCCGCAGTTCTACTGGTTCATCGACGCCCTGGGTATTCGCAAGCCTTACATCTGGGAGTACAGTCGGTGAGGGAATTTGAATTTTAGAGTCCTAAGAATAGGGTTGAAATTGGTTTGAGTAATAACATATATGTTGATTTGTAATTGTATGCAGGTGGATAAATGATAGAGATATTTATAAATCTTTACAGATTGAGCATGACAAACACAGTGCTGTCGAAGAGAAAACTCACATGGTTTGTGGAACAAGGATTGGTCGATGGATGGTAAGCATTCAGTACAAATTATAAAATTTCTGTTGAACGATTTCTTTTCAATTTAAATACGATTCTATTGCGATCAGAGAAGGCTCCAAATCTAAAATCCAATTTAATCGGTTCTGTAATTCTGTTACTATATATTTTAAGGTTTCTATTTTTTGTGTAAGTCATAATTATTTCTCACGTCCCATCGGCATGAGAGTGTAGGAATAGGGAGTGCACCTGTGTCTGGGCAAATGCTCGTGCACTATAATATATCCTGCGCAGCTGGGTAATCTCCTTACATGAGAACAGCCGCCGTAGCTGTAGCATCGTCAATTCTTTCTCACCTTGCCTTCTCATATACCTTGGATAGTATGTAATGGTACTATGTAATGGAAGTATTAACTCCTAATGCCCCATATCCTTGTCCAGGGATGACCCGCGCATGCCGACAGTCCGGGGTGTGCTGCGTCGCGGCATGTCGGTGGAGGGGCTGCGGCAGTTCATCGCGGCGCAGGGCTCCAGCCGCTCCGTCGTCTTCATGGAGTGGGACAAGATATGGGCTATCAACAAGAAGGTAAGTCTATATAGGTTTAATACTTATTGTTCTACTTAATGAAGGAAAAGGTGTTATTTAATTTTGATCATGTAAGTTTCGATAACCAGTTTTCTCAAGATTCTTTCGCCTTTGATATCAGATGATAATCATTGATGAATTGAGTTTACCCAGTGTGGTAAGTTTTTACATTTTGTTTGAAGCGAGGTAAAGTACAATTTTATTTTGGAGGGGCAAAGTTATTTTACTCTAACGCGGTGTCCTGTGTGAGCGACGAACGCGACGCGACGCGACGCTGCAAACGCGACGAACGCGATCAACTCTACGGCATTCCCTACATGCGGCCTATGTGACAGTCTGCGGCGAGACGCGACGTAACGCGAACTTGTTTTGAGGGCGACCAGACGCGACACCACGAATTACGTTATGGTCTTAATTTTTTATATAAATTATGGAACTCACCAAATGTGTTTCTTTGTAAAAATATTATATTTGTTTTCTTTCTGTGCCTTTTACGATATTTTTTTAAAAGTCTGTACTTTAAATATGAAATTCCAAGCAAAATTTTACTGTATTTCTAACTGATTTGAGAAGTAATGACCAAAACCACGTAGGACATTTGTCGCGTATAGCATCGCGTCGCATTACGTCGCGCCGTGTTGCGTCGCGTCGCGTCGCGTTCGTCGCTCACGCAGGACACCCCGTAACAGTGCACCACAGCTGTTGTAAACTCAATTGATTTTCTCCGCGTCAAACGTAATTATTTCGTAGATAACTTAATCATAACAAACAAAAGAAAGCATTACACTTTTCAAATTATCGATTTAAACAATTTTCCACTTTCATCAGATGTATTTGTCAATAGTAGAAAATATAGGTTAAATAATATTTTTTTTTTTTGTATATTTTGTTATTAAACAAAACATGTAATTTAACAAACTAAATTCCAGGTGATAGATCCAATCGCTCCCCGCTACACGGCGCTAGAATCCAACCCTGTACCAGTGAACCTTAAGGGTGTCTCCGAGAGTACCCTGACCGTAGCCCTGCACCCTAAGAACCCTGATGTGGGCTCCAAGTCCGTCTGGGTGTCCAACAGGCTGCTGATAGATCAGGTCGATGCGAAGACATTGAAGGAAGGAGAGAATGCTACCTTTATTAACTACGGCAATATTATGATTGATAAGATTCATAAGTGAGTATATATATTTTTTGTATATTTTACTTGTATAGTTTAAGGTTATGTAATGTTTTGAGGGTCGTCTGTTTTACAAAAAATCTACTTTTTAACTCATAGTTATGTCGTTTGTTCCATGTTTCAGATTCTCGAAAGATTTATGTACTTACGATTACTATTTACGATATTTATAAACCATACATTGAGGTCCATAATTACACGTAGAATTAGGAATATTTTTTCAGTAGACAGATTCAGAGACGTCTTATTAAAGCATTTATAACTTATTCTTTTAAGTCACGGGCCAATATTCAGATTTTCTTCGTACAATCATAAACAATATTTTTTTTATTTTTCCCAGAGTCGCAAACGGCACAGTAACCAGCATAGACGCGACCCCCAACCTTGACAACAAGGATTACAAGAAGACTCTCAAGTTGACCTGGCTGGCTGATACACCGAAGTCGCCGACTGTTGAAGTCTACTGCGTGTACTTCGACCATATCATATCGAAGCCTCTGTTGGGTAAAGACGAAGATTTCAAGCAGTATATTGGACATCAGACTAGGGTGAGAATTATAACTTATAATTTTGCTTACGAAGTTATAGTGCAGCGGAGGCAAAAATCGCAGTCAGTTTTTTTCAGTAAGCACACATATTAGAAAGGCGGAAGTTTGTTTGTGTGTTTTATACCTCTTGAAGGATGAAGATCTCGGAGGAAGGGATTTTGATGAAACTCAGTAGTAATATAGCTCGTACATCAGAATGACCTACTTTTATCCGGGTGCTTGAAGTTGCTCCCTCGGGAAGCAGGTGAAACCACTGGTGGAAGCTACTAATAATATAGTTTTAAAATGCTTATTTGTCACTCAGGTATTTTTTTTTGTGACAGTCTAGTGTTTGAAAAGTCCCAGTATGTCGACACCTCCTACGTATATTATCGTAACCAACATAATGACGATTTTGCTTTTTTTGCATAAAACGACTTATTTTTATTTCCATTTATTTATTTTTAAACATATATTTTACATTTTTAAATTTAAAAATTTAATAATATAATTTAATTTAATAATAATATAATTTAAATTTAAAAGCAATGCATTTTGGCAAAAAAAATAAATAATAATATGCATTTTTTTATTTCCAGTGGGAAATCCCAATGCTAGGCGAGCCGGAACTCCTGAAGCTGAAAGTAGGTGACGTCATACAGTTGCAGCGCCGCGGCTTCTTCCGCGTCGACGTGGCGCCCGCACCTCCCTCTCCGCACACGAGCAAAGCCACCCCGCTCATACTGTTCCATGTGCCCGACGGACATACCAAGGAGATGCCGGGACAGGTAAGATTACTTCTATTTACTAAAAAAAAGCTGTTATTTCATGCAAAATACAGTTTTGCAGTTGTTATTTTATTCAAACCTTAACTTAATCTTAAACTTAAATAGAAAAGATTTTCCAGCTGCTATTCAAATATAATTCATTCAATGTCGCTTGATGAAACCAGTAGTGGCCTAGTGGGTGGGATAAGTACCAACCTCTTATGTATGAGTGTGTGGGTTCAATTCCAGGAGTATCAATGCAACTTTTCTAAGTTTTTATGTACTTTCTAAGTATATCTTAGAGACGAATGCTGAATTTGAGGCGAGATTTGAAGAAACGTAATTGTAATTTAAGACCTATAATTGTCGAGGCTGCGGGATTGTTCGAAAGTGTTACCGCGGCAGTGGTACATAAAAGGCTTACGACGGAACACGACGGTTTTTAGTCAGTAAGAGTCTGACACTCCCTCACCGCTGCTAACCCACAGCGGGAGGGGTCATTTGATGATTTTTGACGTCGAATTGTACCCATATTTCAAGCAAATAAATTCTATCCTATTCTAATGACTGATAAAAAGGTGAAGGAAAACATCCTCAAGAAACTCGGACTTTAAAGTCTGAAATCACCAACCCTCATTGAGCAAGTGTGGTGATTAACGCTCAATCCTTCTCCGTGTGAGAGGAGACCGCAGCCCAGCAGTGGGACGATAAAAAGGATGTAACTTAACTTACTAGTCGAAACGAATATATCGTTCATTTTAGACTACGTTCTTCCGCGTGAATGTAGGTCTCGCACCTCCCTCGCCACACACGAGCAAAGCGACTGTATTAATTAATTTTTTGCGAACTCTTGTGCATAATTATAAAGCAATGTGTTTACGGAAATTGAGATTCGTGTCAATCGTGACTTCTAGATATTTTATATGGCCAGTTTTACTTTTTTAATAATGCAGGGCAAGCGCATGATGTGTCAGCATACGTGCTCAAATATTTCTGTTTACAATTAATTGTATATGACAATAATTGTGAGCGGAAATGTTTAGTTTGGTAGTCAATATGTTCTCATTTTAAACTCATTTTTTTTGTCAGTAATTTCTCATTTTAAATAATATGTACATGGTAGGTTCTATCTGAATTTCATTTTATTAATGAAACCAGTTTGGGCAAGTTCATAGACTCCATCCTTTGATTTTGTTAATAAGCTACATGTTCCAATCTGTCTCTCTAGTAGCTAGCACTATAATGTTGATCATACTACCTTCCAAAAGCAAAATGTCTTTGACCTATTATTAAGCAGTTGCAATGTATATGTTACCGTAAGATTACAAACATCGTTAGATTACAATCTATCTCGAGAGATTGTAAACTGTCGAATTATTGTGAACCGTAACATCTGATTGCAATTTAACGCATTATTTTTCGCTATATTATAATCTATCGATGAGAAATTGTCAAATTGTCAACTGTCCGAAAGCTTTCTCTGATTGGTCAGTCTTTTTGTAAGATCGACCAATCACGACCAGCCGTTCTGTTCCCATGGAGTTCCCGTAGAGTTAGGAATGAAATAGAGGTGTCAGTTAAATAAAATAAATGCTCTTCAAAAATTCTTCAAGTATTAAATTTATATAAAAATAACTCGTATAAAAATACAGTTAGGTATTTTGTCTTCAAATACAAACTAATATTTAAAAATAAAATAAAAGGGGTGCTAATTAAACAGGCTTCTTTTTAATATCATTATTCGCCCCCAAAAATGTATGTTGCCTTCTAAATTACTAAGTCAGCCACAATTAATAAAGCGCACTCTAAATACAACTCAGCATGATGGTTATTTTTTTGCATCTAAATTTGTAGCATGCATTCCAACAGTAAACTTCTTAAATACTATTAAATGACATCATAAAAATATTTATTTACCTTCTAATTTTTTAACTCGTACCTACTGAGTTTTTTGTTTAAAATATAACACATCCCATATTAATTGACCCAGCATGGAAGTAAGCATGCAACATGCAGCAAGCATAACTTCTGTCACGGCTCCGGCGCTGCGGGGCTCCGGCGGTCCCATGCGAGCTTATCGTCGCAGATGGTTTTCACGCTCACCACCGCAGCTTCGGCTTGCTGGCCGGCTCCGCCGGCCAGCCTCAGCCGCGGCGGCGAGCGCTGATACTACCTGCGCCTCAGCTCGCAGGCCGCCTCGCCCCTCCGCGCCTACGCGAATTGCACTCTAGGGGTAGGGCAGACAAGACTACGTGGAGTCGGTTTTGCAGCGATTCGTTTTCGTCACTAACTTCAATTTTTAATACAATTTTTAATTGTGTGTAATTTGAGTCTTAAAAATTAAGTACAATTTTTGATTTTATAAAAAATTAAACCGTCACTTATTTTTGCACGTCAAAGAGCTGTGACACCGGGAGTTGCAAAGAACCATCGATATATATGTACTACAAAGAACATTGTCTTTTTTGACGTTCTACCAATCAGCGCGCAAGATGCATTCCGTTCTACGCCAGTTGACAATTTGACCGCTCTACATCGCTCTCGATCTTACAAAAAGACTGACCAATCAGGGAGAGCTTTCGGACAGTTGACAATTTGACAATTTCTCATCGATAGATTATAATATAGCGAAAAATAATGCGTTAAATTGCAATCAGGTGTTACGGTTTACAATAATTCGACAGTTTACAATCTCTCGAGATAGATTGTAATCTAACGATGTTTGTAATCTTACGGTGACATATACAAAATATTTGTTGGACAGGACTAGAAATCATTATTAAACACTTGATTTTTTTAAAACTTTAATTATAATGAGGTAAACAGAAAAAAATACAATCTACTTTGGAAGTAAGAAAAAAAAATAACTATGATTTGTTTGAACTCATAATATAATGAAAAACACTTTTCATTATAATATGAGGTACTTAAACAAAAAAAAAATACAATCTAGTTTGGAAGTAAGAAAAAAACAACTTAAATAATAACTATGATTTGTTTGACCATTTCGTGCGACTCTTACGAAAATATAACAATCAACTTAAATACTAACTTAACATTATTAGGAACTGACATAAAAAAAAAAAAAAAACAATAGCTGCATTATCGATTGAGCAGTTTTCTGATACTTAAAAGTTTCTTGATGAGAAGTTGTTAAGGAATTCGCTGACGGCAACAAATTGTATTGGCAATCTGTGCCTCGGGTCCAGCTCCAACATTTGTGCCAACAGTGCGTGAAGACTTTCCACTTTATCCAGGTCGTTGGTCATCTGCCACCAAGTGCAGCTTTGCTCCCAATCCCTAACGTACGTCGAGAACAATTGTTGGCGCAGCCTGTCGCTTTCTTGGAAAATATGGATCAACACCATGTCCTGGAACAAATATCGCACTAATATTAGAAAGGTGAACGTTTTTGTGCGTGTTTAATCAAAAGTAAAGTAAAAGAAATCATGACATTTGATAGTAATATCAAAATATAATAAAAAATCTTACATCATATGCAGGGCCGGTTCTCAGCTTGAAACTTGTCTTGTCAAAGAAACGATGTTTGAATTTTGATTCCTCAACCATTCCGCAGTCGAAGCTGCCTAGCGTGCATAAATGTTGGTATATTATCTCGTTATTGTATATTCCGGAAAACAGGTCAGTATTCGTCGCCATCTTAAACATAATTAATGCTGTCGACCATACGTCAATTCTTTGGTATTCTGGAAAGCCTAGAATGATCTCAGGGGCCCGATAACTACAGGTCCCTGTGCTCGGATAAATTTTAATACTATCGTAGTAACCGGATCTATCGAAGCCACACAGTTTTAGTTTGTCATTTGAACTGTTTAGCAGAATATGTCCTGGTTTTATGTCTGGAAATGAAGATTGCAACAATTAGAATATATTCTTAAAAGTAAGTTTTATCTCAGAGTAGGACATATTTACCCGCATGTACGATATTGTTGACGGTCAATATATTCACAGCGTCAACTAACTGCTTGGACAAAATTTGTACTAAATTAATATTAAAGCCTCGTTGGTTCTCCTGGAGTGCTTGGACAAGGTTTTTGGGATAAAACTCGGTTAGCAAACAATACTGATTCATCACTTCAAAGGTGCAGATTAAATGCACAACAGGTATATCCATGGGACAGTGTGCTTGCAGTCCAAATAACATATATTCAATTTCTGGTCCAATATTGTGAAATGGTTCCCTGTGAAAAAAAAACTGTTAAAACAAAGTTTCCTTGTGTGCGATGCGATAATTAACGATGATCTCAATTATATATTAAATGAATTCTTGATGGATAAAAAAATAGCAATCACGCATAAGTAAGTTAGTTGTAAACAGAAATGTGCGTACCTCATAACTTTAAGGGCGTAAATGTTACCATTAGTATCGCTGCACTTGTGTATTGCGGAGAATCTTCCGTTCTGAATCGTATGTAACAGCTCAGTTCGAGTATTTAAGTTTTGGCACAGTGCAGTTTCTGCTCTCTTTTTAAATAGATTATCAGCTTTTTTTGCGAGTTTCTTTCCTATATCATCTTTTTTCTGTTTGGCCTCTGCAGTAGTATTTACCTTCGCTTCTTCTTTTTTATTCGAATTAGGCACATTTTCGCTACGTTTAATAACTTCACTAGTTTTATTAGGGACTTTAATTGCGGTACTATTTGCTTTTGATAAATTATTACCCGCGCTCGGCTTTTGACTGTCGTTTTTATCATTTTCTAATGATTTATTTTTGCTATCTGCAATTGCAACTCTTGTTTTAGTGATTTGATCATTATTTGTTTTTCCGACAATGGCAGACTTTGTGCCTGACGGGATTTCTTTATTCGTATTATCGTTTTTCAACAATTCTTCATTTGTAGTATTGGCATTTTTGGGCTGAATATCATTTTTAACTTCGTCTTGCTTTTGAACTTTCAGTGGAGCACTATCTTTGGCTTTAGTATCAGTTTTTTTGGGTTCAATTTTCTTTTTGGAATTTGTGCCTGACGGGATTTCTTTATTCGTATTATCCTTTTTCGACAATTCTTCATTTGCAGTATTGGCGTTTTTAGGCTGAATATCATTTTTGACTTCGTCTTGCTTTTGAACTTTCAGTGGTGCACTATCTTTGACTTTAGTATCAGTTTCTTTGGGTTCAATTTTCTTTTTAGTGTCCTGTTTGTTACTGTTTGAGGAAGCAACGGCTTTATTGACAGTAGAATGTGAGTTATTTGATTCTGATTCCCTGCTCACACATGATTTAACAGAGGGGTTTTCAGCTAAATTAATCTTCTTTGTTGCATTAGCTGTTTTTTCAACAGGTTTATTAGTACCGGTTGTCTTTTTTTGTAAGTGTTCAGGCTTATTAGTAACATTTGTTTCTGATTTGTTTTTCGCTTGTGCATCTTTGATGTTGGAAGGTTCCTTTTTCTCACATTGATTGTTAGTATTTTTTAATTCTTTATTTATTGGTTTTTGTAAAAGATTCACTATTATGTTGGTGGATTTTTTATTCGTGCTAGTTAGCCCTTTATCTTTTATACCGCGATCGTTCGCAGATATTTGTTGATTTGACGTTGGCACATTTTCTGTTGTATTACTTTTAATTTTCTCCCTCTTATCCGAAGCTTTAATGTCTATTTTAGCTATAGCCTTCCCACAACTTTTAGATGATACATCATGCGGGTTTTTTACTGATTCCTTCAGTTTTGCTAATTCTTTAGGCTTGTTACTTCGATTTTGGCTATGTTGTTTTACCATTTGCGGGGTAGATGTCTTTTGTACAACATTTTTATCATTTTGTATAAGTTTTCCAGTGTTTTTGTTATTATTTTCTGGTGGTCTTACAACAGGTTTGGTCTTAATTTCATTTCCTTTGGTTGGAGTTCTTTGGGGTTCTTTAAGTGTTTTTAAATGCATATTACATTTAGCCTTATTAAGGTTTTCAGCAGATTGGCTCAAGTTGTGTTCTGTACCCGCATTGTGGACTCCCCTTTTATTTTCACTTGCTAGAGATTTTGGAAATTGTATTACTGCTTTTCTAGTAGTTTTACTATCATTATTCTGCGATAATGGATCGGAATTTGACGCTGTTGTAGACTTTTGTACGGTATTATTTTCTGCTGTTTTTGGTATTATTTCTGGGTGTTCTGCGTTTATTTGTTCTTCTCGTATGTTAGCATTTAGGTCAAGCATTTGGTCAGCGTTATCAGAAGCTTCTTTCTTCATATATTTTTCTGTCAATTTTGGTTCTTCGATGACCTTATTAATGAGGTCTACTTGTTTATTGTCACTGAACATCTTTGAAAGGGATGTTTCCACGCTCTCGTTGGATTTATACAAATTATCCTTTACCTTCTCAACCGATGTATTATTAGATTCGTTTGATATTTGATTCTCACTAGCTTTTCTTTTCTTGCCATTGAACATATTTTCAAGAGATGCTTCAACTGGATCGCTAGAATTACATACCTGGATATTTTCGGGTTTTATATTTTTAGCGGAAGACGATACTTGTTGTGCTGTTACATCATTAATGTTGGTAACAACGTTAACGGTACCTTCTAGTTGATCAATTTTTGTTTGTGTAGAAGCCTTTTGCGATGAACTTAGTATATCATTGTTATCGACTTTGCTTTCCGAATGATTTCGCGCGGTCATATTTTCTCGATTTGCATCTGATTTAGATTTTTTGATGCCACTTGTGCTGGCGCTGCTTTGAGACTTGTTTGTTATTTCTGTAGTTAGCCTTCTTTTAGTAGATCTTGTTAGTAGTTGCAATATTTGATCGACTTTGGATTCACTTTTATTGGATTCAAAATCTTTTGAATTATTTGCCGTTGAAGTATTTCCAGAATCTATATTATCGTCCTCGATTGTTATCACCTCCGAAACACTGGTTTTGGTTTCGTTGCTTTTATCCACATTTTGATGGACGTCTACTTGGAACCGTTTTATAGTTGATTTGGTTATTTTACTTGACCTTTGTTTAATATTTTTATTTATATGTGAGCTAGTTTTCATCACTTGTTCTTCCTGGAGGTTTTTCTTGGCACTAGATCTGAAAATAAAAATCATTAATAACACAAATAAATTTCCATTTTAAGTGCATGTTTTATAGGCTGCTTCTTACCCGTTCTTAACAAATAAATCTCCATCTTTTGAATTAGAATCTGAATCGATTGAAATAACTTCTTCATAAGACCTTTCGTCTTCCTTTATTTCAATAATTTCCTCTTTATCATCAATGTCCACGCTTTCTACCGCTGTTCCTTCAATGAATTCGTTTTTATGATCATATTCATTTGTCTTGTCTTCTATAAGTAACATTGCGTTAGCTGCCGAACTTTGTTCGTTGACGTTTTGCTCTGCTTGTATTTGGCCATCATTTAATGAATCAACGATCTCATCTACGTTTATGTCGTCAAGGAAACTTAAATCCTGAGGTGACTCACTGGAATTTCGATCCTCAGAGTCATCGGAATCTGGACATTCTATATTAATTATTATTAATTTCACCTTCTTTTTCTTAGGTTTATCTACTTTTGATATTTTCGAATCAGCCTTAGCGTCTTGGTTCAGTCTTATTTTCTCCTTTTCTTGATCATTTTTAGTGTCTCCAGATTGTTGAGTGGAACTTGTCTCATAATCGCTTTTTGATCTTTTACGAGAAAGTCTAAATCTGAGATCTTCTTCCACGTTAGCAAACCTTTTTTGCGATAGATTGTTTGTTTGAACAACGCTTTTGATCGGTTTTACTCTATCAATTTTATTCTGGCTAGTGCTGGTAATTTCAGTGTGACGCTCCTTTTTCGTGGTTTCTTTCTTAACGACTTCTTTACGTTCAATCACCTTTGTTTTAGTATCTGATTTCGTCTTTGTAATAGTTTCACAAGATTTCGTACTTATTTTCTTTTTATAAACCCGGTCTGGTTTCTTTTTTTCATCGTGCTTAGTTTTATTTTTGTTTTCATCGTCATTATTATCATTCTGACGAATAAATTCCTGAAAATCTTGATACCTTTTCATAGAAATTGGACTTAAATATATTTTACTGTCTTTTGAGTCTGCTGTACGGGTAGCATTAGTTTCGCTTCTCGACTTTTTGAATTCTTCAGACCTACTTCTTTCCAAGTCATGTTTTTTCTTTGATTTATCTAATATCTTATTTCTAATGTTTTTTGAGGTAGTATTTTTTGTAACACCTTCGAGATGTGACTTACTGCGAACGGGTTCTGGTTTGAGAGTCTTCGAATGCTCTTTACTGCGTTTCAGCTTTTCACGTTTCTCTTTTGCAGATTTTGCTTTTAACTTCTCGAGGTTCCGTTTCCAAAGTTCTTTGAAACATTTTTTCATTTTCTCCGTCATATCAGATTCGATTTCATCACTTTTTGCAATGTTTTCAACTTTCCTTTTACTCTGAATACTTGAAGGCTTTACCCTTTTTGTTGGTTCTTTATCTATCATTTTGAGCGATTTAGTAGTATATTTTTCTGAACTCTTTCGGTAATCAGTTTCCCTGTCACTCATCATTGTATCTGATTCGTAGTAAGTATCTCTTCGTCTTGAATCTCTATATTCGGACGAGAGATGCCCTCGGTCCCATTTCAGTCTGTTGAATCCTGTAAAATCGACTAATCTATTCCGTGACTTATATTGAGCTGTTGTGAACTCTTTGAGTCTTGGACTCGTATGATATGATGGAACTTCTGGAGATTTTTGTCTTGGTATTCTAACTGGCGAGATCTGGATCTGCAGATAGATATTTTCGTAAAATAAATGCGCTACAAACTGAGGTTCTGAACCGTTGAACCTCAGTTTGTAGCGCATTCATTTTTATTATTTTGAGGTACAGAATCTTAAAATGTTAACAATTCTTTATAATAATATGAACAATCCTGCTATCGGTTCAATTGCAACAAAATAGTCAATATTAAATGCAATTAACGAATAAGAAAAAGTAATAACAATTTTTGGCATAAAATTAACCCTTCATAACTACTGCAGGTAAACACTAAAAATACATTTCCCATTGCAAGATTTAATAGAAACATTAATCAAATTAGTTGCACGCTGCGCAATATATGTTCACAATATATGCTTCGGTTTACATTCACAATAATAATTTATGTTGATACCTAATAAGCAAATAATATAGGTAGCCATTCTTAGTGTCAAACAGAACACTGGTCTGGAATTTTTATAAACGCTCAAAAGACAACCATTAATGAAATTACTTGTAGCTCTAAAATGAATAAGAATTTTTCCAGAACCGAGGTTGCGCAAAATTGTCTTTTTCAGGAAAATCTTACAGTATACTTTGGCAGGCTTTAAGAACTTTCGTATTATTTAGCAGAGGGAATGTTAAAAAAAAATATTACTGTCAAAAGAGTAGATCTGGCATAGATAAGGTATAAGGTACAACATAAAGTCGCATCAGCCAATATAAATAAAAAACCGCTCAAGTGCGGCTCAGACTCGGGCATGCAGTTTTTCACCATTGTCCTTAATAAAACGTGCAAAAAAATTGTATGGGAGCCCCATACACTATTTTTTATATTATATACAATAACCTAACATATTTATCTCATTCTAGTTTGAGTTTCTGTTGTTATAGCAGTGACAGACGGACGGACGGACGGACAGTCGAACAGCGAAGTCTAAGTTATTGGTCCCATTTTACCCTTTGGGTACCGAATCCTAAAAAAACAGGCTGTAGTGCATATTATTTTCAATACACCTACTATTGCGTACTCATAAAGCATCTGAGCAATGCGAACTTGATATCAGATATTTGTAATCAACTTCAGGAATAGTTTTCGCAAAACTCGATGTCGTTCCGTGAGCATACGTACGCACATGTGTCCATGCACCTTACCTAAAAGTAGATATGTAGATAGGTACGAAAAAGTTTTATAGTTATCGGCACGGATATTGAGCTCTCGGCGGAAGAGTGGGGATCGCTTTGCGCACTATACACATAAGGCAATAAACCAATAAATCGTTTCTGCGCAGGTGAAGGTCAGAGCTCAATATCCGTGCCGATAACAATACGCGAACTTTACAATAAGCTTAGGTCTTTTTCAGACAAATCGTAGAAAGCATGCGTAGTTTCCCTTTTTTCCTATTACCTATACCCAAACACACACTGCGAGTTCTTAGTACAAGTTACCCATGCATAGGCAGACATAATATCTCTATTCACAATTCCAGATTTCATCTCAATCGGTATAGCCGTTTTATCGTTAAAGCATGTAAAAAAAATCCCTTACTCACTTTTGCAGTTCTTTTTCTTATTTTATTTGTTTTTTTTTCTATCCTAATTCGACCATTGGCTAATCATTATCATTTTAATAGAAATAAGAAACTATATATTTTTATTATTACCTATGGCGTAGCTTTTTAAAATAACAGATCTAGAAGGTAGGGTAACTTCTGTATAAAAGGTATTCTGTAATGTATATCGTAGGCTGTTAAAGCCGTGTAAGTCGAATAAATAAATAAATATAAATGCAAACCACTGATAAATACTTCTTAGTCTAAATATTTACATTTTACTGTTTAGTATACAAACCTAAATGAATGAGGCTTTGTCAGAAAACCTACCCACGTTTATTCGATGTACCTGCCTACATAATTTTTGATAGACTTTCGACACACCCTGCGACCCTAGACAGCTACCAGCTAGACAGACAGGCAAACATAGACATGTAACTATTGAGTACCTATAGCTTCTATAATGCAAGTAGGTACTTACCTGGTTGATTTTGTATTGCTACAGGTTAACCGTGAAAAAACATTCAATTAAGATGACGCACTGACCCAATTATTGTATAAGTACTTACCCAGCTTAGGCACCTACTAATTATATTTAAGTATAATAGATGTTTTACATACGATTGTAATTAACAAATGCGACACTGAAAGATGAGCTTCCGCGCGAGTAAGCACGTTGACGGACGCGGCGAACACGACGAAACAATATAATAGGTACCCAATGTTCAACTGGCTTGTAAACATGTGAATTTTGTTAAGCTACTTACATTATCTGAAGCCCTGGTACTCTCAATAGCTTTCGGTCTGGGGTTCATATCAACAGATGTCACGTTATCTTTGCACAAAATCGTTTCCTCCGACACAAGGCTACTGTTACAATCCTTTGGATTTGTTTGTTCACAATTAGGTGGGTTTGTAATGGGGTCGCTGGCTTTAACATTTGCCACAGGGGGGCCGAAAGACACAGTTGGCACAATTACTATATTAGGGCTTACGTACTGTGAGAAATAAGACTCCCTCCTCCACATTATTTACCAATAAGACATGAAATATTCGTATTAGAAAATCTCCAATTTTCTAATAAACTATTCAATTGACACTTTTTATGACACTAATTGTTTTTTCAGCTTTTTTCTTTGTTTACATTCGGCCAATGCAAGAAGTTAGTGTTTGATAGAAGATATAGCAGCTATTACAATATTCTCGTATACTTATTTGAAGACTATATTAATATTTGTTCACTTTATCAACTGGATTAAAGATAGTTTTTATTTGGGATTTCTTTTTTAAGGGATGTTAAAAACCTAACCTAAAATGCGCAAGGCGCCGAGCGGGCGAGCCGAGCGCGCGAAACCAGCGACTGACGTATTTGTTTGAGATTGATTTGAGTGAGATATGGAACGCAACGAAATGTCAAAATGCAAACGAATGACCGATAGCGAATGACCGGGACTCGGTTGAGTGAATTAATAAAGCACGGGATTTGAAAATGTTGTGATTTATTTTTGAGCATAATAATGTGTGTTTTGTTACGTTACGTATTGGTTGTACAGTAACATTGTAATAAATAATTATGCTCACATAATTAGAAATGAACTGAGCAACTACCTATATCTTTAAAATTATACTAGCCGTTTTCCCGCGGTTTCACCCGCGTCCCGTGGGAGCTACTGCCCGTACCGGGATAAAATATAGCCTATGTTACTCGCAGAAGTCGCAGATAATATGGCTTTCTAATGGTGAAAGAATATTTAAAATCGGTCTAGTAGTTTTTCAACCAAACAAACAAAGTTTTCCTCTTTATAATATTAGTATAGATAGATATACGGCCACCATAATTTTTACTGATTGAACAATATACACAGCACATTTTTAATTAACCTCTTTAAATTAGGTAGATATTGAATTATGTTAACGGTGCATTTTATTGAATGCCACTGAAATAATGAAATGCTTATGTAGGTAATGAGTAGGTATTGTTACAATCCCACTAATGTTGTAAATTACCTTCTTAGCTGTTTCGCGCGGTTTCACCCGCGTTCGGAGGAACCTAATTCTTGCAATTGGTTTATACCTATTCTGTTTTATAATTTTATTCTAATCTACATTTAAAAAAACACCCCATTGAGAACTGCCTTTTTCGAAGTCGGTTAACGGTTGTTTAGGAAAATAGTAAGTAGGTAAGTATCTACCTAGTTGGATTAGATTGCACAATTCAGCCTGAACAATATAATGAAATCGGATATTCACCTAAATCTTCAGAAGGGGGTCAATTACACACTACAATAATCTTGGCGAGACTTTTTTTCACAAATGGGTTCATATTCTTGTTTAAACAAGAAAAAAATAAGGTTTTTGCTTGAGCACTGATTTTGAACACAAATAAAAAATACGTCAACCTTCTCCTAACGTGTTCTAAAACAAACTGAAACTGAATAAGTTTTTTTTGTCCCTACCCTCTCCCCGCCTCTTTTTGCACAAAGGAATTTATTTATGGCCCGTTTTCAATTGTTTTAAGGGTAGTTCGTGGCGACTTCTATGTAAATGATTACCAGATGTGTTTTATATTGTTAGTCGTGTTATGCTTTAAAGATTGGCATTTTTAGACTGTTTAGAAGTAAGGAAAAAGTATTATTTTCTTACCTATTGTATTTTAATTACTTTTAACGTCTGTTTTTAATTGGCTGGTACGATTAGCGGTATTCTATACCTACAAGAAAGTTGGATAGCTACACACTTCCGAAGTAAGATAGGTTATATTTTATCCCGGTACGGCAGTAGTTCCCACGGGACCGCGGGAAAACTGCGTGTTAGTATTCATATAAAAGTTTTTGGTATACCTCAAATAAATAAGGGCCTGAAATACTTACTTACCTGTCTTCTAGATATTGCCCGCGACTTCGTCCGCATCCTGAACTAAAACGTGTTTTAAGCGTACCTAACCCACGTAAAAAAATCACTTTATGCTATGTGTTAATTGAAATGGCCTTAATTCAGAAAAATATACTTAACGTTGTAGGTAAAATGCATTTGTGCATTTCTGTTCAAAGTTCATCGACATGATTTCTCAATAATTTCATTGCAAACATTTTTGTGTTTTGTCATGTCATTTGATCGTCTTTTGTTGAGTTTTATTTTTAAATAAGCATCATATTCTGTAATCGTATGCCTACACAAATGAAAAGAGTATTTTTTCGTCGTGCGGGACAGGAATCAAACTTGCGACCTAAATCACAAATACCGCTTTGTCACTATTACCTACCTACAGCTTAAAAAAGAAGAAGTATTTTTGCTTGAAGATGTTACAGATGAATATTTTCTGTACCTACATAATTCAATAAATTGTGTCTAATAATCAGAATAAAATGAGATCAGTATTAAATAATACATATAACTTTAACTTATTTCTTATCAATATTACATAGCGTTAAAATCAACTTATGTAAAGCTGCGGAACACAACACTCAAGAGTTGATACATTCCCTTTTGCCACGCTAAAAGGCGTACAAAAAAAACGTAACGTACGAAACAACTCTTCCTCAAAACTTATTATACATTGCTGGTTACCATTCATATTCCTACACTTCTTTTGCAGTAAACGCGCAATGTAAAGCGAATAAGCGATTCAGTCGTGACGTCGCAATTTTTTAGAAAGTATGTCGACTCACGTTGTTCTTTTAAACCATCAGTATTAAGTTGGAGGTGCATATGTTGACCATATTTTTTATGTAGTCCTATTGTTTTTTTTTTTATTTATACTAAGACGAGTTACTGACCTATATCTTTGTTAAGTGTTGTGATTGGTTGGCTGTGTTCATTTGTTTATTAGAATTTAGGTCAAGTGTTGTATGTGTGACCACTTATGACTAACATACGGGGACTTTGAAATCATATGGCGATGGCTGTGGTGTTTTAATGTATGTGATTACTTCTATCTGAGGAATATAGGTAACATTTTTGACTTAGGCATTCTTTCTTCGGCTTGAAATTGTGCCTACAGTTTTTAATTACTTAAATAACTTTGTAAATTCCCATACGTGGCGCCGAAATTACTTCAGAAGAATATTTTGCAGAAGATAGTCTTTTCTTTTTTTGAAAAAGACTAACGGGGTCGGCCTAGTAACAGTTCGATATTTTTGAATGGGTGTGTAAAAGCAAATAATTCAACTGGAAACAATACTTTTTTATTGACTCACTGGTATTAGGAATCTCTTACATTGTCAGCTATAGCTTTGTTTAATTTATTTTACTGAACGTGGATTGAACCTGCACTCGTCGCAGTAATCACTTTGCTCATTCAACACAAAGTTGTAAATAAAATACGTTTCAACATGATTTAGGAACATGGTGTACTCCAGTAATAATATAAATTGTACTAATTTTATATTTATAAACCTTACTAATATTATGAATACGAAAGTACCTAACTTTGCTGTCCGGATTTCACGCCAAAACAACTGAACCGATTTAATTAGTACACAAATACCTAGTCTAGTTTTATCTGGCTGTGCCTAGTAATTACCTCGCGACGCGGAAACGTTTCACATCCCACACATACATTACTTAAAAGCCTTGTTTATTATTATTTTTAGCGGCCTCCCCATCTTGCTTCCACACTTCTCGACCTTTCAACCGAGTCCACCAGTCTCGAAGAGCTTTGTTATAACTATATTTTTTTTTGTTACAGCCCAAACCAGCACCAGCGTCGGCAGCCAAACAGCCAGCTGCTGCAGCACCAGCTGCTTCCAACGACGCAGCCTCACTGAATGATCAGATCACGAAGCAAGGAGATCTAGTGAGGTCGCTGAAGGCTGCTAAGGCTGACAAGGCTAAAGTCGATGAGGCGGTCAAGGCCTTGTTGGACCTGAAGGCCAAGTATAAGGCCGCTACGGGACAGGTAAATGGTTATTTTACTTAAATAAACGGATCAAGAGCACTTTTGTATGAACACTGAAGCCACTATTCAGGAATGATGAGACCTATGTCATATGAAAGCTTTCAAAGAGCTCTTTATGTCATTATTTTGCAGTCAAGTTCGATTGAGGTGCAAACATGGTACTTTAGACCATTTTAAATAATTATATTCTTTATATGGCAGGGCCGAGTAGGTCCCATAAGACGCAGCTAAAGCCGGTGGCGGAAGCTAGTAATTAAGTTTCTTCAGAATAATCTTCTTATTTTAACTTATATTCTCCTTCTATCCCAGGATTGGAAGCCAGGCGCGGCTCCGGCTCCTGCATCAGCCCCATCCGGTGACGCGGCTACCTTAGACCAGCAGATCATCAAGCAAGGAGATCTAGTCAGGTCTCTGAAGGCCGCTAAGGCTGAAAAGGCCAAAGTTGATGAGGCTGTTAAGGCCTTGTTGGACTTGAAGGCGAAATATAAGGCGGCTACTGGACAGGTTTGTAGCTATATAACTATTGCTAGATCATATGACTGCGAAAATTAATTTTATGCAACAGAGTAAAAAAAATAAAGTGAAGCTACTTGTATTTTGATTGATGAAAATTTGACGATTTATTTGTACTACACAGGTAAAACAGTACAAATTTTCTTGCTCACATGTCACTCAATGGCCCACGATGTGCTTCGAACTTTGATATAATAAAATAGACATAAAAAAAACTCAGAGTATTTTACAACATACACGCGAATTTACTTCCTCTATCCATCCACTATGGTCCCATTATTATTTCATTACTTCTATATGCTTGTGCACTATAATATGTCCTGCGCAGTTGGCTAATCTCTTTACATGAGAACAGTCGCCTTACCGATAATCGGCTAGGATGACATCATCATCATCATCATTTCAGGACTGGAAACCAGGAGCAGCTCCTGCCGCCAAGGCGGCTCCCAATCCTTCAGGAGACGCCTCCTCCATCAACGCGGAGATCACGAAGCAAGGAGATCTAGTGAGGTCGCTGAAGGCCGCGAAGGCTGACAAGGCTAAAGTTGATGAAGCGGTCAAGGCACTGTTGGACCTGAAGGCCAAGTATAAGGCCGCTACGGGACAGGTAGGATACTGTTTATTTTTGATTCATTATAGACCCGCAACTTGAGGGAACAACTTACCACGAACAGACAAAAAGTAGTCAACCTCTTTTCTCAGGGTCTACGCTGTCTTTGTACGGTAGACCGCACATCAGTGGTAACTGTCATGCACCTTAACTCAATAGTAATAAGTACGATTTTCCTATAAAACTGTTACCACTGACGTGAAGTTGACTGTACCATTTTCCAGTTCAATCCTTCGAAGAAATAGCATAATGCTATGTTACCTCTGAGTTCCTTCCTATCATTTTATGAAAATTGAAGACTTTGCTTATTGTTTCTCAGATTGTGTTGTCAAAATAAATATAGGATGGGTCTTCATTTTTTTTAAATTATTTCTACCTACATAAGATTAATTTTACCATCCACTGCACCCAGGACTGGAAACCAGGAGCATCTCCAGCGCCCGCCCCAGCACAATCACCAGCGGCTTCCAACGACGCAGCCTCCTTGAACGATCAGATCACGAAGCAAGGAGATCTAGTGAGGTCGCTGAAGGCCGCTAAGGCTGAGAAAGCTAAAGTCGACGAAGCGGTCAAGGCCTTGTTGGACCTGAAGGCCAAGTATAAGGCCGCTACAGGACAGGTAAATGAGTATTTGATTTAGATTAAGTTTAATTACGCAAAATAAAACTCAGTATCGATATTGAAACAGCATGAAAATAGTTTAACTTACCCTCCTTCCGGTGCATTTTTAAAATAATAATAATGGCGTACGGGCATACTATCGGTCAAGGTGGCTATTCTTTCTAAGGAGATTAACCAGCTGCGCAGAACATTATTATAGTGCAGAATTTTTTTCATCATTGTTTCTTTTCTCGAAAATATACGTATTATTTGTCAATTGCAATTTTTCAGCTATTGTTACTTTTACAGGTGATAAATCTTTTACCATATACCTTTATTGTTTTTGATTATGAGATTGCTTTTGGCAATAAGACCGCCTCTAGTACTCACGCATATTTGTTTGTTACGCCCTTGTCCATGTTTGTCCTATTGGTATTTGTATAATAGTATTATATCTACCTATATTATCATAGTTTTACACCTATTTACATTTTTTACGATCAATATTATTCACAGGACTGGAAGCCATTAACATCAGCTCCAACACCGGTGCCTGCGCAACAACAGTCGCAGACGGACGACAACAAGCAGATCGCCGTGTTGTTGACGCAGATCGCAGCGCAGGGGGATAAAGTGCGCAGAATTAAAGCAGAGAAGGCTGAGAAGAGTGTTGTTGATGTCGAGGTGAGTTGTTAAATATTAAGACAGGCAATTTTGGTTAACGACTGACACTTTTTTATCACATCCAAATCATTATAAGGAAATAATAAAAGAGGTTGATACTAATCTTATAGAAACATTTTGGTATAGAATATAGTCATAACATGAAAACCACATATTTATGGTAAAAAATTGAACAGTTGACCAACATTGTTGGTGAATAACGAGAATGTTGCCTGCGAGAACATGTCAACTGCCATTATTAACTCTGCAATATGCAGTGGTACCAGCAACTCAACGTTGATGCAATGTTTCGTTACAAAAGTAACATATAATTTTTGCATTGTAAAATCAGACATTTTGAAATACTGCAAACACAGAAGACTTTTTATATATTTTTCTATGATATCATTTCTTATAGGTGAAGAACCTGCTGAATCTCAAGGCTCAGTACAAGGCCATTACTGGTACTGATTGGACGCCCAGCGCAGCACCTGTTAAAGTCGAATCAAAGGTAATTAAAGTATAACACTTACAAACTTAGAATACGCATATACAGCAAATTCTAATTGTTTCTACTTTTTAACTTGTATCACAAAACAAATGCTTAGTTTCTTCCGCCAGCGAAATCCCTTCACCCGCATTCTTTGATAACTATTTCGAATTTACCTCGGATAAAAAGTAGGCTATATATAGACTTTTTCCAAATCCACCTGTAATATCTAGCTAATAGCTTTATAATATGTATTAGTAAACATTTACATAAACATTTACATATATTATTTTCTTCATATGTATTTAACTAAATCATTGTTCTCCAGGAGTCAAAACCCGCAGCAATGAATGGAGCTAGCGCTAAGGCGACGGAGCTCGGCGCTCAGATCACCAAGCAGGGGGAATTAGTTAGAGAGCTCAAAGGAAAGAAGGCTGACAAGGTATGTTATTTCACATTATACGTACCTACTAGTTATTTGTTTATAACATTAAAACGAATAATAATCAACTTTTAAAATGCTGGATAATTTACAAAAAAAAAAATGTTTTCCCCTAGACCCATGACTTCTCCATTCAACACTTCATATCTCTGTCTCTGAATATTATTGAGCAACAGATTTATTAGAATTTATGAAAAAAAAAATAGTAAAATATATAAATTTGATCGCGTTGTTTTCTGATTATTTCCTCACTTACCCATACATACTTCATAAAGGAATAAAAAAAAACTACAATGATGTATGTAGTAAAAAGTACGGGTATTATAGAATTCATTAAAATTTACTTAAAAAATCTTACATTTCTCCATCTCCAGGCTACAGTAGACGCAGAAGTAAAGAAGCTTCTAGAACTGAAAGCAGCGTACCAAGCGGAGACGGGTACCGCGTTCGCGCCGCCCGTACAACCCCGCGATCCCAAACCTAAAGAGAAGAAGGACAAACCTAAAGAGGCGAAGAAAGAGGTTAAGAAAGAACAGGTAATATGAGTTTGATGTAACAATTATTGTTTTTTATTTATTTTATTTATTTATTTATAATACTTTTTGCACAAACAGTACAATGGCGGACTTAACGTCTTAGGCGTTTTCTCCCAGTCTACCTTTGGGTGGTGGGGAAATAGCAGAATGTTATTGATTTATTTGTTATAAAGTAAAAAACATAGACATACATAAATAGTTGATTTAAGTTGATTACAACAACTGCTAAGTAGAAAAAAAGGCCATACCTAAATACTTGATTATTACACATATCAGAGCTAACCGACTACAAATCGGACTAGGAATCTATCTATGGTAGATTCTATATGGTAACATAAGTAAAAAAGGAATAATTCAATTCAGTAATAAACTGTCCTGATTACAAGTTCAAATACAATTGCCGGAGTTGTCGAAGGCGTTGTGTCGGATTCCTTTCAGGTCCTGAGGTCCCGACAAGATACACGCTACATAATGAAATAAATAAAATAAAACACATAACGATGTTGTTGATTTTTTTTTTTAAAGGCCAAATTATGGGGAATTTGCAGCAAACAATAAAAATAAAGAAACTGCATTTCTATAAACTTAAAAAATAATACCAAATCCATTTCTGTTCAGTCTCCGAAGCCAGCGAAAGAGGAATCGTCATCAGGCGTGAAGAAGGTGACCCGCCTGGGACTGGAAGCGAGCAAGGACACCGACCTGCCCGAGTGGTACTCACAAGTCATTACTAAATGTAAGTACCAATATACTTTAATTTAGTAAAGCAAGTGAGTTTTACTTGCGTGTGTACCTAAATATATAAGAAATTTATGTTATTGATAGCAGCTCAAAAACCCGTCAATAAGAGCTAAATTAGCGATTTTGCCACTAATGTGTAAGCGTTCTTATTGGTGTTAGAAAAAAGAGCCTAAGAGCATTTACAAAAGATACTGAATATGTATTGACTTTCTAAGTAGGTACTTGCTTTTGTAATATATCCTAGTTGAAAATTCTATCTATTATGTTAGTCGGCTAATTCCATATTGTTTTTAATTTACAGCGGAGATGATCGACTACTACGACATATCCGGATGCTATATCCTACGTCCATGGTCGTACAGCATCTGGGACTGCATCCGCAACTTCCTCAGCGCCGAGTTCAGGAAACTGGGCGTTAAAGACGGATACTTCCCTATATTTGTGTCTAAGGTATGTTTGTTTGTATTTTAAGAGGCAAAGTCGAGCGTATAGAGCGAGTGTTATGAGTATAGAAGTTAACATGTACTCGTTAAAGAATAAAGTTTGAATTCTTAACTGTTGTTTTTGGAGACACTCGTAGATCGACGCCGATAAGTCAAAGTCAAAGTCAAAAGTCAAATAATTTATTTCATTTAGGCTTTCACAAGCACTTATGAACGTCACTATACTACACGATACTAACCTCAATCGTGTCCAGACTACTCAAAAGAAGGTGGACTGTCAATTGAACATCTTTGATAGTCGTCAGGGTCGTCCTTTGGGTAGTCAGATGTCAGAATCCTTGACAGCCAATCTTGCCAAGGGGTTTCAGGTTGCCTGGGTAACTGAGTTGAGGAGGTCAGATAGGTAGTTGCAATTTAATGGTACTCAGCTCCATCTGGGTATAGAAGCTAACTCAACATAATTGAGAAAAGGCTTGGCATATAATTAAATTGTCTTCCCCAGGCGGCTTTGGAACGCGAAAAGGACCACATAGCGGACTTCGCCCCGGAAGTAGCGTGGGTGACACACTCGGGCTCGTCGGAGCTGGCCGAGCACATCGCCATCCGCCCCACCTCCGAGACCGTCATGTACCCCGCCTACGCCAAGTGGATCCAGAGCCACCGCGACCTGCCCTACAAGCTCAACCAGTGGAATAACGTTGTTGTAAGTATATCTGTACCACCACAAAGCACTAAGTGGGATATTAAATGCCATGCTTGAAGATGGGCAGCAGCATCTTCGAAGCTACAAATATCCCAATATGCATGCCCAGCTTGTTAGTATAGTCTAATTTTCAAGATCGATCCAGCTTGGGACACGAAATGCTGTCCAGCAGTGAACGCATTTCGGCTGGAAGTAATAATAATACATATCTTTTTTTGCTGGACAAAGGCCTCCCTATTTCGTCTCCACACGTCTCGATCCTTCGATTGTTCCACCAATCGCAATGGTAGGCGTCCAGGTCATTCCGCCATCTTTACCGGGGCCTTTCCTTATAATAATAATTGTAACCGTTAAATTCAAATATTTATCGACAAACGTTTAGTGAAAATGTAATAATGTTTATATAGCAAAAAAAAACTTATATTGACAATTCAATATTCAATGTGTTTGTGTCACAGAGATGGGAGTTCAAGCAGCCGCAGCCGTTCCTGCGCACTCGCGAGTTCCTCTGGCAGGAGGGACACACCGCCTTCCGACTGCAGGAGGAGGCCGCCGAAGAAGTGCTGCAGATATTAGGTAAGTAATACTATCTTTACTAATATTATAAACGTTAAAGTAACTTTGTTTGACTTTCATGCCGCAACTACTGAACCGATTTACTGAAAGGTACGCAGATTGTAAAACTAAACAACTTTTTATCCGGACAAAACAGTTTTATGCATGTGACATACAACCAACATTGACATACAACCAGATCATTGGATCTGTATTATATTATAATTATACTAAAGAGTTTTTTGATCCCAGGATGGACTCTTGGACCGATATATATTATTGTTTTTTTTTTGTTAGATAGCCTACTTATCGAGGAATGCTTAGAAAAGGTGTCTGAAGTTAGTTTATTAATATGCTGTCTATCTTCAGATCTATACGCCCGAGTATACGAAGATCTGCTCGCTATCCCGGTGATCCGTGGCCGCAAGACTGAGAAGGAGAAATTCGCGGGCGGCGACTACACCACCACTGTCGAGGCCTACATACCGGCCAGCGGGAGGGCTATACAGGTACCCATTTTGTTTTATTTATTAAACTTTTTTTACTGGTGTACTGAGAAATAGTATTAAAATTTATAAAAAATAGAAGAAATTTAATAGTAGAAGTTAAAAGTTTACTACTACAAAAGGTTTGGATATGAAGGGGTCATAAACTCTCTCTGGCCTTTAGATAAGTTCAAAAGAAATGAGGTTTTTGGTTTCTATTTGTTTTATGTTTGTTACGCGATTTTTCGAAAACGCTTGGCTGATTAGTTCATTGTTAAGGAACGAGTAGTAGGAAGTTTAAGTTACCGGAATTAATAGAAATGTGTTACCAGGGTGCCACCAGCCACCACTTGGGCCAGAACTTCTCGAAGATGTTCGAGATCGTGTACGACGACCCCGACACGCAGGAGAAGGCGTACGTCTACCAGAACTCATGGGGTATCACCACTAGAACTATCGGTAAGTACATATGTTTTATGTTATTTTGTAATAGCCACGCACTATTAAATATATCTTGACTCATTGGGTGATTCAAGCGTGGCTTTCAACGAATAAAACTGTTGCAAAAATACTCCATTTCGATATTTCACGATTCGTTATTCTATTGTCTCTACTCAAGCAAAACAACTAACTCTATTTACTTTCGTCTTTCATAATATTTATTTTTAGCATATTGGATTTTATTTACTTTTTAGTGCCTTAAGAATAGCAGATTTGTTGTAAATTAAACATTAGAAATTATAATTAGGTATTTCTAATTTTAACGTTAGCAGCAATTATAAAAAAATCCAAATTTCCCAGGTGTAATGGTCCTAGTCCACGGTGACGACAAAGGCCTGGTCCTTCCTCCAAGAGTAGCAGAGATCCAAGCCATAGTAGTACCTTGCGGCATCACCGCCTCAAGCTCCACAGAAGAGAGGAACAAGCTCATGGACTCTTGCAAGGAGCTGGTGAAAGACCTGGTGGCAGCCGGACTGAGGGCTGAAGGAGATTATAGGGATAACTACTCTCCCGGGTGGAAGTTTAACCATTGGGAACTTAAGGTTTGTTGAAATGTTAAAGTTTTAAGCCTGTATAAAATATGTAACTTATTTTGATATGAATTTCGGACTCTGCTGTCTGCTGTGTTGTGGGGGTCTGCTGTCCAGTCCAATTCCCCTTCAGTTGTTCTTAAAATAACTGTTTAACCTGATAATCGTTACTTTTAAACAGTTGTTTTAAGAAAACTCATAGCTATGGTGTTGGCGAACTTAGGACTAAAATACAACAAATCAGTGCTATGATTTATAATATTACATTAACATTATGTTAAAATACTTTTTCCTTCTCCGATAAACATACCATATAATATGTAATCACAAATGTCTTATCTATAATATAAAAAGGCATGTATTTAACGCGGCGACTAAGTAAAACGAATATAGGTTTTAATAAATAATAGAGTGGGTACCATTTATAATAGGTTGGCAGCTAAAAAGGAGTATCATAATAAGTCAAAGGTAGCATATTAATATATCAGTTATGAGGTCCGTTTTAATTTAAACTAGCATCAAGTTTTTCTTTTGGCAACTGAATTAATATCTAAGCGAAAACTTAATGATGACAAGAAAATAGAAAATGGGCATTCATAAATAATACAAATCAGGTTCTATTTAAAATTGTTTGGATGAAGAATAAATTTAAACTAGCTCATATTATAAATATATTGTGCGATTTTTAATAGCTTTAAATAAAGTCTAAAATGGCATGCAGAAAAAATATTTTGCGGCTGTTATTTTCAAAATTATAGATGAATAGCATGGAAGTAAGCATGCAACATGCAGCAAGCATGACTTCTGTCACGGCTCCGGCGCTGCAGAGCTCCGGCGGTCCCATGCGAGCTTATAGTCGCAGATGGTTTTCACGCTCACCACCGCAGCTTCGGCTTGCTGGCCGGCCGCCGGCCTCAGCCGCGGCGGCGAGCGTTAAAACTATCTGCGCCTCAGCTCGTAGGCCGCCTCGCCCCTCCGCGCCTACACGGTTTTGAATTGCACTCTAGGGGTAGGGCAGATAAGACTACGTGGAGTCGGTTTTGCAGCGATTCGTTTTCGTCACTAACTTAAATTTTTAATACAATGTATTTTTAATTGAAGGTTATAAATGGCAATATGCTAAATAAAATGAATCCAAATTAAATTCTACCAGCTTCATAGTGCGCCAAGTGAGATAATACCACCGCACCTTCCGCCGTTGTCATGAAATTATGATACACAATATTAATAATTAACTCTTATTCCTTTTTATTGTACTCCTTTTAATATTTAGAGCTATCCACAAAGCGAAGCCTGAAACTGGGTTTTTAGTCGGCACGAAATAGTTGGTAACATATTATCTTTGCCACCCAAATAACATTATTAGTCGCCAAGTCATTATAAATAGCTCCTCACCTAATATTTCAATTGACTGGTATAGTTTATTTGCTACCCAAACGCAGCTGCTAGTTTTTAGTTTTTATAACACCCTTAATTTTGAACCTAAAATATTATAATAGTCGCGAAAATATTTAATCGCTGGCAAGTTATTTTATTTGTTGCCAACATTTGTCGACTTTTAAGTTATTAGTCACCAGGAATATAATAAGCCATATAAAAATGAATCGCAAAATGTGTTGGTAAGCGCATAACTCAACAACGTTGGACCAATTTGGCTAATTCTTTTTTTGTTGTGTTTGTTATTGTCAGGAGAAGGTTCTTATGAAAAAAAAATAGGGTAAAGTAGAGAAGTCAGTTGACGGGAGCGAAGCCGCGGGCAAAAGCTAGTTCTAAATAATATTATGTTTTACAACAGGGAGTACCAGTTCTATCTTTAATAAACATTCCAATACTTGCTGAAATAAAATGTAATCATAAATAACTTACTATAACTAATATTACATCCGTTCTAACAGGGAGTACCAATCCGCGTAGAACTCGGTCCCAAAGACATGTCTCGCGGCGAGGTGGTGGCGGTGCGGCGCCTCACGGGCGACAAGACCACGCTCAAACGCGCTGACGCCGGCAAACTGCTGCTTGACATGCTCGAGAAAACTCATCAGGAGATGTTGGCTAGGTAAGTTTTTTTAGAAGTTAGAACTATGTTGAGGACGTCAGACAGGCTGTAGCTGCATCTAAGGCCCACATTACGTCAATCAGGAGAGGGGTTTTAAAATAACTAATAGGATTTCTCTGTTCAGGGATGCTACTGAGTTATGCATATAGTTAAGCATATAAGATGTTTGAACAGCAAAATTCTTTTGGTTGTTTTAGTGTTGTGTGTGTAGTCTGGGTCTAAAAGATTGTAAGCTTGAGTTGATTTCTATCTGCCGTATTTTTATAACAATGGATAAGAAGAAAAATTTTGTTGTTTGTCTGCATTTATCAACTGCAACAAATATAATATTATTTTAGAGCGACCAAAGAGCGCGACGGTAGACTGTCAATGGTTGACAAATGGGAAGACTTCACGGATGCTTTGGAGCGCAAGCATATCCTACTGGCACCTTTCTGCGGAGAAATCCCTTGCGAAGATAACATCAAGAACGACAGTGCTAGGTAAGTAATTTTTGTCATCCATTCAGAATTGTAGGAATTTTCAGAGTACTTTACATAATACTTAGATAGCTTTTTGGTTTAGATTCAAAAGAACATTTTATATTTCAATTTCATGTGAAAGCAGATAGTACATGTCTAATAATTGGTAACTCATTTTTATTAGAAGAAAACTATAACACACTAACAGCAATGGTGCCTCACATCCTACAAAACGTTGGTTAGAACATCCTAGTAAGAAAGTGTTCATGTGTGTGTCAAACACATTAACACTTTCTTATTAAAAATAAAAATGTGATGTCATTGCAATTAATTCTTTTGTGCAGGACTGATGATGACCCAACAACTGAGGTAAAGGCCCCAGCAATGGGTGCCAAGTCCCTCTGTGTGCCATTCCAGCAGCCCCGCGCCCTCACTGCAAGTGACAAGTGCATCCACCCGGCTTGCACCAACAAACCCAAGTCCATCACACTCTTCGGAAGGAGTTACTAATAAGTTTCAATTAAACAAGCGCAACTTTTATACAAAAATATATAATTTATTATTATCTATGTGTTTGTTTTATTTCAATTTCTCTTTTTTTTTTGGTTGGTTGGGTTACATTCATATAATTTTCTTGTCAAAAAAATTTGGTAATTACCATTTATTGTCAAAATCATCATCAAATAATATGAAGATATGCATTGAAATACACAAGATACTGAGTAGAACAAGTAAGTCAGGATTAATAGCACACGCCATGTTGCTGTTTAGACTAGCAGAATAGACTTGTTTCCACGTTCTCTTAGGTGCTCAATTAAACCGTCATTGCTCAGCAATCACAACTTTGGGCGCGGAAAACTTATGAAGGCTGTCTTCCAACACTTGTATCCTCCTCTTTTTAGCATTCAATAACTGCACAAACTTTCCATAGAGGCTGGTCTCCAAAGAGGTTTTGATATCTACAAATTTTTCCAATTCAGTTTTGCATTTATGTAGATCTGTCACGATCGCTTCATTCTTTCCATGTAGACGGTCGATTGTACTCCTTAGTTCTTTGTTTTCTTCCAATAAGAAGTCTAGTAGTACGTCTTTAGATTCTGGGCTTGGGTCCTGATGAATAGGAACAGAACCATGAACGAGAACCGCTAGACCATGCATAGAGTCTTGAAACCTCTTTTTCCAAGTAAAAGTAGCGGAATTGCTATCCTCATGACTAACAGTAAAATCGTATGTAAAGTCACTCGGAATGGACCCCTTCAGACACTTCTTCACTCGTTTATTATATTGTTCTTCTGTTTCTTCAAAGCGTTCTCTATATTTTTTGGCAAATTCGTTAGAAAATCTTCCCGACCAAGTCACATCGCCGTCAAATATCTTTATGTGGAACAAATCATTTTGGTTCTGCTTCCAAAGAACTTTTACATACAGAGTTTTTCCTTTAATATCGAATTTTGTGATTGATGTAGTTTTGAATGCATTGTGATCCATTTTTTATTTAAAAAAATGGAACACAATTCCTGAAATTGTTTGCCGATTTTGTTTACAGTTTATTGACATTTGACAATGGCTCTTCTTGACAGATGACAAAAAAACAATTGTCACCACAAAATGTTGGTGTTACCACTTGAAGTTTTATTTCAGGCAGAATGCCTGGAATGTTGTTACAGATTTACAAATATCTAGGCGTGTTGTGCCCTTTGAGGCAGGCGAAGGTGAAAGACCTTCTTAACGTATGCCAAAAAAGTACTAAGCATAATGTTATATAATGTTAAGTCCTCATACACCAACATCTGTTCCTATATCATGATCGAAGTAACCCTCGGACTCGGACTTCGTAGCCTAGTCCGAGGTAACCCACTTAGGTACTTAATTTCTGGAAGGATAATATTTACTACCTTTAAATGTGCAAAATTAACTCCAGACAGTCAATTGCTATTACGGCTATTTCAATACTGTTGAAACTTTTACTGTTTCAAGATTGTTATCAATGAACTCGTATTAATTATAAATGATTTCTGCCCGTTATACCGAGGTTCCCGAATAATTTTAAAGTATACTCGTTTTTTCCTCACTAGTAATGATGCATGATGCATTTCTTCAGCATCTTGTGATTTTATTGTATGTTGAACTTCGGCTAGTGACTGACTCACTAAAGTATATTGTTGTTTCCGATATTTATCGCGAGAGGAGTCATGCTGTGACGATAACACAGTGAAATATTAGGTAGTACCTTCGTATCAGAGTATATAAAAGGTGTTGTTTACGCAAAAGCCCTATCAGTTCCCAGCCATGATTAAAACAGTTGCCCTATTGTGCCTGGTCGCGACGGCGTCCGCTTTGGGCGGTGAGTTAATTAGTTAAAACAATATATACCTACTTTTAGTTCATTAAAATATTTTTGGTATTCAGATATACGTTTTGTATAACATTTTTACATTATGATATAACACATGTATAATGATATGTTTGATCATCTTTGCAAATATTAACAACTGGTTTAAATACAACTAAGTTATTCTGTAATTTGATTCTTAAATTGATAAAGAAAAGTATTCATTTATTTTTTAAATATTAGCTAAAAAAATAATAAACTTGTCTCATATTTTTTTTACGAACTAGCTATTTCCCGCCATTTCACATAGGTACTTAAGGAAAGCACTTATCTCGCGTGCCCGGGTATAATTTACCAAATGTTCCATGATACTCAAAATAACGTGACTTTATAATAAAATTATTTCTAAAATTAGTTCAGTAGGTACCTACCTATATTCAGAGATACCTACAAATTTAGACACAACTCACGATTCACAAACGTAAAGTTTGTTCTCTTTAAAATATTAGTAGTAGGATAAGTTTAAATGCATAAAGTAGTCTAGAAAAATAAAATCGACTGAACTAGCGTTTTTCTAAACCGCTGCAGAATATAAACATGACTCATAAAAGATTACACATTGTGTATCTCATCTCAAGAGGCAAGAGAGATTAGCAAGATAACTGTCGATATATAATCATCATTTCACAATGCAGTTATAGGTATGATTCTGATTGTAGCAATGGACATCCCGCACCTGGATTAAAAGTAGCCTTTGTCCTTTCTGAGGCTTTAAACTATCTGCGAAAAAAAGCATTTAAATCGGTTCAGTAGTTAGGTATGGTGCGAAAGCCAGACACAGTTACTTTGGCAAAACATATTCTTGATTGTTTGGTTTCCCAGGTTCCGAAACTAGTGCTCTGATTTGAATAATTCTTCCACGTGTACTAAATTAAGTTTTCCTGCAATGCGGTATGTTAAACCGCTAGAAATATCATAGAAAAGTAGGCAATTTTATATAAGGATAAAATAGCATTAGATATTTTTTATATCTAGGTATCTTGATAAGGCACATATCTAAAATCAGTGTTATGTACTTCTAATGCTTTAATGATAATACGATGTTTTTCAATTAGAAATGAAGAGATTATCGAATAACAACGCCTTATCGATTAATAGATCATATTTTGATTTTTATCTAGAACAAGATGTTAGGTACTGATTAATGTTGTTTGTCTTTTCAGGACCATGGAAGGGAAGCCTGAAGGGTAAGACTTAGTTTAGAATTTATTACAACATCGACTTTGGTAAAAAAGTCGGGAATCTGCAGTGCATCTTTGGATGTTTAACAATGTGGTCCACTGAAAACTCCATGCAAAATTCTCAAGATATCAATTCTACATTTTATTCCATACAACTTATTACTATGCCAAAAACTCATCGAGACTTTACCTACATTGCCTCGGTTTCACCCGAGTTCCAGAGGAAACTAGTCTATGCGTTAACAGCCAAGTTTCATTAAAATCTTTTGAGCCATTTGCACGTGAGGAAGTAGGTAACAAACACACACTAATCTCCGCTTTTATAACATCTACGTGATATCAGTATTCTCGGGATAACGACTACCTATAAAACTACTTTCAATATTCCAGTGCGATTCGACATAACCCTCTTCGGGATCGGGACCTCAGCATTCATAGAGCTGCCACAATCAGGAACCAAGGCTGTGGCAGCCGGATGGAAGCAGAAAGAGAGACCTAATGGCCCGGCTGGGTATGCTAACCTCGCCATGTGGTGTCCTAAGAACGATTACACCGTATGCGTGCTAATTGACGACACTGATTATATTGCGGGACTGCAAGTTGCGGTACGTACCTATTGTTAGTTATTTAACTAGGTGTTTAGGTACCTACCTACTTAAATACTTATCTAGGTACTTCTTCGCGGAAGGCCAATTAAACTCTTTGTGCTTTGTCATATCGGTAAAAAATCATCTGAATTCGAATGGAGTGGATTGAAATCTACCTATCTATCCGTAAGTTGCACAAAGCTTCATTAAAATTAAAGCTTCATTAAATCTATTGCTAACACTTTTTATCTTGTTGACAAAGAAAGAGTCAGCAAGATTTATTTTAAGTAAGTAAAGTTATTTTAAGTAAATAGATAATAATTGGCCCTTAATTTATAATGTATTGAGGTAGGTTTCGATCCTGCCCGCTCGAGTAAAGATAGCATGTTGATTGATTGGTTAAGAATACACGTAGGTTAATGAGATCAAATATTTTCGATAATACAACAACAACAGAGTTATTTGTTTCGTTGTAGATACTTACGTATTTATTGCACACGACCTTACCTACGTGCACTCGTGTACACACGAATACATTTGATTATGAACTTAGGTATACTTGTGTAATAATATTATGTCAAACCATTTATTTAATGAAGGCCTTATGAAATGATTGATTTGACTTTAAATTACATAATGATATTATCATTCTTAAAATTAATACGTCAGTTACAATTGCAACTCATGCTCTAAAGTAAGTGTGTAGAGGTAAATAGTGTGTAATTGTTTACAGTTGAATACCGAGCAATTCTCCAACAATATATATGACTGGACAGCCCAGGGCTTCACTTACTGGACCACTGAACTAGATGGATCTGTTAAAAACTACTGGACGACTCAGCAATACTATGTTTCTACGGGTAAGACTCATAGTTTACTTAGGTACTATAGTACCTAATATAATTAAAAAAATATTAATTATAATTAAAAAAAATTGGTACAGAGGTAGAGTTGACCTTGAGAAAGAACATAGGATAGTTTTTATCCCGGACTTTTGAAGAATTCTCTTGGAAACACGATATGACCGAACTCTACGCGAGCGAAGCCGCGGGCGGAAGCTAGTAAGAAATAAGAAGGCGTCCTTAATATTTCCATACAAATTCGGTAGATTTAAACTGCAAAAAATAAATGTACCTACCTGCAGAGAATCATAAATCATAATCGGTTATTTTGAACGAACGAGTTTCTTTCCAAAATAACAGTCACAGAAAAAATAGACATTAAATCTAGCTGTATTGTGATGCGTAGGTAATCAACTAAGAACTTAATTATCTAACTAATTTAATTAAATAAAAATATCTGTATATTTGTTGATTTTATAATAAATGCTCTGTCATGTAACTAATTGATTATATCATGTTATTTCTACAGAATTCCTTCAAACTGACGCAGCAGCGCGCATCGCCGCTCGGAACCCGAAGTTGCTGCTACAAGACGAAGCCATCTACGTGTCCGGCTTCAACGGCGAACCTTACAAGATCTCAACTAACGTGTCTGATATTACCAGCGATGAGTCTGACTTTAAAAAGATGGCTTGTATTCCTTGGATGGGTAAGTAAAAGTTACACGAAGATAAAAAGCGCTCGGCAAAAAAATACAGATTTTACTACATGGCTCGGGAAGCTTACACATCTTTGGCAATAGTCAAGGGTAGACAGAAACCAGAAAGGACTGATAACCAGGTTGAGGAAGTCAGATAAGCAGTCGTTTCATGTAAAACACAACTGAAAATTCCCCTACGAGCCATTTTGCCAAAAAAATCGTCTGATTTCAAATTCGAAAGTAAATACGTATGATTAATTCCAGGTCAACACTACTACTACAAAATGGACGAGAACTTGGGTTGTGGACCAGGGTCCATGTTCCCCTGGTTTCCACTGGTTGACTCCGACCAGTTGATCGGCGTTGGTTTGTTGACATTCGGCAAACATGCGGTTCCAGAAGGCAACAGGGACTGGTTCGAAACACCCAACAGGGCTGCTGTAGAGGTACCTAATGAATTTCTTATTCTTTTATATTTTGAATATTTGTTGGGAATCCAGTTAGACTGAAAACCAACCCCAGCATAGTTGGGAAAAGGCTCGGGAAATGATGATGATTTGTTGGGAATCCAGAGAGGCCTGTGTTTAGCAGTGGCGGTCCTGCGCTTTCAAACTCATTTTAGCACGTAAAAATATTGTATGTTCCTAAAAAACTTGCAACTACTTTTTTGAAAGTTATTGATATGTTCCTACCTAGACCATGCATGAAAATATGCAGTTTAGTGACTGCACATGATGATTCATCTTAAAATAACAAAAGCATTTGGTTGATAACATGATTTTTTATGATTCGAAAAGGTTTTAGCTGCATAAGCTACCTACATGAATAGATTTAATTTTCGCTGTATTTATTTAATTCCAGGCCATAGTTCCTCATGGACCCCAGTGCATGTACGACCAAGTTGATAAAGTAGGAGTGGTCACCATGCATACATACTTCATCAAGCATCCTTATGCAGTCACTTGTGTATTTTAATCAGATACAGATAATATAAAGATTTAACTGCTGGTGTATGCAATCTGTAATTTTAATAAAACCTGTATGTTGTAAATATATTTTTATTCCTTTGAGTATATTGTTTTATGTGCTGAAAAGGTTGAACATTTCCTGTCGTACCTACTTCCTATACCTGGATCAAATATATTGGAATAGTCTAGGTATATTGTTTCAAACATGAAAGAATTTTTTAATCAGTTCAGTAATTAGGGAGCATTTTGGGTACAAAAAAAACATATTTTCAGTAATGAAAACAGTGATTAAAACAAAAGTAATGACTATAATACCTATTCATATATTTATTTCTAACTGACACCAGTGGGAGCTTTGTGGGAGCGTTTCTTGACTTTCTGCTGTCTTCGTTTGAGATGGCGCTGAATACGTCCAGCACCTTCCTTCTTCAATTCTTCATACTGTTTCACTAGCGCTTCTACGCGTTGTTCAGCTGCAGAAATAATAAGTATTTCATTTATTTATCTGTTTCTTGTATTTTGTTATTTATTTGGCTATGATATTAATGTTATAGTTGAAATAATTTAATAGACGCATTAAATGGTTGCTAATTTTAGAGTTGTTATATTATAATTGTCAGGGACATGAAGATTAACTGATATAATTGGATTTAATATCAAAGACTCATGTATTCATGACAAAAGTAACCATTTAGCATTGAAAAGATCTACATTCACAAAGGGAAAAAATAAAAGTTAGAAACAACAAAGGAGCCATAAACAAAAATAAGAGGAAGAAGAAAAGTTAAAAACTTACATTTATTCTTGAAGTGTGGTTGCCTTCCCTCTTTGAACTCCTGCTCAATGTGTACTTTATTCTTCTCCATCGCTTCTCTCTCAATCTTACTCTTCTTCGTATGCTTGTGTTGATCATTCAATCGTTGAAGTAGTCTCCGTAACTTAATCTGTCTCTCCGGATCTGTAGTCTCCTTCAGTTCAGCTCTAATAGCCTTTATGTCTTTCATACGGATGTCTGATAGGAAATTATAGTTATCGGAGAACTGCTTCTTGTCAAATTCGCCACATAGAGGGTCAAATCTGGAAGGGTTTTGGAAAAAAGTTTGGTAAAAGCAAAGTACATCAGTTATAGACAGTCAGATAATGTACTTAAGACCAGTTCATGGTATTACTATTCAGTACTAAAACAAAGATTATTATTGATTCATTATTACTTTTCCATCACTATGATACATAATACAGTCAAATAACTATTTACTTTGAAAAATAGTTTTACTTGTAATGAGGAAATCTTATGTAAAACACTTAGGAAGTGGTGAAGGGTGAGAGTTTGGGGGCTGTCTTTTGTAAATTCCTGATGTTAAAAAAGTGCTGTCTTGAAGCCAGGTTTGAATAAATGATTTTTGATTTTGATTTATGTAGGAATCAGAGCAAGATACATGACAGATTTGTCTAGCTATTAACCTCTTGAATGCCGCTAATTAGAGAACAATAGAAAATCAATTATGTCTCGCGTATATCTACGCACCGGCATACAAGGGGTTAAAGCTTATGGATTAAATAAAATGATATTATACCTTGGATCACGGATCTCCTTTTTCTTAACTGTCGGTATAGCCTGCAACATTCGAACAGGTTTCTTGGAGCTCATTTCTCGAGGTCTGTTTTTATTTTCTCTTTTGAAAACTTTTGGTCCATCACTCTCTTTCTTTTTATCAGCCTTACCAAACAGAGCCTCTTTATATACTTTGGCACCTATTTTCTCTTTTAATTTTTGTAATTCTTCAAATGATAAAGTCGATAGCTGCGATCTTATTTCTGACTGAAAGTTGAAAAGACAACATTAAAGATAAAAGATAATTTATTTTCTTCAAAACATGGGTATATGTTTACAAAACAGAGGTATTGTTAAACATGAGGTGTTGAGATGATTAGGTACGTAAAATTAGAGCCATACATGTTTTGCCCGTAATTGGCATACAATTTTTTTTACATAAGTAGGCAGGTATTTTGTAAGTAGCGAATATCAAAGCGAAACGTCACAATATAAGTGTGGGCATCATTAAGGTATTCATTAAGTGTATAAAAACATTTAGTCAACAGGAACTCTTACAATTTTAATTTATTTAATGGTAGCTGCTTTATACATTTTGGTATTTTGTTATGCTTATATAAATATGCTTGCTTTACAATCGGAATTAGTGTTACGCAGGTAAATATGAGGAATCGTCTAGCTTACTATGTATGTTTAATTATAAATGTAGTATTCAGTAGCTCAACAAAATGTGGTTAGTGTGATTTTCGTTTCGTTATCAGTATTAAAACGTTGCTTACCCTTTCTCCATCGTCCTGCTCGTCAACCATAGATTCATTATCTGATTCTTCGCTGCTACTCATGTTTAACTTCAATTATTTATTAAAGATTACAGGATTCTTTATAAAACCTCTCAATTCAATCAAAACAAAACAATGATTATTTTTTAGGTTAGAATTGCTACGTTCTATTTCACTTTTCATATGTCACATCTGACACTGGCAGTTTGACACTTTGACAGATATAGAACTATCGTTCGGAATTCGTTCGTGTAGTGGAACAACCCTCACTCACACCAAAATTCTTGGGGTGATAAATAATATGAATTAAACTTATAGTATTAAAAATAAAAATAAAATACAAATGTGTCATTGATGAACAAAGAATGGAGTGGCACTTGAATGTATTTAACCTTTTGATCATCAATTTACCCATGTGGTACTTCTGTATTTATGTATTTATTAGAATAGATAAATAAATAAAATCCTTACTAATATTATAAATGGGAAAGTGAGTTTGTTTGTTTGTTTGTTTGTTTGTTTGTTCCGCTTTCACGCCGTAACTACTGAACCGATTGCTTTGAAATTTTGCAGACGTAAAGTTAGAAGTCCGGATTAAATAATAGGGTACTTTTTATCCCGAAAAAAATTGATATTCCCGAGGGAAAACGAAAATATTGTTTGCTTGATGGATGGATTGTAGATGGCGCTGTGTGTCCAATATAACCGAATTCCACGCGGGCGAAGCCGCGGGCGGAAAGCTAGTAATAAATAAAAATAAAAAAATGTACTCTCTTGTGTACTCCTCTTTTGAACTCTCTTGTGTTCTCTCTAGGGTTGCCAGATTCAGGTATTTCGATTCCGGGACAATTCGAGGAGATTACGAAAAAAATATGAAAAATTAGAATACCTATCTATATTTTTTGCCTTTATTCAGAATTCGCACGTTTGAAGACTGTTTTTGCAGTCCTTTCAAAAGACTTGTTAAATCTGGGCTCTTTAAAACGAAGAATTGCAATGCAGCGGGGTAATAAAGGAAGGGAAGCGGCCTGCTACTCTTATCAAAATGAAGAAAGCTAGTGTATGACGGTATTCGAAAATCCGGGACTAAAAGATGCAATTCCTGGACACGGGACAAGACTAGTAATTCCTGGACAATCCCGGATTTCCCGGCCATCTGGCAGCCCTTTCTCTCTCATGCGCTCTTCTTCTTGTGTACTCCTCTTATGTACTAATCTTATGTACTCTCCTATGTACTCCTCTTACGTACTCTCTTATACATATACTTCTCTTATGTAGGTATTCTCTTATGTAGGTATTCTCTTATGTTCTCTCTTATGTACTCTCTTAAATACTCTCTTATGTGCTCCTCTTATGTACTTCTTTTATGTAATCTCTTATGTACTCTCTTATATACTCTCCTCTGTACTCTTTTATATACTTCTCTTATGTACTCTCCTATGTACTCTACGATGTATTAAAAGGTTCACCCTTAATGTCCGCATTGATACAAGTGTATTCGAGTCAAGATCCTGAATAAGTCGTTTTAGGATCTCTAAAAGAAGGGAGAGGTTTTATCCAAGAAGTAATAAAAAATACGGAATTGTCAATGCTACAATTTCCGAAAAGGTTTTTGACAAAGTTGGTTCACTGTCATCAAAATAATAAAGCTAACAAAACATCAGTCAGCATGGAAAATATCTGGAAAATGTTTCATTAGATCGCGAGTGCGTTGTCCTGGCCCTGCTATACAAAATTATAAAGTAAGAAATGGTAAATTATTACTAATGGATTTAGACGAAGCAATTACCGTGACGAAACTACCAATCCAAGGTGAAATATGCTATCTGATGATAGGGTGGCAGTCTGATTCATTTGAAGTTTATCTTTTCAATAAAGAGAAACTATGGAAGGGGCGGTTTTCGCCGAATCGGCTCTTAGGTTTTAGCAGAAACTTGCACATGTCCGAAGTTGCATATTTCGCCGCCGTAAAAAAATGTCTTTCGCAGCCCAGAGACGATTATGTCTACGAATTAAAAAGCGGCTTTTTCTACTGGAAACGTAAAATCCGAGGATCAATTGTCATAGAAGGGTTTCTCCCGATGGAATTAGACCCTGCGCCTAAACACGCCCATCCGGATCTGATAGAAGTGCTGATAGCATTAAATAAACACATGAAGCAAAAAGTACACACCCTTAAATATAGATTCCAGACAATCAAATCTGATTACCAGAAGTGCTTGAGAGACACCGAAGAATTTTTGAACCTTAAAATTGAAATGGAAAAAGCACTCTGTGATAAGTTTTTAAGCTTACTTAGTGTGAAAAAGTCCAAAGTAAACGCCTTGAAATTGAATAAAGCATATTTAAAAGACGACGAAATTATAGATTTGGACATTATAAGTAAAACAGACTAAGTGGTCCTGGTTGATGGTGATCATATAAAAACTACGTAATTTAATAAGTCATGTAAACTTATTTATAATATTTATAACAAGACTTGTAAAGAATTGCTTGTATTCGCCAAAATGAAGACTGAAGCGATATGAGAAAAAAACTTATCACCTTTAAAATTCCTCTCTCAGCCTAAAAAAATACCACAGTAACGAATAAAAAATTATATACTTTCTACTGGCAATGAAAAGGAATCTGAGTGAGGATTTCTGTCAATCCTATTAACTAGTAACATGTGGACCCCTTCGCAATGGCCAAGAAAAATATTCAAGTGTATTAAAATTATTTCAAAAAATATGCACGGGAAAAACACTTTATGGTCAGTGAGACATAAAGCTTCTTATATTGTGAGACATTCAGTAATAAAGCGTTTAAAAGGACGTTGTTTCCGAGTAATTCAACACGAACTTTTTATTTCGTTACTTATGTTTAATCCTATTCATCATCCTCCGAGCCTTTTTCCCAACTAAGTTGGGGTCGGTTTCCAGTCTAACCGGATGTAGCTGAGTACCAGTGCTTTACAAGGAGCGACTGCCCTATCTGACCCCCTCAACCCAGTTACCCGGGCAACCCAATAGCCTTGGTTAGACTGCTGTCAGACTTAGTGGCTTCTGACTACCTACCCGTAATGACTGCCAAGGATGTTCAATGACAGCCGGGACCTACAGTTTAACGTGCCATCCGAAACACAGTCATTGGTGTCTAAGATATACTAGAAAGTACATACAAACTTAGAAAAGTTGCATTAGTACTTGCCTGACTTGAAATCGAACCATGTCTAATCCTATTGAAGTAGTCAATCTCATTGTTCTTTCTATCTTCTAGTTCTTGGTAGTTTTGCTTTGGTAGGTACGTCTACCTAACTATGTAGTAAGCTTTCTTTAGTAGTTACACTATATTAGGATAAGGTATAAGAAGAAGTTCTTTTTGACAGTAATTCATTTTGGTTGTTTTTACAATTTCGTCCTTTATGTTGAAGTGGGATCCAGAAGTGCTTGGCAGTACTACTACAACTACATTGGGGCAAAGAGTTCAAAGCAGGAGTGGTCTTTGATTTGATTGGTTGAGATTGCCAAATATTCAGCTAGCTATCATATAAAACAGAAAACACTGACAAGATACGAGGGTAAAGCCTTTAAGATATAGACTGTACACAATATTCAGTTTGGTATAGGTTTATAAGGCCACGTTATCCAGTTTTTTGTAAGTACAGGCAACAATCTGATGGGCACCTTTATCCAGGATGGAGATCCGAAACACTTCTTCGAAAAGAACTACTGTCCAATTTTATTAATGGAATAGAAGTACCTAGTTTAAGAGAAGTAGCTAGTTTCTTAAGGTCTGCCAAAAGTCTTAACTGCCACTACAGTAAAAACAACAACATTTGGAAACAACATGTTTAATCTTCGAAAATATGCCAAACTGAGACATTATAATCTGCAGCTAAAAAGTCTGATTTTGATGGATTAACCCTCGAAAACACAAAGAGCTTGTCTGGGGGTCTCGATGAAATAAACGTGCATGGTGACCACGCCGGGGTTTTCTGCTAACTCGTAGAAACATTGCGGGCCTTTTGGTACGATGATCTGCAAATAAACATAAGCAATGGTCACACATCATGATATCAGAATACCCTAGCACAAATATAAAGAGATGCTCAGCCGTCATTTGCAAAATATCTTGTGGTTAGACTGACGACACGCAGTTGCGTTCTAGTGCATTCATAGTCATTGCCCAGATATAGATAGGTGTAGATTAAGTTACAGGGGATACTTAACTCGAAAGACCGGTTATATTTGAAGAAATTCAAATTTTCATTCTATAGTTATTCTATCATCTATTTCACTCGTTTTTTTTTACTTACCTTAACAGCTGCTACTCCAGGGCTTTCGAAATAATTGAAATTGTCGGGTCTGACGTCGTATTTGCCGATAAAGTTGAAGCCAATGCCCATCACTACTCCGTTGTAGGAAAGTGGGAACCAGGGGAACAGCCTTCCTTCAGCGCACTCCAAGCTTGTAGTCATGTTGTAGTAGAAATGGTGACCTGAATTTCATACAAATACATCAGTAAGTCTAACACCAGTCTAACCAAAGGGTTTTGGGTTGCCCGGGTAACTGGGTTGAGGAGTTCAGATAGGGCAGTCGCTACTTGTAAAGCACTGGTACTCAGCTACATTCGGTTAGAATGGAAGCCGACCCCAACATAGATGGGAAAAAGGTTCGGAGGATGATGATGACATCAGTAGTTAAATCGTGGGAAATGTTTTCACAAAAATAGCAGCAGAGAAAAGGCAACAAACAACTGCTTAAGAATGTCAATTTTGGACTTTTCTCGACTGTGACGACGGTCACCATATGCCAATGGGTTTATAAACTGAACACTCACCCATATATATCATGCAGGCTTGTTCTGTGAACCCACTGACGCTTGTGTCAGCAAGTACGGTAGGGTCGGAGGAAATCGTGTACAATTCTCCGTTGAAACCAGTCACTACCATGGAACCACCCTGGATCAAAGTCTCAGTATTTCTTGAAGAGTTGCGAGTTGTTGCGTCAGTCGCAAGATAATCTGAAGAAAAATACAATATACGTTAGTCTTGCCTTGATTATTTAGGTTACTCTGTGTTGCGTATTCTATGTACAGCCTTTCTGAACTATGGAACTCCTTTCTGAACTTGGATGAAACGTGCTTTTCATGCTCTATGATTATCTGCACTTTTAAATCGCAGACACACACACACACACACAGACAGACAGAATTACTTTAGTTGACCTGAGGCCCTAAGATGTAATTGATGTCTAAAGTAAAACAGATACAAAAGAAAATTACCAGCAGTGGAAAAGTATGCTCTGATGGTCCAATAATCTCTAGATGTGCCATTTGACAAAGTAGTGGTCCAGCTTGTGAATCCTTGATTTTCGAAATCGTATACCGAATCGCTTATTTGTTCTTTGTCCAGCTGCAAGTAAAAAGTGTTTTGAAATTATAATTTTTCTGGAACATCAATACATATAATGAAACAATATATGAGCAAAATACATATTTGTGCCAAGCTTTAAAATGAGTATAGATACGCAAACCTATTAAGAACCGAAAGCCGTTAGGATCCATCTGATGAAATACCTAGTAGACAATAAATGTTGTGCTTTTCTTCTTTCGGTATTGGATCCCTACAGAACCCTAAAGAAAAGTCCAATAAACAAATAATACATACACCAATTTGGAATGCAGCAATCTGATAGTTGTCATCGTAGTATAAGTTGAGGGTGTTGTCATCAGCGGGGCCATAAAGGACCAGGTTCTCGTAGCCACTTGGGAGGGTAGGGCCGGTCTTCTGCACCCAGTTTTTGGCAATAGCTTCCCATATAGTAAGTGGCATCTCAACGAAAGATGAGGAACCGAAGCCAAACGGGTTCAAGTCAAACCTCACTGAAAACAATTATATTAATTAAAATTAGGTAAAGCTGATCTAAAGGTCGAACCCAAAACAGACCACATTTAAAGCATTCTTTTGCATAATATGACCTAGAAGCAAGCCAAGTCAAACTCTTAAGATGAAGCAATAGAAAAATATATAAAGGATTCATCACTTACCCCTCATATTGGCTGTGAAAGCTGCAACAAATAAATACTGAATTAGTTTCAGACATAGGAACTTTTTGCGCACATCCATAGGCACACATTATTTTTCTCGTTTATTTTAATAATACAACATGTTTTCCCGCAATTTTACCCGCCCTGAGCGAACTTTGTCCCATAACGGGATAAAATACAGCATATGTTTTCGGGAATAATTTAGCTTTCCAACAGTGAAATTATTTTTCAAATCGGTCAAGTAGTTTCGGAGCCTTTATGGTACAAATAGAAAATATTCCCCTTTATTGTATTATTAGTATGGAAATAAAGATAATATAAGTAGGATTGGTATACTCACCACCGAAAGCGGGTGCCGCCACGAGGCATAGTAGAGCGATTGTCCGGATCATGGTGGAAACTGGAAACTGTGTACTGATGGTGTGTCACAAGCCGTTTATATACACGCAATGTGGCTTCAGGCACGGTTCAGCCGTTGTTTGAACAAAGCGTATGCAAATGCGGTATGGGTTCTTCATATACTCAAAATTATATTTTCGTATATCGGACAGTTTTTCAAGTAAGTATGGAAACAATGGAACTTCTCTAAGTTATATTCCTATGCCCCTTTGTACTGGTGGGTGTATCTTGGACACCAATTATGAGTAAAGCCGAACGAAAACATGTTGAGAAAACTTGGACTTCCCCTTGAGGAGCACGCTCATCTCATCTATATGAGAAGAGTCCTGTGCCATGATAGGGGGTTACTTGTAATTCGACGTATATCCGTAGGGATCCGATATAAGGGCCCAAGAGCATGATGAGTAAAGGTATCAGGCACCACTGGACCCTGTTAAATAAGCACGTTTAGAGAAATCTGCAAATACTTAAATGTCGAATTTTGGAGATAACAAAATGGTTTAAATTACTCGAAAATTACTGAGCTTCGCCGTGATTTTTCTTCGATAGGATGGGATAGTGGGCAGCCCAATTTGTCGCTCTGTGGAATATAAGATCGCTTGATTTGATGTACAATGGATTGAAGTATCTCAAAACTGGTGACTTTTCCAAAGTCCTGATTTTGGTACACCGACGAGGCATCCAGTTATTTCAATTAAATTCAGATTTTGCCTTCAATACTAAATAGATGCGTCGTTCATCGTTTCAAATCTACCTCTACAATGTAACTACATGTTTGTCTTTTCTAGGATTTATCTTCCAGGATATATAAAAACGGCAAATTACCATGATGAGATCATCGACATATTCTTAGGACCCCAAAATAGGCAGAAAACACCTAAGCATACATGAGAAAAATATCAAATTTTCCTCTTACGTTATTTGCACAATTGGCGAAATTTAAAAAGCAAAGAAACAATTAAATTAACATTAATTAAGTCAGTTTTTATGTGATATTTTTTTGAAATTGAAACCACGTATAGGTACCTATTTTGTCTGTTCATGCTGTTTTGTTTTATATGCTCCACCTGAGTAAATAATGTATGCTTAATTATTAAAATACGGACATTGAGATGATATTTGCTCTGCGAATTTCAGGAAAAGTCGGTTAGTGCGAAACGTGAACCAATTCGAGGCTGACGTCTCTTTAGACACGGGGACTTCTAGTTAAAATAGTTTTAATCATTATTATGTAGTAGTCTATGATCTAGATAAGATCTGTACTTGAGTATAGTTCTATATTCAAGTTAAACGCGGGTGAGGAGACTCGGCTAGTAAAATATCAATTAAAATATATGTATGTATCTAAATGATGTCACTTTATTCAGATTTGAATTATTATTTCCATTGCTCCTATTATCTGGTATATCCCAAATAAAATTTATTTTCCAAGGCTTTGGAGACTTTTCCATGTTCTATTTTTTTTCGCAATCACTTAACAACGTGACTTGACGATTGACAAAATGTGTTCGAGTTAATAATAATCTTAAAAGGGTTTCGGCGTATAAGATTTAGCCCCACGCGCAAGTTAGCTTTCCAAAAATCCAGGACTTTATAGTCCCGTAGTCTGGTAGTTCCTAAAAATATTTTTTAAGACCGATGAATGAACAGACTGTAAATGAAAGACGCAGTAGGCCATGTATGTATACTGTCTGGCTGAATCCAGTTTGTCTGATAGCTGACCTTAGCCTAGTTAGGAATAGACAAGCAGATAATCTAAGAAAGATTAGGCACTTGGATCTATAAAGTTTTATTTTCAGAAATATCCTAAAGTCACACGTTTTAGGCGCCACCTGGACGGGAAATTAATAATAATGAAAAGGCAGGAAACAGCTACAGCTTGACGGCCTTTCCCAATATTCCATCTCATCGTCCGACCCTTTTTCCCAACTATGTTGGGGTCGGCTTCCAGTCTAACCGGATGTAGCTGAGTACCAGTGCTTTACAAGGAGCTACTGCCCTATCTGACCCCCTCAACCTAGTTAGCCGGGCAACCCAATACCCCTTGGTTAGACTGGAGTCAGACTTACTGGCTTCTGACTACCCGACACCCGTAACGACTACCAAGGATGTTCAATGATAGCCGGGACCTACAGTTTAACGTGCCATCCGAAACACAGTCATTGGTGTCCAAGATATACTTCGATCCGAATATTACATCTACATGTGGAATGGTTTACTAGGGATAGAATATTGACATTAGCCCAATATAATGTCAAATTCCTGATACTGAACGCATAATTAGAATATGAATATTAAAGTTTTCTTATTATATTTGTAACAGAATAAAATAACTGTACTTAAAATAGAATGCCACAAAGGATTGCAGTTTTATCATAGAAGGTAGGTACTTATAATCCAAAGTCTGTGTACTTTATTTTTTAACGCAACGGATGTCGCAGGCAATCATCGTATAACAACCGAGCATAGATGCAGTAAATCCACTTTAGAATTTCTATGGTTTTTCATTTTTCCCTTTGTTTTCAGTCCAGTCCATTCAACCTGAATTATAATATTTAAAGTAATTGCGTTTAAACAAAAAAAGAAATCCAATACCTATACATAGACTAGTAGTAGGTATAGGTAAGTAAATGTCTAATGTCATAATTTGTTATACTTTATTTTGAAAATCTTTGAAATTCCTGACCTTATCTACATAATGTCTATTGATGCCTTCAACAGACTGTGGACACATATGGTTCCTTCCTAATAACAAAAGAATCTGATTAATTAGCAATTCTTCTTTTATGAGGAAAGTGACTTGCTTGTTTTACATGTTGTACATATTAGAATTTTGGGCGAACAATACACAAATTCACCATGCAAAATCACCGTGAAAAGTATGTTAACAGTATTAATATGATCAATAATTCATGGCCATTCACCATCTTTTTAATATTCCGCTGCACTGCCTGATTCTTCTCACTCAAACAGAGAAGGCCTGGGCTGTCATCACCATGTCTGATTAAATGTGGGTTCATGACTTGACTCGTCTCTTCACAACTCAAAACGTCTACTACTGGTCCATATCTTTACCGTGACAAAGGCCTCGGATCAAGCTGAAAGGATTTTCTGATTTGATACTCACCGCTCTGGGCATGCGTTTGCGTGGCTGTATAATATGTAGGTATGTGGTAAAGAGGTGGAATCTAGAGAGAATACATAGGTAAATTTTTATTTAGATATATACACTTCGGGAAGGAAAACATCTTGAGGAGACCTGGACTATAAAGTCTGAAATCTCAAACCTTCTCCGTGTGAGAGGAGGCCTGTGAGATGTGTGTGAGCAGTGGTACGCAAATATAAGAAAATAGTATTGAAAACACATGTGGAGAACAAAATGACAAGTTTAACATTCAAGAATTCAAAACGCCCGAAATATTTATTCTTAAAAAAAGTCCTGCGAAAAAATTCGGGACAAAGTCTACTAGAGCAGTGCGGAATATAAAGTAGACAAACTCTGTTAGTTTTTTTTCTAACGTTTCCTGTATAACCAGTATTCTAACGTTATTTATTTACTAACCTACTGATGTAAGTTTGTTGCGCTAATCTTGTGTATCACGACCAATTGTACTGGAGGCATCAGTAACACAACACTGGTGTTCGCGTTCACACGGAACTATCGATATTTCGCTAAGTTTAAACATTTTTTATCGATAAAAATGAATTGTGTTATTGTGATTCTGTCTATCGTTGCTACGGTCTGTGGTATGTATTTTTAGAGTACAGTTTGGAAATATACATATTTGAATGCAATTTTTTTGATAGGAATATATAGGATTGGTCTCTTAAATAAAGATACTCTGATTTTGTTGTTTAAATAATGGTTTCTATTTAGTCGTTAATGACACTCATGGTCTATCGGGGACGTTAGAGCGGGTTGTTCTCGGTGCGACCAAAAAATATTTTCGATGACGAAAATATGTATTGTGATAGTAATAAAAACTTTCACGTTCATATAGAGGACTGTACCTATGAAGTGCAGTACTAAATATTTTACCTGCCTATATTAGTCAAAGATAAATAGACCTATAACAATCAATACATGAGTAAACAAAAGTAAAAACACCAATAGTACATAGGTTTAATTCAGTTTCTTAGAATTCAGAATAGATAAGAAAATAAAAACGTACCTACTTTTTATCCGGGTGTTCAAATCAGTTCCCTCGGGATGTTTTAAAAAATCAGAGCGTACTTGTAAGTTCTGGTATCTCAAGAACATTTAAGATGTTTTGCATAGTTTTTTCTTTAGATGTTTTCCTTAACCGTTACTTAGCAATCCCATAATCATCTACATAATTGAAATGCATTACTCTGAATGATTAATCATCTTAATCATCTGTTTATTACATTCTTGACCATAGACTAAAGAACCGAGATTTTTTATTGCTAGTGGATAAAAACTATAGATTAAAATAAAAGATAACCGTTATTATTTATTTACCCGATTACAGTTACCTTTCTCGTTTTGGCTCAAACTGAATGAGCTAAACACCTAATTGATTGCTATTTTAAAAAAATTTGAAGTATCTACTTAACTTAGGTATTAATATTTTTATCTATCCTGTTTCAGGTATCCAATATGATGGTCTCAGAGGTATGATCTTACTTATTTTTATAAAGAAAATTCTGATCCAACTAACTAACTAACGTTACATTCCTTGAAGGAACCTAGACTATTGGTCTTCAATTCTTGATTGAGGCTAGAGGATCAACTGTTGAGCATAAAATCAACCTCTGGGTTCGATTCCTACGCAGTGACATTGTTCTCTTCTATGAAGTAAAAATTAAGATTAGGATAAGCGACAGTTTCGCTCGAAATTATGCAAATTGAAAGGGTCTTAAGTACATAGAAAATATCATGAAATCTTATTTAGTACAGCACTAGCTTCAATAGTGCTTCAATATACCCTTATTAACGAAATATTCTCCTGTATCCCCAGTCAAGTTCGGTTGGACGGACGCCTTAGCGGACATGGAGTACTTCTTCAAGATCCCTCGCACCATCGCCGAGGTGGAGAACGAGGGTTGGCTACGGACGGAGAGGCCACCAGGTCCACTGCCAGAGCTGAGGATGTACTGTCCTCCCGGGAGAGGGGTCTGCCCTCTGTACGATACGGCCGGCTTTGTGGCTGGGCTTATGGTTGCTGTAAGTAAAATTTTGATAAAAACCTTCTTAACAAGTCTTTCAAAAATATATAATTTGGTGCGTCGAAGTTGGCTGCAGTAACTTTATGACAGTTGAATCAAATTTACCAAAAAAAAAAACATCAAAGCGAAGGAACGAACAACTTGACTTTTTTACCACCAGTGCATGTCTTAAACCTTAACCGTAATTAATTTTAAATTGAAGTTTTTTTTTTCTTCTACATTTATGCAGTATGTTGTCTTGTAGGTACATATATAATTTGTTTACCCACATACTTTATAATCGAAGCTCCATTCATGTAAACCTGACAATGAAACGAATCAATCAGTCGACCCCATTATGCCGTTGCCAGAATTGCGACAATCATCACACACACAGCACGCTTTAATCCTTAGTAAGGTTATAAATGCGAATGTGCGTTTGTTGGTAACTGCAAAAACGGTGGCGTTGATCTGGATGCAGTTCAGATCCGGAGTTACCTTAGAGCCGAAGTTAAGCTACTAGAACGGGATGACAAGAAAAAGCTATCATATATCATAAACCTACGTTATAAAAATAGAACCTTAGCGTAATGCTGCCCAAAGTAGCTATTCTACTTGGACAAAGTCGTGGACTAAATGTAGTGTACATTATAATGTACGAACGAGTACATTTGGTGCATGGTCCCGCAAATCTCTTCCTGATTGCTGTCCACAACGCTCGGCCAATTCAAGCTGGTGACGCGCCGTGCGTTTATCTAATTTATTTGAATGAACAAGATCAATCGGAGGGTCGGGGACCCACGCTTACAATGTAACTACGTAATCCCAGTGAGAATGCTGTTCTGGAAGGTTTTACACTTGGAAATGGGAGTTTTAATGATGAAATAGTTGCAGGTTTTATCTAAAACGTACATAAACAGATAAATTGCTCATAAGTTAGTACAAATCCTACCTGAAAAAGTGTTCGCAGATCGCAGTTTGGTGGAATTGTTACAATTTTTTCAGCATAATTTGATTTTTGGTACATTCTAAGATGATATTTGATTTAATTTATCACAGTAGTAGCTAATTATGTACAATTTTAAGAGTGAATAGAAAGAATATTTAAAAATCTCTCAATTAATATATTGTTGTAGTATGTCGATATATAATTGGATTTCATCCATCAGACTCTCTCACTCACTTCACGGTCGTTTTCTAAAAAAGGAGCATAGTCAGAAAATATAGTCATTCTACCGTAATCGTGCCATCCAATTTGTTAAACGGCAAGCATTAAGGTAACTTCAGATAATGTCATGATTACCTTAAATGGGTCACCTGCAAGTCACCTGTTTGAAGATTGAGCACGCGCATGTGACGTCACAGCTTAAAACATTCAAGATCACGGCGCATGCGTAGTAAAACCTGAAACGACCGGTGCAAGTGCAATAGTTTATGATTAGTTTACATAACTATGTATATGTAAATTGATTAGTGTTCTGGTTTTCTTTCGTTTTATCTATTTAGCTGTAACTTATAAATTATTTTGAAATATCTCTAAGTACCTGAGTAATCATTGAGACGATTCTAAGTAAAAACAATTTTTGTCGTTCGCAAGACTTAGTGAAAGCGATTCTTTCACACGCTGAAGAATTTGATTTTGTATATCTTGAAATATAAACATGGGTCTTTATCGGATCGCCAAGAAGGACTATAATGTTGTTTAATATGTTCTAGATTCCAGTGGAAGACTTCGTATCTGTGGTGAAGCCTGAGAAGAAGTTCATCAAATGGTCGGCACCAGCTGCTGAAGGGGAACCAGCTAAGGACTACTGGACGGCCACGCAGTACTTTGTCTCTGAAGGTAAATGGTATAGAAAGTAAGGGTATTGAAGACTTTGGTAAATGGTTAGCTTTTTACATAATAATATGTAGCAGGAAAGGTGGTAGATGCATTATGTACCCTAATTAGGATCGCTTCAAGCTAAGGTCCAGGCAATACAGAACACGTTGAGGAATCATTATAAGCGAGGATAACGTAAAAAAACATTGGCTGATGATAGGACTTGAGGACGATGGATAAAGTGACTTATATGGCATCCAAGGGGTTAAAACAGGAGGACACACTGACTCAGAATTTGTAGAATTATTCCTTTATCAGGTAACTTGAGACTTAGAGCAGTTAATGCAATCAACATGCTATTGGACACAGGTCGAATATGAGCGCCATACTGAGACGAAGGTTCTTGTTCTTATAATAAAGTGATGGTCGTTAAATTGTAACTGATACGTGTCCATTGTCTTCCAAAGCCATTAGGTTCAGAACAGAAATATCGAGGCAATTTTTTGTCTAGGTGGCTTATAGGTTCATTTATTATCCGTTTTAATTAGATTCGATTATGAAATTAATAACGTTTTTGGTTTATTAATTAAATATTAATTAGAAATTGGGATTTATCAACTCATTAAAATAAATGCATTGTATATTATGTAGTATTTTAATCCTGAAAGTTCGCGTAATGATTTCAGCTAACATAATGTAAAATATAATTATCCATACACATCGAAACCCTGTTTAATCTGTTTAAAAGGATAGAGGATATAAAACGATCAACACAATTTGTGTAACGTAATTCCTCGTCGTAACACTGATACTCTAGTAATACATCAATAATCCATGTTTAATGGACACCTGTTGCCATCAAGTAATGCTATTAGGATGGATCAGTGTAAGTAGTTTTGATTAGAAAGATTTTATGCCCCATTAATGATTAAACAGAACACGCATCCAATGAAAGAAAAGTGATATTGAAACAGATCGAGACAAACTAAGAAAGAAATGTCTGAAAGTTTGCTTCGCATCGAAATCGGCAATACGCTTGAAATCTTGAAGTGCTAGTGTTCTTTTTACATAGTTTTTACTCGAAAAGTGATGACATTTTTGATGAAAATAAATAAACAAACGGTGTTCCATTAAGTGGAGGGCCTAAGACAAATAAATATATGATTGCAGATTATGTGTTTTCCTTAGAATCTCTGAAGGCGGGTGCGGGCCCACAAGTGGAGAATGGAGCCACATTACAAGATGGGGGTGTTTGGGTAGCTGGCCATGACTTACGACTGATGAGGATACCGAGCACCGAAGCAGAGCTCAACAGTACCACCTTCAAGAAACAGAACTGCATTCCTAATATGGGTAAGTTCTTATAATTCTTTCAAGGTACCATAGCTAGGAAAATCTTTAACATTGCTCTCGTCTATTATCGGATCTTAAGATGGACCCAAGGTAATGCCTTGAGGTAAACCACAAATATTCAACATTTCTTACTGTTTGGTTCTACAGTAAGTGATAAGTTAAGCATCAAGTAAACAGTACAGTTTTATAATCCTCTAAAAGTACCTGCCAATGTCACAACCTCTAGACTTCTAAAGGTGATAAGGATATGAACGGTGTCGAAGGCTTATTATTTACTAACACTTACTTTGAAATGTTTGCAGGTACCCATTATTACTACAACATGACTCGTGATCTGAACTGTGAGGAGTTGCTTCCATGGTTTGCGCTGACCACACAGGGTGATCTGGTCGGTACTGGGTTCCAAGTGATTGGTAAAGTGACTAAACGAAAGCAGAGGGAGTGGTTCGAGTCTATACCGAACCCGAAGCAGAGTATACAGGTAAGGAACAATTACTTGAAGATAGAATGGATAAACAACATGACGTTTTAGATAATCAAGCATTCTTGTTTATATGAGAGTCCCCTTATTACGATACATGATCATTAATAGATAATCATAAATACATACAAATAAGCTCCTAGTTCATACTTTACGTTGTTGACTTCCAGGTGACGATTCCTTTCGCACCAGACTGTTTGGGAGATTGGGGTGAGAAGTATGGAGTCATATCGATGCACATCTACTTCGTCAACGATCCCTGGAATATTCAGTGCAAGTAAGTTAAATACTACATCCATACCAATTACGTTTAGTGTGTTTTCTTTTTTCACAGAGTTATGAATGAGAAATGATATGATGAGTTATGTGCATGATTGTTCTTAGAATTGTATACTAGCTAAGGAACTACTTCTCGCACGCGGATCAAAAAAATGTCCCCGAAGTTGCAACCTTTGCGTGCTAATTGTAACGTACCTATTGCTGAAATCGAAGCTGTAATAAAATCTTCACATTTCCAGGTCTGGAGACTCCATCAAGCCAGCCCCGGCAATAGACCGTCTTCTTCTCAACGGCTACAGATACGCTAACCAAATATCAGACGAAGTTTATAAGCTATTTAGTGGATAAACTTATACCTCTAGTAGTTTTAAGATGTCATAGAATTGGGGACTTGACTCCAGTAATCAAACGATAGCAAACGATAGTTTCAGCACAATCATAATTGAAATAACAAGAGTTATGGTAATTGGTGTCAACTGCCCAAATATTTATTTAAAAATGGTTTGGACAAAGAGATTATCATTTGAAAATGCAATTTTATTGATTTACGATTTTATATTTATTTATTTAAAGGTAGCGTTAAAAGTAAATTATATTTGTACATTGATGATTTGATGCAATTTGGCTGAGATCCTACAAGAATATACGAAAATTATTAAACAAACGAAGTGGTTTTTATTCACTTCTTTTAATGTGGCTTTCATTTAATGACGACATTAAGCGGTTTGAAGCTTGACTGGAGTGATACTTTTCAGTCAATGGTAAGTCCAACCCCAGGAGCTCTTTATATTTGCTATTTTCTCTTAATTACTGGGGAATTACTTTTCTTTATACAAAACCTCCACGATACAAAATAAACTACTAAGATTGGTTGTACCTACCATTGAACAAATAACGATTTCGAAACTATAGCAAGCCATGAAATTGCCGCCCATTGATCAAATCGGCGAATTAATGGGTGTTTAAGGTTTGGTTACTATTATACCTCTAGGTAAATGGAGAAACCGAACATACAACAAGATATGATATCTTAGAGGCTTTTACAAACTTCACTTGTTTCTGGTGGTAAACGAACCTTTGATAAGAGTGCCGACACTTTGGTAGCGTAGTGAAGCAGCATAAGGAGAAAGTACCAAAAACTAATTTACAACACATCTAATAAGATGTTGAATCCAGCAAAGTACATAAAGAATATTAAAATAGATTGAAACTCAAACAGAAAGTGGGACGCTGCGTTGGTTGACAAAACAAAATTAATTTCAAGCAGGCTTTACAGCCGCCATTAAAAGTTACGCGAACGTAAAACGGAATACTTTGTTAATGTCAAAGTTGAATTATAGTAAAACTTGGAGTTTTGGGGAGGAACCATTTCGTGATGAGTCTTAATATGTAACTAAGTACTGAGGTATCTAAACAAATAAGCATTAGGTGCAGAAATAACAATGCCCCTTATGTATAATTGAAGAAATGTATGTAGTTACTGAAGTCCTAATGTTGTCTTTCAAGTAGTTGATTTTTCCTATATAGGAAACTCGTTAGATAGCCACAAGTTTACATATAGCAAGTTGCAGATAATAAGAAAACGGGGTATGAGACTAGTAACAGTTAGATACATAAAGTTGTGTGAAGTGGACAATGGACATCTACATTATATGTAAATTCTTCAGGAAGCAGACCTCACAAGCAGCATCAATATTAGAAAGTTCCTTAGCTAATTTCTATCAACTATTGATATTTATCAGCCATCGACTGAGAGGACTGAAAACTTATAAAATACAAAAAATAAATAAAAGAAATACCTCGAATATTTTCGCATACTTATTACTCCAAAATCCTAAAATGTCTCCGGTCTGCTGCTCACAGAATATTAAACGGTCTATTAATCAGAATATTAACGGAATTAAAATTTTATTTCTGCTATCCGGCGCGCCTACTGAAAAGCATTGGCAACGCATAAATCGTCGTATAAAATCTTCGGCGCCGGCCAGCCGTTGTCATTTTAACGTCTAGGACTTGGCTCTTGGCCCGGGGCACTGATAATATACCTACACTAAAATGTAATTGATTTAATTGTAATTTGTGATGCTGGAATTTTCTTGTATTGGCAATAGTTAACCTTATTTTGTTGAAATGAAATATTCTTAATAAAATGTCTACTTTTCTTATAATTTTTTTTACATCTCTCACATTTTAAAGAAAAAAAGGAGAATATCGACACGCCTATTAAATTGATAAGTCATGAACCTTCAGTGAAGGTAGAAAAAAGAGGTGCAGAAGAGGTAGCTGCAGGCAGCTCTAAGACCGACCAAGAGATTAGTCTTCACTGGATAATATTAACCAGGTTGCTGATGTTGATGAAGCCAAGTACCATAGTCAGGAAAAGCTAGAACAAACTAAAGGTTAGATACCTACACGGGTGTAATCACAGCATGTAGGAAATATTTGTCTAACCCTAGCTATCTAAGCGCCAAGGGCGACAATTTATCTGGTCCTTCACGAACGACTTGGGGTCTATGAAAAAGTGATGCAGAAAAAGTCGGTAAAGTTACAGTACGTTTTAGGGGTAGATACCAAATTCGCTCCATTTCTCTTCCGTATCATTCCGTTGTCATTTGAATACAGATGTATTAAAAAATTGTTTCTATCTTACCTAACGTCTATTATTTTCGGATTATAAACCCCAGCTTACTATCCGGAACAAAATAATCTTGCATGTCCTTAAATTCGTCATAATGATGCGATCAACATAATATGAAGCGAACTGTGACGTAGTTGAATATTTGTTCTCAGTTACATAACTCAAGTTTTGTGTTGAAAGAATTTTGGGTGGCATGACTCAATAAAATGTTTATGCAATGAGGAACGTACTTGCTTCTGCAAAGTTAAAGATGCATTTGAATATTTTATTGTCGTCTTTATTGCAATGTATTAGAGTGTAGATGGTGTTATCAAAGTGCTATTAGTAAGTTTGTTTTAGAACAAAATAAAAGTAATGCAATGCTATTATTCTATACGGTTGGGTATATCATATCCGGTGAATGCCTTTGGGAATTATTCCTAAACCGTGGTGGGATTATGAAATGTATCGGTACTAATAGTTTGTCCGGTTTCTTAACATTTGTTTGTTTGTGTACCTATAGGATGATTGATGTCAATGTTTTCTTTAAGGGAAGTTGCTTTAAGAATTTGTCACTTAAACATCCTATTTCAATTTCAAATTGCTTGAACAAACAGGCACCTTCATTTATTTCTATTCGCCGTCAACAAAAAGCAGACATTTCTGCTGAAAACATCCTTCTAAACCGAAAATACTAAACACATGATACATAGACAACAAATTACTATAAACACATTCCTAGACTAGGCAACACAGACGTCTATTAATTCCGAAGGTTGGTAGACGGATAAATTCCTTCCAGTTCCTCTGAATCACCAGGTGTTTGGGAATGCCCGCGACGTCGTCCATTTGGCACAAGGCTAATAGTCGTGACACGGATTGCTATCCAACGTGCTTACCCATTGTTGCTTAAGTGGCTAAGTTTAATGGTTTTGGTTTATGCTGATTGTTTTCTTGGTATTTCCATTTGGTTAGGATTTGTTAGAGGTTTATAAACATGTATTAATGTATGTACTTACAACTTACCACTAGTCTGGAAAAGTCTAAATTATCACAACATGTGTGTGATATTTGGTCATAGTTTTATTTTGAAGTGTTACAGAGGCTTTCTTTTATAGAATATGTTCCTTGTTGCATAGAAATTAAAGTAAATAACGTAAGTAAATTAAGGTGAACCCCAAAATCTATTTCTTTCTGGAAATCATGCGGCGTAAAAGAATTTCAAGCATATTCAGCTCTGCTACCAAAATATTGCTTGTAATGAGTAAATCTGAGTAACTAATCGATATTTCCACCGTTTCACATTGAGGAATATTTATTACCGAAGATTAATATCGGCCGGATTAAGGCCAGCAGCTGCAGGAACCCATCTATCATCATCAGGGAATTTAACTTTTTTAACAGCGGGATTCCCGAGTAGTGTCGGGCCTCTCAAGTATTGCGATGTCAGGCAAATACTAATGTAACTTTTGTAAGTCACAATACCTATGTACTCTTTCTTAGTTTGAATGTACATCTTGCATCAGAGAGTACATAAATGTCGGTCCTTCGCCTGATCTCTCTCCGGTCGTGTTGGATTGCCGTCCCATCGGGCTACGAGAGTGAAGTATAGTGAGTGCACCTGTGTCCAAGCAAATGCTTCTGCACTATAATACGTATGTCCTGCGCAGTTGGTTAATCTCCTTACATGAGAACAGTCGCCGCAGCCGATAATCGGCTAGGAGGACATCATCATCATCTACATCTTAGACATCAATGATTCAGTAAAGATAAAGAAAAAACACTTTGTGCTAAAGTCAACTTTGAAATCTAAAATCGCCAATCCACCTTCAGCAAGTGTGATGACCTGTGTCCTGCAGTGGGACAGTAAAAGACTAATGATAATTATTCCCTTGCCTACAAATTATGATGCAAATAAATCACAATGTAGATCCAGAGATTTGTAACATAACAACCGGTTTGTGTAACATTTGTAAATGACAACAAACAAGTGTGCTAATCGTCCTATTGATTGAGAACAAACAATAATTATTGAGCTTGTCTATTTGTAATCGCCCATTCACAATGATTGCATTTGTCTGTTGTTGATTTAGCTGTGGAGTGTGCAATTGACTGTTCCTGAGTTATGTCATGGTGGAGGTAGACGTTGTGTTGATACTGGGCTAAGGTACTGCAACATGAGTACTGGGTAAACCGTTTTTAAATATGAAAGCATCATAAACGTCAAATAGCTTTTTAAAAACGAGCGTGTTTAACGATGGGTTGCACTATTTAAAATACGTAATGATAACCGAACCATATTCAATTGTAAAATCACCGGTTTGACCAATGGGCGGCCAGTTCACTGATGGTCATGGTTTATTTATCGTTTTAGTAAAATGTTGCAACTTACCAGAATTGTTCCGTCCCATCTTCAAAACGTTAAGATCTTTGTCGATGTTGGATTAAATAAGTGGCAGATAGGTCATGACAAAATTGGCCATGAAATTGGGTGACATATCTAATAAACAGAAGCTTATGTAGCGAACTAACATCTGCACATTTGACACTAATGTACATAAATAATGTCTAAAGAAACAAAAAACCCCTAATTACACGTGATCCAAGGCTCCAAGGCACTTGTGCACACATCGGCAAACATCGGCCCAAATGGGGCCATTATCATAGCTCATAGAACTGATGATGCGGGCCAAATGAAGGTTTTATGTATTTAACGCTAAATATATTGAGCGGTTAGAGTACCTGTACACTGCAGACTAAACAGTCGGCCTATAGTTGTCCCGAACGCTGTCTTCAAACGAAACTGACTGTCAGCCGCCGAATGTGAGCAGGCTCACTGTGAACCCCAGTGTGAACGTGAAAATAAACAATATTTTTTGTTCACAGTAGCTGACAATACGCTATAGCTTACAATACGCCAGAGTGGTGTGAACATTGTAACGCTTGCTCACTTTCGGCAGCTGACAGTCAAGTCAAGTTTGGTTGAACACAGCCAAGAATAGCCAAAAATTTTGTTTAGAAAGAAAATCTTGATTTCAACCAAAGTTTTCATTTAGTCTGACACCGTGCACGTGCACTCATTCCCTGCAATGTGCAGACTACTATTAATCTTCATACTGATTTATGAGCCCAAACAAACTATCGGCCGACTAAAAGTTTGCAGTGTGGTACTCTTATATTTACTTCAGCCGGTAAAAGCTTGTGTTCACAGATGTTTTTGTAAAGGTCGGTGTTTGTGGCGTATTGTCTATGGTAAGCTGAAAGGTTCTGTGGGCGTTTATAAATCATGGTATTGTTTGCCGCCCTTTTGGGCTCTGAATGGAAATTAATTTATGGTTTAAACAATATCGTGAATTAATTAGATTTGGATAATACGTAATGGGAAAATGTCAAGCATAAAAACGGTGCTGTATTTTTTTCTCTAGATAATTTCTAGATTTTAAACCTTAAAACCATTTTGGTTTGTAAAAATGTATTTCCTAACATTTTCATCGTCTAGGTACCACAATTCACAGTTTGTTCCTTAAAAAAAATGCTTTATAGAACTGCTATCTGCTCCCAGCGGATTAAGTAACATCTTCCGGCTAAAAAGTAGTCTACTTCATTTTCATCATCATCATTTTATCATCTCCCGAGCCTTTTGCCTACTATGTTGGGGCCGGCTTCCAGACAGACAGAGTCACTTTCACAATTATAATATTAGTAAAGATTTTCTTCCGTATTCATAAAAACAATATTAGTCATCAGTAATTAAGTATGTGGAATAAAAACACTTCTTACCCATTCCTACATCAAATAAGACGCCATCTTTAAATCCCATACACCACGCATCACAATTGCCTAAACCCTGATTACCGTTTACAACAGACTTGAACCTCAGTTCCGCAGTAAGCTTACTCAAAAGGGGACCATCAGGGGACTATAAATAGGTAAATGGGTTATGTAATTACCAGGTACGCTCAATAGGGGATGAGTCGACACTAAGGGGTTGAGTCCGACCTTACGCAAATATTGTCCGCTTAGGGTTGCCAGTTGCCAGGAAATGTTTTTGAAGAATTATTGTGGTAAATGGTGACATGAAAATACTTTTGGATGGTTTGTACTTTTTAATATTATATGTATATCACATTTGTAAAATAGATGATGATGGAGCTTACTTAATTTCAGGATATTATATATTTCCTAGCGACTTAAATGAAATTAATTTAGCAATTGCGTACGATTTAAAGTAAATTGTCATAAAACTTCTGTGATTTTATTACATATTTAGTAGGCACATAATATTAAACAATATTAATCTGTAAACGTTACGAAAAAAAAAAATAGAAAAAACAATGAGGAAAATGTGGAAAAGAAATAAAAATAATTCTAGCTCCTAAAGTACAAAAAATCGCTGAACATACATGGGGTTGATTCGGATACCCTATTGCCTAGAGCTTCTAAATTTTTCTTTTGGACGCCTATGGATGGGCCACCCTGTATAATGATAATTATTGACTTCTGATGGCATCTCTTCATCTTCGATTATTCGAATACATTTCAACTTACTAAAGCTTTTTGAAAACTTATGGAAAGCACCATTAAAAAATGAATTTCCACAGTCCCACGTTGGGCGCCAACCTTAAACTCGTGTTTACGACCATAAGTTACTTATACTCCACATATATTAGGCCTACTTTGTGCTGCTTAAATATTAAACATGTTCCGAGTTTACTGAACTATTAAACTGACAGGTGTAAACTGGGAGTGCTAGGCCAATGAAACCCTTATGGATTTAATAGGTACCTTTACTTACTAGCCTTATATACCTGTTTATGTAAACATGTAAAGGCTTTTTGGATTATATTTTGTAAAATAAACCTCTACAGTGAATTTAGTTGCATTTTTGGTCTAAACAAATAAGGTTAAGACAGTTTAAATATGGAATTGGCTTACATAGTTATATATTCTCTCGTTTACCAGCCAGCATTTATTCAGTCAAAAAGTATCCAACCTTCTTATATCCTTCATAACTCGACTCTCAGACAATATTTCATAGCTACGTCTACTCTAACATGAGCACTAAATTACGTATATTGAGACAAGACCAATGCCATTACAGATAAAAGCTGAAATTGCCTCATGTAGCCTTAATTACACCACTACCTACTTATTCTCCTGAAACTGGAGCTACACCGCTTTGTTGGCAGAAATAAGTAGGGCTGTTACTAACTCGGATAGATTCCTTTAAATGGGAATTTTACTATACCTATGGATCTGCTGCTTTGTATATTAACGGATAAATAGCATATAGCTTTCCTCAATAAATGGGTTATCTAACACTGAAATTTTTTTTATTCGGTCGAGTAGTTGCGGTTAACGCATTCAAACAAACAAACAATCTCTTTAGACTTTTAATATTAGATTTAAAATTCAGAGTAGATTTAAAATATTGAATCCTGAGTCTTTGTGGGTCAATCTTTATGGAGTCTAAGTTTCAAGTCATTTATCTCAGGTTTAGATATGTGATGGTGATAAACATCGAAGAAAGGCTATCACCTATCTATCCATAAGGTTATCTGGCCAGTGTAGCTTACCTACTTTACAACATGACTGTCGCTTTTCTATAAGCCAAACCATTATAATTAAAGCCTATTAAACAAGTAACTCCCCAAAAAATAGCCTTCAGTTTCCTTTACTCAATAAGTAACTAGTACTATTTGGCTACGTAGAAGGTCGTTGAGGCGTTCCATCACGACTGTCAGTCTACTCGATAAGATGGGACAACTTCCGATACACTTACAAGTTACGGCTAGAACTTGGTGATAGTAGAACAAGGTTTTTACGAAGAAAAGGGTCAGTTTTGCAAAATTACGAAAAGGGTCACTGTGGATGGATGAGAAATTATGTTGTGGTCAGAAAATATCTAGAAAGTTGTCGTAAGAGATCATGTAGGGTTATGTTTTTGATCGTTACAAGAAGAAATAATGTTCTTATAAATCTTAAAAAAGCTCATAATTCTAAAGGTCAATAAAACACAAAATTAATAATAAGAACCTGCGTTGGTAGACCATAGAAATAAATCTTTTTTCTACCTAACAAACAACTGAACGTCAACCAATTGTTTTGACTAACATCAATTGAGAAAAGTATAAATGACTTTGTCAATGCTTTTCACATAAAAATAATTGCGGAGAAAGGAAAGCATGATGGAAAAACAAAAAAAAAAAAATACAGGAGTATCTTCAAATAAAATATTCTAACCTACCCCATAAAGCACGGGTCCCTACAAAATAGGGTCCTAAGTAAGTCGTCTACACAAAATCGTCACTCGGGACAGGAGATATCTCGACTCGACACATCGGTGCGCCTGCGACGTTGAGTGATCGCGAGCGTCTTGCGATGTTACACGATTACACCATCCGTCATCAATCTCGCGTCGAGACGAGTGCTATCGATTACTGTGGAGTTACTATTAGTTACCACTCGATTTTGTGATCGAGAATCGGGATAAAATAGGAAGATGTGAGAAAAGAATACCTAAATATTGTTAAATGCTATTTTTATAAAAACAATACCTGGATAAGGCTAGGAAGACGATGCCATGATGAAAGAAAAATACTGAAGTATCTTCAAATAAAATACCCTTACCTACGATATAAAGCACAGGCCCCAACAAATTGGGTCGTCTATATAAAATCGTCACTCGTCACAGGAGATATGTCGACTCGACACATCGGTGCGCCTGCGACGTTGAGTGATCGCGAGCGTCTCGCGATGTTACACGATTACACCATCCGTCATCAATCTCGCGTCGAGACGAGTGCTATCGATTACTGGGGAACTTACTATTAGTTACCACTCGATTTTGTGATCGAGAATCGGAAAAATTGGAAAAATGTATAAAAATAATAAACTATGTTAAATGCAATTGATATAAAAACAATAGCTGGAGTAAGCTAGGTAGACGATAGCATGATGGAAAAAAAATACAGTAGCATCTTCAAATAAAATATCCTTACCTACGATATAAAGTACAGCGTCCCTACAAATTGGGTCGTCTATATAAAAACGTCACTCTGTACAGGAGATACCTCGACTCGACACATCGGTGCGCCTGCGACGTTGAGTGATCGCGAGCGTCTTGCGATGTTACACGATTACACCATCCGTCATCAATCTCGCGTCGAGACGAGTGTTATCGATTACTGTGGAACTTACTATTAGTTACCACTTGATTTTGTGATCGAGAATCGGGAAATTAGGAAAATGTGTGAAAAGAATGAATTATGTTAAATGCAATTCATATAAAAACAATAGCTGGAGTAAGCTAGGTAGACGATAGCATGATGGAAAAAAATACAGAAATATCTTCAAATAAAATACCCTTACCTACGATATAAAGCACGGGTCCCTACAAATTGGGTCATCTATATAAAAACGTCACTCGGGACACTAGATATCTCGACTCGACACATCGGTGCGCCTGCGACGTTGAGTGATCGCGAGCGTCTTGCGATGTTACACGATTACACCATCCGTCATCAATCTCGCGTCGAGACGAGTGCTATCGATTACTGTGGAGTTACTATTAGTTACCACTCGATTTTCCGGACGGGAATCGAGAATCGGGAAAACGGCAAACAATATAGCATATTCGTTAAGTAAATATGTGTAGGTATGCAAACTCAATAGTAGTCGTTTTAACGGAATAGTTTGTTCACCCGGCCGTGACAGAGGCTCAACCGAAGTCTGCATGTCATTGATGACAGAGGCTCAACCGAAGTTTGCATGTGAACAAACTATTCCGTCAAAACGACTGCTATTGAGTTTTATTGCAAAACTGTGTTTTTTTTTTGTGAAATTAGTAATTGATTCTAACAATCTTGATTGGATCAATTAACTCATTATCATCAATGTTGGGTGGTTATTAGAATAATAGATTGAATAGATATCTAATTAATCTAATTGTTAAAGTTGATTAGCTAAACAACTGTTATAATAGGTACCTACTAAAACGATGGAAGGTTTTTTACTTTCAACAAAAAAGGTGAATGTCCTGAGTTGGTAACATAACGACACCAAAATACGCATTGTAACCATTATGAGCAATTTTCATGCAGCCTCTAATTAAACTTAAACAATATTGCTCTTTTTAGTTCAAAAACTTCGAACACAGCTCAAACGTGACTATCATCGGCCTGAATGATGATAATTTGTGATAATTTATGCGACACATCTGGGTTGAGGTCAAATAATTATAATGGCTTGCAATGGATGGCTTGTACTTCTATAGAAAATTACGAATGGAAATACCAGAATTTGAATGCCGTTTTGCAATGTATGAGTATCCTTAGAGCATTGAGAAAGTAGTACCTATGTATAATTAAGGCGTAAGAGTGTGTGTAGAGTATTTGCTTGTTACTTATTGACCCTCAAATAAATCCGAAACTTGGCTTACAAATCAATATAGCACTTATCTAAGCTATTTCTCATGCGAGAGTGGGAAATAGCCACCGCAAACGGGTGAAATCGCGGGCGGGAGCTTGTTCAGAAATAAAATCGGATTTTCTTTCGAAGTCCTTACGAGAAAACGTGTCGAAGTTGGGGAAAATAAGGTTGTAGTTTAGTCGTATTATAGCAATCTCGTTACCTCTACATCTGAGGAAGATAAATGAGTTCTCTACTTAAAGAACTATACCAACTGGAGACGCTTTTGCCGTGCCGTCCCCTCTGCCCAAGGTACAAGAATACCGCTCATACGCGTATGTAGACTGCACATCAGTGGTAACTGTCATGCACCTTAACTCAATAGTAATAAGTACGATTTTCTTATAAAACTGTTACCACTGTCCTGAAGCTGACTGTACATACACGTGAGCGTTCGAGTATGTAATGCGTTGGACGGAAAATCGCTAATTAATGCCACAAAATAAATACTTATTTGTGTAACAGTAGAGTAGATGAGTAGGTACGGGTAAATCCACCCTCCTTGGAAGAGGCCCTTGTATACCTAGAGTAAACTTTTTTTTCTTAGCCTGCGAGGACGATCGAAAATGCTATCACTAAGTAAGTATGTAAGCTATATCCTACGCCACCCGCGGAAATTGGCAGACTTTTGACAGCGGTTCCAGTTGGTTACCAGCTCTAAGATTCGACAGATTACGGAGCGGACGATACAGCTCTGCAGACACTTTTGTTACTCAAATAGTATTTTATTACGAGGATCGAGTTGATCGCCAATCTTAGACACTTTATTGAGAGATTTCTATACGAACACAATGCTCCTTTTTTGTGGTTTTATCAATACGTGACTCATTTGTTAAAGGATTTTGTGGGTTTCGGGAGTACTTTTATCTTCGATAGTACCGGTGGGTCTTTTGTCATTGACATCCGTTTGTAATGTAGAGGATTAGAGGATTGATCAGAAAGGTTCTGAGTATAAAATAATGCGGTTGACTTTAGGGTGAAGAGTAAGATAAAACGCATTGGTTCGGATCGGTTATAATGAGGATGAAGATGTGTGTATATATTGAACCGGTTTTATAAAATCTTTATCGCAGATTTTTTTACCAGGGCCGCGGAAACTTTTTCGTACAATCCTGCAGCTCCGATAGAACAAAACCACCTGTATAAGAGCCTAGCTTTTTACCCATTTAATAACGGGGATACATTACTAACGGAATAAGTAATTAAAGAACAACAATTACGAGGCAATAAACCAAGTTATTCTCAGAACGAATGACAATAGATAGAAGGTAATTTATATATGAAGTGGCGCAAAAAAGTCACATAATCTATGCTTGTATGATAAAGAGGAAACATTTTTATGTTTGTTTGTACCAGGCTCCGAAAATACAGAACCGATTTGGGACATACTTTCACTGTTGGAAAGCTACTGTTCCCGAGCAATATATGCTATATTTTATCCCTAGTAGTTCCCGCGGGACGCGAGTGAAACCGCGGGAAAACAGCTGTATTATATCAAGCTAGTGCTGTAATTGTTTTAGTCGATACTAGTGCAGTGCAGGCGTTAAGCATTGTTATCGAGACTGTTGGTTTCTCACGCGTGATTGTTCAGCTCATATTCGATTCGAGAGCGGTTGGACTAATTTACACGCGGAAGCGATTACAGACTTTCATTTGTTTTCACATAGTATACATATTAAACAAATTAATTTATCAACATACACATGGTGTAAGTTACGTGAACAAATGAATTTGCATTTTGCATAGGTACTGGAAAACTACTGTTCAGTCATTGGTGCGATGGCTGAAAGTCCCGTTTATGAGTCTGTCAGCGCGATTTATGAACGGTTCATGGCAGCAATAAATAAAAAAGTCTCACTGATAACTTTTATTGTCTGTAACAAGACAGAACATGTTACTAACAGAGCGAAGTGGAAAAAGAAGAAATGGAAAGCGGACCCCGTCACGAGACGACACGAGCTCTAAGAAGAAAGAGAAGTTTATTACAAGACTAAATAAGTAAACCCTTAATTAATTATCGTGACTGAGATGCAACAAATTATATGTAAGTACCAAGTTAATAACGTGTAAAATCGCGACATCTCTCACTCCACACCACTGTCGACACTGACCTCATTTCGCGGCACGCCGGACACAACAAAACAAAAATTCACAACCGGATTTTAACACATTCTCGCAAGCACTCTGACCTCCGGATTTTCACCAATAAACACTGTCATACGCACTGCCGTATACATTACTCATATAGTTTCTAATGACGTAGGAGTCGTGATAAATCTTGCGTAAAACGGACCTACATCTATTGTCTAGCCTTCGGAGTTTGACGTTGGTTTGTATTGTAATAAAGCCTGTTTTGATGTATGTGTGGTTTATATTTGAATTGCAATAGTTTTTAATACCACAAATAACAAGTCTATAACTCTGGTCTACTGTTTTTGCAGTTTGTCAACTTTATTTCATCATCATCAGCCTTTTTCGTCCTACTGCTGAGCACAGGCCTCCTCTCACACGGAGAAGGATTCAAAGCAATTTTATTTACGTAGATTGGAACGTTTGGAAATTGGAACATAACAACACGTAGGTATGAGTGGTATCGACAGATTTATCTCATAGTTCAAGATATCTTTGTCTAAGTAGATCATAGAGGGATATTATTCTAAGCTTAGAATAAGCGTCTGCTATCTGACAAGCACAAACAATTGGCGGGCTTTATCGATGTTCTATTGTGAGGCAGGTTGACAGATGAGGCTTACGGCTTGCTATCGTACACCGATACATATTGTTTGCCAATGTTATTAATAGACGCAATGAGTTATATTAATCTGGATTATATTGTTGTGTAATTATATCCATTTACCAAGTTTTTTTAAACACAATAAGTTAAGGGTTTTCCGTGTGCCAGTTTCCATCTTCATGGACCGAACAGGGCAAATGCAAATATTTTGTTCCTTTATTTAATCGTGTGGCTGTTACATATCCACCAGTTCCTATGTATCGATATTGTTAAAATGTGCGTTTTTCTATAAGCTCAATCGGGTCGTTGGTTGGACGCGAACTCCTATCTCATCACATGAACTGCTATTCCGACTTGAAAAATCTTTCAGTGTTTGATAGCTCATGTATCCAGGGACGCTTTAGACTACTTTTTATCCAGGTACATGAAGTACTTCCCTCGCAACGTCAGCAGAATCGTTCGCAGAATCCAGTAACTTAATACAAGCAAGTCAAGCCACCTAGTACCTGAGTATTTGACAGGTGTAATTAACGGTACTGGTAAAATTAAACGCCTTGTTACCGCGAAGCCGGATTTATTACGCGTGATTACGAAATACCTAAGAGCGTATAATTCCGGGAACATTAATTTTGTAATTATGTAGGTAATAGAAACTGAAATGTAAGTTTCCTAGTACTGGATGTTTATGTTAAGGTTTCTGAAAATTAAATTGCGTTGGTCTGTGGATGGGTATATCACGAGTTCTTTCGTTTTTCGGAAAGTACCTAATTTAAATTGGTGGGGTCCCTTCTGCCATTTGATCAGCTCTGGCAGATTTTCCATGTGAAATTACTCAGCTGAATCCATACTAGAAGCCGACCCTAACATAGTTTAGAAAAGACTCGGCAGATGATATAACGCAGCTTATCTTATGATTAACACCAGAAAACGTTAAAAATAACCTGCAACTGTAACTTTTAAATATTTTCTTACCATGCAATTATGCTTCTTAGCGATGTGCATGTCAATTCAATTTGTCGCTAGTTGCGTTAAGAACTCACTAATTATTCAATTAAGATGCAGCGATAAATTATAGAGTTAAGCCTGTGCATATCAGCTATCGATCTTGACTTTTTTATCCTATCCATGTATCACGCGCCAAACTTGTTTTGTAAAGGTACCTACAGACTGCATCGGTGGCCCTACTAAAAAAAAAAAGAAAAAGTCTTATGTTTGAATGTAATTTCGGAAAATATGTTCCAGATGTTAAAGTCGAGACTGTCCGATAATAATGATCATTATTATGTTCTTAGTAGCTATATATTTGTTTGAACTACTTATTTGAAAATGACCTGGACTAGGTGTATGGTGGCATAACCAGGTTTCTTTAAGAGATCTCCTAAATTCAACAATTTCTTTTATGCATCGAAAGAACACAATTCTCCTAAACGCAACAATTCAAAGACATATCGTAACTATTTCTGAAATACCTAATTAAAATACAATTGTCATTTGGAACAGTAGATATTCAGTTGTTACACGAACAAATGTGTCCAGTACTCCAGTGAGCAACCACCTTAACATCACACGTAACATAATGCCATTACTATCGCGTGGTCACCGCGATTATAGTAACTAAGTATTCTTACAACACGAAAACCTTCACTCAGACTCAGTGAGAAAATGTAAAAGCTAACTTTCTTATTTAGGCATTAATATCTACATACAATAATATATAAGGTGGCTGTAATTGTACGTTTGTGTGTAAGAAAAATATAGGTACTTGTTAAATAACTCTGTAATAGGTACTACTGAACTGGTTCTTGAAAGTTTCAAGGTGTAAGAAAACAAGCTGGAGTATTTTGATGGTAGGTTATTTTGTTAGGTATTGTGTTGTTTTTACTGGGAGCAAATCTGGATATGCACTGTGTAGCTACGTATATTTGTCAAACCAAACGAGCGAATACTTAGTACCTAGTCATAATTCTTTGGACGAGGCAAATTACGTCAGTAGGCAGTTTCTATTCTTTGAGCGCAGATGTACCTACTGAAAATCTTAAAAAAAATACAAACATCCAAATTGGGAACCTTCTCCTTTCCTTTTCGAGAAGTCCGGTTAAAATCGGGATTTTAGATAAAAACGACAAATCGAGACAGCGGGAAACAGAGAGCTAGCTTAATATAAAGCTAAACTTTCATAGTAATAAAGCTAATGTAAACAGCCTACCTAGTAATTGTATGTTGTAAGTAATAACTTTTATATAAGGCTGTAAAAGTCGCCATTTTGTCAATTAAGTAATTGTCTGACTCCTTGTTGTTTTAGATTAGAAGCACACAACTAAGGGTGACAACTGAAAATATGTTTTATTCTATTTTTACACGCTTTTTATTAGCTTCACCTGTATGTTTGTATGTTTGTAGGTTTGTATGTTTGTTTGTAACCGACTTCTTTGGGCGCGATTTTGACCCACTTTAAATGGCCAGATTTCGTTCAAACTTTCTAGATTTATTGAGGACCGATGACAATACACTAATTTGATAAAATTATTCCATTTTTAACCGACTTCCCAAAAAGGAGGAGGTTACACATACACATCGATTACTCCGAGGTTTATAGACCGATTTACGTGATTCTTTTTTTGTTCGACTTGGAATAGCTGCCAGTTGGTCCCATAGTCATCAGGTCAGGATTCGATGATGGAAACCCTGAGAAATCGAGGGCAACCTTCGAAAGTTGTAGGCATACATAGGGTAAAAACTTGACACTCAGATGTACGCCTAAAAGCACTATTCAACAGTGAAGATTTGGAGCTGACCTGATGATGGAGACCAGAGAGGGTCGAGAGAACTCGACAACTGAATATGAAAACTACCTCGTGTTTAGGCTTAAATTATTTGTATTGACAAGACCTTTGCAACAGTGAAGGTTTGGAGCTGACCTGATGATGGAGACCAGAGAAAGTCGAGGGAACTCGACAACTGAATATGTAAACTACCTCGTGTTTGGGCTTAAATTATTTGTATTGACAAGAGCTTTGCAACAGTGAAGGTTTGGAGCTGACCTGATGATGGAGACCAGAGAAAGTCGAGGGAACTCGACAACTGAATATGTAAAATACCTCGTTTGGACTTATATTATTTGTATTGATGAGAACTTCCCACTTGTATGGATAGTGACAACTATTCGTATCACTGAAAAGCTTTAAATAAAAAACTTTTTTACAAAAAAAATTAAACCGACTTCCCAAAACACTAAAAAGCAAAAAAAAAACTAATTTTAGGTGCATCGGCCTAGAAGTCGGTGGCAAAATTAACTTAGTAACATCCATTAGACACCGACTTCTAGGCTTTTCAATTTGCAAAATATGATTTTTGTTAATTTATATAATTTTCATCTATAGTCGATAAGGTAAGAAAATTAATTAAAATTTTCTAGAATTTTTCTCTACAGTCGATAAGGCAGGACTCGATGTTAATTTTTATTTCCAATAATTATCTTTAGCCGTTTTCTCTAATATTGTCAATTTTTTGTATACTAAAGAGAATTTTAATTCTACAAAACAAATAAATAATACTCGTAGTTTTAAAACAAACTAAAAAGTAGAAAATAAATAATAGTTTAAAAAAAAACTAAAAAACACGCTTTTTATAGAAAACCGAACTAAAAAATTGAAAATAAAATTGATAATCAATAAATATAAATTAATAATAGTGTGAATACAAAAAAAAAAATTATTAAATAAAAGCGTGGGGTGCTTTTTAAGATATTATCGAAATGAAAATCACTCTACTGACACCATGCACCCCACGCTTTTATTTAATAAAATATTTTTTTTTGTATTCACACTATTATTAATTTATATTTATTGATTATCAATTTTATTCTAATAAATGTTAAGTTATAACTTATTTAACTTTCAGTCAAGGACTCCTGATGTTTTATAAGTAGGTAATTCTTACAATTTGCACTTCTTTGGTCTGCTTCCAGATGACACCCAACATCAGGAATTTATAACAGTAACTGTGCAGTCGGCAGACGAGGCTGAAAGACAAACAAATGGTATATGTATCATCATCCTCCGAGCCTTTTTCCCAAGTATGTTGGGGTCGGCTTCCAGTCTAACCGGATGTAGCTGAGTTGCTTTACAAGGAGCGACTGCCCTATCTGACCCCCTCAACCCAGTTACCCGGGCAACCCAATACCCCTTGGTTAGACTGGTGTCAGACTTACTGGCTTCTGACTACCTGTAACGACTGCCAAGGATGTGCATTGACAGCCGGGACCTACATGAATGGTATATGTATATTGCTTATTTAATTAATTAGGTAATACAAATATTTACATGAATGGACATTCATTAATAAACAAAGTAAGTACATTTCTGCGTTCTGGGAAAAACAGTCAGAGAATATATTTATAGAATAAATGTTGTCCAATATAAATATTAATAAATTGATCAAAGGGAATTATTGCAATTCCACTCAATACCGGATTGGCGATATTTCTCGTTCAGTGTACTTACAAAATGATAAATAAATGTTCTACTAAATAAAATGCTTATTTTAAAACGTTAAATATACAGATTAAATGTTTGCTGCAAATAACGTATTTATTTTCACTGAACTTTTCAGAATCGCTTTCATATTAAAATTAACCGTCTTATTACTTTTACTTTACGTGAACTATTTATTTAAATTACTTCCCAAAATGGAGGAAATTTTCAATTCGGGTGTGTTTAATTGTCATAAATCCAAAAAAGGAAATACAAACACACGAATTTAGAACTCCTTTTTAGAAGTCGGTTAAAATATAATTCTTGAGCGTCATGTAAAAAATAATTGCAGTGTTTACATAATGTTTAAGTATGGTCACATTTAGAATAATTTGTGTGTCAATTATGCTCTTGTTTCTCACAATAAGCAATTAAGTTCACAATAAGTAATTATGTGAGACGGATGTTCTGTTTTCGGTAACCCCCTATTTTTTGCAACTTAAGTTATTTGGTTTTAAGTTATTATTAGGTAAAATTGTTTAGTATATATTTGGAATTAGATTATCATCTATAAAGGTAAACATTTTTGTTAGTCATTATCAGCATGTGCCTAGTTTTTTTTTTCCCATCAAATGTTGGGATCGGATTCCAATCTAACCAGATGCAGCTGAGTACCAGTGTTTTATATGAAGCGACTGCCTACCTGACCTCTTCATTTTTATAAGTACATATATAAGAAATGTATTGTATTATTTCTATCTTTAGGACTCAATTAATCAATACCGCCGTATCAATACAATTCATTCATTGTCGAACAATATCAATCAGCTCTGGCTTGTTCACAGGACAATTTGGTAACAAATAACGTCCAATCGGGAGAGATCAAATTAAGTTGTACGAATTGGTTTGTCCACAACCCTCGGGAGAGGGGGGAGACCCCTCTTTTGCTCGATAGTCTTGTAGATCTATCAAGTCTAGATAGTCTTGCTATTCGTCTAGGATCGATGTCCTGATACTGACTGGTTTTGGATGAAGAAAGCAGTAAACTTTTGGTTCTGTTGAAACTGTACAGCTAATTATTTTATTCAGTCATTTGAATGACATGTATAATAATATGTTATGTTTATTACCATTATCTTCTATTGTATTGGGTCGCGATCATTCTGTAAATATGCGCGATTTAAGTACATATACATATATCAACAATTAAATAAAATTTTAAAACAACTCAAAAAAGAAATTTTTATCGACATGTAAATGAATTTTTAAAAACAAAATACTTAAATTTTAAGATCGCTTTTTTACGGCTATAACCATTTGGCACTACCACGACCCCTGATTGCTGTTGGCAGCCTACATGGCAATCATGGCAGCTCACATGCCTTCTCGTGTCAATTCCTGGCTCCTCTGACGTCATCTAGTAAACCTATAGGTAAAATAATTATAACTTTTAAAACGTTTTTTTAGGGTTCCGTACCCAAAGGGTAAAACGGGACCCTATTATTGTTTTCGCTCCTCTGTCCGTCCGTCCGTCTGTCACCACTTCACCAGGCTGTATCTCATGAACCGTGATAGTTAGAGAGCTGAAATTTTCACAGATGATGATGATGAACCTAAAACTAGAATTAAATAAATATTTTGGGGGGCTCCCATACAACAAACGTGATTTTTTTGTCCGTTTTATAAATCGGTACGGAACCCTTCGTTTGCGAGTCCGATTCGCACTTGACTGGTTTTTTTGTACCCTAAATGCTCCAAAGAGGTCGACCACCGAAGCGATCAGATGAAGATACTTTCTGGCCACAGCAAACCATAGACAGAGAAAGCGAAATGACTTAGGGAGAGGCCTTTGCCCAGCAGTGGGACAATAATTCCGAAACTACTGAACCGATTTGAAAAATTCTTTCACTGTTGAGAAGCTAAACTAGCCCCGAGTAATATAGGCTATAGTTTATCCTGGTACAGGAAATAGTTTCCTCGGGACGGAGCTGAAACCGCAAGCAACAGATAGTCAGTAATAAACTAGCGAGATAGGAAATTACGCTGAAAGGACTTTGAGACTCGGATGTCTAGCAGATTAATGGGCGCAGAAAGGATTGAGGGATTGAGTACCGATTGTTCTAGAATGCATCTATTAATTAAATAGATTGTCCTGCTGAGATATGTAATTGTTCTATTCATTTAATTTATATTTTTTAATTATATTAGTGTAGATAACACAATCAATAAAAATATTAATTAAATTAATTAAAATTTCAGAAATAAAAAAACAATCGACTTCAATAATATCTTCCCCCCGAGTCTGAGAATTACTATGCTGAAAACCGCGTCAAAATCAGTTCAGCTAAACATGAGATAATTGCGCACAAACATACGTAGGACACAAGTCAAACTGAGAATCAATTTTTTAAATTCGATGAAAATAGAAAGATACAAGACAAAATAATGAAAGATGAAGTAAATAATACACGACAAGGCAAAGCCCAACGGACGCTGTTCATAAGGATTGATTAGATACTTCATTCTTCTAGAAGCAAATAAGGATTACTTCTGAAATATTTACCTACTCAATCAAAGTTGATAATATTTGACATGACACCCTTTTACAAGCCGTCAGTATCAAGATTAGGTATATTATGTACTACATTTCTGCTTCCCGCGGTTCCACCCGCATCCTGATGGTACTATTTCTCGCACCCGGTTAAAAGTAGCCCATTTTCATTCTCATGCTATAGTCTAGACTATGAGTGTGTTCAGTGGTTTTGGCGAGAAAGCCAGACATACAGACAGAATTAATTTTGCAATTACAATATTAGTCAGTAACCACAGCAATTTCGCCCAGCTATGTCTCATGTAATATTGGTCCCACAAGAATTACATATATTGAATACGGCTTAGAGAAAGCTGTCATAAATTCACAATAGGTACGTCTGAGAGACCTTTAAAACCACAATAGCAACCGCTGCCATATTGCGAAGTTATTAGGCATTCCATTTATGGCGCTGCAATCGCAATACCCAAAGGCTTAGGCGTTCAAACACTCGTGACATTTGCAGATGCTATCAAATGTCAAATGATAGAGATTAGAATTGCCAAAGTGACACGGAATTAGTGCAATTGTATTTTTTAACAAGAGTGTAATGAAGTGTGAATATAAATCTACTGCGGTAGATAATAATGAGCTAATATGTTTTCTCTTTAATGAGGCATAACAGTTGTTATGGCTAGACCGTTGTTCATTAGTTGATTTCGCGGTCGATATAGCAAACAATTGGAAGTTTTCTCAACGTTGACGTGACGAGATGCTATTGCTATCTTTTATGATTGTAGCGACATGAACAATGTTAATGTTTTCTTATATTACGACGCGGAAAAATGTTATTGAAAAGTGTCACCTAAGATCTAAGTTATATCTATAGTTCGTGCTAAATCATTTTCATATTCTGAAGCCACTTGATTCCTTAAACGAGAAGTTTTGCTTGTCTAAGGTTGGAACATAACACATCTTAGCATGTGTGGCGCCTCAAATGGCTAATTTCAGAAATGCAAAGTTATATGGCCCGTACTGCAAGTTCTTACTAATAAATATAAAAAAAATATGATATTCTACATTTAAATACTGTAGAAAATTATCTATAATAGTAAGCTATGTAGAATGTAACACAAACTTGAAGAAGACTCAATAACGTCGTCGAAGTCTGAAGGGGTTGTTTATCTTCCAAACTATAATTACAAAGACAGTCAACAAAGAGACTGACAGTGCTTTCAAATTACAGAAGTTACCAACTAAAGATATCAATATGTAGGTGGGACCTCCTTCATGTAAAAAGTTTGTTCAGCATCATTAAAACGGAATAAAAAACATTGTATAAACGAGAGCCTAATTAATAAAGATTAAAATAAGACCGTGTTTTACGATTTGTTCTACAGACATTTAATTAATGAAAGAATAACTAGTGATAATGTCGCCTGTTTCATTAAAAAAAATCGTAATTAAAGTATCATGAATAAGAATACCAGAAGATGCATGAACAAGAATCCAGAAAAGATTTTTCAGAATACAGACAAGAAGAGAGAAATAAAGAGAACCAAAGAGAAGAGAGAAATAAAGAGAATTCAAAAGTTAATGCTTTTTAAACCGCAACATTAAGAAACAAAATCATTTTTTTTTGTTCTTAATTGTTTTTGAACTAGGTATTAATGAAAACTCCTATATAGCAGAAAACAATCTTCAGCAATTTGAAGAAAATTGCATCTCATCAGGACTTTTAAAAAGCTTTTAAGGTTCTAATGGGACTTTACATGATGTGCACTTTCTGCAACTCCATTCTTATAGAAAAGTAATCAATAATATAATTTTCTTGTGTAATAAATAACGACCAAGTAGATGATTTCTTAGCCATTTGTATGTTTATGTATGTCTGTGGTTTGTTCTCGATTTAAAGTGTAACTTCAAAATGTTTCCTCTCTTTATAAAATCGTACGAATGCTCATCTTAAAAAGATTCTTGCAGCGATGTAATATTCATTGATAGTGTGCCAGCAGGTCCAAGAACTCGCTTTCGTTGTGATAATAAAACTCGTCTCATGCATGCAGATGCAGAACTGATCTCTTTGAGTACGACGGCCGTACGAGCAATTTTGATTGCGCTTTGCCCCACTTCTACTCCATTCTTGCCAAATAAAGTTTATTCTGCCAACTGTACTCCATCTAACGGACCATCTCTCTTCTGTATAAATTAATTAGCTTATATTACTTAAGTTTTAACAACACAAGCAAGATAAAACGAACTTGTCAAAACTATTCCGGTGCAGCGGCCATGTTTATGAGTGGCTGCCAACTTTTAATTTACACTTTCGTATAATTTATGATGCTCTCCGTTGGCACGTCGAGTTTTTTCTTCTTCGTGTTCCAGTAACTTAAATATTAAATGTTTGATGAAAGATAAATTGGCACCCACAACATAGGACCTATAAAGAATTTTTTTTACGACACCAAAATCAATTGGAAGGCACCTCAACATGTTTTCGCCGAAATCTCGTTTAGGCATCCTTCCATATTTAATCGCATACTCTTCAAGTTGCCCCAACCTCGTCAGCCGGAGGCGCGTCGCTTTGAACTTTTTCTTTTTCGATAACAGATTTGGCGCCTCCAAAACCGGTTGTTTCACTTTCCATGGCTGCATGTCCATCGAGCGATGCAGACAAGCGAATCATCTCAACGAATGAGTCAGAACGATCAATTTTTTGGGTGCTTTCTCCCACACCTGCCCGAAAGGGGCACGGATCACGGATACGAACACTTTCCACTGGGGGGAAATGGGAGCAGCGTTTTGCATGGCCTTGATTCGAGAAGGCGAGCGCCGGTGCCGCTTCGCTCCGCCAGCACGCGATCAGTCTTTGTCGGGCGTTCGTACACAGTATACGCGTCGAGCGAAACTTGGTTCGGCGAGAGCGATCGGCGCGAGTGTCACAGTGCTACAAGTGACCAAACAAAGTGAACGCAGTGATTTTACCATTCGAAGGATACCCACGAGCAAATCTGGAGCGATACGTTAACTTTAGGAGGTGTGTTCCATTCAGTTTTATTGTTTATTAGATTCGCACGCGAGACTCCAATGTTTATGTTTGTTTTGTGAATGAGCGTCGCGTCCATTGAGCTATTGGATGATATTTTATGGGTCCACAGGGTTTTTTGTTCTGTGGGCATAACTTGGTTACGATTGTAACTCACGCAAATCGCAAAAAATGTGAAAGTAATTTGACGTGTGGCCCGCGTAAGATAGTGTGCGCCAACTTTATCGCGATGGAGTCACGCTTGTCTGATGCCTGCTTATTTATTGTTTAGTCCATCAAATAACTGAGAATGAAATTTATTTTCGACATTTTCTATTGTATTTTTGTCAGTGAATGCTATTGTAGTAATACTTTTCTTTTGTTCAAGTTCCATTTGTATTCAACCGAATTTGCATGCAAACTATAATACCTTGGCTTGATAAAGATATAACTTGAATTATTCATGACGTTAATCATTTAGGGAATATCGTGATCACGAAAAACTCCAGTGGGGAGAAATTCTCAGCAATAATGAATTTAGAAAGGTAATTAAGTAGCTACGATTAATTCCAGCCTAGTACCGCAAGATACGATCCTTCGGTCTCAGAATTTGATAGATTACAGATACCTACATCTTCTAGTACCTACATAGACAACTCATGTAATGAAAGTAGGTTGTATAGCTACAAACATGAAGAAAGTAATTTTGAATGTACAGCTTTTTGTAGTTGGTAAAGTTACACTAGGCCATTAGTTCATTATGAATTAGCTAATTAAAATATGCAACTAAATGCGCTGCAGCCTAATGGCACTGCACTGTGCTCACAGTATGCAAATTGGACATAGATAACATGTAACTAAACTTTTCTCGTTTTTGTGATATTTCCGAAACTAGAGGTCTATAGAAAAAAAAAACAGTTAACAATACAACAATAAACTTTTCATTTAAGTCCTAAAACACAAGCTAGGCCAATCTCAATATACGGCTACAAGTATTAAGTATCATTAAATATTTAGGGCCTATCTACTAAAGAACATTGATTTCAGTTAAACCACACATAACTAAATACCCAGTTACTAAGGCTAAATTCTCTATTAACTTTATCGATATAACATTATTTATTCAAACAAGAAAACTAAATATTCAACCAGAAACAATATTTCAAAAAATATATTTCGGACTGCTTTCAACCACATAACTAGATAACCTACCTACTTAAAGATGGAAGTAGCATATTGATTTTATCTAAAAGAATGATGCTACCTTTATTCCTACATAAACTGAGCTCCAAAAGAAATATAGCTATAAATAAAACCTTCTTTGATTCAGTTCATTCAATAGGATAAAATAATGGCAAGGAATCTGCGAAACTGATAAAGGAACCGAATTTGTATCACGCCAACAAATCAAATGAACTTTGATATTTTCAGGACCAAGATATCTTTTTATAATATTAGGTAAACCTTGAAGAAATTTGTTAGATATGCGAAATGCGTAAGCGTTTTACTTTTTCCTGTAACTATTTATAATAAATTAAATGTCATGGACGAGAATCAGAAACAATTCTAAATTAAAACGAAATTGATGAGAAATATTCAAAAGACGACTTTAGGATTTTATCTTTGTTTTGCTTAAATTAAAATTACTTACAGAGAGTTAACATCAAAATCCCATCAGTAGTAATATAATAATCACCAATGGATTGGTTATTGAAATAATTTAATTTGGTACAATCATGCAGAAAATAATTTTAGAAGCGAAACGAAATGGGTACAAAACATACGATATCATTTTCATTAAGGCACCAAATGAACGAATGGTGCCCACTCATTTACATGATAAACAAGCACAATACAAGTAAGGACATTTGACGAGATGCCATGAAATATAATGGCATCAGAAGAAATTAAATTATGATTCTCTTTTGTTTATACGAAGCCTCGTACCAACGAATAACGCATTTATAAGTCTGTGTGATTAAGGCGGGATTCCACCCGCATATTTATATAAGTTCTTTGTCATTTTTACGGCACCAATGCTAAATATCCACCGGTGCTGAAACGATTGGTGCAAAAAATTCTGGAGCTGAAAGTGCTTTCGGTAATTTCGCCAAAATATTCTAAATGTAGGCCTGCAATTTGCTACTGTTTGCTAGAGTGAGTAGATCAGAAAAAAAAAACATTTGTTTTGTACATTGTGCGTCAGACTGTTGCACATCGGTGAAATCTCGCCTTTACATTACAGCCTATGTGGGACAAATAAAATAGGTCTGTCTAATAGAGTTTCTGCGTAATTGCGTTTTATCAAAATTGTGCGAGATGCTTTTCATGGCCGATCGAATTTTTCGTCTAACTGTGGTAATTAATTTATTTTTGGCGTAGGCGACATGAATTATAGGTTTCCATTTTCCTTTTGCTTAATATTACTCTAAGTTTTGAGGTCACAAAATTCAGAGAGATCCTAAAATAGTAGCCGAAGACAAAATACTAGTTCAAACTAGACTAAAGTTCTGCAATACACTAACAAATATTGCTATATACTTCGTTATGTTTAGAACTAGCCGTAGCCGATCAAATTATCGCAATAGCTAATTACTTTACACCGTATGCCACGAGAATATTGTAAACACAGCCAACTAGTATAATTGCCTATCCTTAATTGGCCGGAGCCATTTTGGCGCGAAACCTACACTAAAATAGCAATCCAATTTTTTTTCCATCGACAATCTCAGTTTTATAGGCACTATTATTGCCAAATTTAATTAAAGAGTCCCATTTACATTCGAAGACGAGCTGTATAGATTTCGAAATGAGGTCAACAGTTCAATTAGTTATTTTGAATTGGGACCTCCTATTTAGATTGGGTTAATTGAAGCACTCGAGAAGATAGATCTATCAATGAATAATTTTACGATAGAATTTTCGATACCATTCACGACAGCCATTTGGCTATGGATTTCAAAATACAAGCTGTAAATCTACAACATACAGTAAGTCGGATTCAAATATTTTCACAAATAAAGAAGACATTTGAAATGTTGTGATAAACTATGTTGTAAGCCTACACAAAGCTAAAGAAACCTTACAAGAAACATGTAAATCAGCCACCTTGGGGGGAAATTTGAACCAAGGAAATAAGGTTAAAGCCGTAACTAACCTATATTGTGGGCCAAACATGGTTTGTGACGTCACTTGCTGCGTTTGTGACGACACTTTTGGACAAATCTTTAGAATTGGTCACACGAAATCAAACGGTGACAGCTTATATTATGATCGGGATACACTGTTTAGAAGTTCTAACAACTCATAGTTGTGATTACTGAAGAGGTTTTTCATAAATCCTCGTTTGTTGGTACCCAAGTTAAATGCATTAAACTTATGTTACGCTCAAAATTCTTACCTTTTTGAAACTCCAAAATTTTAAATGAAATGTGTTTTCTACTCTATGAAAGGTAAATATTTTGAAGCATCTTATAAGCTACGTGTATATGCCAAAACTACAGCTGAGACAAGTCTGTATCGATATTATTTACTATCTACAATTCAATTATAGTTCTGTCTTCTATCCCTTTCAAATAACTTTGAATATGTCTCTGTCTTAGATATATGACCGAAATTATTAGGACTCGCTAGCATGTTTTGGCATTGATTAATTGCCGAAATATGGAACTAATGCTAAGAACAGCAGTTATGAGAACCCTTTGAGGATGAAACAAGATTGACTTAAATGTTCTCAGCACCAAGGATAGGTTGCATCAAATCCATTCATCTATCAAATTGCAGTCAATTGGTCAAATCGGCAATTTGACAGCTGGTTATGGTTTGGTTATCGACTTATCGATATAGTTACATGGTGCATTCCTTCTATGGTTCATCTCTTAACAACACGTACCTATATTTTAGTTTGTCTGTATCAAATACAAAGTCAAAATAGTGACGTAAATAATATCTTAGGAAAGGAAACTAGCATTACCTCAATTTATCACTGCGCCGACAGTTTTCTTTCCTGGCAATTTCTCTTTAACAACACGAAACTTTCTACGTACCTTTACAATCATCTGGTGATTTATCATCTAAGTATCTGTTTTCATCATATATCTTGAAATTACTCATTGTGCCCCACCATTTAATCTTTTCAATTCTATTCACGTATTTAAATGAATTTTGCGGCCAAAACCCGCCATTTAACAAGCATTTTTTAATTCAGAGATACATATCAGTGATGGACAAACAAGACCAGAGACAAAAATAGATTGGCCTTTTGGACAAGCGCTGCTTTCAAAGATAAACGTCACCTGTACGTCAAATTCTGTACATTGACATATAGTTCCATTTTTCGTCACAGGTCAAGTAAAACTGGTTGGACATACAAAGGCATTGTTGACTTTGTTTTTCGCCTGAATCCGAGTTTTTCTTTTATCTGTGTGAAGGGTTGAAAGGGTGTTACAATGGGACGCCGCGAGCGCACATTGCACCCTTTCTAGTTCACGGGTTCTTCAAACTAGAAAATTGTAAGGCTGTTGTTTTTTTGCTTGACTTAAGATGTCCTTGTTATGAAGATTCTTTGTTTGTAGTGACTAACTTTTAGTTACAGCTTTGATTTGGGCTATGTAAACAGATGTCTCGTCTCAATGTTTTGTTTGTCTGTTGGGCGATTACTCATGTGTAACTAAGCAGCCTTCTATTTATAAATAGAATTATTATCAAACAGTATTAGGTACCTATACTAAAACACGGTTTAATAAACGGTCTGTATTTCTCAGTATCTAAATAAATAGTCCTCTACCTTGATTTCTAATTAACAAACGTATGTAATGTGCACAGCTTTTCCGAGAAAGACATATCATAAAAGCAACTTATAATGACTAAAAAGACGAAGTAGAAATTCTTGCAAAGCATAAAATACAACTTTTAATTATCACCATTCATTAGTTTCTAATAATAATTCCAATAATTTCCAATCTCAAACGGAGATTTGCATTGAGCAAAAATGACTTAAAAAAGAAATCTACTCGTTTGCAATATCTCTATCCATTCTAAGAAAAGAAAAATCGGATCTTAATTTATCGCACTATAATACCCACGTAAGTAAAACTTAGAAGGGTTGTTCGTTCACAAATGGGGTGAAAAGTGCCCCGTCAGGGGACCGAGGTACCCATGTCCGTAGCTAGGCGAGGCAGGGTTAGAAATATCATGCACAGGTTAGATATATTCTCTTTTAAACAGTTGTGAAGCTACATTCGTAAAAAATTCACCCACACAATTATGTGCATCGACGAGCTTTTATCGGCACTATCGGGGTGCTGTCAGGATTGAGGGGCGTGCATCGAGCACATAATGCGTGTGTGAGTGACATTAGTACGAACGTTAGTACCTACGTAGATTCACAACTGTTTAGGAATAGAATTTATGTAAACTGTGTACCTATCATGTTTGGGTTGATATCATACCTTTTATATGAAAGTAAGGTAAATCTTATGTTGTGTTTTGTTTAAGTCAAGACTCTTCGCTTTTCTTTTGTTTTAAAGGAGATTTGGATTCCTGTGATGGACAGTTTAACTAATTGTTGTTTTACGTGTGGTTGATATTTTGCAAAGTCACGTTTATGCAATGGTGTATTCATATTATTAGTATTCATATTATTCTTCTCTAAACTCTTACGTCTTTATCAATGACTTAAAATATGACGCAAGTTACACAAGCTTTTCTAAATGAATAATTCCAAACCAATTAAGTCTTTAAAAGCAGTAGAAAGCTTAAAAATTCTGTCACTAAAATAACTTCGTTCACTTTTCATAAACATTTTTCTTTTAACACGCCACTTCCTGAGTTGGCGCATTTTCATTAATGGAGAAAAAAATAAATATTTAGTTTACGTATATTGTTTGTGACTGAAGAATATAAACAGTGTTAATAAAACCTAGTATTTACTGAAACCAAATAGGTATGTCGGTGGCGGGAACTGCTATCAAATTAATTGTAAACATACCGCCGGAATTCGGATTCAAACACCGATATTTTGTATAAGTCATGGTACCTGTACAATATTGAATAATAAATAATTCCAATGTACTCATGTTATAGTGGTTTCAGTTGTGTCAACAAAGGTATTTGATACGTAAACAGCTGAATGACATACACAATTTGGTGGATAGAAAGTCAATTGATCATCCCCTGATTAGTTATTTATTGAATGCTGTTTTAAATGATATGTTACTTACCTATACATTGATGGTTGTATGTCATCAATGTATGGCGAAAGTTTTCAAGTCCTGATAGATACTTGTTTTTCACTTTTGAGTCTTTTGGAAGACTGGAAATAACTTTCAGGAAATTTTATAACAAACTGTTTTACAGTAAGTAATTAAAACAGAAGGACCAACATTAATTAAATAAAGACTTCTAACGGATTTAAAAGGAACAATCTATTTAAAAACAACACAGAAGTCAATAACAGGCAAGCAGAGTTAAAACTATCTGTAAGTACAGACAACATAGTTAGATAAAATAACACAACTAGTGACCTAATTGAAGCACTCAAATCTCACCATTCTGATATTGACTCACCCATCAACAAACAAACACTTGTATAATCTAAAACAAAGACAGCACACACAGCTACTTATCTCAGAACGTGTGGTTAGTTATTAAACTGAGTGGTTAAACAAACGATCAGCATAACAATGCTATGTCCTATTGTAGTCCCGTTTTGGTCGCGTGGGACGAACCCACGGTCCCGGCCGCCATTTTGAAACCTTGCCAGATTCTATACGATCATTGTGTAAGTTAGGCGGTTAATAAGTCGAAGTAATGTGTAGGTAATATTTGTATGTATAATGAAATAAATTCCTCTGCCTCGTCTGTACGTTGATTCGTAATTAGATAACTCAAAAACTGTTGGAGGAGTTTTGAGGCAGTTTTCACCAAAAGATAGTGTAATCCTTAAGAGGATTGAGTAGTCCTATAATATACCAGCATCTGCCTGTGGTTACACAGACGCATCCTTTGGAAAATTGGCATTCTAAGATTGAAATATTATTTCGAATCGGACCAACAGTTCCTGTGTTTAACTTTTGCACTTTTAAACAAACAAACTAGCAGAGAAAATGTTCAGCTTAAGTAATAATATTAGCATAGACGGCCCATTTCAAACTAAAATACTGAAACTGACGGGTTTCAATCGGTTAGGCTTTATTGTGATTCTCTTTCAGTATCAAATTACCTACTGTTGGGAATGTTGTTAGAACACTTTTCAGTCGGACATATTTGAGACTTCTTGAAATCTTATTTTTTCTCAGGTTTTCTAGCCATTAAATACTTACCAAAACACAAATTGAAGATAAATCTACTTAAATCATTACGCTTTAACAAAAAAATTGTTTTATCCGTATGACGCCGCGTGAGTTGCGAGAATGTTTCTCCAAAACTAAAGTTTATTTTCTATCAACTTGCCAAGAAGAAGAATGGCATTTTACAAGATCTATCTAAATCATTTAAATTAAGTGTACCGCATAAAACATCCATTAGTAAGTACATATTTAAACCCCATATTTCCAAGTAAAACATAGGTACAGATTTTCCGAATAAAACCTTTTTCTCCGTTGTAAGCACCTCTCGGCCACAAAGGCTTGGTCGCAGTGACAGGGCACACAAGACACTCTGTATGTCTATATGTGTATGTGTGTGTGTGAGTGTGTATGACACTGTCACCTCGGTGACGTCACAGGAAGGTGCTTTTAGAGTACACTTGCGAGCCGTGAATGAGGGTCAGTTATGAAACTCTTTGTTATGAGAACTAGAAATGAACTTTGCTAACTAAAGAACAAAGTTTTATTTGTATTTCGTTTTATCACAGAACGTACGTAGAACTTATGAATTTGTTCTAAAATATAACGCATTTGTAATTTTGTGAAGAAAATTCTGTGCCACTTGATGTGAGTTGTTTTATTTTTTTACTAGCATCCTCCAGCGGTTTTACCCACAGTCGTGAGAACTACTACTAGTAGCCTATACCTTACAATATCGACTATATTTTCACTCATGTTATGAATACACTATGCTGACAATCCCTACTAATATTATAAATGCGAAAGTAACTCTGTCTATCTGTTATGCTTTCACGTCTAAACCACTGAATTGATTTTAATAAAATTTGGTACAGAGTTAGAGTTGACCTTGAGAAAGAACAAAGGATAGTTTTTCGTTTTTTTAGAAGATTCTCTTGGAAATGCGATACAACCGAACCCTACGCGGGCGAAGCCGCGGGCGGAAGCTAGTAGTACATAAAGGTGTAAAGATGTCTCGGATTTTATGCACTCTAGTGCATTACATTTTTGTGCTGTTAATAAATCTGTGTAGTGAGAAAATTTACGGTTTTATCATAAAATCTTAACATTAATACGGTCTTTAAATTCGAGATAATATTTATAGGCTGTAAAAATAACACCCGCATGCTTATATGACATTTTAAAATGTTTATGGTAATGGGATTTCATAGATTATGACTGATTTATGTCCAAATAGGTCCTATTTTCATTTATAATTTAACTATGGTAGAATTCATCCTTTTGACTTTGTGGTACAGTCAGCTTCAAAAGTAGCTGAACAAATCTAAAATTACAAAACTGCTAAACACCGTGTCGTCGAAGTATAGGATGTTAAGTCAATTTTATCCTTTGAGTTGCTAAGAAATTGTGATCTTTTTCATTGCAACACACTATTGAAAATTATAATTTGTTCACCAACTTTTGACGGTGACTGTACCTTGGGTAAAAAATTCACACATATAAATGTTAAAATAATAACCTTGGTAAGCACTCGAATACTCGAGTTCCGAATAAACTGAATCGACTATTGAATACTGGAAAACTGAAATTAAATAACGTTTTTTTTTCATAAACGAAAGGTTCATGAATTTCAGGAGTGCAATTCGTAATAGCTTTTCTACATACAGACATATATTTTTGTATAGGTACCGTACATGTATGAATTTGTACCTACTTTATAAGCCTCTTCATTTGTATAAGCAATTAAGAAAATCGGCTAAGCCCTCACATGTTAAATTACCAACAATTTAATGATTAATTTACCAATTTCTATTTAAAGAAGGATTGAAACACATCTTAACTACGTCGATCGAAGGCTACAGCCGTCCTTGGCAAGATTTCAAGGCGTTATTCAATCCTTTAATTTAATATTCTCAAACGTTCGGCTTAATTAATAGGGTAGGTCTTTAATCGATTTCTAAGCGTACTTTCCGCACACTACAAGACTGAAGGGTGGCCCGACAGTTGGCCCAGTATTTGGTAAATTATTTTTAAAAGAAAGTTGTGAATTCAATGAAAGTTTTCAGTCGGACTGATACCGGCTAACTACTTGAACTTTGTTTTGTGAGTACTGCCATTCATCTTCATACTGATTTATGAGCCCAAACAAACTATCGGCCGACTAAAAGTTTGCAGTGTGCCCTAGGACGTAGTATTGTGTTTGTGAGAGAAATCTGTTTAGAGTCACACCCACTCAACTATGGGGCTGAGAGATTTAATCAGGTGTAACAAAGCCACTATTGCACTCTTTTTGGCTTTGAAACTAAACTTGCTTACAATATTCATAGTCACAGAATTCAAGTGTAACTGAAAGTGTACCAAGGCCTAAAAGGCTACTGAACCATGCTTTAATTATATATTTTTTATACAAATTCATATATTCTGGCCTGAGCTTTTAAATTAATAAAATAAAAGCCGACTAGGTCACAAGGCCAAAGCAAAAAGCCAGAGATGTTGTCTAAATAAAAGACTTTGTCTTGGGACTAATCTTTTGCTTCTCAGACAATCCAAAGCTCTGATTATCTGATAAAACCTGTTGCGTAAATAAACAAGGATTTAAGAAATATCAGGGTTTGTAAAGCCAGAAAAATAAAAAGCGGAAGGCCTGTGGAAGAGAATTGAATTACAAAATTAAAAGCATAAAATCAGATTTGAACTCACTTATCTTGGAATTGATGCCGCTCTTGAGCTGGTGCTTTAACTTGCAACCTTAACCATCATCATCCTCCTCCTCCGAGCCTTTTTCCCAACTATGTTAGGATCGGCTTCCAGTCTAACCAGTTGTAGCTGAGTACCAGTGCTTTGCAAACAGCGACTGCCCTGTCTGACCTCCCCAACCGAGTTACCCGGGCAACCCAATACCCCTTAGTTAGACTGGTGTCAGACTTACCGGCTTCTGACTACCCGTAACGACTGCCAAAGATGTTCAATGACAGCCTTAATCGTCATCATCATCATCCGCCTTTTTATCGTCCCACTGCAGTGCTGGGCACAAGCCTCTTCTTACACGGAGAAGGACTGAGCGTTAATCACCACGCTTGCTCAATGCGGGTTGGTACCCTTAGTAGCTGACTTTAAATCATTAAGTATTTTCTGTATACTTGAAATTAAATAAGATGTTAATAAGTTAACTTTATCAAAGGCCCGTTTTAAACTGTTTAAGATTCAGCGGCAAATTGCCTTAACTGCCAATTTGTTCTTGTTAAAAGTTTGTATCTTTAACAATTGCTTCGACAGGCGTTTAGGAAAGTTACCTAATTGTTTAAACACCTTTGATGGAGTTTTGTTACTTTTAACCTTTTACTATGCACCTATACCAACTTTAATTGGGAACTCTGTGCATCTGGATAAAAAGTATCTTTGGACTTTCTTCTGACTTTCTTCGATAAATGCGGGCTACCTAACACTGAAATAATTTTTGAAATCAGTCCAATACTTCCTCAGTTTAATGTTTCGTGAACGTTCAAACAAACATGCGCACAATCTTTTCAGCTTTAATTCTTTTGTGTAATTTTAGTAGAAATACATTTTTAATAAAATTTATAGTCTTATAGATGATATGAAATATAACGGTAAGGCTAAGTAATCTCACACATATTAAAGTTGCGTACATTTTCAGGATTGTAATAAAGTACTTCCGAAAATATAACGCGGATGTTCAGAATTCATACGCTACGCCATTCTATATTACACACACCGACTTTATTGCGATTGGAAATGAAATGTATTTGAAGTTATGTATACATACGTAGGTAGGTATATATTTACTTACGCAATTCTGCTGTTCCAATATGTGCAATACATGTACAGCAGTATATTGAGACGAAATACAATTACGTGTTTGTATAAAACCTTCATATAGGTATAATAAGTACATTCTAGTTACCACTATAAACAAAATTTTGTATTTATGGATGTTTGTTCCCCTTATAGATTTGGTGAAACTTGTGATTCATATTGCCTATTACACGTCTGATAAATATAAAGTCTACTTTTAGTCGGTTGCAGAAAGTAGTTTTGCACAGGAAGCGAATTAAATATTACTATTGCTCGGATACTTATAGAACAAAAGAATTTGTTCTAGTATCCGAGCAATAGATATAGTATACAAAATACATTATGAAAATATAGCTTAGAAAAGCTATATTTTCTGCTGTATTTTTTTATAAGTATTTAAACTAGCTAGGTACACCTACTTTGTGAATTACATTGACACCTTTCCTAAGTAGGTAAATGAATGAAGAATGAAATGAATACTCACAAAACAAGCAAGAAAATAGCTTCAAAGTTTGTTTGAACAAATCCAACGCATTGCAACTTAGAGGAAGAGACGTAAAGCAAACTGAAAGATAAATCTAAGCTTCAAACTTTATATTGAGTTTTGTATTTCTAGATATTTCTTAGAAGCTGCTCTGTTTATCATAAATACCCTGTAAAATGGCATGCTTATATTATAACTTTGAGTTAGGCAGTACTTGCATATATTTTGATTACGATTAGCGAGAACATTACAAGCAAACAAAACACTAATAATTTAAATTCCAACAAACAAACAATAATCCCACACAAGGTCAATGTCCGAGCCGATATAAATTAAAATCACATCACAAAATCACGAGACTTTCACATAAAAGTGTTAAAAAACTTTAAATTACTTAACAAACGACTGTTAGAATAAAAACTCATTAGAGTCGATCGATGAAGGCGAATGTCGCGTGATATTTGACCATCAAGCAGCTTCAGCGCTGCCATTAAGCAATACCCATTGATTTACAGCGAAGACTTAACCCGTTACGACAGATTGGCAGCGTAAAATAGGCATGGTGTATTAAAAAAAGTAATTAGTCTTTTAGGTAATCCTAAAATAATAGGCACGTGTTTTTTATTTTCTTACACACGCAAATAACAACGAAAATACAACATGATTGAATTTTGTGTTAAGTACCTACGTCACTCTTAAGTTCAAATTTTACACAAAAGTGACGTTACAAGCCAGTCTCAATCTTTGTTGCGTTATATCTTAGTAATATTTAATGTTTTGTTAAAATAAGAAAATACGTGTCTAATATTTTTTGCCAATCTAAAATGCGAACTAATTAGAATCACTATTTTTTTAAACCTGTCATCACGCCTATTCTACTCAAATGATGTAAAAATCAATTGTCTATTACGATGAAAGTGGACGAGCGAACGAGCGCACGGAATGAGGTGTTTCTTTTCTTTCTCCGCATACTTCAAACGAGTAAGCAGTAATTGAAATTATATTTATTGCTGTTAATTATATCTGATTCACGAAATGGCCGCGGTTTTGTTGCAAACCTGGCACGTTACACATTTTGTCATCACAACTTTCTATCTTCGAAATTTGAAATCTAGAAACGTCATTCATGTTTCGCGCTCAAAATTCATCTGTCATAATTACAATTTAAAAAATACGGCATGAGATTGCAAAAAAACAACTTTGTGATATTTCAAAAATTAAGCTAGATTCTTTATGCATAATTTTGTTGAAAAATAACAAGGCTTTAAAATAAGCATTCCTAATCATACAAGAGAAAAGCTGACATAAAAGTTCACCTCGCCATTAAAAAGTAGCTTTAAGGCAAAGTTTATCTTTGCTGCAACATAAGGTTTAAAATAAATAAAATGTAGTAGGACTCAAACATGGCATGTTTTGCTTAAAATAGAAAAAACTAAATGTAAGTACGTAGAAATTCAAAACTGCTGAAGCAATGGCTGAAGCAGATAAACATTACTTTTACGGCGCCAATAACAACGATAACTAGCATTTTCTACCAAAACACAAAAAAATCGATGGCCGATTTTTTGTGCTAGTCGGACTTGAGATCGAAGGGTTCCGTTCCATTATCGTTAAAAAATCACGTTTGTTGTATAGGAGCCCCCTGAAATATTTAGTTTATTCTAATATTCAGTATTTGTTGCTGCTTGCTTGCAATACATGCAATGCATGCTTCAGCTGCCTAACTATCACGGTACTTAGGATACAGCTTGATGACAGACGAAACGACAGTTGGCAGACGAAGTCTTAGTAATAGGCACCCGCTTTTCCCTTTGGTTACGGAACCCCAAAAAGTAGCATTACCTGAGTATTTTAGCAAAGGAAATTGGGCAGTACCTAACGTCGACTTTGGGAAAGGCAATAGTCAGTTATTTAGCCATAGTGACAGTGTTGTCACAGTAAATTGGCAACGTTCCTGTGTGTATTGACGTTTGCCCGTGACCTTAGCAGTGTGGCACACGTGTATCGCTTTATTACTTATCTTACATACTTTTAGTTCTAACACTTGCATTCTATCGTATGCTGTGAGGTTCCAAGGTTCGTGTTTAAGTTGTGTACCAAGTTACATGGAATAGCTTTAGTGGTTTTGCCAAAACAATGAATACATTGCGTTGCATTTGATTTTATAAATCCTTAGGTATTTGGCCTAGTACTTGCAGTGGTAAATAAGTACACAAATTGTCATCCAGTTTGTGAAATGATTCAAACTACTAAACCAAATAAAATGCAACTACTTAACTAACAATATTTTGTCTAATTATTACATTCGTTCTTGCGATTAGTGTTTTTTTACCAAACAATCAGTATAGTCTCACATACCTACCTAATACGAAATCTTTACCAAACATTTTGCAATTTTAATATTTAAACAAGTAAGCAGTTTGACTGCAGATTGCGAACCAAATAACCCTTGACTTTTCACGAACATTTTCAAACAGCCACATAAAATTCGATTCGCAAAAACTTCGCCCTCGTACAAATTTTAATAACACACATACCGTGACATGACTCTCACATACTCGTAGTTTGAGAGGGCTTTGTAACTGTGTCACACGGCTTTAATCTCAGCAATTATGACTGGTGGGACACCTTTGACTGGAATCTTGCCATTTTTATTTTGCATTTTACCTTACTATCTAACTATAATTTCACCAAGGAGTTTGATATGACTGGAGGGCACAATGTAGGGAAGATTTAGGTGTTCTAAAAACAACGACATGACAGCTGTCAACAATCTGTCAAAAATGCTCAAGTCTTCTTTACTGCTGGCCTATGGTTGGAGAATAAATCTCCAACCATAGGCCAGCTATACAAGCTTCTTGTATGTGAACTACTTGGAGAGCCCATCGCGTGACTGCTCAGTATAAGCCTACATTATGGCCGTGGAAACTTACTCAAGACGCTATCCCGCCTTGTCACAAAACTTTTCGATGGAATTTCCGCCTTGGTTTTGTTATTGCGTGGGTTTTGTGGAATTTAAGTAATTACTTATGCCCCTTGTATGTGTTTTTAGTTTTTTTCGTACACCTACCTAACTGTTCACAACAACATACGTATTTGGGAATGAGGAAGATTCTTTCAAAAACTCTTTTACTGCTGTCATAACTATTTATAAGATGCTGTAAACTGTTCCAAAAACGTATTGAAACTATTTACACAATTACAACTTAGTCACTTACGCGAAAAGTTCAAATACATACTTCCGACCAAAAATGTCTCAAGTTAAGGTCATTCATTACTTCTCCAGATTACAATTCCTCCATTATTCAGCCTCCCAGTGACCTCTATTAACAATTAATGGCGTGGCCCATCGTAAACCTTAAAATTGAACCCATTACTTGGTAAATGCGGTTTAAGTGTCGACCAAGGTATCTTTGGCAAGAACACTGCTGATGCAAAAGGGTTCACAAATAGTCTCTCTCAGTTACTAAGATTTATTGCTAATTAGACCTTAATTAAAAGTTACATGGAGTTTTGTAAGCGTCCTCAGAAAATTTCTTACAAAAGGGTACTTATGGGGGAAGTTGGGTCGTGTGTGATTTATCAAAGGAAATAATTTCTTGTTTAATATTTCTTTTTATTAATAACATTTTATAAACAATAACTAACGGAATCGGTAATAGTTACAAACGACATAAAAGTAATTCGAAATTCACATGAAATTCGTGATAAATTAGGAACTAAAACCGCGCCAGAATTTCTCTTTGCACACAAATCTACTAATGTTAATCCTAAAATTACGAACAAACATTGATTTCAACGCCAAACGCACACAAAACACATAACTACAAATAATAACTATGTGTAGTAGGAACTCAAATGCGATCCATTTTCGCCCGCCTAATGTTGTGGAAAGCGATCCACAGACTATCTTTTGTAAGTACACCAACGCATAAACCTTTAATAGGCTGTGGCAATTAATAATTTTCTGCGAACAATCGGCCATTCTCCTTGCTCCATTATGTAGACACTATCAAGGTAAGACGCCATTATATCGTCACAAATGTACATAAAAATTTCACAAAACCATTTACCAACCATAGAGGATTTTTACTCATCATAAACATATTTTTTTAATAACTAAAACTACGCCTATATTTACATTAAAAATACAATACTTAAAATTATACTAAAAAGTGCGTAAAAAAACTCCCCATTGATTAATATATCAGAATGTCCAAATAAATGAGTAATTTGTAAGCTCGGAAACTTTGCGTTCATTTTAAAATACTCAAAAAGACTTCATTTGGATTGATTGAAAGCGCGTTTCCATTAAAATATTCGCATCGCATGAACTTTACATACCTATATGCTATCGTATTACATATATTTGAAGTTAAAATAAATGACCTGAAATGACTGAAATAATAAAGGGATTCCCGTTTCTATCCGAACGAGCGTGTTCATGGGTATTTGGATATTTGGTGGAAATAGTTTCAGATGAAACCAATCGAATTTAAAGGTTCATTGGCTCCTTTCATTTAATAATCTTTGGAAACATTTTAGCTACTTATTCATTCTATCCTTTGTGCGAATTTTTGATACCAACTAATATATGGATAACCCATGAAAATAGCTTTTCGCCCTGGTTTTCATCTCGAATTAACTCATCAAGTACAAAAATCCTACGCATTCAATTTTAGTTATCGTTTTTACGGAGCGATTGCGAAGTGATATCATGATAAATGAATTGTCGCAGTTCGAGTGCAATGAAAATTAGTAAGTGGGTTTCCGGGAAAACCTTACCCATTCGTAAAAAAATATATATACGTACCTAAGTTCATAATCCCATTAGACAGAAAATGAATCTCTCTTAAACCTTTGTTTTATTTTGTCATATTAACTTTGAAATAAAATAATTCCTATTTCCTAGAAACTTAGCACACCTTTCTGAAATATAGGTAACCCTTAATATTTTCAAAATCTGCAAAGAAGACATTCACAAGAAATCCCGACGCAGAAAAATTTAATTACACTTCTAAAAATGTTTTCAAATTCTTCGTTTAGGAATCTCAAAATCCGGCGAAGCCTGAAAGTTTTACTTTGAGGTTTGGAGACGTAACTAGAGTAAGTTCTATCTCTGTCACACAACTGTGAAATGACGATAGTGCAACTGAGATAGAAGTAAATCTTAACTGAAATACGTGCTTAGTTTCTTCTATTTATCTCAGCTTGAGAATACTAACGAGACTATTGTTAAAAGCGGTTAAGAGATGAATACTTCTTTAAGAGTGTCAGCTAAAATATGTTCTAATTATGTTTTGTAAGTGCAATTTTATACTATTAGCTAGTGATTGTCAAGAGACAACCACCGATAAAAGGTGTAAAGGGTACCTCGGTGTAACCCTATGCCTCTGCCCAACCCTTTAGGGAAAACCCGGCATAATTATATGTAATATTAACACACATTTAACTTCCCTATTTACACAACAAACAGTCCCAACTTCATACAAAATAATTAACAGAAACGAAAAATACGTTCCCACGGCCACAAAGCGCTGTTTTCCAAGCTTATTTTTCATAACATGCCAACTTTTATGACGGTTTCGCAACAACCTTTAATCATTTGACGTTGGAAACTAGAGTCAACTTGGAACTCCGCACGGGTTTTACCTTAGAAAATGGAACAAACCGGACACGTCACGTCGACACGTGTTTTCCTCCTCCAAAAGGTGCGAGAGCGGGTCTGCTCGTATTGTCATTATTTGTTTATTATTTTGGAATTTCAACGACTTACCCTCTAGAACATTAGTAGACAAAGATTAGAATAATTTATGAGGTAAAATTGAGTATGTCACTTATAGAGGTACACAGCACCACTATTCGTTGCTTAACCTCGCCCTGGCGCTTCTACATTTATGGACAAAAAAATGTGCTCTTGCCGACTCCTGTTGGTTAACCATTCCAAGGTTTTTACACAGCTTTAATCAGACGCATGTCCGCCAGAGGAATCCTGGAACTCGTTTACGATTCCCCGATGATTTCGGGGCGAACATCCCGGAATTATTCGGAACCTGTTGAACGGTTTAATTAACCTGTCGATGTGGATTTCGGAGGTGAAGTTCGATCGATGGCTGGTAATGAGAGGGTATTGCAAACGTGAATTTGTGTTGCGAGTGTTCTTAATAATTCCTCTGTGGATAAAGCTTGTTTACTTGTGTTACTACACTTTTGTTTTTAGTTTTTATAATATGTTTTTTTCTTTATTTAATACTTCTTGCACATACTGTACAATGGCGGACTTGCCCTTCTCTACAGGTCTACCTCTATGTACTTATATCATGATTTAAGGAATAGGGTAGTTTCCTAAAAAATAATAATTAGTCCGTCTTGTAGATTGTCCAAAATTAAGCGATACGTATTTTTTCTTTTTTAAATTGGATCAGAACTTGTTAAGATATAGCGTGTTAAAGTTGAGTGTGACGTCACAAGTTGCTACAATTTTCAGGAGACTGTGACGTAAAAGGCCCCCACTCCTAATTTTTGAAGCGTATTATCTTTGTCATTTTATGTTTAATTAAAAAAAGAAAAAATACGTATCCAATATTTTTTGATTATCTAAAAAGCGGACTAAATATTATTTCATTATTTCGACCCTGGAAACTACCCTATTGTGACAGAGAAAGGACTAAGTATGTGCTTATGTACAAACATTGTTCAAAGCAAATATTCAAACTTCACACACCATGTACAAGCAAACTTCAATATGTAACTAACCTGAAAATCAAAAGCAATTTATATACGAATCCTCAAATCTTCACTTACATCCTTTTAGCATGAAGCACAATCATACCCATCTTGTCTTGATTAATGCAAGTACATTGTAATATGAAGGATAAATGAACGTTAAGCCAATTATTTATGCAAGCCGTGTAACTCGCAAGGAAACATTCGTAAATTATGATTCGCCTACGCCATCTTGTTTTTTCATAAAGAGAACGAAAAGTTCATAACGTTTATTGAAAAATGACTTTTGATCCAAAATGAAATTAGATTGTTTCTTCAAATAAGTCGAAATTAGATAATAAAGTTTATTATTTTATTGTTTTTTTTTTATGACAAGGCGCATGAACTGTAATGAGAAAAGTTTTCGTGTAGCAATGAAAATAAACAAGCATTGTATTAGGTAGGTATATTCTGTAGTTGCATTACTTTTACGACTATGAAATCGGGGTAAATTGACTGGTTTTCATTTTGCCAGTCATCGTAGAGCATAACCTAGCATAACAAAGGAAAGTGTAGTGGTAGTTACATGTGTGTGTGAGTTTATAAATATAGTGTGTATCGAACTGTGTTTTAGTTGTGTGCGTTTGAAAAATGAGCCAAATACCGGTGACCTTGCAGCGTGTAACTCAATGCTAGTGAAACGCTAACTTTAGTCGGTTAATCCTTTTTGAACAAAGTTAAGTGTTTGCAGTAAATGCAAGAATTGTATAATAGTTTTACTCAATCCTTCTCTGTCTGAAAGGAGGCTTTTTGTTAGGCACAAGCCTAACGTTAAGTCTATTTTATATAAACTATAGCTCCACGGTTCCATTCGAGTCCTCTGGAAATGACTTACCTCCCGTTAAGAGATAACATAAGTACGTAGTCTATGCTCTTTCTCAAGCCCTATGATATCTGTGTACCAACTTTCATTTGAATTGTTTCAGTAGTTTTGGCGCAAGGACGTCTGATAAACAGAGTTATTTTCACATTTGTAGCATTAGTAAGGACTCAAATGAGTAAAACCTTCCGAAAGAGAGCTACAAACATAACCCAATAAACATCATTATCCATTTTCCCAATTAAACCTTTTCTACAAACAATTGACATTTAAAATTCAAAGCACATTGTCATTCATAATGAGTAATCTCCTAAACAACAGTTGTAATTAAGTTGTTGTTGGACTAATCAAACCAGTGTATTGTCACGTCGTCAGTGGAGTGTAAACGGGGCAGATTCGCGCACCAATGCCTCGTGTATTTTAAGCTTGTTTAGACAAATGTGGGGTAACTTGTAGGCTTATGTTTGTACGTAAATATTTGCAGTTTTTCATTGTAGGAATAATAAATCTTTACTAGGAATACATAATATAGAGGATTTTTTTTTGTTTGTACCCTAAAGTCTCCGAAACTACTGAACTGATTTGAAAAATTCATTCACCGTTGGATATTTTATCCCAGTGTGCAGTGGTTCCTTCGGCACGCGGGTGAAACCGCGGAAACCAACTAGTCATACATATATGTTTGCAGTTTTTGATTGCAGGAAGAATAAACTAATAAATAATAATATTTAATTGGATTCGTACTTCCACTCGCGATTTCGATCGTCACGTGAGAACTATTTCGCGCTTCCGGACGAAAGTTGCCTGTAATATTCTTCGTTACCTACTATAACTGCCGTGGGACGCCGGCTTAGAATTGCGCTCCCCCCAAATCATCCCGTGGGTGTCGTAAGAGGCGACTAAGGGACAAACCGGAGGTCGGGCAGCAGCGTCCTCCGTGTACTGCATACCCTCACTGCGATCGCCAACCCGCCTGCCAAGCGTGGCGATTAAAGGCAATTACCCCCCAATGAGAAGCACAGAAACCAGGCCCCCAGTCCCCGGCAGCTCCGCTATCCCTGGCGCGGGTAGCGGTCAAGGTAACGGCGGAGCAGGGGGTGCTAAGAATCTCCGGAAGAGATCCGGCTACCCACCCCCACGACGACTGGCCCTGGTAACACACAACATACGCACATTGAGGACTGACGAAAAGATCTGCGAGCTGGAAGAGGAGTTGAGCAAGTTACATTGGGACATTATAGGGTTATGCGAAGTCCGTAGAGAGGGAGAGGACACCGTAACCCTGAAGTCTGGTAACTTGCTCTACTACCGGGAGGGCGACCAAAAGTCCCAAGGTGGTGTCGGGTTTCTCGTTCACAAGTCCCTCGTAAACAACATAACAACCATCGACAGTGTGTCGAACAGGGTGATATACCTAATACTCAGAATATCCGAAAGATATTCGCTGAAGGTCATTCAGGTATACGCACCGACCTCGTCGCACTCCGATGATGAGGTGGAGACTATGTATGAGGACGTAAGTAGGGCCATACATAGTTCCAAAACCCACTTCACTGTTGTTATGGGGGATTTTAACGCTAGGTTGGGCAAGAAAAGCGGTGATGAGTTGAGAGTGGGGCAATTTGGATATGGGCAACGGAACCCTAGGGGACAGAGGCTGGCTGACTTTCTGGAGAAAGAGGAACTCTTCATGATGAACTCTTTCTTCCAGAAGCCGCCTCACAGGAAATGGACCTGGTTGAGTCCCGATGGTTTCACGAGAAACGAGATAGACTTCTTCATGACCGACAAGAGACGGATATTCAGTGATGTCTCTGTGATCAACAGGGTAAAAACCGGAAGCGATCACCGAATCGTAAGAGCCTCACTGAATATCAATGTTAACTTGAAAGGTCCAGTCTGATGAAGTCTACGCTCCGACCTACTCGGTCCCATATTCAAAACCCGGAAAGCTTTCAACTCGAGCTCTCTAATCGCTTTGCTTGCCTTGAGAACTTAGTGTCAGTGGACGAGATCAACGACGGACTAGTGGAAACTGTCCGCACGGTAGGGTCTAAGTTTTTTAGACCCTGCCGTAAAAATAGACCTCAAAAACTAACCGAGCAAACCTTAAACCTCATGGCTGAACGACGCTTGCTACAGTTGCAGTCTTCCCATGATGCGAAGTCATATAGGCAGCTCAATAGACGAATATCCAAGTCCTTGCGACACGATCTGCGTCTCTTTAATACGAATCGTGTTAAAGAGACCATACAGCGAAACCAAGGCTCCAAAGTGTTCGCAAAGGACAAGTCTATTGGGCAAAGCCAGTTGACTAAGCTGAAACGGGAGGATGGCAGCATAGCGTCGACCAAGGCAGAGGTTTTAGGCGAGATCGAGAGGTTCTATGGACAGTTATACACTTCGGTCGCAAAGTCCGTTGACAGCTTGGCAGGAGATCCAAGAGCCAAGCTGTCCCGACATTATACCGAAGATATCCCGGACATCAGTCTGTACGAGATTAGGATGGCCCTGAAGCAGCTTAAGAACAACAAGGCGCCGGGTGAGGACGGAATCACTTCAGAGCTTCTGAGAGCGGGTGGAACACCGGCACTTAAAGTCCTCCAGAAGCTCTTTAACTCCGTCCTGTCCGAGGGCAAAACGCCTGAAGCATGGAGCAGGGGTGTGGTGGTGTTGTTCTTCAAAAAAGGTGACAACAGCCTATTGAAGAACTACAGACCCATCACACTTCTAAGCCAAGTTTATAAGCTGTTTTCAAGGATTATCACGAACCGTCTCGAGCACAGGCTTGATGACTTCCAGCCTCCCGAACAAGCCGGTTTCCGAAGAGGCTTTAGTACCATAGACCACATCCATACGCTGCGGCAAGTTATACAGAAGACCGAGGAGTATAACTTGCCATTATGCTTAGCGTTTGTGGACTATGAGAAAGCCTTCGATTCGGTGGAAACATGGGCGGTACTTGAGTCACTCCAACGATGCCATATTGACTATCGGTACATCGAGGTGTTGAAGTGTTTGTATAATAACGCTACCATGTCGGTCCGAGTACAGGAGCATAGCACGAAGCCGATTCCATTGAGAAGAGGTGTAAGACAGGGGGACGTAATCTCCCCGAAACTGTTTACCGCAGCAATGGAAGACGCCTTCAAGCTCCTGGAATGGCAAGGACTTGGCATCAACATCAACGGCGAATACATCACTCACCTTCGGTTTGCCGACGACATCGTAGTCATGGCAAAGTCGATGGAGGAACTCAGTATGATGCTCGAGGGCCTCGACCGAGTTTCACAACGGGGGCCTGAAAATGAACATGGACAAGACGAAAATTATGTCAAATGTCCATGTTCAGCCCACCCCAGTCTCTGTTGGAAGCTCGGTACTCGAAGTTGTTGACTCGTATATCTACCTAGGACAAGTAGTCCAATTAGGTAGGTCCAACTTCGAGAAAGAGGTCAACCGCTGAATCCAACTCGGCTGGGCAGCGTTCGGGAAACTACGCAATGTCTTTTCGTCCGACATACCTCAGTGCCTCAAGACGAAAGTCTTTAACCAATGTGTGTTACCAGTGATGACTTACGGCACCGAAACGTGGTCTCTCACTATCGGCCTCATCTCAAAGCTCAAAGTCGCTCAACGAGCTATGGAGAGGGCTATGCTCGGTGTTTCTCTACGTGATCGAATCCGAAACGAGGAGATCCGTAGACGAACCAAAGTGACCGATATAGCCCACCGGATTAGCAAGTTGAAGTGGCAATGGGCAGGCCATATTGCTCGTAGAGCAGATGGCAGATGGGGCCGAAAAGTGCTGGAGTAGAGACCACGGACTAGCAAGCGCAGCGTAGGACGTCCACCAACGAGGTGGACAGACGACCTTATAAAGGTCGCCGGAAGACGCTGGATGCAGGTCGCTTCCAACAGGTATCTGTGGAGATCAAAGGGGGAGGCCTATGTTCAGCAGTGGACGTCCTATGGCTGAGATGATGATGATGATGATGACCTACTATAATACTACTTAAATGTTTTTGTTTATAATAAAGTAATAGTTACCGATAAACTTCAAGAGAAGTAGATATAAAATAGGTACCTAATATTTTTCTAGTGCTATGATTATAATTTAATGCAATGAGGAAAGAAAAACATAAAGAGAGCAAAAAAGAGAAACCTTCATACACATATTATTTCCTTAAAGAACTCCAAACACACCTAATAATATACTGAAAAACTAGCCATCTAATTAAAACTTAATAACTAACTTATCTACCCATACTATTTGATATTTTTTCCTGAAGCCAGTTGCTCCGTCAGTTTCAAAAGGACTTCACTAGGTTAATTCGAGCGCAAGAAGCTTAATTAGAAAAGAACATGGAAGTTGTTTTAAATAGGCATGTTTTACTAATGAATAACTGAATAATTATAAATAGTTAGCTCTAAAAAATGCTTTCTTAGTCTTAGTTTAGTAAGACGGATGGTGTATCAATAAAATAATTACATTTTCATACAAATACTGGCCAATCTAAAAGTTTGCCAAAACGGTTTGGACCTACCATTATTGTAAAAAAAAGGATGGCTGTTTTTTTCTGCCTGTTGTTAAATCGAAAAAAAGACCTAGGTTTTTTTTTAGGAAAAGAGAAAAAAGTTTGTAATACAATTATGCTAAGTAAGGAGTATTTGTAAGTTTCTTTTAAATATCGTTTAGGTACTGCTAGAAAAACAATCTGCTAAGTGAAAAGCTTGCGAATGGTTCGGTTTAATAAAAAAAAGCAATGTTTGTTCAGGGCGCGAATGCAAAAAGGTTGAGATGATTCTGTTTGGGCTTTTGACCTTTTTGGATGGAAAAAAGTTTTTTTTTTGTTGAATATGAAAATGGTCAGCTTATCTTTCGTTTACACGAGTGGTACAAAAATATACCTGGGTATTAATTTCAGTGTATGATGGCCTTAAAGTAGAAAAAAAACAAGATTGAAGGTATCATGTTTTGTATTTAAGGTCATTTTGTAAATATTTTTTTAGGGCTAAGCTGATTCCAATGAATGATACATCTGAAACCTACAGTACCATGTAAATAAACAAAGATAATTAAATAATACCTAATAACTACGCCTTTTTCTTAGAAAACAAAAAAGACAACTTATTCTAGCTAGCGGTTACCCCAAACAATAATATGATCGACATAATAGAAAGTAAATAAACTTACACATACTGAAACGAAGAAGGGTTTTCAATAAAAATGTCACGCCCCACAAACAATGACTGAATGTGAATTGAACCTTTATTGACAAGCATTATGGATAAGACAATAGAGGTTGTATGCCTAGAGAATATTGTTTATGACAGGACCGAGTTTAGTGGTGAACCTTTGGCACTACATTCAAACTCTTTTTCTATCGATGTCTTTATTTTTGTATTCTAACATTATTGTCGAGTGTAGATTTATTTTAATTTCATGTAAATCTGTTCTCCTGTATACTTACGCGTAATAGATAGAAAGAGATATTTTTCTATACATTTCACCTTGAATTGTCATAATATTTACTTATTGCTGTTTTCCAATGTAAACTATTCCTCCAAAGAAGAGACCTTTCTCAATTCAAAACTCGATCCAACCAATCAAATGGCTTCAAATCTATTAGACACACATGACAAGATACACTTGAATACCGTTCTAGAATACGTAAGGCAACAGCTTTCATATATTCAGCCAGTGACACGTAGGTTCGTATCTACCTGAATGAATAAGATACAGGCTGGAAAACATGTCAACTTTGGGCAAAAAAATATTTCTTACATTTTTTTTTCTTTATGTAATGGCATGCAAAGGTCAATAGTCTACTTTTTTAGAAGATACTTGTTTACCTCTTTATTAATTTGACACAAAAATAAAATACTAAAGCTTATGAGTCATAGTGTCAGCTTTATAACTAAAGTGCATTGGTATTTAAAATCTTGTTTTCTCGTACATTCACACAGATACGTATTCGAGTGATATTTAGCAACCGGTCCTTGCTTCCGCTTGGCCTACTGACCGTGGCTTGTTATTAAGTTATCTCCTACCTGTTTTAAATGGAGTTAATTCACTGGATTAGCCTGCTCTGTGGCTGAGGTTTCTTTACATGATTGGCTGCTGTTTTACGGTCGGACGCGATTTGTTTGTGGTTTAATGGGGATTAAAGCCTACATTTGGGATCCTGTAACAAATTACTTGGGTACATTTTCCTTTTCCCGCTGTGAATTAATTTCTTCAAAGTAACGTAAATGTAGTAAAGTTCCATATATGTTTTTGGTTGCTTTATATTGACAGGCACTATTCTATTTTCGTAAAAAACTTGAAACAGTCTGAAATGTGGGCATAAATAAAACAAAAGGCAATCAAAGCCACAACCAATCGAATTCTAAATATCTTTTTGAAAATCGGACCGAAAAACTGTATTCAAATACAAAGTATTCAATGGCCGTATGATAAATAAGTTATTTACCAAAACACAAGGCGACCAGACGAACCCACTTATATGCTAATTTTATATAACACAATGTTACAATCCAATTCAAGAATGGATATTATTCACGATTTGTGCAAAAGATTTCCCAAAAGATTTTTTCTTGTAAAGAAAGAAACGGGGAAAAGATACGTGAATATTTTAATAGAAAGTTAGGTTGTATATCGATAATGTATTCATTGGCGGTCATCCAAAGCGTTCCCGGCCATTGTCCACTGTCATACATCCATATGTCTGTAATATATGTTTTACATTTACGTCCAATCCTAATATTCTATCCATCTGTTATTTTCTTAACTAAAGATAGGAATTTTGACATTACTTGTAAGGGGCTAATGTCAAATCTATCTCTAGTAGGCAATATGGGTTGAATATTGGGAGCGGCTGTCAGTAGGAATACCTTGAGAAATGCGGATTCATGTTTCTCTTTTTCCTTTTTTCATGCGAGCAATATTTTACCGAAATTCTTCTATTTTGTACAACATACAAAATAACTTAATTTTGTTTGTACAATTATGATAAAATTTTAACATTTCGTTATAAACTTTAATTTCGGCCATTCAAAGTTAAATAACGACGAGCAGCCTCGTAAAAAGTTATGGTTTAAGCCGTATATCATCAAATTATTTTCAAATGAGTTTGTTAAATGGCCAGCGAGTCCTAGATTAGAAAAAAACCTTGTAAAGAGATTAGTAAATTGTACTAAATAAACATGAGTAAAAATGTGTGGGGTCAGCATTTAGAGCTTTTACCAACTGGACACACCATTACTATTCCTTCCGTGCTGGTCCTGTCTTATCATGCCTCAAATTCATGCGTGTGTTATAGGTACAATATTTTTTTTATGTGCGTGTGTAAACATGTGATCGAAAATGCACGAGTTATAATATATCAATATTTGTTGAGCGTGAGGCAACGCTTACATTGGCAGACTTTAATCGCATAGGGATAAATGCCCATGGCGTTTCCGTTTGTTTAAATGTTCTAAGGGTCAGTAGAATTTATACAATGAAATATTACGACCATCCTTTATCCCAAGGTTGACTACGCGTAAAATGCTTTTTTGTACACAATTTGTTGAACACGTGTTTAATCCGGCTCATGTTTAATATGCAAAATATGTGAAAATGCTTGAAACATTTATCTTCCTTAAGCTAACTAGGTTTGTGCGCAGTAAAAGTGTGCTTAGCTTGGACGTCCCTGGAGCAAAACTTTCAGAGCTAAACATAGGCATAAAAAATCTTTTTGAGGTAAATTTTCATTTTATAAGTATTCGAATTTACAGCCCCAGTCGTGGGATTCACTTTAAAGAGCATCAAATCACCTAAGAAGACATACAAATATCCAAGCACCCTTTTCTCTAAGTCTGAATAACTTTGAAGTGTTGTAATATGGACCCTGACTATCAATGTTTTACGTGAAGCAAGTACCACCTGAACTTTACAACCAAACCTTTGGATTATTCTGAAGAATTTATTTACAAAAAAAAAACAACATTTGGTTAAAAATTCAAACCACTCGGCCGAACCTCGAAACAAATAATTCATCTCGCTTTTGCAGCTGTTTTTTAATCAAACATTGAGTGGAAAAACCTCACTCAAAGTACAATTGTCGTAACCATGGGTTGTTCACAGAAAAGGCGAAAACCATATCAGTTTTTGTTGGTGTTAAAAATGCAGCTCAGTACCCTGGGAGCGTTGACATAGTAAAAATTTATACGTCGACCCGATTGTTAAAATGCTCTAGAGCAGTCTTTTATCTCCTTCGTGCTCGTGTACTGCATATTTTATATTTTTAGTGCTGTTTTCATGACAGACGCATAGCAATGCATAAAACTTGCGCTCTTCATGCTAAATACCTCTTTTGAATTTTCCCATTCATCGCCGTCCATTGCCAAATTGGGGACAAAAGGCAGGCTTGTGTGTATTCAGTGAGCAGATTCGTACCGACTAAATACATTAAATGGGGTTGACCGCTGAATTGGGTATGTTTAAACGTATGAGCAACCTAATTTAGTAATATGCAATTGGTAAAAAACGTTTTTCTTTCACTGAAGCATGTCTGAATAAGATGATTAAGAAAGAGAGACTGGACCATTTTGCGTTGGCTGAAAGTTGCCATTTCTAACTAAGAAGTTAAGAAGTGTTATTAGAACAGTTCCTCTCAGGTAGTCATTTATAAATAAATCAAACAATAGGATACATAAAGTAAATAACCACTAGAGAGCGCACTCGCCAATTTCTTCTAAGAACACGACTCACCACTGCGGGCGGGGGGACGCGGCATAATCCGCGGCTACTATTGGTCAGTTCACGGTCGCTACTAAAGGATCGTACTGATCGTAGCCTTATAGCAGGCCTCCGTCACTCCATGTACTTGCGCGCTATAAGTGCCTACCGCCCAGCCGAGCGGTCTCGGTCCGCCGGCGGATCAAATTCAGTTGCGGTTTTCACAAGCGAAGCGCACGCCGTTCAATTTTTAACCGACTTCTAATAGTGCTGTTCGTTCGTACGCGCATTACGATGCCGTGTGGTGCCTTATGTGCTGTAACTTTAAAGATTTTTTTTATTTTACCTACACATTGATGTATATAATTATGTTTTATCTAGGTTTCTTCTACAGTCAGCACCAATAGGTATATAAAACAAAACAAACTTACAAAAATAATAAAACAAACTTTAAAAAAAGAGAACCGACTTCAAAACACTAAACCGTAAGAAATAATTTATTTTTTGATGTCGGTGCTTTTTCGATTCGTAATTACCAGCTGTTAGCACCAACATAATTACCAGCTGTTAGCACCAACATAAAAAAAACCAAATTATTTCTTACGGCTTTGTGCCTTATTTGAAGTCGGTTCTCTTTTTTTAAGGCTTTTTTTTTCATTTCTAGTGAACATCTCCGAAGATCATCATCAAACTAAGAAGTATTATACTTATTTTAAAACGTTCTCCTAAATGTAACAAATCCTTTTCTGAAAATCGCATCGATATCGGTTTAGCCAAACGCGAGATTATCGCGCACAAACATACATACCTACAAACCATACAAGTCAAACTTCTCAGTTTGGCCTGTACCTATGTCTAATCACCTCCTTTTTTTAAGTTGGTTAAATATTTTATAAATGATAAAATTTTTAACTGCCACATAAAAGTCAGAACATATTCACAGTTCTCAATAACATAGATAAAAAGTTATGTTAATTTAATTTTACCGAAGAGGCAGCCCTGCGATTACTGTGGAATCGCGCGGTGCGAAGCAATCACTACTGTACGCTTGAGCATTTAGGCGCATTTTAGCATACAGTGGTTGTTGACGCGAAGGAGTAGGCAATTATCGTAATAGGTATTGGAAGTTTTCTACTGAGTGAAGTATCTGTAGTAATCTGTGCTTATAGTACGCGCAAAATCACTAACTTTTGGCGAGCGTCGGGGCACTGTATGCGCAGTCAAGTGGTTTTATAGTCTTTGATAGGATAGGACAGGAAATAGATGAAGGAAGAGAGATGAAAAATATTTTTACAGTCTTTTCAAAACACGCTCGCTCTATGTTAAACACTGCGTCACTAATATATGTATGTAGTTACAAAAAGGCTGAGAAAGACGTTTGCAAAGATATGGATACTTTGTATTCCTCTTTCCACACCTTTCCTTCACACCTTTCCATATAAAACTTCATAGTAATGAACACTTCTAAATATTCATAATGAGGAGTTTCCAGCCATTTCCAGCCAGGCATTACTCCATGCAGTTCTCAGCTTGCAACGATCTCACGAGGAACTTCTTGGCATAATGTTGCAATAAGACGAGATAGCTTTTGTTTTAATAAAGTTGTTGAATTCTGATGAATTGAAAGTTTTATGTACTTAAATGAAAACGTTGTGAAGTTCTTCGGTGTTCACGTTTATTTTTGTTTGTTTAACGACTTAGGTGTTATTCTTGAGAATATGCATTATTTAGAAGTAGCTACGTCAAAATCATGATTCCAAATCAGTTGCAATGGTATCACAACATAAAGTATGTAGCCATAGAGGTTTGATACTCTTTATCTTACAACGAAATAATTCAAGATTTCAAAGTACATATTTACAGAAATTGAAATCAATTTAAAAGTAGCGTTTCATATTTAAAAAGAAAACCGCTCGGCACTAATTTAGAATTGATGCAGTTCTATTTTATTTAGCGGCAGTAATTAAATTTCACTAGTGCTATAAAGCCGCCATTTTGAATGGGTTTAATTAAAAACTCGTCCAGCCAATCATAGAGCAGTTCTATAAAATGCTTTGTAGGTGTCAGAAAATAAAAGATATGAAATATTCCAATTGAATTGCATTGTTTAGGAAAATTGCGCTTTTCTAAAATTCTAAGCATTTTTATCGTATTGTTTTTAAAAGGAAATCCTAAAAAGGAATGGATTCTCAACTCGTTGGTAGTGTTTTGTTTTTTTCTATGTTTCGTCGGCCGCGCATTGAAATCTAATCATAGACATCCGTGCATAACTCCGCTGTTTGTCAAAACTAGATCCCTTTTCTAACGGAATAGAATTGTTGTAGTAGCCATGAATTTTGTAGTTTTGTCTAGTAAATATTTACTGTACGTTGGCCAAAGAATTGGCGTCAAATTTTAACAATGTAGTTCCATTACTTGTCTGTGCAGAAAGCAGAAAACTGTAAATCATTCAAATAACTGCAATGCAGTATTATTTCACACCAAGTGTACTTACCTACAAACTGTAAGGTGTCGTCCGCAAACTAGAGGCATTTTAGTATTATGAAGTTTGGCGTAGTTTCGTAAATAACCACTTTTAAAACTTTTATTTTAGCGTTGGCCTGCAATAATGTTGCTCCATTCCTTTTTTCAGCGTAAAAAAGTGTACGTAGTTTTAGTAAATGCATGTTTGGGCAACACAAAACTTTTTGGATAGCCGAATGTCTGACTTTCTGTTTTCTGATAATAGGCAGATTATGTCCAAATAACAGCTGTAATCACATATGTACAAAAAGTATTTCATACTTATTACGGAAAAACAAAAATTGGATTTTTTGCAAGTCCTACTTCATATCTCCTTACATCAATCTTTTAGTGAGATAAAGCAAAGCAAAAATGAATAAAATACTGCTATCGGTCTATAAGTAGGTACTGTAGATATACTAAAGCCATAAACAGCATCTTTTAATATCCGCTGCGGCAAACTGCATTGAAACTGAATTTTAATCATATCTTTATCAAACTATTTTAAAGGAAACCTCTTTTGATGCGGTAAGTCCCCGAGGAGCTGTTGTTGGTAAAACAAACTGTGGAGCTTCTCTGAAAAATAAGAAAAACAAACTGTCCCATTTTTCTCTATTGCTAAACAAATATGGCGGTTGTTGTAATGGAATTCCGAATATAATATTCTTCTCTTGCTAGCTTTAACAGTAAGTAGGTACCTTCAAAATGATATTTACTAATTTTGAAGGTTTATTTTATGTTATGTATGTTAAAATCCTTTTTTTATTATTTTAGGTTTATTTTATACAACAACGCAATGTTATCTTTGACTATGTGATATGTTACTTAAACTGATCTGACTTTTACCAAAGAAAACCATTTGCTCTTAATGAAAAGTATCTCATTGAAACAATAAAATCCTAGCCTTCTCAGTTCTCCTCCATCTTGGAACAATAAATAAGATAACATGACAAAGTTGACGTAACAAAGAAATACATTATTAACCGCCGTTACATAAGTATAAAACAAAAGCTAACTGAACAATAGAATAACATGTAACTTACTGAAATATACTTATGAATCAGTATGGAAGAGAACAGATAAACAATCAATAGTAGTGGATTATGATACATTCGCTAGATTCTAGATGTTTTTGAGTTCCATCCTTCGTCTATGGACGGAACTATATACCTCTACGCACCCGGATAAAATGTTGCCTGATCCTTTCCCAGGCTCTAGATTTTCTGTGTATCATCGGTTCAGAAATTTTGGTATAAAACCATGATAGCGATTTCTTTCGCATTTATAATTTTGGTAAGATATGGCGATTTCTCGTGACTTTCGGGAATTCTAACGTTTGCATACTTGCATGTAAAAAACAGAGCATATGGAACAGTCAAAAATTTATTTTGACTTTCAAGATATTCCTCGTCTTTGTAAAATACCGGAGGTATGGACAAGGAGAAATTCCTTTGTGGTCGCTACGGGACGCTTACAGAATACCTGACGTTCCGAATACTGTAACAAGAATTTGTTTTATTGAAACTTTTACTTAAAATAGAATAAAAATGCATGAGAATAAAAAGAATAAAAGCAGAATAATTTGCCGTTTGAATATGCGAAACAAAAAGTACAATACTAACTTGAAATATATTTTTTTACTGAAAAAAAAAGCAATTGACTGTTCCTTTAGTCGTACTATAATTTCCACGATCACCATAAAACAAATAAAGCCTACACAACAATAAATTAGCTTACTATCTCGTCAACGGCATCCGCGTGACCAAACGGTATAAGTCAAAAACTGCAGATTTTGAAATTAGCGGATCGCGTGCGACCAACGAGGCGTGAAGTTAACCCTGTTACCCACCAGTTCCTGCAGTTCCGAGGCACCGTGGTAACGGGGCGGTCCACTGTTCTAGTACCCGTGTATTGTGGTACAAAGTAAACGATTTGCTTTATCGCTTGATAGAACGTTCCAGAATGTTACATGCTTTTATAGGTGGGAGTTTTTGAATGTTGGTAGTGAAATCAGAAAGTGTCAAAGTTTTACACAGATTATCAAAAATAGTCACACAAAATTCATTGTGTTCAAAACATCGGTATCCAAAGTAGGTAGCAGTAGGTCCAATCCAAAAGATTACTTTTAATGTATTTTAGGTACCAATTCGTATTAAATGGTTAATTACTTAGGTATATTATGCTAAGTTTTCACAGCTTCGCACCCTTACATTATTTTATAACCATATCACGATTACAAACAGTTAAAATAAACGCCTAAAGTATAAAACTCGTGCCAACCGTTAACGGGATGTCTCGATGCAGCGCGCAGTTTGCAATAACCACACAAAATCGTGCTTGCAACGATGCAGCCGAATGCAATGCAAGCGACTGGCAATGCATTTACATCTGTTGCCGTTATTTATCCTAATATACGAATAATACTGACGTTTGTTTGTTTGAACTTAGCTCTGGAAGTTTCTTTCCTAGTTCCCTACTAGATCGGGAAGCCGATTTAGCTAGGAAATTGCAAGGTTTTAAGTAAAAATATCATTCTTATGTCTGAGGTAGACAGTATTTTATAAAATGCAAAAAAAGATCACAAAGGGCAATGTAGTTCATTTGCCAATGGCGGATAAAACAGGAGCCTTAATCAGTTTTTTAGTTCTCTTTGTAATACTATTTCCTGGTTCAATATTGCAATAATTATCGTACCCGATCACGTTTAGGCCAACTTTTGTTGAAATATTTTTATTGTTTCAAGCACCAGGAAGTAAAAATATGGCTTTTTATACTTGTCTAAAACAAAAAGTGACATACTTGACAGCCATTGCCAAGCTATTTATCAAAACAACAAATTTTAGTCGCAATAAAACATTTCAAACAACAAAGGACTAAACCCGTTAAACAATTACAACAAAAGCCGTGTCATACACTCTCTAATTACTATAAAAGAGATTAAACACACAGATAATAAGCAACTCACGTTTTTCACCCGCCATTTTATCACTTAATTACGGAACAAAAACGGAAACACCGCACTATTTGCTAAAAGCACAATGATTAATTACTGTAATCCGAGCCTTTTATTAAAATAATTAAATTAAAACTAGTGTCATGCTATACCGGTATTAATGAAACAATGGACTTTTAAGTAGGCTGCGGCATCCGCTATGTGTCCCGAAATTGCATTAAAACTGTTTTATTACAAGATAATTTCTTCACGCGTTTTTACCCGTATCCTGAGAGAGAAAATGTATACTCCCGGATAAAATGTACCTAAGCCATGCCCTTCCGCAAATCTCCAACTTTTCCCATTCCAATTTTGATTTAAATCAGTACAAACAATTTACCGTGAAAGCAGCATAAACGTATACCTACTTAAAGGACACACAACGCGATTTTCATTCGGTAATGCCTAAGTATAGTAGGCTAATGACGTCATAAACTTTCACATTTGTGGTCCCTTCTGTTTTTGGTAGCGAGTCTTTGTTCGTAAAACCAAAATCCTTTTAGGTGCACAGGTAGTTTCTGAGAATTGAATGTAGGTTAAATCGACATATGTTGGAACACTAACTTTAAACTGTACAGTCTATTTTTAGTCTGTACAAATAATATTTTTTATAGGATTTTACGTATTAATGTCCAAATCCCTGGAATATAAATCAGATTATAACCCAAACCGCGAGCGGAAAAAAGCAACCTATATTATTTGCAAATTCAGTCACGCTTTACCACGAGACTATCAGTTAGGTTAGGTTAGTACCGTTTGAACACCCAGTTTTTACCACCTGATTAAAAACCGACCATCACCCAAAATAATCCAAATTATTAGACATCAACAGTAGCTTGTACCTACAGAAGATTGTTGAAGAACATGAGTCCCACAGCAAACATGAGGTGAAATCAGTTTTTGCACTACGATTAACAAGTGAATTTCCCATCAAATAGATCCGTGTGTAGGTCACTGAACGCAACGCTTGTAACGGATCCACGGTAACCGCACTCCGTTGCAATCTGCAGTGAGCCAACTAAGGGCAAATGGCGAATGAACTTGTTCAATAAAACTTAATCTATATCGCTGTATTGGTCTCGTTTTCATGTACTGACGATGTTACTTTGTAATACAGGATAGAGAATAGAGGATAGATGTTGTTGCTTTGTAATACAGGATAGAACATAGAGGATATAGTCTTTGGGATAGAGTGAGACCGTTTGATGGTTGTGTTGGTGAATGCAGTTTTTGGTGCAGTTAGAACGAGGCTGTAATACTACTGAGTACTGTTAGGGTGAAAGCTAAATACCTAGCTGTGATGTTTAGTGCTTTTCATGGAATGATGCTTTTAAAATGGAACTAATGCAGTTTTGCTAAATTAAGATAGGTATGTGAGATCTTGCCAGATTGAGTCAGTATTTTAATTGATTATAACACAATAAAACTTTCACAGACACTATTAAACTAATTACCGCAACTCTAAAGTCTTCATTGAAGATTTACCGTTTCATTAAACCAAAACTGAATCTGACATTTAAATTGATTCCCCTTGTTACAAACTACTTATAACTTCGAAAGTTCAACTTCCAAAGTCTTTGATCCCTAACCTGGATTTCTAGAAGATTCTTTATTCAGAAAATCGCACGTAATTCCCAAAGTCCGTAACGGTGAGCTGTATAAAGTCAGGAGGAAGTTACGCGTTCATAAAATCCCTGGGGCAAAGCCGCCATGAATAGCTAGCGAGTTATGTTTACGACACAATATGGACACACGTTGCGTCTCCGTGGAATCCTTCGACATATTTATGTGTAGTAACCGAGGTATTTGTGAACGAAATGGTTAATTCATAACTGTTCGGTCGAGACCAAAAGACTACAGAGAGATACTGAGATACTTGTTTAAGGATTTGTTGATGAATTTGCTTGTTCCGTTTTTTTATGTAGATGACGTGACATTGAGTCCAAAATGAGAAGAATATATTTGTTTAAAATATTGAAGAAGATGTTTAATATAATTTCGGGAGAATTACTTTTCTACAAAATGCTTCTGGATCATAATATCTCCATACAAAATTACTTTTATCTAAAAATAACAAAATCTCACAAGAAAACTGCATCACAAAACAAAATCAATTAAATGTAACAGTTCACTAAAGAGTTTGTAGAACAAGATAAACTGGCAACACCGTCTCTATTTATGCAGTAATGCGCTGTTTAAACCCAGCGCGTTATTGCCGTACGTGACTGCTGGCAACACTCGCACTGTTTATTGGCCGGAGGTGTTGTGGGACTAACGATATTGGATAATGATTAAAGCGGATCTACGCTGCTTGTGTTTAAACGGTTTTCTTTCTTTTGATGTTCTTTTTATGGGATACTATAGAAGTGTGCTTGATAGTTTAATTCAATGTCGGTAACTACTGCTGAGGAGGTAGGTGAAAGAGGTATTTTATAATGAGGTTTTGGGTGATAAATCTCATTGAATGCTTTCTTTCGACACTTATTAATAACATTTGAATGATTTCTTCACTATATTCAGTGATGCAAAACTGTTGTCGCTTAAGTTTTTTTCTAGTAAACGGAAACTATTTACACTATTATTTTTAATCACACATTTTCATTCCAATTAAAAATATTAATTGCGAAACTAGTTAACTCGCGACTCGTGATCAAATGATACAATAACTATAAATATTGAACAAAAATTTGAAATTTAATACTTGTGCCACTTTCCAAGTGTGACGTCAGACGGAAAACGGATATCCTATATGGGCGTTCAGTTGTCGATTCTTACACAATGTTAGAACACCTACGTCTTATTGAGTTACCTCCATTTTCTTTCGTATCATCATTTTTCTATCGGAATAGAGGAAAAATTCGTGCAGATATTCTATGAATGTAAATTGAAAGAACATGTGAAACGAAATGTGTTATTCTGTTACATTGGAAGATAATATGTAGATATTGTAAAAATAGTAATAACGAAGGTGTCTATTCAGTTTCTTGCCGGTTCTTCTCCATGAGACTCACTCCTTGGAGCTACGCTTCTACCTTGACGTTTTACAAGAGTTTCTATAGGATTATTTTAAGAATAAATGTTTGTATTTAGCCTGATTTATAAGCAGTCCACAGGATTACAGAGATCTCGACTGTTAAAATTATTTACCGACAAAAAAATATGTAGGTATAAGCTCATATGATGATAAATATCTTAAAATATTAATTGTAATATTATATCTTCATCTAAATGACATCACCACTAAATCTTACCTACTTATGATCATTTTGTCATTTGTAAACGTAAAGAATACTTAATCAGTCAAGTTCAATGAGCTTTGCAAAAAATACTAACAAAAAACCTATTTCGTGTTTATTTAATAAGCTTTTGTACATATTTAAGAAAACATGAAAAACATAATGTATGATTAATTAAATAATCATAGTCAATATTATTTTTGGAGTTCAACGGACGTTATTAATCACAGTTTTGAATCTGTTTATTTTGACTGTCAAAATATTGATGGCTTTGTGAGTTTTATGTACGTAGGCAATATTTATTCCATTACAAATGTGTAGATAAAATAATTACGCTGTGTTTTAAACCTACAATACCACCCGGTGAATTGTGAAATAGAGACACATTCAATTATAATTTATCAATATTAATGTCAAAAAAGCCACATAGTTTTTTATACTAAAGTCGTTTCTAAAAAGTAAATTAGAGCTGGTATATTTTTTAAGTACGTAATAAGTATGTTTTAATTTACCAACATTACTTACATATTTTATTCTCCCACTTCAAAACACGCTACTCTCAATACCACACAATCTAAAGCCTTTGTAATTGCTCTGACATTGTAACACAAGTACAAAACACGAATAACTATAATAAACATTAAGTTATTTAGGTCTTTAGAAAGGTGTAGAACTGTTAACATTAATTACGTTTATCTGGACTGCCAGGGTGAAAGTAGTTAACTGACCTTCCTAACATGCTTCCTATTGTGAAAGCCTGGCTTTAAATCAGACAAAAAAAGCTTCCAAAAAGGAGAATACATACACACACATATCAGTATGAGGAAAAGAAGTTTCAATAGCAATTCGAGATTCAAAAAGTTTCTTTTTTTGTAACGCAAGGAGTTCGAATAACTCCACTGCTTTCATATTGACTAACTTACTCCTAGGAGGTAAATTGAGACTGTGTATACCAAAATACCAGTCGTATTACATCATGATTACGTCAGTATAACGTGGTATATCATAACTTAACTTTATGATTACGTTGTGTTGACTCATCAGTGACAACTTCAAAACAGAACACCCATCTTAAGAGCCTAGCTACTTCAAAGTATATTTTTTATCCTCACCAATATAACTTAATTCAAATATTTTCAATAGTTTAAGAAAATAACGTTAAACATTTACTAGAAAAGACTTCAAACGCTGCGCAAACGCAGACGCGAGTAATTGCGAACTCTCTCTAACAGCGCGGTTTCACTCGGCCGGCATGTCGCATGCCGGAGTGAAAGTGCCTCGGACATGACGATTAGTATGGATTACATGTCATTTATCATCGCTAATTAGTAATGTGATGATCATATGATGGTTTGTGAAGCTTCCGTAGTTTTCAGTAGAGGTTGGTTAAGGTTAATTTCATTTTCTTTGAGCTATTAGGGTGGTATCTTGAGGTAGTGTGGGGTTTTTCTAGATGTTTCTATAAGATAATGTATGTAAGTAAAAGTGGTGACTTGATTGCTGATTGCTATGCAATTTCCATGGCGCGAATGACAGTCCAGAATAAACAAGTTTTTCGCTACGTACATTAGAGTATTACTCTTGTTTAGTAAAATATTTATGAAAGTAGCTCAAGAGTCCACCCAAATACTTAGTATTTTCTAATTTTTAATTAGGTATTATATAATTTAAATTAAGTAATAGCAGTTCATTAAAAAATTACGACTGAAAAAATAAAGATGTCCAGTTTGAGTTTACATCTGTGTCACGCTTTCATTTTATAAAAACGTAGGTACATAAACATATTGTTAGGGCAAATAGTATAAAGAGAATGAACACGTACGTAAAAGTAGTATTTATTTATTCAATACTTAATAATAAACTAAGAGACTACACCATGCTTCTTTTCCACTGAATAAAATGAGGACACAGCCATCTTTAAGGATCTCGATTGAACTGAAATTGACAAAAGTCAATGACATTCTTCCTAACTCTAATACATTAAATATAGATTGACTCTATCTTAAGTTAGCATATAGTTATTAAGTAAGTAGGTAAGTTGCGGTTACTCCGAGGCCAAAATAAGCCGCATTAAACCAACTTAGCTGCAGTTAACAGTCTAGAACAATCCATTATAGGTACGTTAAAAGGCCTGGTAGCGCAAGGTACGGTGCCAAAATATAGCCACAGGTAAAATATGAAACACCTCACTGCGTGATCATTACTCGGGGTTGCCAGACCAATGTGTTCGTGGACGTGAAATATTACTTTTGTAACATAGTTTCTATTAAGAAGGTTATACGATATTCAAGAAAAATGGCTTGTAATAGCCACGAAAGAAGCTTTTGTATGATGTGAGGTAAGTATAATAATATTTTGGAAAAGAAATGGTTCTTAATGTTATTTCATCAATTTCTTACTATCACATAGGAACCTACCAGTTTTTTTTTTTTTTTTTAAGATGGTATATCATCATGACAACTTCAGGTTTGGGTGGGGAGAGTGTCAGACTTTTTTCCTGACTAAAACCTACCTGTACCTTTGTTCTTTTTGAAGCCCTTTATGTACCAGTAACTGTTATTTCGAACAATCACATACCTTCAATGGTTGTCTAAAAGATTATACATCTCTTGTGAATATAAAACAAAATTAGTACACTGATCTAGTACTAATGTATAGTACCTATATCTAGTATATTGGAAAAAGTGTGCCAACCCAAGAGCAGATATATCCAATTAGATTGGATTAGATTGGCTGTACTTCAGTGGTACTAATGTAGTAATTCCACTAGTGCGGATACGGCTCACTATTCCCTCGTAACAAATGGTGGTAACCACTTCGTAACATTAACTTTTTTCTTATTACTTAGTGCAGTTTTTCCTGGGAAAATATGTTCAACAATCACTGCATTTTATAAAACATAGTCATCTGAGGCGCGTGTCTTTGTGCATGATAGACTCTAAAACGACTTCTCGGGGTTTCTTGAGATTTTAATTAATAGAAAGGTAGAGAGTAGTAGATTTTTATAAATCAATTTTAAGTAAATAAACATTCCCGTTCCCTTAAGTTAAACAAGTAGATATGCTAAAAAGAACAATACAATCTGCATTGAATACCTAATAACAATGTACTGCCATTAATACCAAATCAATACAAAAAAAAAACCCCGAACAACCTCTTTTCTAAAAAAAACCAAATGATTAAAACCAAAACATCTGGCCAAATCCGAACTCCAATTAACAAGCTCTCAAATACTTTGCACTTTTCCCCGAAACTTTAAAGCGGGCCGTTCAGGAAACGCGAACCATTAATGTAAATAAGGCAATCCGCCTAATGGATGGCAAATCGCTCCAGTTATCTTAAACAGATCGGTTGTTAAGCTCCCGATGTTGGGAGAAATCGTTTTACATTCTGGCATTATTTATTCGGGGTAGAAGCTTGGGCTTGTTAGATTTTTCAGTGGGGAGTAAGAAAAAATTGTATTGATTTATGATTTAAAAATCGGTCTCTCCGAGAAATTAGATCTTTGCCGATGCTTTGAAAGTCGTAAAACTAAACTCCTTAAGGCCGATTCCAATATCCTATCTATCTGTTGTTTTGCTTACTAGAAATATTAATGTGACATTGCTTGAATGGGGCTTACGTCAAAATTCTACAGCTCTTATCACTTCCACGGGACCCAGAGAAAATAGTTTTCACTTGCTACTTAAACTTAACTAACTAATAACAGTTTATTAGTTATTCTACTTATCTGAAATCTATCGTGCAGCAGAACCCTTAATTTCCACATTACTATGGTAATTAGCTTCCGCATTGTACCGCGTTCACGACAAAACTTCCTGTTTGATAAATATGCAAAATTATCATCATGGCAACCCTGGCTGTAACAATTAAAGAGTATCTATTCATTCGTGAAATTGCCATGAAGTATTTAATGCGATATTTAGTGACTGAAACTTGTAAATTATGTCAAAATGTCCTGTTACCTTGTTGGTTTAATCCAGATAAGAAAGACTTTATGAAATGGGTGCTTACTTTGTACTTTTATTTTAATCTTCTTACTTAATCATTGTTAGTTATGAATTTATTCTTTCCATTGTAAATGGATAACTTCAGGGATTATTCAGGCTTTAATGGTTGGATATAATGATTAACTTTTTCATGACTTTCTTGAATGAAAGATAGATAGGTAAGCAAAAGAGATAATAAAAAAAATCACGCTATTTTGTACAAAGAAATTCTAAATTGTGATATTTAGTTTTGAAACGTAATTATAGTATCGTAATTATCTTATATCTACTTACTCTTTGTATGTACCTTAGTAGGTACAAAAGGTCAGCGTTAGCCTTTTTAATGTCCCACTGCAGGGCCAAGCTTCCAAGTACAAGTCTGTACAAGGCAAGACAAGGGCAAGTACCTACAGAGAAGGAATGAGTTAATCACACCGCCTCAAAGCATAGAGCATATAGCCTACATTCATAGAATATAACATAAAGGTAAGTACCTACCTACATAATATGTACACAAAGCGAATTAATCACACACAGTGGAAGTAAGTTAGGGAAACTGCAACTGTCTTCCGTGACACGAGATACATTGGGATGTAACGTGTACGCACATACTTCCGACACGGTTTTACTTGTTCTCTCATATATTTTCTTCATATTCTTCATGATTCCATATTTGTAGGAAGTCAGGCTTTATAGCTAGCGAGAAAGTTGCTTTTTGTCTTCGCCAATCGATGATTTATCGATCATTGTGCAAAAAGTAATGGCGGTAAGTTACGTTTTATGGTTTTAGAAAAGGCATGTAAGAATTAAAAGACATTTCCTAGTAAGAAATAATGTAATTAAATGCTGACATCTGTCTTTAGTTTTAATAGAACAAAGTCATGAGGTTAGCTTGATTGAAATAATATGATTGTAAGCCTTGTACAATTTAAACCGCGACGTTTTGTTGCATGTTTTATCAAAACCCAGTGAAATATTGGTCTTGAATGTCGACACGTTGGTTTGGTCGACAGAGTTTGTAAACCGCTGATTTGCGGTCTTCCAACTACACAGCACAAATGTAGGTGCTTTATGCAGTTTGAAGCTCCTATGTAAAATAAAATAAATATTTAAACATGTTTATTGAATTATGCATCAAATAAACTGTTCCATGATAGTTCTAAGTCTCAGTAGCCACCCGTATAATAATCTCATCTCCGCGTCCATAAAAAAGGATCTTATCGAAGTCATTTTCGTCTGAAAAAGAAAAAACTTTCAGCGAGAAATGCCAGAAAATAATTCACTCTTCAAATCTTCAAGTTAAACCGACCCAAAGTACTTTGGGTCGACATTTTCCAAGTTTTTATAGTTCACCGCGTATCCAAAGTTTAGTGAGCATTTAAATTGATAGATCGTTTCAACTCCGATACCCATTGCCGTGGAAATTGCTTAAGTCAGCACATTAACTGAAGATATTAAAGAGCTTACCGATATTAAGAGGGATTTCATAAATTTATCAAGATTTGCGGTTCAATAATTTTGAAGTGCGGTAAATCTTGTAGTTCTTAAGCATCTTTTTTATTGTGATCATTCGATAGACACCCTGTGAGTTCGTATTTTGAGTGCGTATGTGTGGCCATCAAGTTCTCAATTCAACGAACAGAACATAAGTACTCTAGTTTTACAAAAACGCTCTTCAGCGAGGAGCCTAAAAAACAAAGTCCATTGAAAAAACAGCGTAAAGATTTTTTTTATACGGGTCTCCCATTCCCATGTTTCAACAGAAAAGAGTTCCCTAACATACTCATACTAGACTATAGGTACGTACCTAAAAAGTTTAATGTCGCACGTCAATTCACTAAACTTAGCTGCTAAGCTGCTATGACTAATTAGGCGTCAACATTAACACTTCTATTATGACAACAATTATTCCATTACACGAACATCAATAACAATCAAGCTATCGACACAAATGCAGTAATTGTGGACTAATTATGTCATTATTGACAGCTCGGTAATGAAGTCACTCAGTGAAATCGAGAAAGCAGGCATCAATGACCGGAGGCTTGTTTTGTCTGTCTGTCACGCGCGGCTTTCGCGTTCGTGCGAGCAGCCCTTGATCGCACTATGAAATGTCAGTGATTTGAATTTTTATTATTTGGAACGTCTCGTCTGAAAGGACTTTTTACTAAAAATACGCTAGTTTTAGAAACCTAACTTAATTTTTTAATGCAATTTTTAGTTACTGAGAAAATGTGCTGACTTCAATAGCACAATAAACTGACCACGTCAATCGTCGTGATTTGTGTAAAGAACCCAAAACAATTCGCGCATCAGAAAATATACCTACCTATTGTGTTATGTAACTCGGCGTAGCCAATTTTCCTTCAATGTAAACCTCAAAAGCCCCCGAGAGAATGGACTGTGACAAGACTGATTGACAGACAAATACTGAATTGATTCCATTGGCAACAAGTTTGAAATGACAGCGGCAAAATAAAGTTGTTCGATAAAAAAAAATGATAATGAAAAGGAAAATGTTGAACCATAAAAAATGCCTAATTTTTTCGTCATGAACTGTCAAAATGTAAAAGTAAGACAAAAAACGATCGCACCTTCTATTGTTAATCTTTGATTATCATAACAAAAGTTAAATTAGATAGATGTACGATGTACTAAATCTTTTCGGGTCGTAAGTATTTAAATGAGGTGCTCATGATAGAACATTGTTAAGTACGATACATACAATGTGTGCCAAAATCGTGAGTGACACATTCAAATTTTACTTTCTACATAGTGATTGCTTTATTTATGATAATTAACAACTGCATGCAAGAACCTACATGTAGGCATATTCCACATACTTATTAAAATATTTTGACTCTTGCAACACTGTATTTTTGGATACTAAATAGGGGTCAATTACTCATTAACAAAGTTGACACTTTGTATTACGCTAAGTTACATCGCAATAATTAAGTTAAATAATTTCTCTCCAAGGAATATAAATCACTAATTTCATTTCCCGATTGCATTTTATCTCTTTTTCAAGATTATTTTTTTATTAACTTTTAATAAACAGTATCGGTAAAAAGCTCCAATCGATCTTTTTCTCTGGCGCCATGCTAAGGCTTTTTACGCTAATAGAAGATAGGTATCTTGCCAAGATACACAGACTTTTAGCGTGATTCTATAGAACAAAAGATTTTTTTTATGTTACGTTCCATCAAACATAAAACAGCCGCCGTCAATGTTTTGCCAAGCTTTTATGTTATTAAATGAATAAAAAGTATTTTCCTTCTTGTATCAGCAGAGTTCATTTACTTTACACGCTTTTTATCTTGTTTACTAGAACAAGATAAAACATTCACATGGTGCCTAACATTTTATTTCCTAAAGTAGCTGAGATTTGCCAGTATCTAGCAAGGCCTTAATATCTCTGACGCACAGCTTGATTTAATTCGCCAGGTTCGTAAAAGACTTTTCCTGAAACGAAAACGGGGTCCCTAAGGATATAGAACAGGAGCAAAGAAGCTGAAAGACCTAGATTTTCCTATACAAAATGCCTCTTTTAGTTACAAAGACCGTCCTCAAATGATAGATACATTAATGTCTCGAGGGATTGTGCAAGGATCCATCACGGGTCGCATGTAGATTCTGTAGCGTCACATAATATAAGCCTAGATTAACAAAGACGGGTAATATAGCTGAGTAACTAGTTTGCGTAAGCTTCCTACAACATATTACCTATGCCTACGTACCTAGGTGTATGGATTGAGGTTAATATATGCTTATGTAGGTACGATATTTATTAAACATATTTTGCAATCTAGAGGTTTCCGCGTATAGGAGACAGGGCACAGTGAGCCAAAAAGGCTCGTTGATGATCCAAAACGCAGGTTACTTAAAGGAAAAACTTTAAGGCGCATCATATTCTGTACAGAGCAAAGCTTTTTTCAATAGAAATTCTAAAAAGTCGTTCAACTTACAACAAAAAAAAACTTTTTCGCACAAAAATAACATAAGTAGGCAAAATAAACACGAAGAGAAACCTCTCATACCAATCTGTCACCATTTGAATACCTTAGTTGAATTCACTTTCTATATTAACATTGTTTTATATTATATTGAATCCAACACGTTTGCGCTTGAATTAATTTAATTGTACAATTCCATGCTTTTATCGATATGAATTTTCCGATGTTAGCAATATAAATGGAGAATGAAATAATTGAATTGGATGCATCCCGGTGTATTCTCAATCAATTACATTAATTGAATCGAGAGTAGTCTACACCTATGATTCCCTTGTTTTATCGTCATGAATAATGGGTATTGGTAAATATGTAATCATCTCCATCATAAAGTCTTTTAATAGGTGTTAATTGTAGATAATCAGAGCTCGCGAATCTCTGGCTTGTTATCAGACAATTGCTAATTGTTTACAAAACAACTACTCAATCGCCGATATAAAAACAATGGATTTACTCAATGCTGAATAGATTATGTCATGAACTGATAAATAGTGGCCAGTGGACCGGTTTGTTATGTTAGTTGCAACTGACACTAATGAAGGTACTATGATGATGGTTGCATAAAGACTGACCTAGTTACGGATAATTTGTAACATTTTGAGGACTATGAAAATATTTGCATGATTATCACTATGTGGTATAAAAAATTGTAGTTTTTATTATTGTGGCTAGGCCGCATTACTGAATAATGACATTAAGAAACATGACTTTGACTAGGCTGTATGGTCTGCCTGTCTTTTGCTACAATAAATGACACGCCATTGTTTATTTTTCTACTTTCATTCTGGTTTCGTTTGGTTACACACAAAGCTGGACTCCGATTTACTTTAATAATTAGATCTACATTTCCAATGTTTCGAAAATCCAGCAGTAAGTTCATTGCACTTAGGCAGGTAAGTCGTGTTTCAATTTTGTTCTAACACCTTAGGGTAATCAATTTATTCCTATATTTTCGAGTTTAGTAGGTATAGCTAATTTACTGTAGATAAGTACATAGATAGATGCCTAATTTCAATTCAATATCGTGTTCCTATAAGCAGGCAAAGTAAATAACAAGTCATAAAAATGAGATTTATGCCCACGATCTCTCAAAGTTTGATTTACATTCCTAACTCGATCAATACCAAGAGAGTTATCAAAAAGGAAGAAAACTTTGAGCGTCTCGAATCAATGTTCCAAAGCTATCAAATTTTGCTACAAGCTAACCCTTTGCGAACTTACTTTCTCAATCGAGCTCTTGTCGATTTTTACGAGAACATTGACTTTAAACTTTTACTATTCCTCTGTTTGTATCAACGCAAAGGAATTTGATCTTTATGACTGAAATTTCACACGAGTTTTCACACATTTTCCTCTGATTTGCGTAAATGCGATTCGTTTTGACGATTCTGACCTCCTCGCTCTTCTCTCAATATCTTTTTTAATGACGCCCGCTATGATTCTGTTGTCCTTTGTAATGCAAATAAGATATTAAAATTGAATGGCGAAAACATTTTCTTCTTCAATTTAATAAAACAGAATTTCATTCTACCTTAGAAAGATTATTTATAAATGTTGATAATAAGGCCCTTTACAACTCCTGTTACCGAATTTAACTTTTTCCAAAAGCAACGGAAAACACCCACGTTCTAATTTTAACAAATTAAACTCGAGTCTTACTTCCTACGCGCGTTCAAGTAGTCCAATTTTACCGCAAATTTCTCTAGAATCGTTTAAAAATAACATAAAAAAGATTAGATGCACCACAATGCATAGCCGTCTGGTCGCCTTTCACCGCGAGTTGCGTCATGAGACACGTCATGAGTTCACTCACTCCTAACTTACGACATCCCTGGCTTGTTGGCGACGTGACCGAAGCACGGAGCAAGGAAAGACTAGCGGAGATGCAGTAATTCAGGTAGGTCAGGCGCCTTCTTCTAGGTCAAATTCGAACGGTGGGCATGAAAAAAACAGTCAGTTACGAGTGAACTAACGAGGTTTTTGGGTAAGATGAGACATCTGTCAACGATATTTGGAATAACAATAAAATGTCGGGTCCAAAGAGGCGTATAAGGGCGAATACAGCAACGTTCCTCGTCCCGGTCACCTGCATTTTAGCGCGCTACTTTCTTCGCCAATTTTCCGTTATGGCACCTCCGCTAGCCATTTTATTCTCCATGGACCAAATATATGAAGGAACGTGGCGTAAGATCCCACGTCTCTGACAGCGTATGACGTAGATATTTTCCCCAGACGAATCTAAAGCGAACAAACTTTTTGCCACAATAAAGTGGATAAGTTGACTTTATAGAGCTATTTCTTGGATAGGATTTTATCTTTTCTTCTTAAATGAAGTTAAGTGTTGTTACAATATACTTACCTTTTAAAATAGATACCATTCGATATTTTCATCAAAAGACGGTTTTGGTAGTCACCAATAACTTTGTATTCGGCGCCTCACACAAGTGAGTTCAGAAACGCTTTGCCAAAACTTCGGTCATACGACTCCAAACTACGTCGGAACTAATCCTACGTATTCTATTTGACTAACATTGAAACTGGGGGAGGTTTATTCAATAAACGGTTTCGGTAACTATTGATAACTCGGCATTGAATTTGAAACTATTATTGCGAAACCAATAATGCCTAGTATCGATTTTAAGGATGGTACACGGTTTAATTGATCGATATCGATGTTTTAGGTAAAAAAAATGTCTTACAAAACAATACCTTAGCCATGGTACCGTTACCAACAATGAGCGGTCGTGCTTTTAGTAGAAAGAGATGCAATGTCACAGAACTAAGTTCGTTGACCGGCAAACGTTAAACTCAAACTAAAATCGGAGAAAGTAATCGCTAATTAGCATGCAGTCGATGGGCTCGGCTGTTACATCACTTCCTAACTCCAACAAATAGAAACGAATACAATAGGAACTTCAAGTATTTAAAGGTTTTAAGTGCAATTATAAACTAACATTAAAATAAATTCTGAACGCATCGGTTGCGCGGGAAAGCCCAGTGTACGTAACCGCGAAGTGGCGCGAGGACGCATGCGCGTGCGTTAGAATTCCGAACCGTAGACTTGATACGCGTCATAAATCGTCTGTTTATTTTATATAACTTGGACCAATCAAACTTTATTACAATATTTATTTCTTCCCCTTTTCATTCAAAGTGTCATTAATCTTTAGGTACGTAGTAATTGCGCAAAAGCAATTGCTAAGGAAACTAGCAACAATTTTCACGCTTAGTTTCCTGGTTGTTTACCTCCGTCTTGAATATAAAAAGTAAATGATTAATTATCTGTTAAGCGTTTGTAATTTATTAAATGCAAACAATCGAGATCCAGTATCAATTGAATACTTTACGTCTGAGATTTCAAGGCTTTCCCTCGTCATAATGTCTTAATAACTGTAATTATATTCTTTAAAGGTCTTAAGAAAAATCTGTAGGGTCTAAATAATACTATTCAGTAGGTACGAGAAGCATTTTCTTCTATACGTCTATACCTTCTCCGTCGCCTTTTAATCAACCTTCTCCAACTTAGTTACATAAATTCGTCAATCCAAACTTCTAGCGTAAATTAATATCACAAAGGCGAAACTTTCAAGAATTCCCCGACAAACTATTGTCAATTGTCATTCGATAACTAAAGGCGATGTGTAACGACTTGTCTAATTATCATTTAACAATGGTGCCGAATAAATTTGAGCGGCAAGGCCGGGCCCATGTTTGTTCAACTTGAACAATTTGTATGAGTCACGGCATAAGACTCAGATGCAAGAATACTAAATAAAAATGCTATGGAGACCTCCCTTACATACTTATACGTGATCAGATAAAGAAATCGTCTTGACAATGATATATTGTATTCATTGAGTTTGACTGTAGGCCGTCATTTGTTTTGATTATAAGGAAAAAAACAATGAGATATCAATTTTGTTTTTAATCATAGATGGGTACTTATATATCAGTCTAGAAATCTCTATAGATTGAGCCTGGTTAAGATGGATCAGCTAATTGTTCCATGACAACCTTTGTATTCCCGACAATACGACGAATGTCGTTATACATGTATTGTAGGGAAAACATAAAAAGTGGTGAAGGGCTCGCGTTTTTGGGGGCTGTCTCATGTAAATAAGTACGAGAAATGCTGTTTTCAGCCTACTTCGGATAAAAGCTTTTTGATACCTACCTACCTACCTACCTATAATGTTATGTTAAGACTTCCACATTGATGACAATTAACTAATAAGAATGTATTTTTGTTGACAGCGTTCGCGTGTGTGATGCAGCGATGTCGGTGGCGGTGAGGGCGGCGCTCCTCTGCGCTTGCGCACTGATGCTGCAGCAAGGTAAAACTTCATCCATTTTTAACTTAAAACCACCTGAAGAGCTACTACTTATTCTTAATCATCCTCTTGAGGATGGGAGCAAAAATACGATGACACAAACTTACTTTTTTTAATGCACACGCGCAAAACGAAACGGTATCCTCTAAAAAAGGCAGTTTCAATTCTACCTGATATCTCAATTAACTCACCATCATGGCCAAGACTGCAATAACTTTTCCATTTAAATCTAAAAAACGCAGCGCGGATCATTAAGTTATCATTAATATTGCTAGCGGCTATAAATAAACAGTTACTGCATTAATTAATTATCCAAGTTAATTAAAGCTATCAGGCGTTTTATTCACAGTTGCTTACCTATCGGAGCTGTAATAGCGTTCGATCCTTATCGCGTTAGTTGCGCCAATATTCTGCCCTAGATTTCTCAAGTCTACGCCGCATGGAAGGTGCACTAATACTATACCTACACAGAATACTAAAGCACTTATGTTTATTGCTTACATTGGCTTTAGTATTGAGATAATTGAAAAACCAAGTACCTAATTGAAAACTGCAGGTTAATGAGTATTGTTTTGAATCATAGATAGCCTTTGCTGTCATGTTCCCGTATAAATCAGGCTCTGCAAATGTTATGGTAAATTATATAACTTTATAACACTATATTTAACTTTAAAGGTATAGGTATAGTCTAAACTTTAAAGGTATATAAGCCGACCCCAAATGATTTGGGGACAGGGCAGGAAAATGATGATAACTTTAAAGGTATCCAAGTTTAGTAGTCTCCATTCGAGCGATAAAATATACGCATTATTTCAGAATAAGAACAATTTTCTTTTAACGCAAATTGCTTAGATACACTTTTATTCAAATGTCGTCTTTATTTAATGTTTGCAGCAAGCGCGGAGCTCAGAGGGAGGTGTCCGGCGCAAGAAAGCGCGTGCCCTGCGCGTGCGACGCCGTGCACCACGGACGATGAGTGCGGAGAGAAAATATGCTGTTCCACGACCTGTGGTCGCGCCTGTGTCGACCCACTTTTCACTGGTAAATTGTAGTTTAATCGGTATTAATGGAAGCTAGTGGAAGTTGTTGATAAAGCTGCTCGTATTATCGTGCAAAAGGGGGCAAAGATCTATAAACAAGGATTCGTGTATTAAGAAGCCTGTTTTAGTAGGTGATGAAGAAATAAATTATGGATGCGAGAACTTACCTGATTACAAGATCATATGTATAATAGAATCAGGAGAAAAATAAATTAGGCAGCTATCACTAAATATGCAAAAACAAACAGTTGCTTAAATGCTAATCTTCAAAGCGTATATTACTTGTAATAAGCAAGATACATGGCAGAAAGCGGAAGTTCACTTAGCAATTAATACACCCTGTTACACATAACTTTCTCAGTTCAAAACTTTACGGAGGTCATAAGTTCCTTAAGGGATTGTTCACACCAAACGTATTGTCCGCCGCTGATATATACTCACTGTCTGCCCCAGTGTGAACGTCCACTCAATCTGCAGTACGCGTACTCACCAAGCCGACAATAGGCTATAGCGTACGATGCGCTACATGTGTGAACAAAAGAATAGGCTCTTGTAGGTTCACACTAGATGCGTACGCTGAGCGGCTGACTATTCTACACATAAAAGCGTAATTTATTTTTTTCAAATCAGACGTTTTACTGATATTTCAATTAAATGATGCGCATTCAGATAGTTGCCATTTGCGAAGCTCTAGAGGAAGACGAAAATAATAAAAAGAAGAGATTGTGGGTACATCCCTTGAAGAGATGTTTTCTTGGTCAATTTCATACTTTATATTTCGAATATAGACTTTATCCAAATAAGTTCAAGAAATATTTTCGTATGACAGTAAAACATTCGATGAGTTACTCTGTTTAATACGTGTAAGTTTATATAAAAGGGACACTTATCGACGTGCTGTACCGAGGCACGGCGGTGCGTACGCGGCGGAGCGGCGCTATTCGGCAACTGCGTCCGCGTAGCCAATCCGCGTCCGCCGTGCATAGTCGCGTAGTAAAATAATCGGCCACTGAGAGTCAGCTACAACAGACGACGTAACAGCGTATAGTCGGTTCGGTGTGAACGACAATTTCAATATATATGGAAAAGCAATAAACTGCGTAACGCGCGCTCACAGTCAGCGGCCGACAATACGTTTGGTCTGAACGATGCCTAACTATGTAAATAGCAAGTTTTGCCATGTGACAGTGAATAAGAATATACAGAGATGAGCCAGGTAATTTTCATACACCATATTTAATATCCTGTCTTTATCCTCCTTTGGTCCGGCGAATGTTATTTAGCACTACATGAATATTACCTCACCATCATTACATACATTTACCTTGCTCTACTGTCAAAATTAACACCTCATCATCTGCCTAGCCAATTCCCTAACACCTGTTATTCTTCTCCAGGATGTGAGAACGTGAAGCTATCAGCAGAGCGGATATCCCGTGCCTTAGCTGCAGACAACACCCGCGGTGGCCGGGGCAAGCTGCCAGCCATGAGGACTCCTCGGTGCAGGTTCACGGATGGAGAGTTTGAGGAGATCCAGTGTGACAACGAAATCGTTAGCACGTGTTGGTGTGTTGATGCTGCTGGGTTTGAGGTGAGAACTGATAGAATAAACCTTATAGATTAAGTAAGCCTTTTGAGCACTTGGCATAGTAAATAATAATAAATAGCACTTTATTTCAAGAGCCATAATTGACCCAATACATATGATGGTTGCAGTTGTATAAGTAGGAATACCATCTTCGTAATCTTATCATACGTACGTACGTCGAATAAAAGAAATCTTCATCTAGTAAAGAACCAAATAGTCAAAAGGCAAGCCAGTTCGCATTGATAATAATGTCGTAATTTACTTGTCCGCAGTTACCAGGAACCAGAGCACCCGCCGCAGCCCTAGTCAACTGCTCCCGAATAGATCCTTGCGCTGCACATACCTGCAGAATGTTGTGTCCTCTCGGCTTCGAGCTCGACCAGCGAGGGTGTCCGCTGTGCAAGTGCAGGGACCCTTGCTCCTCAGTCACCTGTCCTGGACAGCTTTCGTGTCAGTTAGAAGAGGCGCCATGTTTGAAACCCCCGTGTCCTCCAGTGCCTACCTGTAAGTAACTGCATGCTATGATTCCATATTGTCTATTAAGAGCCGAATATCTACGTATTTTTTAAGTTACAATGTCAATTTTTCGACCAATAAACGAAAAAATGCACTTCCGAAATGGCAAATCATTCATTAAACACGACGTTTCGATATAAATTCAAGTATTTGCATAAAAAATACCACGGTTACAAAACAAGGATGCTTATTATTTATACGGACGACGTTATGCTAAATACCTAGCCAATGAAACATAACATAACGTCAGAATTATGAATAACAACCAACTTCGCAGGTAATATTGCACGCATTACAGCAGATATGCAAATGCAGTCTTTGTTATGACTGAATAATAACCTTGATTTTCAGGTAAACGCGGTCGCAGTTTAAAGAATATCTGCCCAGTGGGAGAGCCTCTGTTGATATCGGAGACTAGTAGACCGTTCTTGTGTGGAACTGATCCTGGGAAACCAAACTGTCCACCTTTGTACAGGTGTCTTGTTGAATCAGGTATGTGGTACATTTTGGCACGAATCATCTTACTTCAAAAAATCCTAAACTTGACCAAAGAAGTCTTCACATACATTTTTTATTTCCAGGAAATGACTATGGAGTATGCTGTCCAGCGTCTCTAGAACTCCAAAAAGCCGGAACATGCCCCGCTCTGAACAACGTGGAGGAATGTGGATCTCCATGTACCCACGACTTGGAATGCCCCTCAATGCAGAAGTGCTGTGACAATAGCGAATGTGGAAAGCATTGTATTCTACCACATAATGTGACAATGTGCTCGCAGCAGAAGATGTTGGCGGAGTTACTGGTTGTTAGTGAAAAGGAGGGAAGAGGTTATGTGCCCCAGTGTGGTGAAGATGGATCCTTTGTATCTAGGCAGTGCTCTAGGAATGGATTAGTTTGCTGGTTTGTATTAATCCTTCATTCTTTAATGCCAAATTATGGAACATATACTGCTACTAAGAGATGCTTGTGAACATTTTGGAGATAGCTGTGGTATATAAGTTTTTGTTTCCTTTCAGGTGTGTTGATTCAGAAGGCAACAAACTCCGAGGTTCTATGGGTCCTTCGTCATCAGTGAAATGCTCCTCAACACCTCTTCCAGCCCGAAGTGGTGCCCGTAGCTTAGAATCCTGTGCCCGAGCGCTATGTGCCGCAGTTTGTGAATACGGATATAAGACCGGGGCTGATGGGTGTCCTACTTGTGAATGTGATGATCCTTGTGCAGGCTACCCTTGTCCTGAAGGCGAGGAGTGCATCAGAGTTAGGGACGCTCAGTGCTCCGGAGATCTTTGTACAGGATATCCAGTGTGTAAGTAGCTGTATTTTTCTTTTACAGATAATATTTTCTGATAGTCATAATCAATTCTGGGTTTAAATTCCCAACATTTATTTTGATCTTTCTCAAACAGAAGACGGCTGAAAAGTGCCCATGAACTGTGCTCATGCAGAATTTGCGATATCATAAATTAAGCATCATTAATGTATTGCACTCCAGGTCGTCCAAAAGTATCGTACGAGAACCCTTGCGAGGTCGGTGCTCCGGCTACCGATAGTAACGGCGTCCCAGAGACCTGCGGTGCTGATGCTGACTGTCCTGACAACCATGCGTGCACCAGGTCCAAGAGAAGTGGTACCGCCGTATGCTGCCCAGACCCTCATTATTTCGATAATGTCACTGAATCTGATGTTATGGAGGTAAGTGTCATTTTACAAGGGACAATAACTGCTTAAAAATTTACTGTCCGGTGTAATAAGCAAGAAAATGTAAGCAGCCCCGATAAGCGTAATGTTTAAAGACTTACAAAATCCTTTACTTCATTTTTACTTTTCTTCTAGATAAACTTCGAGTCATGCGGTGTGGAGGCTGAAGCGGTATGTGGTCTGAACTCCACCGTGGCTTGTCCTGAAGGCGACTGCGATAGCGACATGGTATGCTGTACAACCGCTACCTGTGGCCCAGTGTGTGTCGACCCTGCTAAGATGAAGCTACAGACTGATAGAGTTGATGATACTCCTACAAGTGAGTATTATGTATTTGTAGAAACGTTATCCTTAGTAGTCACAAAAATTGGGCACAAGTATAATCTGAGAACATACGGAGTGCAACTAGAACATACAGATTTTATCACATACTATTAAGAAATCCATATATGTATAATAAAGTGACGAATACCAAAACTAAAAAGGCGAAATAATTATTCGATTCAAAGCCCGTCAAGAAAAGAATTACTGTAAAGACTACTACTAGACAAGATCTTGTATTTCTAAATAGGTACATTTTCACAGAAAATTAAAATACCTTGCTTGAAAGACCTGTTATAAAATTCTTCATCGTCTTACTCCCAGTGTGCGAATACCTCCGCGATTTCGACGAGAAGATGGAAGGCACAGTCGACGGCATGAAGCTAGCTCTACCAGCCCCGACCTGCAAGTCCGACGGCTCCTTCACATCCCAGCAGTGTGCTAACGGCAGATGCTGGTGTGTTGATAGCTTCGGCACGGAGATACCTGAGACTAGTACGAGGAATGCTTCCGCTGTGGATTGTGATATGTAAGTTACTAATTTTTTTGCTATTTATAATGTTGCATGAGTCGTAATTTTTGCGAAATTCGTTATTGGCAGAGAAAGTTGTTTGTAGTTTTATATGTAAAAATATCCATAAAGTGGCGGATCTACCGTTGAGTCGTTGAACTGTAGGCATGCCCACAACTCTAATTTACTTGTGACGTCATTCTTGTTTATATTTATGTACTTCTCTATGTGCTCCTCCAATATACTCTTTTAGTTACGCGCCCCATATTATCCCTTATGTACTTTCCCTATGTAATGCCCTTATATGTATCTTTTGTAATCCCTCTATGTACTGCCTTGCTTACGCCCCCTAAGAACTCGTCATTATCTATCATTGCCATTTTTAAATCCATCATTTCCCAACTCAATATCTACTTCTATCCCCAGGGTCCGCAGCAACCTCTCCTGCCTCGAACTAACCTGCCGCATGGGCTGCGACTACGGCTTCGAGCTGAACTCCCAGCGCTGCCCCACGTGCCGCTGCCGCGACCCTTGCGCCGGGGTGACGTGTCCTGCAGGCCGCGCATGTGCTACGGTCGATGTGGCTTGTGATGCTGATTATTGTCCGCCGGTGCCTGCTTGTGAGTTTGACTTATAAATATTTGGAGTTAGAAGTAAAGACGCGTGGTCTGTGACTGGAAAGAAGACTTTAGTGTTTTTTTTTAATTTAACAATTTATGTAGTTACACAGTAAACACACAATGACATGATATAAGATACAATACGAATATAGATAAGATACATTAGGATACTCAAAATTGGTTCTAATGGTTTAAAGGAAAAATTCTTTGTTGTTAAAAAACAATGTAACTTCTTCGTTTGAACCTGTTCATTTTGCAACAAAAAAGACGAGAGTATTTCAAAATTGTTCTCTCCCAGTGTGTCTGTTGTGTCCAAATATTTTTTTCTTTGTTTTCTCAATAGACATCTTATATCTAAACTACGCCCCCATTCTTATATCAAACTAAGGTATCCAACAATTTATTCCAGGTCTGCCAAAGAAGCCAGGCCAATGTCCCTACTTAGTGCCTTCCAACGGTGCTTGCGAGTGGTCGTGCCGGACGGACGCGGAGTGCGGGCCCACAGAGCGCTGCTGCGCGACTGGCTGCGGCACTGCTTGCACGCAGGCCGTGCATCAGACTGCTTGTCAGCAGAGAAGGTACAAGTTTTGGTTAATACCAGGTAAATTCTGTACAGCCTTACACAAATTAGCCTGCGACGCTCAGTGTTTGTTTGCTTTCTCGTAGATTTAGATGTCTATTTCATGCGAAGTAGCGAGAAGAAGTAGTAGGTAGATTGGATATATTTGGAGGACTTGGAGGCAGTGGCGGCGTAGCATCGGGCGGCACCCGGGGCGCACTACTTATTGAGCACCCTGCCTGCCCCCAAAAAAAACGACAAAATATAATTACGTAGTAAAAAGAATCATACAGAATTAACAAGAAAGTACCCAAACAAGTTTGGAAAAAGCACCGTATAGTATAGAAGCCGCGAGCGTAGCGAGCGCGAAATTTTAGATATTTGAAACGCAAAAAGATACCTATGTAAAGATATTACTGTAAAGTGTAGGGCGCGAGCGCAGCGAACGTGAAATTTTTGAGTTTTGAAACACAAAAGTACTCAAACAAGATTGAAAGAAGCACTGTGAAGTAAAGAAGGCGCGAGCGTAGCGAGCGCGTAATTTTTGATATTTGGGATGCAAAAAGATACCTATGCAAAGAAATTTCTGTTAAGTGTAAGGCGCGAGCGCAGCGAGCGCGAAATTTTCGAGTTTTGGAACACAAAAGTACTCAAACATGTTTGAAAAAAAAGACCGGAAAGTGAAGCAACTGCGAACGTAGCGAGCTGAAAATTTTTTGAGATTTGGGACACAAAGTCCTTCACCTCCGCTTACAAATAGCGCCTAAATAGCTTAGAAATATCCACTGTAAAGTGATTTTTTTATATTTATTTTTGAGGACTCTTTAATTTAGGTAACTCAGAATTAAGCATAAATTATAATAATAAGTGTCAGTTGTTTTTGCTACTTCGGTGGTTTAACTTTTTGCTTTTGAGGGCCCAAAAAGTAAGCGCAGAACAATTTAGAAATGAAGAGAAATCCGCGAGCGAAGCGAGCGGAATTTTTTTCTAACTTCGTGGAATTAATTTAAGAAATACAAAAGCAAAAATACAAGAGAAGGGTGACAGTCGGACTGAGAGGGGTGACCGCCTCGATGTCTCGCACACGCACTGTTGTAGTTTTGTTTAAAATGTGAATATCGCGCAGTACTTAAATGGTAGTGAACCTAGGCTTCGCAGATTAGAATGGCACCCTTAGTGACTTGTCTCTTCTGCCCGCGTCATCCTGGTCGTGCAGATATGTGCCGACCAAGATGGCACCCCCCGAGATGTGGCACCTGGGGCGGACCGCCCCCTTCGCCCCCCCCCTTACGCCGCTACTGCTTGGAGGTAGCCTATGTCCGAAGACAAATAACCCAAGGGCAGTGATGGATGAGTGAAGGGATATCCTATAAGGGAAATTGCGTTACGAACCAAACCACTTCCATTGAATTCTTCTTCTATTAAGCAATATAATAATTCTTTATCTCTTGTCCACAGAGCACTAGCTCTCCATACAGCGGCTGAGACTGGCAACCCACCTGCTTGGACCTGGGTACCAAAGTGCAAAGAGGACGGAGCTTACGAAACTGTGCAGTGCAGGGGATCAGACAAGGCTTGCTGGTGTGTCGACGCTGCGGGTAATGAGGTTAGTACCATTTGACGAACGATGTTAATGCTGGGATGAAGAATAAAAGTATTCGTACAACAACACCGTGATAGAAAAAAAATTATATGTCCACACCCAACATCCATTTGTTGGCGACCTAAATGAATTGTCAAATTCCGTCAATATTGTCACCATAGTTTCTAATGCGACGATTCTTGTTAAAACAATATCCAAATCTTTGAGGTTATGTACAGGCGGCCGAAGGGTCTACCTACAAAATGAAAATTGGTTCTACATTATTCATCCTAAGATTGTTGTTAAAAATATTTCAGATCCACGGTACCAGAGTAACAAACTCCACGCCGAACTGTGAGCTGCCTATCGCGTGCCCCAAGCCGAGCTGTGTAGACGATCTGATATGTTCACATGGATGGGAGCTGGACAGCAAGGGCTGTCCCACGTGCGAGTGCAAGGATCCCTGCTCCGAAGCTAACTGTAGACCTGATGAAACTTGTGAACTTGTGCCTTTGGAGTGTGAGGTAAGACTTCATGAGCTTTTAACACAGTAAATAGAATATTCAAACTATATAATTCTTAATTCTAGAAGCAGGTTCCTGAGTGCATGATTTACACGAGCCTTGCAAATTGCAATACTTACGTTCAAATAGGCTAGGTATGCTCTTAATAAACTGACGATCTCAAAACAAACTGTTTCCACAGGGGGTTCTATTGTTTCAATGTCAGTACTTTGCAAATATTTTTATGTTCACAATTCACACTATCTCATCTCCTACTTTCCAGGGTGAATCCTGTCCGCCTCTGGCGCGTTGCAACCCGGCCCCACAATGCCCTGACGGCAAGGAACCTCTACGTGCTCCGGATGACTCGGGCCCCCTGGTGTGTGGGCCCAGTGCGGCGGCCTGCCCTTCCACTCACGCCTGTCGATTTGCTCCTCACGATTCTACACCGTCTGTCTGCTGTCCTAAGCCACGTAAGTATTCTTATTTAAGAAAATTTTATCGAAGGTCTTCGACTTCGACACTCTTAAAAACAAAGCAAATGATTATATCTTATTTATTCTTCCTTGCATCACGCATTGGTTATACCATGAGCTGCTGGTAAAGACTGAGATATATAGTGGATAGGGATAGTTAAGTATCCCATAAGTTCAATTTTATCTCCTCCTTTCACTTTACCACATAGCCATATACATTTTCCTTCCCACAGGTACAGTATGTTTCGAAAACAAAGACGAAGGAAGTTGCACAGAAGGCGAAGTATTAAACACGACGAGATGGCACTTCAACCACGCACGGAACCGTTGCGAGCGGTTCAAATACCACGGCTGTTCCGGCAACCATAATAACTTCCGCACTAAAGAAGAGTGCAATAACGTGTGTCCTGGTAAGTTTGGCTATCAAACTTTTGGTGTTTGGGTCCCGAATTGTAATATAAAGTCTTTGATCCTCTTGAATCCATTTTTCATTTGTCTGATTTGTAAATATGCTCTGTCAAGATGAGGCGTTTGTAAACCGTTGTACATTTCCATCCCTACCTTGAGTTGTTTGTTAGCAATTTCATACAATCTCAGCAGCTTGAGATGATGTAATAGAATTGACATCATTCTCTTTAAAACCTATCCAAAATGTTTCCCATTGTTTGTAAATATCCCTAATTAAACAGCTATGTTCTGCGAGTTTTGCTTCCACTAAGCAGTTTTTGTGTTTCAAAACAGTGGAAGGGGGTGCTGCGAGCTTGAGAACTAAAAAAAGGAAGACTAGCCACACATTAAAAGAAGAAGGCATGTCGTTATTTCTATTGTATATACATGTTGCATCATACTTGTGTTAACTCCACAAATTGTCTTGCACTATATTCTAATAGCATGGTAGCTTCATTAGCAGTAGTAAATGCTTTTGTATAGTGCATCAGCCACTTTAATATTAGTTTTGCAGTAGTTGTAGTACTGAAATCGTAGCAAGCTGTAGAAGAGTAGTACCATCTCAAGACCAAGAAGAAAAAGTTTTATCACCTCTTATATGGCAGTTCTTTTGTCCAAAACCGAATCATTTACTCTGATGGGCCAAACTACTACGAAACGTAACTGAGCCCACCATCATATCATCTACTTATTGATTGATATTCCGTCTCTTGTTATTTTCGTCCACCACTGATTTAATTTGTTTTACCACAGTGTTGAGTCCATGTGAGAGGCTTAGAGAGAAGAATGAGGTAGCAGCTCAGAAGTACGGCAAAGGTACCTTCATACCTAAATGCGACGTATCTGGTGCCTGGGAACCTGTGCAGTGCATGTCACATATTGGTGAGTAACTAATAAGTTCTTATCACAAGATTTTTGATTTGATCATGTTTAACCGACCTTCATGCATAATGAATATAAGAATTTGATATTTCCAACATATTAACCATCGATTTTGAGACATATTGCAATTAATCTAATTCAAAGCTTTTCTAGACTCGTTAATCATCAGGTCCTGTGTTCTACAGGCAAGGCATGATTCTCATTTAAAAACGTAATTTTTGCAGATGTGTGTTGGTGTGTAAGCGCTCGCGGCGAACCTCTGAAAGGATCGTTAGTGCGCGGCGCCAAACCTTCATGCAACTTCAGGCAGGCACGCAAGTGGGTGCCAAGAGACCCGCTCGATGAACGAGCCAGAGCTGACGAAGGTAAATTATTCTTACTAAAGCTCTTCAAAACAGACCTACTAGATTGATATTTGGTCCTGATCTAAATTGATAAAATATTCCTTTTACAGTACTGGAAGAACTAATAAGACAAATGACAGCATACAGAGTAGACGAATATGACGATGACGATGATGACGAAGATGAAGATTTCGAGATGGACGGCGAGGTTCGGGATGACGAATCATTAGACAAAGTGCTTCAACAAGCGGGAGAAAAAGACGAAGCCGTATTAGTGTCGGAGGTCGTGGAGCCCAAAGTAGCGGACACCGCGAGAAGATTGGAGAAACATTTAGAAGTCCATTTGGATAAGATCGTGTTTAGGACTAAGTGTCAGATGATGCAGGAGGAAATTGAAAACGGTGAGTGCCATGAAGACACAGCTTAAAATAAATGACAATAACTTTTGAAACAAAAAAAAACTGTTCTAGAGCCATTGATCATGAATCATTGACCATGTGTGATACCTATACATAACTACATATTTCATTTCTCTTGACTATATCGTCCTCTTAATATCTACCTAGCTAGTCTAGTCGGGACCTGAATTTCTTCATGATATTGACCTGCATCTTCTTTCCTTAGGTGGTGAAGGACATCGGCCCCGCTGTCTGGAAACCGGAGAATTCTCTCCTCGACAATGTTCCCGTGGAAGATGTTGGTGTGTTGACGCAGCTGGACAGAGGAGACAACATGCGGGACCTGTTAACGACGCCCCGGCACCCGATCCTTGTGGTAAGTCGAAGACGAAAGATAGATTAAATAGAATATAGAAGACATTTTCCATTGAATAATTAACAACATACTTTGTAGGCAACCAACTAGCAATAGCACCGTATCGCTTTCATACGGAAAAATTAAAACCAGTAAAATAAACGAATAGTCTAGAGGTGATCGATTTATGATCACTCCTATTAGTGGGTTTGGATTTAAATAAGAAATATTATATTATAAAATAGCTATTGTTCTGAACTAAATGTTCTTCAGATCACATATCTGACCCTTTACATACCTATTTATTACAGAACAAACCCAAATAGAAACAGCAATACTAGAGCTAGAACTCCTCAACGTGGACCAGGAAAGCGCGGAAATGGCTCGCGCGGCGCTCACGGCCAGACTCGCAGCACTAGGAGCCAGGGTCCCTGTCTCCGTGTCAAGGGACCGCGCCTCCGCCAAGCTCAGGGCAGTGCTCACTGGACCCAGAGCTGTGGATTATGTCTATCATATTGAGAACTTGGTAAGCACCTAATTAATGTTTGAAAGTCAAGTGCCCGTAACCAGTTTAACGGGGTATTGAGTTGCCCGGGTAACTTGGTTGAGGATATCAGATAGGAAGTCGTTCCTTGTAGAGCACTCAGCTACATCCGGTTAGACTGGAAGCCAACCTCAACATGGTTGGAAAAAGGCTCGGAAGAAGAAGTCAAGTCTCCGTATCATGTGATCACTGCCAAACTGAGAGCAGTACCACTATACCATTAGTTTAACTACGTTAGCATACCATACCTACCGTTTTAGTGAAGGTGAAAGTGGCCAAGTCACTCGTAATTTTCTCATCACTTTGCATTAATTTCTACTGGTGTACTCTTAAGATTGTTAGCCAATATAAACCAAAACCATCACGACCCCGAAGTTCCTGATTATTCTCGCCAAAGAAAGTAGGATTACTGATTAATGTCTGTGCTTTTTCCTAGGTGAAACAAGAGAAACTTTCGAATGGCATGAAGTTGGCCAATCCAATGGTGCTGGGCGCTGACGTCATCCGCAGCGAGTATCGCCTCACGTCGCCCAACAAGGCCGCCATGCAACAGCGGGAGATACTCAGCGAGTCTACTGTAAGTTGTCTTACTATATAATAGGGCCTACTTTGATTGCTATCATTTTAGGTTTTCAGTTCACAGCGAACTGGAATCACGTACTTACTACTGGAAATCTTAGTGGCCAATAATCGGGATAATGTGTCTTATTTCCAGCCAGTTTAAAATAGAAAACTGAATAAATGATAACTCATTCAAGCTGCTCTTTCAGTTACAAGCTGCTTGAGATCTTCTATCTATATTCAGCTCATCAATATTTTGCCTCTTTCCCAGGTATCAGCGACCACCTCCTACCACACAGCACTCATAGTATTAGCAGCCACTTCAGCGTTCATCATCAGCGTGTTATGTGTTCTCGTGATGCTCTACCGCGCGAGATTACAACGCGAGCCACAGAAAGCGGAACGGTTTCTTCCCGCCGCACCCCCAGTCTACGTCCTCTCTGCTGACGAGAAAGCCGAACTAGCGAGAGTCCTACACGCTCCCCCTCCCCCTATCCCACCCCTACATGACGACCAAGCAAGAGTATAACCGTAAGACATTATATATGCTTTAAAACTTTACTGTAGAAACATGGATATGACAACTCAAATTTCCCGCTAAAGTAAAATGGCGCAGAATGTGTTGCCAAGTAGTAAAAGAAAGACTCAAAGAGTAAACTTTTGTCTATGATCATCGGGCAAAGGTGACAATAAAAACATAAGGCCGGGATCAGACTTTCAGCACACGAATTTATCTGCTAGTTATTGACTTAAAGTATAATATTGATTCTATTTACATAATCAACTTATTCAATTTACACAATTAGTGAAGAATCTAGAATATTGACTTTAATAGATATCTTGATCTATTTATTCACTTTTGCCGATCACCAAACATCATGTTTGGTTTAACAGAAATGTCATATCTATGTGAATGTGGTAATTAACGGTATTACTTGAATACTGTAAAGGATGGTTTATCTACGTTACTCGTTAATGAAGCTATTGTAATGATAGTACAGGTACTAAAGTAATTATAGGGTCCAAAATAATATTGGCTAGAATTTTGAGTAACGTAGTCGTATTCAATAAATATCTTACCTCTGTATTTGTAATTTTATATACTTACCATGTACTTATCATAAAAAAAATATCACACTAGTAGACTCATTATGAAATCGACTAACATTTTGAAATTTAAAAGATCAATAACTGATATTAGTGTAAATTGAAAATCGAATTGTAAGTACAGAGTTAAGTTTATAAGACATCAATCAGATGTTGTGAATGAACGTAAGTATGATATGATTAGAGACTGATAGGTGATGGTCGCATTCTCCTGAAAGAATCTCTGATATATCCTGTAAACTATGCGGTAGTTACAGACTTCATTTCGATACATTATGGACTTCTACTAAGACTTACTGGTGGTCATAATATAAGCAGGCAATACCACAAACAAAATTGTAACTACCGCAAAGTATGTAGTAGGATCTATAATTTCCGATTCTAGGAAACTATGACATGCATAATAATGAAGTGAAATATTATATGTAAATGTGTTGTCATAATTTCTAAGATTCAGAAGCAAAGTATCTTGTTATGTTTTATATTAGTGTAAGAAACTATTATTAAGTAAGCGCAGAGGCGCGCGTAAATTAATACTACGCGCGCCTTTACGCACTCTTTAGTTCCTCTCGTTGAGTCTCGCTCTCCTATATCCCTACAATAATAAAATAAAACCTTATAGTCCACAATTTTCCGCAAAATATATAAAAAAAAACATGGAATTTATTTACACCAATCAAGAACGCGGCTCGACGTAGAACTAATCTAGTCTGTTTTTTATTCATGATCCCTTATTCACCCCATCATTACAAATCATCTATTTCCCTTTGTATTTGTAAATAAGTATAATATTTATTTAAGTACCACTGTAACTTTCATCTGAACCAAATTATACACATTTGACAGGCATTCCCATTTTATGATTAGTTATGTTTAAGTTTGAACCAACTTTCTTAGCACCCATTTATTGAAAAAGTCTCGAAATAAAGAATTTATAAATATTATGTATTGCATTATTTCATTAAATAATTTTTATAAGTTGTGTTTTTCTGTACACTAAAGGTAACCCTCTATAAAGAATACAGCAACAGAAAGATCAACAGTGCGAGTTTAGTTTCGGAAGCGACCGAGGGAGAAGGGCGCGAGGAATCGCTTTTCAATGGCTGATCTACATTAGGGGGCACCGTGGCATCACCGTGGCGATGCCCATAAACAAGTGCCCCACTACTCTAACTTACTTATGACGCCACACTTATTGTATTCTACCTAAGTACCTACTCCCTTATGTACGCTTTTATATTCTCACTTTATTAATTAACTAGCCGTTTTCCCGCGGTTTCAGCCGCGTCCCGTGGGAGCTACTGCCCGCACCGGGATAAAATATAGCCTGTGTCACTCGCAGATAATAAAGCTTTCTAATGGTGAAAGAATATTTAAAATCGGTCCAGTAGTTTTTGAGTTTATCCATTACAACCATACAAATAAACAAGGTTTTCCTCTTTATTATATTAGTATAGATATGTTATATAGTATATAGGGAATATAAGTGAGAAAAGTTTGCTAATTAAGACCTTGGGTGCGAGTGCGGGGCTGCTGTGCAGACCATGTCCCACCTCACCGCATGCCCACTGTGCCCTGAAACTTGCTCGCGGGAGGACCTAATGAGCGCGGCCGACCGTGCTCTCGCTGTGGCGGCATATTGGGCTAACAAACTGGAATGTCAGACACGAAAGAAGGAGAATAGGGAATACATACTTATATTTATTTATTCATCTCTCAAAGTTACTATGCCTTTACAGACTTAAATCTAATGCGACATAGTACCTACTTACAATTAATATCTCCTTAACTAAATCTTAACTACACAGTACAAAATAACTACTAATCCTTACAAACTACACAGTAAGTGGCCCTTGTGAACTCGCTCAGTGTACAGTTAAATATGTCGATGTGGTCAGCCACCGTGTTGAGAGAGCGCAGCGCGCGGGTGAGCGGTGCGCGCTGCAGCAGGTTGGTGCGCGCGCGCGGCACCACCAGCAGCGGCGGCCTGCGCCGCCGCCCCACGTACTCGTCCGGTACACAAAAACCTATCTCTGTTAGAAGACCCGAATTTTTTATGTCACCTCTCAGAACTCTTAACAGGTAAGTCGCCAAAGCCACTTCACGTCTGACTTCCAATCTGTAGTAACCTACCATACCGAGGCAGAATAAGGTGGGGTACAGTAATGGATATCCCGGATATATCTTATACATTTTCAAATACATAAAACGTATATATTTGTTATGTATACGCTCAATCATTTTTTTGTACTTTATTTCACTTGGACTCCAGATGGCCGCATTGTATTCCAGATGACTCTTCACAAGAGCCTCGTACAAAGCCCTTAATGCACTGATGTTCGTGAAGTCATTTGCCTGACGCAGCATAAATCCCAGATTCCTGTACGCCTTCTTACAAATATTCACCACGTGTTTGCGAAACTGTAAGTCGCTGGTGAAGTGGATGCCTAGGTCCTTCACCTCCGTGACACGCTGCAGCAGCTCCCCGTTCATGGTGTACTGGTGGTGGTGTTGGTTTCGTGCGCGGGTGAACGAAAGTACCGCGCACTTTGAGACATTGAAGTGCAGCTTATTGCTGCGACTCCATTCAGTGACACTATCCAAGTCGCGCTGTAGCATGTCACGATCCGCAGTACCTTTAATCACTGCTGACAGCTTAAGGTCATCAGCAAACAGTAAAGATGTTGACCTGACTACCGACGCTATATCATTTACCATGATAATAAATAATAAGGGTCCTAGATTACTACCCTGACTGACTCCCGATCTTGTGTAGTAGGGCTCCGAGAAGTGTCCGCCACAGTCGACATACTGACGCCTATCTCGAAGATAACTGGCCTATTTGCCCCCTTTGTACTTTCACTACCTAACCTATGGACAACTTTATGTAGTCTTGCTATGTCCTCCATCATGCTGAATCTGAATGTAAGTATGTAAAATTATAGAAACCTTTTTTGAAGGCTATATCCGCCGCTGTCGTTCGTCGCACTTGCTCATAGCACAAACATCAAACTACCGAGTTCACCGAAAAACTAACGTTTTCTTCCCGCGCTGATCGCCGAGTATTTTATAGTTGGCGGTTAAGAATTATTCACAAGTAAAGTAGCACAACTTGCACAACTTTTATTTCAATTGGAATTAAATTGCGTGTTTATATAACAAACTATTAATATTAAAATGTTATTTTACAAATTAAACAAGTTTCAGAACGAAACACAAAATGCAGAAGTGTAGTACTGGCATTATGCAGGATATGAAGTCATGTTAAAATCTTTATTATTAATTTTGAAACAAATTCCCTTGCATACATGATTTTTCACAAATTGAATACAATTGCCAACCAGAACGTTTCAATATTACTTAAAACAATTTTACAAATATTCAATCTACATAATGGTCACTAATTTGATGTCGGCATGACTGTCAATCAGACTGTCACGTCGTCGATGACATTTCTTTCAGTTGACTAGACATGCGCAAAATGTGTCATTGAAAAGAAATGAATGAAGTAGTTCTTTTCGCTCAAAGAAGTAGTCCACTCATTTACTTCAGTACTTCATTTAGTTCACCAAATCTGAACGAGTCAATGAGTCACCTAGCTCTTAGGAAACATAATCGTAGTCTACTCATTTAGTTCAGTAAATCAAAACGAGTCAATCTGTAGTGTGAGGGATAAGTAACGACGAATGAATCACTTGATTTTTTATCTCGATATCTTGATTTTCCTTCATACTTTATGCAGGCTTAGGACTATCAACCGTGAAAATATTAATAAACACAAAATTATGTAGCTTTAAAGTAATTTAGATATATTTTAGTTTAGGTTGGCGTATTTAAAAATCGAAATATGTAGCCGATCCGATCTATGGAAGGATCCTGAACTAGTGAACTAAATGAAGTAGAGACACATTCGAAGGAGTAGTGAAGGAATGATACGTTTATTTTCGGAAGTGAAGTAGTCCATTTCCTTCAATCGTTCGCGAACTACCCATGTCTACAGTTGACAAGTCGTAGGGGCCGGCCCTTGGGAGAAATTATTTAGAATGAATCAAGGAGGCGGCTTCGCTTGTTGCGCCGTTTGCAACGAGAAAACTCATCGGAGGTGCGCTCGTTGCCTGACCGTTTATTATTGTAATACAGAACACCAACGTCAAGACTGGAAAAGACACAAAAGTGAATGTGCCCCCAAGTTACCGAAACAGGGTTCTAAAAGCGATAATTCAGGTGAACGTTCTAAAATTGATGAAGAAGCCACGAAGAAAGTGAAAGACGAAACTCCCAACGTCATAGAAGAGAGGCAGAAGGATATCTCGAAAGTGGGTAGTGATACAAGACGGTTAAAAAAAACGAAGACGAAAAACTTGAAAAACAGTGGCAAAGAGGGTAGCACGGATAGTGTTAGTAAACATAATTCGCAAGTATCAACTGAGAACGTGAAACAAAGTGAGGAAGGCTCATCGAAAGCGTCGGGAAACAATGACAATAGTGTGATATCTAGTGTAGTGTATACAAACCGCGACTTAACGACTAGTAGTGCCATAACATACGAGGGCTCGTCAGAGCAGGAGGTGTTGCGTGAGAAGGCGCAGCTCTTGAGCAGTGTAGACTTCGCTACGGCTGGTACCTCTAATGTTTTGCGAACGGTGAATAGGACTGACACTGAAAAAATGCCTGTACTGCCTAACTACGTGCCCCCGCAGGGTACTAGAGTGAAGGAGTATCCGGAAGCCTCACTGAAAGGTAGTGGGGCTCCGTTTAATCATGTGCCTAATAGTTACTACATGGATCCGAGTGACTCTTGTTATGAGATATGTCATCGAGTGATCAGAGACATGACACAGTATGGTGTGTGTGTATTGAACAATTTCCTCGGCAAGGAGCAAGGACTCATGGTGTTAAATGAAGTGTTAGAAATGTATAGATCAGGAATATTTACAGTAAGTACACTTATTCATACTTTTTTACCTGTTGCCATATGTTTTTGAAATAATTTTATGTGTAAACAACAATGTTTTGGATAAAATAGTTTGTATTTTGTGTAGTCTGTCAAAAGTATGGTGAGTATTTATTTGTTTTATTTATAAACATCATAAACAAAAACAATTTACATAACTTATGAATTCATGACTCATATTAATTCTTTATTGATTTAGTTTAAAATAGACACTTAATTATGTTTGCAAATCAAAATGTTAAGTATTTTACTGATATAAATAATAGGTACAGGTATTGATAACATTTCTTTAAATGAAAATAAAAAGCTTAGGTTTGAACTTTAAAGAATTACTGAATTTGAACCCTTTGCATAGTAGTATTTATTTGACAAACATTACAAACAACTGTAATACTAATAGAAGAGGCCTATCAAGTAACTAGTGTTGATAAAAATAGATTATTAGTTTATTGCCTTTCAAACAACAATAACAGAACCATTCTGTGCAAGGAAGTCATTTATTTATTTAGAACATATAATTTACATTTTTAAATATTAAATATAAAAATAAAAAACATTTAAAAATATAAAAAAGTAAGTGCAATATTATTAATATTTGTGAATTATAAAATCACTAGCTCTATTTTGCATCTTCAATTAAAAAAGTACACCCAGTAAAAATATATTTTTTTTAAGTTGAATAAAACGTAATATGAAAACGAAATGCTTGAAGTTGAATGATGATGAGATGAAAGTTTCGTTGCATGTTTTTAAACCCTGACGCAAAAACAACGGGGTGTTATACTGTAGTTAGCCATAATTGGTCAATGACTGGTAATTAAATAAAAATAAATAATAAGCTGCCAAGGTGTGGGACAGGGAGTAACATCAGAATACTAGAGAATATTATTTTTTTACTGTACATTTTCTTCTTAACTGCTGGACTGAGTGAGGAGTCTTACCGCTTAAATAACATTTTATTATTTTAACAATGATAAAAAAATGGATCATTACGTGATTTTATGTCCTTATTTTTCTGTATTTAATATACTACCTTACACTATTCAGGCCGGACAGCTGGTATCAAATCCTGCGAGTACGGAAGCACAGACCATTCGAAGTGACCTCATAACCTGGATTGATGGCAAGGAGACAAACTGCCACTACATCAGACAGCTCATTAGTCAAGTAAGTATCACAGATTTGACTAATAATAAGTAGTGATAAGTGCCTAAAATAAGTTAGTTGATCCCACAGATTGGACAAATAATAACTGGCATCAATTGTATGTATTCCCATTTATCACTATCGTACACTAAGTTTGGCCCTTCTGACCAGTTCCTATAATCAAGAATAAACTTTTTGGGCCTTACTACAAAAACTTTAACCCCTGTTTTACACTTGTCTAAAAAAATGTTGGCTGCAAAATGAACCATATGTCAACGTCATAATTTGTCATTTTTTTAGACAAGGCATAAACTGACGTTTAAAAGTTTTTGTGGTAAGACGGTTTGTGCTTACACGCTTTAAATCATGATGTTTATTGTACAAGGCTCATGTCAAAAAACTGTGACCTGTAAACAAGAAAGACAATCCTTTTAGTAAGAACAGGGCGTAATATATAGATGAAAAGGGCAATATTAAATTGGTTCCAATGACCTTGTTAATGAGGGTTTTCTAAAATGGCGTCCACCAGGTGGCGCACTGAGTCGTCAGGTCCAGGTAACTGTCAAAGTGTTTATCTTTACTATGAATAGTGAACGATTTTAGTGGTTTTTTTATTTTATAATTAAAGCACTGCATTATTGTTTTACTATTGAGGTTGAGTAAATAAAAAAAACTAAATCATATTGTGTTAACAAATTTTTCAACTACCAGTGACTTTTGCACCCTCTCTCTTAGCTCAATTTTTAGTTCGGAAACCTTATTCTGACCGTAGTCCATAATAAAATCAATAACACTTCCAATATAACAGAATTTCAATAAACAATAAGTTCGGCACCTACAATTCCATACTATTTGACAGCTGTTTGGACCAGACGCATACGTGGCGCCACCCGGTGGCAGAAAAAATTTCAAAAACCCTCATTCCCCCCCGACATACAAAATTACCTTCTTAATTTAAAGAGAGTAATTGAATCTGACTCATAAAACTGTGAAAAAGTTTTACTGCTGGTGATGACGATATGGTGGTACAATCGATACCTACCAGAACCTTTTCGTACCTACTACGACCTACGTGATACAACACCACGCAGTCTCAGGAAGACAGGAAAATTGTTTTACCAAAACACATTAGCGAGTTTGTCACTTATATTCATTTGTTTAATGTTTACCTTTCTGGGACATGTAAGCATTGCCTAAACTTGGTCAGTGCATCACCTATACCGACAATTCGGATTTACCTAACGTCATCATCATCCTCCTGCCCTTATCCCTTATTTTTGATTTGGAGTCGGCGCAGCATGTTTTCTTCTTACATACTCTTCTGTTGTACCTAAAGTATCAACACAATAATTAGGCAAATGAATGTAAATTCTAACATAAATAAATATTAAATTGGTCACAATCCATAAAAGTACGAAGATTATAATTCGCTGATAAAGTTTATTTGCGTATAATTGATAAACGTAATTAGAAGCATAACGGTTTTATATGGATGATTTACCTAGTTCACAGATACTCTCGAGCCTGAGAAAGTACTGGGCTACTTTTAATGTGATCCTCGGGATCCGTGCTTTATAGTAATTATGTTTCTGTGACGCGGGTGAAACCTCAGGGTAAAGCCAGCTCATAACTTCAGTATCCTATAAACATCCCCGTTCTGTCAAAAAAGTTTACAGATTAGAAAGTCCCGCCTGTCACTCAAAAGCGTATTTTTTCTTACCACTACAGCCCCGCCATTTGTATGCTAAACGGATTAGCAATATGTATTTGTAAATAGAGAGGACTATTTGCAAATGTTACCACAAATCATCCGCTTGTCTGACAACATCGGGTTCAAACACCCAAATTCGCATATGACGATGTGTTTACTCACACACTAGTTTAAACAGAAACTTTTTTTGCTTTCAAATCATGTTTTAGCATCTGACGAACAACGAATCGACCACCTCTAGCATACTAGCGAAAAGCATAATAAATACGTTCGATTTTAAGTAATTAAAGAAATCGGGATCTCGTGGTTAAGTAACAACCACATGGTTCGATATCATAAAGCCGACTCCAATATAGTTGGGAAAAGGCTAGGCAGAGGATGAACCTGAAAGTTTTTAGCTAAATCCTCATATTTAATCCTTGGCTTTTCGTCCTGTTCCGTGGCCGATTCAACTGTGTACATCTTTTGTTATCTAGTCTCGACGTATTCATAAATGTCATCAACCACATTTTTCTTTCGTCAGATGATAGCAAATCTTTATTTCACGTCATTGTTCAAAAATCGGATTGTACTCGATAGCAGTTTATCACTAAGTGACAATAATTACACCCCTTTTGACCTCAATTTTATAACATTACTAATTACTGTCATAATAACTACTAAGTATCCAAAATAAAGCTTATTTTTCTGAGTATATCTAAGTATATTTGTATTGAAATTGAAACGTATCAAATGCTTCTGTAAAGTCCAACAGCTCTATATCACTCTCAATGTTTGCAGATATTTATAAACCTGCAAATTGCCTTTGTATCGAAATGGTAATGCATAGGTAATCAATTGTTAACGCAAAATAAAATTAAGATAAACAATCGACAAACTGCCACTTTTTATGAACTTAATTGGCCTACTACGTATCGAAGTTCAGGGGTCCCGCAAGGTTCTACTTCGGCCCTTACTTACTTATATAGTACATCCTTATAAATTTTATCATGATACGCGTTTCACGGCGTTATCATATAATCTACAACTGATATCCCTGTACATATATCTGCGGCGCCATCATCACGTCATACCTATATTACTTGCTAAACTTTACTATGTATGTTCGAGAAAGTTACTAGCTAACAGGTGTTGGCCTTTGTTTTAAAATTATCTTTTCAAAATATTATGAATAACATTCCTGAGAGTTTTATCACAGAAACTCACTACATCGCACGTATATGTAATCAGATAAGACAAGTTAAATACCTCAATGTTATTGACTTTAAGAAAACTGCAAACAATTCGATTCTTAGAACTTTGCTCCACTGAAATGTTCTCTTTAGATCCTGCAATCGTACTGATAGTATAAACGCGAAAGTTTATATGTATTTGATTGAAACTTGGCAGTGATGTAGCTTATATATCAGAACAAAATATAGGCTACTGTTTATCAGGGTGCAGGGAGAACTTTCTTCGGTCAGCAGGTGAAACTACTGGCAGAAGCTAGTTTTGTTACAAAATTGTAGATCATTTCAAAGTAATCTAAAATCATTACAATGATTTACGTCAATTTCATCCCACTTGGAAGTTTTCCACTTATAATGAGTATCTCCATTATGTTCCTTGCTAATGCAATCAAAACGCAATTAATGCCTTTTGTATTCCAGGTTGACAATATCATACTGAGAGCGAACAAAATGGCTAACAATGGGAAAATGGGCGACTACGTCATCAATGGAAGGACAAAGGTAAAAACATAATAGATAATAAAGATAATAGAAGCGGTCTTTGCAGAAACAGAGGCCATTTCAATCAGCAGTGAAGCGTCAGCGCGCTTGAAGCAATGGATCACTTTGGGCCAAAGTCTTTACTTACATGATTTAATGTTATAATGGTTTTCTTTACACCCGACAGCTGATCAGAAATATTTTCTATTTGGGTGTAACCATTCATTAGAAATATCCGAATTCACTAGATATCGTTTATCCAAATTGTCGTGCGTCATTACTTAAAATTGTCCGCCTGGACACACGCAAAGCTATTACAGTCCCTTCGGATGTAAACATACTAAACGAATCGAAAGCATGACTAATTTTATGGCGAATATGAGCAGAAATGCGTATTTGATCATTAACGATTTGCTTGTAAGGTAATAATAAGAATTTTGAAGTTGAACGGGTTGAAAATTTTATCGGTGTTACTATCCATAGCCACCACATTTCAATAAGTACTTACGTTCTTGTAATTGACAAATCTTAATAAAGATAACCCGGCTAGAAAAGATGCTGAAGCATAAAACCAAGCCTCAGCAGCCGATGATGACCAAGTACACGACTAAAATCTTCACGATGCATTGTGAAACCACGTTGCAGAGATATCACCAAAGTGTAAACACCAACACAAAATCACGTTGTTTGCAAATCTTATTGTTAAACTTTCTTACCCATTTGGTCATCACCTGTTTGGAATATCCAAAAACCGCAACATAACAGCCATATGTTTGACTGTGACTAATTCTAAGCGTTCTTCTCTCTGGTTGCGTAATGGTCTCTTACGAAACTGCACGCTAGTTTGTTCGAGGTCTGACGAAAGTTGACCTCGTGTTTAACGGATCAGTTTTGAGGTTTGGCTGTCTTGGAATCCTGTTCAGCTTTGCATGGATGATAATGTCACTGGATGAATGTTGGTCTAGTTTAGTTTCCTAATCGGAATCCTTAAAGCAAAAGTCCGCCTTGTACCTGTATGCTTGTGGATTTAATTTCAAATATCTAACACAAGTTTCCATAACTATACCCTTAGGTAATTTCTCCAATAAATATTCCGTCTAAAATGAAAGCGTAATCCGGGCCGTATTGATTTTCTACAAATGAAAAAGTGCCTAACCATGAATAAATATTTCACGTAAAGAGCTAACGGCTAGCTACATAGAATTTATTTCAGCTCTAAATTCTGTGATGTAGACCACGTTATAGATTACTATCTAACTTGTTATCACATTAAAAACGATCAGAATACGCTTTCTATACTTATATCCTGAATTTGGATAATAGACTTTTACTAAAAGAACGGACCACCTACTGCTACTACCTGAATTAGGCCAAGGGCAAGAGAATCAAACGTAATTATGACTTCCATGTCAGTAGGGAACTCCCATAACTGTATGTACACATTCGAACCATTTATTTGCTAAATCATAAATACCAATTTACTTATTCACATCACATTATGATACGAATAACCTGATTATACAGTATCACCTGATGAATTATCAAACATTCTTTTTCTATCAAAGATGACTTTTCAATTCTTATCCAAAGTGATGTAATTATTTGTTAATATTATTTGGCATGTGGCATACCTAGTTAAGGAAAAAATAAAACCTACCTGCCCAGTTTTACCTAGTGGTAAATTAAAATCATGCTATACATATTTTATTGTTCTGATAAACTACACATAATTTTACCATAACGCGTTCCAATTGAAAACAGTTTTGAATCCAAATAAAACATGGTTGCATGAAGTAGTAATATTTATCAGTGTAAAAATTGAGGTCTTTAAATTGAAAACCGGTATGTAGGAATGCGAAATTATTTAAGAAGAGTTATGTGGAACACAAAGCATAAAATATATTGCAAAGGCATTTACCAAATTTTGGATCAAAGAGTTCTTCCTATTGGCTTTGAACCTCCATTGATTTATCTCAAACAGCTGTCCTTAGCGGAACCGTTTGTTGGTTCGATGCCTTCACACAATGTAACTACAGCTGCACGTGTTACCTAAACCTTGAGAGATAAATCACCTACTATTGCCATAAAAAATCTAAAGAATTCTAACAATTCATTGAAACGTCAGGCTTTTTTTCTATTGCAACCATAGGTAAGCAAAATAGCCTTATTCAACCTTATTGAGGAAAAATGTTATTATAAATCGTGGGTTTTCTATTGCGGCAAATAGTCCAATTGCTAGCTTAATTTTGCCTGAGTACTTTTTTTCTACTAGGCAGCTTAATTTTCCCTTTTCCTCTGACAAGTCATTGGGTAAACCCTTACCTATTAACGTGCAACTAGTACGTGTTTCTAGCAAATCAAAGTAGCTTTTGCTTTTCTCATACTGTTTCGATTGATCGAGTTATCTGTTACCATCGATTACTAATTTAGTGAAAGGCTGTAGTTCAATCTTCTAACCGATTTTCTATAATTTTGTTTGGTTCTTTGTCTTCATTATTTGTTTTTTACCTATCCTTATCTTCTGCGCTACTTTCATTAAAATTGTACGTTTTATTATTGCTTAATCTATCATTATTTAATTTTATCTTACTGGTTTATAAACGAGTCATGATAGTCATGAATCATTTTGTAAACACGCTCCAAATTAAGAACCTCTTGCTTTTTTCCTCTTAAAACATTATCCAAGTCGCCTAACAGTCTGTCATACATCAAGTTCAGAAGACCCGACCTCGGTGAGATCACATCTCGCAATAATATAATTGATTTATTATTTAGTTTATCGCCTGCCGATAGCGTGGACGTTATCTCATGATTTCCATTCCATTCATGTCGTGTATTCGTTCCTTTAAGATGTTTTGGGTGTGATAGAATTGTTACGTCTCTTACTCATGTACCCTCCGTAGATTTTATTTTGTACTGCAGACACTTCAAACTTATCTGTTGTGATGTACATTTTTATTAGTACTGGGGTTTAGTCGGTTTAGGTGTTATCTTCAAAGGATTTCCTGTGCTATTGAATCTCCCTGTTTGAATTATTTTAATAAGTAGATTCATTCAAGAGTTTGGGTGTTTGGTATTAGGGTCAGTGTTCCAGTGTGCCCATTCTGGGCTGCCATGATATGGGTCACCGTGTTATGGTAGGCGGTATTTGATAAATGGCTTTGATGACGTGATTTTTTGGATTTCACACACGAACATATTTTGATTTGTTTTAGAATTAAAATGTTAATGGAAAGTCTAAAATATTGTTAAGGCTATAAAATATTTTTATTTATTAATCTAATAATAGTCGTAAATAATGTATTCATATTGCTGTTTTCCCATGACTTATAAATCTCAATAAAAATAAGTACAAATTGCTAACTAAATAAAAAAACTGTAGTAAAGTATACCTTGTACAAAGTCACCTAGAAATCTATTCGAAGCCAACGTTATCGTTATCTTTGTGCAAAAGTAATATCGCGCACAGGGATCGTTGGTTTGCGCGATAAAAACCAAAATAACGCGCGGCTTCGCGCATGCGCGTTGGACGCTATGCGTACGTGACTTGTAGCATGGCGGCGGAGAGGCGGCGCGCGGGCCGCGGGGATGGGGCACTGTAAACATTAGTAAGAATCGTAAGCGCCGACATCCCTCTGTTTACAAACTATTGTTCGATTAACACGACCATTCTAATTTGGTACACGGTTTTCTTCTTCATCCTGAATTAGATCCATTTTACTACAATAGGTACCATGGATCTTGAGTTTCTGGACTATTCGTGATGGCTTTGACTTTGAAAGCGTAAAATCTGTTCAGAAATATTTGATCTGCTAAATATTTGCTTTGTGCGCTATCCAGTTTTACAACAGAAAGCTTTTAGGCTAAGACAATCTAATTTAAAATGGCCATTCTTTTAAGAAGTAAGTACCCTTATAGTTTCTGGTTCACAGGTGTGAAAAATTACACTTTATTTTTAGACCAAGATGAGCAATGTTTGTATTACCTAACACAAGATTGAACCTGACTGTCTTAAAACATAGTCCTAATACAACAGTGCAGCAGAATCTATTTTACAGGCATTAAAGATAATCAGCTAAATCTAAAGAATGCATACTTATCTAGATATCAATAAAGTATGTCAAGTACATCTCCTACCCAGGAGTGACTCCTGTCATTACCTTCGCTTCAGTTGTTTCATTAATTTCTCACATTATCAACACATTCGGTCACGTAGCCTGAAGAATTACATCATACGTTTATCAATAATTACAATGACATGTTTGAAGAGCATCACCATTGTTTGATCACTCTTGCAAATGGCGGAAGGGTGCTTGCAGAAATAGCAACATTTATAGGTACCTAGGTATAAATTGTATTGCGTTCTTGGGGGATTTTCCTGAAGTACAGTTTCCCCGATGAAACATCTCTCATAAATATACTCTTCTTGTGTTACCGTTGTCAGTCTCTTACGGTTATTTACAGTTTTTGCAGACGGTCTTACAGTCCCTCTGTTAGCTGTCTTTGTCTACCTGGGGGCAAATTATTTTATAGATAATGTCACTGCTTAAAATCCACTATTCCCATATGGCTCTGACACAATGACTTAAAAACTTATTAAAGTGGTCCACGATTCTTATTTTACGCGGGATTCAACATTCTACATTCAAAAAGTGCGCACGTGCTTCAAACTCCGGAAATGACATTGACAGGGCGGGAGACCTCGACATGACTTGCCGTAGGTTATCGCAAGGAGGATTAACGTTTATAAACTCTTTAGTAAGCAAAGAGTTTGTAAATAGTGTATAATTTATTATATAATTACTGCAATGTTTACAAATAAAACTAATTATAACTGATGAGTTGCTTTATAAAAGTAAATTCATTGAGATACCGCTGCACGTAACTGTACACAGTAATGTTTTATTTAAATTGTATATTTTTGTTTTAATGTTTGTAATAAAAAATGAGAGGTTTATCTTCTCTGTTATAAATTAAGAACCTGAATTAAATTATGTGGATGTTAATAAGTGTGCAAATATATTTCAAAGTCTATCTTTTGCACATGTTGATCTGCAAGCCATAATTGAATGATCATTTAATTTGGTCAATTTAGGCAATTGACTAAACTGATCTTAAACAAGGTCTCATCCAATTCATGAAGATAAAAATATCTGCTTAAAAATAGCATACACTAAAATAATAACAAAAACATTAAATGAATATTTAGTACCTCATAACCACTGAGTTCACACGGGGAATACCGATCATAAAGTTTTATCGTGGGTCATTCATCTTGAGGCATAAACAGATACAATACAACATTTAATATTTGTATTTCAAACACATGAAGAGCTAATAAAATATTGTATCATTGTTGTGAAAATTGGAGAAGGGCTATACTAAAAAAACTTAAAATTAAGCTTAAGGAAAATACAAGTTTATTCTTATGCTTGATGGATAAAAAGTAAGTGCTAACATAAAAGTGCTAACATAAAATATTTATTTAGGATTGTCACTTTGCAGTTTTCATTATTTAAAGAAACCATTTTGTTTCTTTTGTATGGCTGAAAGAAAAGAGTAGTCAGCAAAGTAGCTTTCGTTTTTTTTTTAAATTATTTTAACTCTACAGCAGTAAAATCTAACTAACTATACATTAATGTTCCTGAATATACCATCTAATCTGAATACATCTAAGTTACCAACCTAAAGGCTTAATAGCAAACACAGAGGTACAAGTCTTTCACACATACATACATAATTTCTACCAACTGCAAAAGCTTGACCATCAACGAATTGTACTGGAAAACCCAATAAACTCTTATCTGACCCACTTGATAGTCTCGTATAAAAGTTGCGCATACGCTTGTAGCCCGATAATATCAGCAGGTCAGGTGCGTTGGCGCCGGCTAGACAGTTCTCAATGCTCTGTCAACTGTTGTGTAGGTCAGTAATCAGCAGTATGGTTTGGTATGAAGGATATTCTAAATTAATGAGTATATGAAATGCTACAATGTGGTGTAATGAAAAAATTGTTTTATTTTATGAGCGTAGTAGTCCCACAAAAATTGAAGATTCCAAAAAGATTCACAAATTGCATTCTGTCATGTCAGGTACTTAAATTTAAACTCAGATATTGCTTCATTAAATTATTAACAACTACACCTTCAGTTAACATGTGCATACTAATTGTTTTTGAGGAATAAAAGCAAAGAATTTTGCTCCTGATTTTGAGGATTGGTAGGAAAATTCACCTCACATTTTAAATGGATTATTTAACTAAAACACCGCTTACTATATAAACACATTTTACGTCTTCTGTATAATAAATATTGTCTTTAACCACAAAACCACAAGACTGCCACGTAAATCTGTCATCGTAGTACACTTAGTAGTAATGTGGTAGCAATTTGAGGTGCGGTTAAAACATTTGACCGGCTTTAAAAATTACATAAGGTGGTCTTCGATGGGAACTTGGGTATCAAATAATTTAGATGTAAATAAAATAAAAATATGCTTGGACTTTTTGGAGAACTATTGCTTGAAGGCCTAAATAAAAAAATAAACCTTTAGAATCACTTTGTGATCACTGATCAGTATGTCTCTCGTAGGACCATTTCTTCTGAAAATTTTGATTTTGATGTATTATAAGACATTCCAAATGAATCGGATATTTTTGTAATTAATAACAGACAACTTCCTTAACCCTCGGAATTTTCTAGATCAAATACCTAAAGATTTAATAAACGGTATGCACGTAATTCTCAACTGTAATCTGATAACGTGGTCTTGATAATTTGGCACGCTTGTTGCGTGTTCGTGTTTACGATATTCATAAACATTCTAATATGTACAGGTACTTATTTTTATAATTAGTTGCGTTATCAGGTTGATTACAAATAAAAAACTAAATAATACCACCATGACATTAAGGGGTCCATAATTCCATAGGAACACATAACACCGCGAGTTATGTGCAATCAAAACGGGATGATAGCATTTTTTGAACTAACTTACAGCAACTATCAGAATCACCGAAAACGGCTAATACAAAAGACTAAAGCAATTACAATGTATGTCAATTGATGTAACCAAATGGCGGTCTCATTTGGCAATAACAAAAAACTCAAAAGTCCTACCTCAATAGACTACTAAGAACCTATTTCTATAAGTAACCCATACAAATAGGACCACCCGTAGTCTCACCCATACAATTATTTAATGTTTTCTCTACGCGTAGGCCCGATATTATTTTGAACGTGATGACCATAGTAAACACAGCTGTCAAATTTCCCGCCAAATAACTGCTTTCTGAGTCATTGACATACATCAGTACAGGTTATACATGTATTGTCTATGTCCATTTCAAATGCCAATCCTAAATCCGGTTAAGTTTTGCACAAATATTTTTGTGAATCATTAATTGATAGTAAATATGGCGGTATGCTCTTTCATCGTGATTGAAGCTGACCGATGGTCGCGCGTAGTCACGCGCGTTAGGCACCATGATTGTATGGAAATGAGACAGGCCACACCGCTTGCGTAACGTAGACACGCGCGTCGTTACGCAAGCGGTGTGGCCTGTCTCATACATTTCCATACATTACAACTCATGGTTACGCCGTAACTACGCGCGTGACTACGCGCGTGGTTACGCATACGCATCCGGTCTGCTCGAGCCTTTAAATTCAAATACGCCAAGTTTAATTGCGTACGATAATATTAACGATCGCAGAATATGTACTTACGTATGTTTGCGCTGTGCTAAGTTTGCGGTCTATATCAAACATGCACACATATAGTTATTTATTTTGTTAAAACTCTATCCGATATTTTCTAATACGTGCTGGTATAACGTGGTTATTTAATCTACATTGAAATTGATGACTTCATAACAATTTTTATTTCCAAAACCAACAGCTATTTTCTCACTCTAAAAATTAAGAATATGTTATTCTTAATTGACTCTAATTAACTCTAATATTTAAAGCATAGAATAAAGAAAGGTAATCGCCGTCGATTTGTTGCTGTGTGTTTGATCCGAGAGATATATGTTAATTTGAACACAATTAACGGACAACTATATCCATCCACCCATGTAAAATATCCTATAATAGCGTAAAAAATCTCAAGATCCATGCAATTGTAAAATGTCATAGAGAATGATACACGTGCCATGCACATAACGTTTATAAGCAATCGTACTAATGAGTCAATGAAAAGTATGCGTGGTTGGCACTTTAGTACTGCACGGCAGGATTCATATACACAGAAACGTACTTACTACTTAGCCTTAAATAAAGATATAAAATGTCTATTCACCGTATTTTGTCGATTAAAATCTGCCGAATTCGTAAAATCTTATCATCACTATTAGGTACTACATAGTATGTATAATACAATGTATCTTCCAGCTATCTGTCCCTATTGTATGCTTAGATAAAAAATACGCAACGAATTTTGATGCGGCTTTTATTCAATAGATAGAGAGTTTCAAGAGGAAGGTTTTAGTAGATAAAAATTTTAAAATCAAAGTGTGTCGCTAGTCAGGTGTAATTAGTAAGACTGTTCATCAATTTCGAACGGCCCGTATGAATATTAGACCATTACCAGAGAACGAGAACTGGTCCATTCTTTTCTCTCATTGTCGTACCTGCTAGATAAATAAATCCCATGTATGCTAAAGTCAGCATTTCTTTCTCCCCTAGGCAATGGTGGCATGTTACCCCGGATCGGGCAGTCACTACGTGAAGCACGTGGACAACCCGAACAAAGATGGCCGCTGCATCACCGCCATTTACTATCTGAATCTCGACTGGGACGTCAAACGATGTGGGGGACTGCTCAGGTAAATATGAAAACGGACACGATAAATATGGTATAAAAAAGAGTTATGAGATTGGGCATAGGATGGTTTTGTGTGGTGGGATATGCAAAATCTGCAATAAAATGGTACAATTCATGCTTTTCCCAATTCTGGGTCGACTTCTAGTGGACCTATCTGACCTCTTCAACTCAATTACCCAGGCAACCCAACACCCCCTGGTAAGATTAGTTGCCAGACCCGGCTAGTACTGTCAGAGAGTTTCAAATGATAGCTGAGAGCCACCAATTTAACGCAAAAAGTATTAAATGTCTTCAAGAAAAAAATAATGTTTTTTGATTAACAGATTCTTTATAACAAGCATTATTTTCTATGTCCACAGAGTGTTCCCCGAAGGTACGAACCAGGTAGCGGACATAGCGCCGATCTTCGACAGGATGCTGTTCTTCTGGTCGGACAGGCGGAACCCACACGAAGTCCAACCTGCCTATAGCACAAGGTGATTATCAGATGTTTGCACTTTATTAAACACCATCATCATCGTATCAACCCATTGGCCTCCCCCAATGAGCGCCAACCATCTCGGTCTTGGGCAGTTCACATCCTTCCACTGCCTGCCACCTCCATCAAATTGTCCATCCACCGTACAGCAGGAATCTTGATACCTAAAATGGTTTCTACATGGCGACTGATCATTTCCGTGACGAAAATTAGTGTGGTGAGAACCATATAGAGGTATTAATACTATTTTTTGTGGTTTCCAGATACGCCATCACATTGTGGTACTTCGACGCTCACGAAAGAGAGGAAGCCCTCAGGAATTTTAGTGAGTAACATTTTCTATTAACTTACTTAACATCTATTTGTATCAATTTTGAACTTTTTAAAGAGTACCAGTATTTGGGCCTTAACTTAGAAGTTTGTCTAACATCCACCCTAATTAGGCCATCAGATATTTAATTCCTACTATTATTAAAAATACACATTAGAAGTAAGCCTATATACGTATATCCAGACTATTCTCGCGATAGGCAGGTAAGAAATCCCACAAGGAAAATCCTATCAAACGTAAACAAATATAAAGTGACGTAACATTTATTGAAGTGGTGTAAGCAATAAAATAAAATTACAATGTTCGTTGGTTTTATATAATATCACGTAGGCATTTTATCTTTTAAAATAGCAATTGTTTTCATAATTATTTTTCGATATTTTTCGATTTACCTAGTGAACTATCCTAGTGTACTATCCTGAATAATTGAAATCATTTAAAATGTTGGAAATTATTTTTTTATCACAAACTTGCAACATAATACACAATTCTTGCACGTGTTCTATTGGTACAATTAAGGAAAAAAATACTAAATAACGTAAAATATTTAACGTATAGATACAAAAAGTATTTATAACGGGACTTATCACTTATAATACCACAAGAGCTTCAAAATTATCGGGTATTTCCCGATAGGTTCGTTGCAAACAAATGAAGGAGTCAAGTTTTTCAGGTTAAAAAACGAGTTAAACGTCACGAGCGCGAAGCGCGAGTGATTTTTCCTGAAAAACTTGACGACTTTATTTGTTTGCAGGGAACCTTGAGGGAAATGCCAGATAATTATGAAGCTCGTGTGGTATTCGGGAGATTATTTTTCCGTCCCAAATGTCGGCCACAACCTGTCAGTTTGACGTAGCAACGACCAGAGAAAATATTCAAAAAATTTTCAGTATAATACCATGTAGGTTGTACCACGTGACGTCGAATGGTGCAATTCTATTGGTCGATATTTGGGTCGGAAAAATAATCAATGTTATTTTTCTTTCCTGTATGCGTCACATAGGACTTATTATTTTCCCTGTTATTGCAACGTCACTTAATTTTCGGCGGTAACAGCTTATCCCATAGTCAATCAGTAAACAGTTTTATTTAGATATCTTGTACCAATAAAAACATCTAAAATTATCTTTAATAACTTTCTATAATATTGACAAAAAGCATCCGCCAGCGACTTCACTCATACCCCATATGTACTTCTTCGCGCACCCGGATAAAAAATAGCATATAGCCTTCTTCCATAAATAACACTGAAAAGAATTTAGAAATCGCATCAGTAGTTCCTCAGATTAGCGCGTTCAAACAAATAAATGAACAACAAAAAGCCTACAATATATAATATCTCGTCTAAAATACGCACTTCAATACGTAATCAAACAATTTCACAACTAAAAATAATATCAAAGATAGCAACGTAATCATAATATATAATCAATAAATGCAAGTGTAATATTTGCACAAACATATACGTTGCATTGACGGGGGAAATACCCGCGCGATCGAAAGGAGGAAAATGCATAGATGTGCAACTGTTTTATTGGTTTATCTAGTATTCTAGTCAATTGAAGTACTTGTTTAGCACTATTAAACGTTATCCTGTTAGTTGTTATTGCTTGTTTTTATTTGTTTATTAAAACTTGCTTTGTTTGTTTATGTCTTTGTTTTGAATGGTCTGCGAGTACCTACTACCTATATTTTTAACATACGGGCGATGTTCTTAACTACAATAAACGAGTTCTCTTTAAAGACTTCTTTTGCTGGTTAACAATTAAGCTATCCTTTTTGTCAAATAATCTAATAAAGCTGAGGAGTTTTTTTGCATGCGCTAATCACAGGTACTACTGGCCACATTTTAAAAAATCTTCGAATGTTAGATGGAAAATTAAAAAGCTAGTTTTTTTCATGTAAAACATATTAGGCCTGTTTTTTGTAACGTATATAGACCTCGCTAAGTCCTTAAAATATTCGATACTTAGTGGGCAATTTCACTTATACCTCTATAAATTGCAAAAGTTGTACCTACAAAAATGATCCATCTTAACAACAGTTCACCTTGTTTCCAGAAGAACGTGGGCAACCATCTTCGAGTAAGTGATGTTGGCACCCCCGGGGCCCCTCCCCGCGCCGCGCCGCCCCTCCCTGCCTCGTGCGAGTGACGTAGCAACACACTGCTAAACTAGGTTACTAAATATTTAATGTTAATAATTCTTATGCTGATTTTGTCATAGTACACGAATTTTTGCTTTATACCGTATGTGTTAGAGTTCATTTTTGTATGGCCCACAAGCTGTTGGTGACTTTTTATTTTAATATCTATTCGGAATTTGAAATTGAACATTTCACTTTTGATATAGGCCTTAAATAAAAAGCAAGCAAGGAGGATAGAATGGAATAGCTCGATTTCTAAAGATTTTTTCGGATACTATGACAAATGCAGCCCCATGACTGCCTCATCTAGGCTAATATAGATCAAATAAACAATTATTTCTAAAATTGTGCGATGAGTGAACTTAATCCTAAGCCTGCACTCAAACACACACGAAATATTATTTTATTTTAATTTGTATTGTCAAACTGACAACAGAGTCATAAAATATTAGATAGATTTATATAAATAGATAGATAGTTCTAGATAAATTTGATATTTTAATAAATGTATGGTTATTGTTTTCCATGCCTTTGAAGTATTAATTTTGTTGAAGTGTATTTTATTGAATCAAGAGCTCAGCGCTTTTTATATTGGGATTGAGTACTGAGAACTTTTCTTCGTTTATTAGAGCATCTGAAAATAAACTCTTCGTTGAAAATACTTAAGTTTCGTACTCGATTTATAAATAACTTAATATTATGGTGCAATATGATAAGCGCTCGCGCCATTTTGTTTTGTATTAAGTTGGTGCACGGTTATACAGAATTATTCAATGTTTGAGCTAGTTCTCTGATGTTATAACTAACTTATTTTACTCTTTATGTACGTCAATTATTTAATCGTTGTTATAATAGTTGTTTTTTTCTATATTCTTGTCTTTATCTCGATGATAAAGCTGTACTAATCTTTTTCGTATATCTTCCCTGACATCAGTGAACAGTGAGAATGGCCAAGACTGAATATTGATTCGACACGTGTTTAAGAGATTTCAACACGTACATTTTTATTTATTTGTTTTTTTTTACACTTAAATAATAAATACACGATTATTTACCTCCTTGTAAATATATATAGTGACTATACTCAGTTCTATTTATACTTTCTTCTATTCTATACCGGCCCTGTTTTTTCTAATTCTTACTCGCTTGGAAAATCTGTTATGTACTCAACTATATATTCGTAAGACAAAATGATCTAGATCTTAGCTTTGAAACAGTATTTCCACCGAGTAAATAAGTAAAAATGTAATGAATAAATATAAATATTTTTTCAAAGAAACCGTGACGAAAGTTTTAATACCTCATGCGGACAGTTTTATAAGAAAATTCGTGTAAATAACTTTAAAATTATAAAAAAATGAAAGAAAATATACATACTTAACTTTATAAATGTTGTGTGTATAGTATTGATTATTTTACAGAAATTAGTGTTTAATTTATAACTTGATAAGCTTGTTCATCCCCATTTAACGTTTTTAAGTTTTTTGTATAAAATAATCAGTAAATGTAAGCTGTGTGATTTAATTATAGCCAATATTATGATTTTGTATATGCTGTATCGATTATGATGTTGTTGTCCGACAAATGTTTGTTACATTTAAACCAAATTGACTTGTGTTGAAGTCATTATACGTTATTTTGTGGACAGAGCCTGGTATTAAATTTTACATTGGATAACAATCTTTTATTTATTTACTAGCTTCTAAAACAAATAACCGTAATCAGGTGGGCACCGCAATATCCATCATTACTCAAACGCCCTTTGTTGCTAAACAACGCATACATATCGCCGTATTTTGATAATATAATACAGTAAGTGAATAAATATAACCTCATGCAAGAAGGTAAGACGATTGAAATATCTGCTAATGAAGGAAATGCGTCTACCGTAACTTTTAAAGAAGGGCATTCAACTGTACCTTCTAGAGTAAGTAAGCTTTGAATGGTAGATATAAGCGGATTTAATAATTTCATACTTATGTCTACTAGTGGGCATTCGCTATCCCGCACTCTGAAGTACCTACTCTAAAGGTAGGTAATGCAATCCTGAGAAACTGGTAATATATGTCTGCTATAGACCTTTTTTCAATAACGAAAAGACAAGAAAATTGAGGAAACCGAAAAAGTTTACTGACAGAGTTATGTCAAAACGACAGCCATTATTAGTTTTTATTTTGTAACGGATTCATGAAGATCATTTTTAATTTTTATTTAGCGTGTATTTTCTATAATATTTACACTAGAATCTTGTAGCGAAAGCTATTTATTTTTATAAGTTTAGTTTTTTTAACGTTTTGAGACGATGTCTTCACAATCATTTGGTTCACAATTTGCGGTAACCGATGAGGAAGAAGTAAACTTTTTTTACCGCCAAGCTTCTAGCAGACATTTGATCAGGCAGACAGGAGTAAGTTTTACTAGCTGTTTCCACTAAGTTCGAACTCATAGAAGCAAGTAAAAAGTACTTAGACCCAGGGGCACCGAGAACATAAACAGTAGGTTTTTTTTAAACAGCTGTTCATTATTTCAGGATGAATTGCCCGAAGAAGTAAAATCCGTTTCGGAAGAATTTTGGTAAGCAGTTTATTAATTACTTTCATGTTAGGACACTATCACTAGGTTGTACCTACCTTGTAGGCAGCAACAATTTGGCAGAAAGCGGAATTCGGTGCTTTTGCGCATACCTAATTATAAATAGAAAATTGACTGGTTACGATCACGTCGACTAAATTAAGCTGCGGGAAGGTATTTCCACAAATTAAGTACTTTGAATTTTTGGACTGAAGGATTTTAGCACAATCCAAACCACTGTAGCGAGCACCGTGGCTTTCTGAAATCTATGACCAAGCTTAGAGTTTCAGTATATAAATTTTTTACCTTAATTTTTGCAGCCTCCCATATTTGCAAGCCATTATGTTCGCCTGTGTACTAGAAGATGCCATTACACAATTACGTATACTAGGTAAGTGATACCCATTTATGCTGGAGAGCAAAAAGGTCCTGGTACTGAGGTACTCGGTAAAAACGAAATGAGATCTTTCATGGCAGTGGAAATGTAGCTACAGAGGGTCTACCCGAACCTGCAAAATTTTGGAACCACTGCTCTAAACGGATCATTATGCCCGCTTTTCTGGCTTGATCATCGTAATTATTAGTGGCTTGCTTACATTTTAAATGTGTTTCAAATATTGGTAGGTGCTAGTTATTTAATTTAAACTATCGAACCAGGCACATGCGTCCTATATTGTTTCCCCCCACTAGGCGAATGCAACAACGAGATGCGCATCACGAAGACAATGGCAGACATATCTCTCCTTCGCGCGAAGAAGTTTCAGATCAAAGAGCCGCGGGTCAAAGAAGATATGACCGGGATTGGGATGAAGGACTTGGGTTGCACGCAGTATAAACTGGACAAATTGGTAGCCGACAGGTAAAAATGCATTCTCTTTATTGTGGTCTCCATATGACGATAAAGCAATAGGCACCTAAGTATGTACCTGAAGTGGCCCATCTTAGGTATCCTGTTAAAGAATAATTCAGACTTCACGCAGTATTCTTGTACGCCAATTCTTAGTATCACTTAGATTGGATAGATGCAGGTAGACCAAAATTGCATTTTCCACTTTACGATTTACTTCCATGTTTTACGACCGCTCATCATTTTTAACCCCCGACGCAAAAACGACGGGGTGTTATAAGTTTGACGTGTCTGTGTGTGTGTGTGTGTGTGTATGTGGCATCGTAGCTCCCAAACGGATGATCCGATTGTAATGCGGTTTTTTTTGTTTAAAAGGTATGTCAGTCGGGAGTGTTCTTAGCTATGTTTGGTGGAAATTGGTTCAGGTCTTCATGGTCATCAGCTCGTTTGCTAGATGTGATAGGAATGTTACACGCTCAGTTTACTTGCAAGTATATGTGGGTCTGAAATTTGAAACACTAATGTCTTTTGGAACCACTGAGCTGGTTCGCTGTTAGGACACGAAGATAGGAGACGTAACCCTGAACTGCCTTTTAGTAAACCCATCGAGTTTGGGCTTGTTGAATTTGTCTTGACGAGTTCTCTTCATGTTTCTGATTGACGAGAACCTGATGCTGGAAATGGGATGTGGCGGATGAAACTCTGGAATGCCGGAATGAAACGGATAAACCGATTTATATTTTTGCTGAAAATCTAGAATGTCCAAAGGTTTATCTTTATTGTTTCTCAATCTGTGCAATTCTCCCAGAGCCAGTTTGTCATGAGGATTGTTAAACAGCTTCCTTTGGCCGAGATCGCATATAGCGACTAGGGCATGCAATACCGGTTAACCGGTTTCGTTTTTACCGGTAAATCGCCCATTTTTGCGAGTTTTAAATTACCGGTAAAAATAATATGAAACCGGTAATTTACCGGTTTTTACGTTTTTCTGATAAAATATAGCAATTGTTCATTTAACGTCAAATCTTTGTTATGTAGCCTGAATATAATGTAATGTTGCATACATTACGTATTGTAAGAGTGTTAAAGTTGCTGTTTTTTGGGAAAATAAACTTGTGTGTCCTTAACTATCTCTAGGTTAGATACAAATCTTCTTTCTCATCTTAATTTATAAAATCTAAAAAAATTGTATTCATTCGGTCATTCTGTTTTTCCTCATAGCTGTCAGCTCATACTAGGTACAAATGTAGCTTATGCTTATTTTACCTACTCTATGACCTTACTGAGCAAGGGCTTTTACTTCACCACCATGCGGACAGCTCTGAGGACACGGTGGAGCACACAGTCCAGGTGTGCACTGCCTGGGAAGGATACCACCGTGTTGTCGTCGAGGCAATAGGCAGCGGCGACCTTTCGCGTCCTTCCCTGGTTCAAGCCATGGTCCGGAGCTAGAGGGAATGGGAAGCCGTCGCCTCCTTCTGCGAAGCAGTCATTCTCCAGAAGGAGATGGCGGAGCGACTGCGAGTAGCACCTCTCATCCCAGCCGCTGTAGTGGACCAGGAAGACACCACGAGTGCCAAGGGTCGAGAGACGACTCCCGGCCATCGTAGGCGTCGGTCTGTGAGCGGTGAGTTCGGGTGGCTCATCGTTCCACCGTCTGCATAGACAACAGACCCGTGTCAGCGGCGCGCATTGTTCCACGGGCTCCTCAGGGAGATGTCAGCAAACCCAGTGGGGCCCAGCAGGGCCAAGGCCTGCCGGGGCCGCGGGATTGTTCGAAAGTGTTACCGCGACCCTGGTCCATAAAACGCCAACTAAAAACCTGGGTTTTAGACAGAAAGAGTCTGTCATTTGATGATTTACCATAAAAAAGGGCTCTTGCATTTAGTCGGCGACATCGCGTACGGATGGTACTGACATGATTTTTGTTACGGCCCACGTCACAAAAAACGTTTACCACCTTATACTTTGCATATTTATTTAGTTTTTGCTTTAAGACTACCCAATCTTATTGTTATAATATCACATTTTAAAAAAATTTCAAAAATTACCGTTTTACCGGTTTACCGGTAAAAATATATTTTTTACCGAATTTTTACCGGTAATTTTTGATTTACCGAAATTGCATGCCCTAATAGCGACCCCATCTTAAGATAAAATAAATTAAATGAAAGCAGGAAAAATTAAGGAGCTCCTTTAAAAAGCATGAAATAAAATAAAATTATAAATTTAAAAAAACCCCCGACCCAAAAAAAGTACGCAATAATTATGACAAAAGGTTAAAAACGGTAAACCCTATAAAAAGCAAAAAATAACTTTTAACACTACGTAAACTAAATTTTGACGTGTCGGGGGACCGCTTTTTACCTTCATAAATACATACATAAATCAAATGATACCTACCTAATTACAACATTCGTTTACAAAAAAAACAAGTATCTAAAGTAATTAATTAGAGCGGTCCCCCGACACGACAAAATTTAGTTTACGTAGTGTTAAAAGTTATTTTTTGCTTTTTATAGGGTTTACCGTTTTTAACCTTTTGTCATAATTATTGCGTACTTTTTTTGGGTCGGGGGTTTTTTTAAATTTATAATTTTATTTGTGGATCAATATTTGCAGATCTATGTCAAAGTGTACCATATCTCGTACTTCTCATAATAATATAAGGAATGAATAGACAAGGAAGATTTAGTAAAGCTTTTGGTATTTCCCAGGGTCTACTTCACGGATGTGTTGATGGAAACTTACCTGGAGTTAGCTCTGGACAGGTGCTTCCACTCTCTCACTCAAAACAACAAGGAAATAGTAGATGCAGAGATTTACCGGAACAATCTTATAGAAGAGGAAGCTAAGAATAGAAAGTATGTGTTTTATATGCATCTAAGTAACACATAGGTACAGTACAGTATGTACAAATATTCGCAAAATAAATAAATTTGAATTTGATTACAAGTATACAAGCCATGCGACAAAGCAATTTTTTGAAGCCGTATTCCAAATGCATACAAGGAGAGGAGGGTGAGGCATTTCCAGTGTAGGTAACCAAATGCCAAGCCCTATATTTTCTAGGCCAACGTTCACTATGACCCTTGTCTACTTATCTTATACTGCAACATCAATTTTCTATAGTTATACCTACCTACCTTCAGGAACGTTTGTTTGTCTTAGCACCCGTCGTGACCTGATGAAACAGCTGAGACAACAACGGAATCACATCAAGACCGTCGCGTACGACACCGATCTGTCCATAGACCAACTTAAAAGTAGAGTCGAGGTAAGTACCAAAATTTTCAAATGCTTTATGTCCACGTGCCTCTTGGGGCCCAAGATATGGCCAGATTATTCTACGTGAGAATGGAGAGGCCGTGGTATGGTAAACGGTAAGGCTTATTTGGCGTGATCAAACCTGCAACTCACCTGATAAGAAGAAGATGGGCTAGTCGGTTATCCCTTTCGTTAGCCGCATCGGAAGGGAGATCATTTTATCATCAAATGCCTATGTCCCAAAAAAGGTAGTTTAAATCAAATCAGTATATTACAAAAATAGACTTAATTATAATCTCAAAACCTTAGGATGCAGCATTGAACACAGAAATCAGAGGGCGGTACATAACCAACTGGGAGCGTGCGCGCTCGGAACAGCATACGCAAACGATACACGACAAGGAAGCAGGGCCGTCGAAATCCATCTGTTATTATCGAAACAGGGCCGACCAGGAGCACAGGATACATACGGAGGTCGAGCTGCTGGTCAACATATTTATTAATGTTAGTATTTCTATTCTTTCGTTTGTTAGAACTTGATAGGATCTAGCAATACTGCAGGTTCCTCGGAGGGTCCTCTGATAGGAGATTCGGGTCCCAGTGAACTCAGTTATTTGTGGCCTTTCAAATTGTAAAACGCTGGTAATTCCAGATCCCGAAATTCTTATGCGAATGCTATGAATCATTATCAACATATCAGCTTATTATCGCCCGCTGCTGAACTTAAGCATCCCCCAGAGAGCGCTATTGATATAGTTGACATTTTCATAAACTTAAGTGTATCAGTGGCACTCAATGTCCAAAGGCTCATCAGGCTTAATTTCTATCTAGTCCAGTAATAACTTAAAATATTCTACAGGACACCTTGAGAAAAGTAGAAAATTGGATGAATAAATACGACGATGATATGGAGGCAATAGACCTCAAGATTGCTATCATGAAGAATAAGTACCAAGATAGAGTTGATACGAGGATCTCGATGGAAGAGACGGTTAATATTGTATTTTTTTTAATGTTTAACGATTGAAACATCAGTCATTATTGGACACACTCTGAGACATTTAATGACAATCGTCAATCGTCACTAAGGAGTGACTTAAGTCATCATTAAAATGTCTCTAAGTGTGGGGGTTAGACATCTATCATCCCACTGCAGGGCACAGGCTTTTCTTTTCATGAGAGCGAAATCACCACGCTAAAAGCGGATTGGTGACTCCAGATCTTAAAGTTTCAGGAGATGTTTTCCTTCACCTTTACACTGTCGTTGGTGTCCAAGATACACTTCGACATCTAACATATAACTAAGTAAAGTCACATTGGTACTGGCCTGACCTGAAATCGATATTCATACTTAAGAATATTCCTTTCAATCTGTCAATTGCTGTTTTCTGATGGAGATATCTCCAGTTAACAAAACTGTCTTAACAAAGAAAGAACTTACAAGGTTCTTACTTGATCTAGTCCATTATATTTAATATGGGCTTCTCATTGTCTCCCTCATGTCAACAGTACGCAAAACATAAGGAGTTGATGAAGAACTGGAATCAGTTCAAAGTGGATCGCGAAAAAGCTCGAGCTTACCAAGAGAAGATGAAGAATTCTGCGATAGTGGTGCAAGCCTGGTGGCGTGGTCTCCTGGTACGATTGGAACTTGGACCCTATAAGCCGAAGAAGAAGCCCATTTTCCCGCCGAAAAAGAAGAAATGATGATGATAACCTAAGTTTGTCCTCGGATTTTCTGTCATAATTTAATTTTTGGATTTTTCGTACTTTCCTAAATACTTAATTTTATTGTAATTAATTTTATTTGTTTAAAAATTTATCTTTAGTTTTTTAATGATTTTAGTTTAGATGGACTGTATTAAAATATTTTATTTTATTTTGTTGTTTTTTTTTTAAACAAGTTACTATTGCGAGCACGCGCCGATTCGATAATGGGGCAACTTGGTCCATCTAAAATCGTGAAAGCGAGTTTCTACAAGCCTATAATATCTAGACCCTAAATTCAAAAACTATGTTACTATTACTAGGTACCTACCTTCTGGGGCTCCTTGTTTGTGTGACAGATGTTGAAATTAGCCATTTTGCTGCCGTCATTTCGTGCTGCGCCATTTGTTGGTGATTGATACACCCGTGCATCGGAGAGCATGTAAATGTCGGTCCTGCGCCTGATCTCTTTCCGATCGTGTCCTATCGGGCTCTGAGAGAGAAGGAATAGTGAGTGTATCTGCGCAAATGCTTGTGCACTATATGTCCTGCGCAGTTGGCTGATCTTCTTACATGAGAACAGCTGCTGTAGCCGATAATCGGCTAGGAGGACATCATCACATCATTTGTGGCTGACCGTACAGCAGCGTGTCTATCAACTCGCAATGGGAAGAATGTGGCCTAGACTGCACGCTAGACCCAGGTCCATAAAAGTGCTTTCTTTTACTTTTGTTTCGTTTGGTAATTACCTACAAACCTACAATCGCCAAACAAAAATCAATCGATGTTCTTATAGTTAGATTATGTACAAAAACGCATAGGATACATACATATATTAGTCGATCTTCTGCATATCTCCTGCTTGCTGCTTGACACTTTTTTGAAAAATAAACTGTGTGAAAAAATTGTCTTTGACTTATTGTCAACGATTTTTTGCAGAAGACATTTTTGAACCTAAGAAAAGAAAGACTTCATATAAGTATTTTTATAAGGGATTAATTTATTTGATAGGTTGTTGAATATGTATCGACCACGTATCACCAGCGCCGTTTCAGAGACGTGGGGCAATAAGACTGTCTATACGTACGACCCCTCTGATGTTGGTGCGAAACCCTCGGTAATTCTTTTAATTAATTTGTTCACGTTATGTTCTCAACAGGACAAAGGCAAATCGTCAAAGGGTTTACTTCGGTTTTAGAACTGTTCTCTACCTCCACGCAGGCCCAAGCCAACCCTTCGGAGCGCCTGTATAAAGCGCCCATTTTTTTCCTGACCTCGCAACAGGGCCGTATCAACCTATGGTGCAGGGTGTGCGAGTAACCCGGTCGCCGCGGTCTCAGGGGCGTAGTAGGACGCCCCTTGACCAGGAAATTTCAATGAAATTAATGTATTGTCGTGTAATGGCGGGCTCGTTAGATTTGTCCAGCAACCATACAGGCGGGGCGGAAGATTTCATAGGAAATACATAGGTAGGGCAGTTGATAGAGTACATAAGGAAATAGGCACATAGGGCAGTTCATAGAGTATTTAAGGAAATACATAGGGGAGTTCATAGTGTACATAAGGAAATACATAGGGGAGTTAATAGAGCGTACCTACGTAAGGAAATACATAAGGGAGTTCATAGAATGTACATAAGGAAATACATAGGGGAGTTCATAAGGGGGATCAGGGCAAAAGGATGATGATGAAGTAAACTAAAAATATTCAAATAAAAATATTATTAAAACATATTGAGAAGACAAAACCATAATCAGTCATGCAGGGAGCATGCAGGCATAACATTCCAGATTATCATTGGTGCCAAAGTTTAGTTATACAGTGGGGTAGAGGGCGGTAAGGTCGTTTACCAATTTTAAATGTATTTAATTTCAAATCGGTGGTTTGACTAAAACGTGAGTAGGTATACTTTTCTAATGTAGGAATTTATTTTCTCTTTCCTGGTACCTATAAACGCAGTGTAAACATGAAGAGGGACTAAGTATAATAATGAAAAATATTGGTTTAAATTGTAGTGTTGTATATCGAAAGTATATCGATATCGATATTATTTTTAAAGTACCGTTAAAATCGACGTTGGAATTGAAAGTAAAAGATTATTTCTACTGTTCTGTTATAGGCACATGCTATACATCACACTCAGTCTAATATCTCCGAGGTAGTTGAAGAGCTAAATGAACCGGAGGAAGATGTGGCTAATGATAGGTATGACTATAAAATATATATTTTCTTGCTACTATCAACTCATTTACCTTACTCATTTCTTTCCCTGTTATATTTTACAGTTGCTTATATTTGATGACATCCCTATTCGCCGCTGTTCTTGAAGATGTAATATCTCAAATGTGGATTCTGGGTAAATTCATCAATTTGAGAGGCTGCCAAAATCATCGATGATGTAAATTAATGGAAGTCAATATTTTCAGAAAGATGCAACAACGGATTGAGTATATTGAAGACGTTAGCAGATATAAATCATTTGAGGGCTATTAAGTACGGCGTGTATAATCCGAATGAAACCAAAGATGAGCTCGATGGAATTGATCCTCATAATCTTAATTGTGTGATTTATAAAATTAAAAAACTCGACGCAGACAGGTAAAACACGTTCTTTTGAAAATTAAAACAAATCATATCCTTTTCTCCATCTGATTATTTATTGTTTAAATACTAGCCGGACCGGGTTCTCCATGTATAATAATAATGTCCATTGATTGATGTCGATTGTCGACCTCGGTGGCTGGTCTTGTGCAAGGGGACCAGCCAACACAGGTGCACTCGCTATTCCTTCACTCTCATAGCCCGATGGGACGGAACTCTGACACGAACGGAGAGAGATCAGGTGCAGGACAGACATTAACGTGCTCTCCGAAGCACGGGTGTACCAAACATAAACTTCCAGGGTCGCTGCTACCTTATGAAAGTTCGACGCGACCCGGGAATCGAACACAGCACTCATACTATGCGACTATTAGGCCAACGAGGCAGTTTTTCGTTCTATAAGAACTTTGCTAATACGTACATATGTGTATTTATGTGTATTGCGATTATTTGCGATTGCATTATTTATTTACAAATACTGTTGTTCTAGGAAATATATAAATAATGTTATAGTTGCTACTTATTTAGCCTTAGCGCAATCATTTAACTATAAACCTCTGATAAAGCATATCAATGAGATCGAAGAACGTGAACGTCACCGCATAGACTTAGAAGCGGAAGAAAGTAAAAATAGAATGTAAGTTCTGATTATTTGGATTATAAGGCTGCTTTTCCCCCAGAGATATGCTGTGCAGCCATGCTCCGAAAATGTAATTAGCTAAGCTGTGGCCGAGCCTACCGATGCTATGTAGCGGTATGAGTAACATGAGCTACGAAGATGCATTAGTAGAATCCATTTCCACCAATGCTTTGCTATGTGCACCAATGAATATGATTGATGGATATCAAACGCATCCATAGCATACTTTGCACATCTCTGGAGGAAAGGCACTCTAAAGTTGACTTAAAAATTACATTCTTTTATTTTGCAGTCTTCGCAAAGAGTTGGGAAGGCAAGTTAGACAGCAACATAACCATATAAAAACTGTAATATATGATACTGACGTGATCATTGACAAACTAAGGACTCGGGTTGAAGTAAGTGTGTGCCAAGTTTATGTTATAATAATTCGGAATTTAATAATTTGTTTCCCAATGAAATTGGGAACAGATCAGGAAGAAAAAGAACTCCCATTGCAGAGACTCTCGAAGTGGAAATTGTAGTACACTTTTACAATTGTAGATTTTAATCGTCACTATATAGACGGTAAAAGTAAAAGAATAACATAATCTTATTAACTTTCAGGATTCTGTATTGTTTTCTGAAGTCCGAGGTCGTTATATAGACAATTGGCAACAAGCACGTACCGAACAACACAACCAAACCATTTCCGATATCGAAAATAAGCCTTTGTCTACAATTGAGGCTTTTAAACAGAGATCTGATCACGAATTAAGAATTCACACCGAAGTGGAATTATTAGTTACGATTGCAATTAACGTTAGTACTCGCCGTGCAACGTACCTATGCTGTTAACCACTGGAAGTGTAAGCTTTTAAGTAACTTAATTTTACTTTCAAGGAAACTCTTGCAAGAATTGAGGAATGGATGGACAAATATGATAAAGATATGGAGAAGATAGATCTACAAATACAAATAAAGAAGAATGATTATCAAAATATGCGAGACAGAAGAATAGAACTTGAAGAAAAAGTAATAAAAGCATTATTTTGCAAACCGTAGAACACCGAAAAAATATGTTGCATTGCATGACATTATTATTGTGACAGTATATATGTAGTGGACTTAAATACAGCCCTTTAACTTAGATTCATATCATGCGTAATCTAAAATGCGTTTTTTTTTAATTTTCTAGATCGCTAGACATGATGAGAAAATGAAGAACTGGATCAACTTCAAGGATGAACGCGAGAAAGCTCGAGCTTATCGTGAGAAGATGACAACGTCGGCTATTATTGTACAAGCTTGGTGGCGTGGCTTGCTTGTACGTCTTGAACTTGGCCCGTTCAAGCCTAAGAAAGGCAAGAGAGCAATAGATGCAAAGAAGAAGAAGTAATTAGTTACATTACAGTTAATTAGTTAGCTTTCGTACCTATTTAATAAAATATTGTTAATTAATTTATTTAATAAACGTACTTTATATTTTACTTACGTTTTTAATTTACAAATTGTTGTATTGATATGCGATATGTGACCAATTAGTTTTTTCTGCAAAGATCAACTTATCTGCATGCCAAGTTTCATCTCAATTGGTTCAGCTATTTTGCCATCAAACCGAAACAAACATTCCGTGACAAAACAACAAATGCGTCCAACGAATGTCGACACTGAGAAAAACGAACTCGGGCGTAGCGTCGTAACTCCAACATTTATTATGTTTTATTTAGGTCCTAAGTTCGCACCTCTAGACGGAATTTGAGTTTTAGAGAGAAAATATAAAATATGTTTTATTTTTTACTAAAGATAAAATTAAATCGATACTTCTTAGCACACACATCACTACGTGCAACGTCAATGAAGTCACGTGACCATTTGACCAATCAGAACGCTGTATTTGACAACTAAAATGTAAACTCTCTACGCGAATGTTATCCAAAACTTGTATTTACAGCTTTATTTATTAATTTATTTATTATGCCGAAAAAAGAAAAGGTGAGTGAATAAATTCCAAAAACAATAAATAGCTAAAAGTACATTCCAAATGATGAGACGTTGAAAAAAACGGTAACTTATTTTACGTTGTCGGCTTTTTACGCTTCCATCGTCGTCGTTGTAATACCTACTATGCCATGTCAGTTCAGTTCGTTTATGGTATGCGGTGCTGCATAATTTACGTGTGTAAAATCTCCGCATATTGGTGATTCGAAGCAAATTAGCGTGTGTTGTGAGGTTTCAGTGGAAGCTGTTGTTCGCAGGAGGCGATGAAGACTAAAATTGACAAAAACAAAAACGGCGACAGTGAAGCCGAGGTGAGTTGTTTTTAATGTAATTTGCAAGATCACATTATCTTCCCGTTGGCACCCCACTTGCTTGAGGTAATATTTTCCGCGTTACAACGCTAGCAATGAGCAAAACCTGCTTAAAAACTTGTAAAATCTATCATTTACAATGTAGGTAATAATCAAATCGATAGAATGTTAAGAATATGAGATGTGTAGGCACTTTTTAAGTCAACAGGATATGTTTTTGCAAATAAACGTAACGTTAGAAGAAAAACAATGATATGAATGTTATTAACGAGTTCTTATTGGTTATAAAATTGGTCTTCGTTCAATAAATTGCTTAATCGAGAGACATTCCTTTTGCAATAAAGCAAAAAAGCGTGTGAAAACATTGTAATGCAGTGATGCGTACATATCCATAATTATTTAGTGTACTACATTCTGATAAGATTAGAAATAAGTTCTTACTTAACCTCACCTTTCTGTGTACACTAAGTACCAAAATAGATGACTATTCTATCAGTAACTTAATTAGTTTGTTAGTCTAAATATTCTTGGCACTCAGAAAGGGCATTTTATTACAGTATCTAAGACAGCCTTAGTATCTAATTAGCTCTTGGTACCTGCTTAAATACAATTAAAAATTTCACACAAAGATGCCAAGACACAAAAATTAAAAAAAGCCTAGTTTCAATAAAAAAAACAGTAAGGTATTTGTAAATTTGGGACTGTGTTAGTATACCCTATGTGTACTTTGATAGGTCTGTCATTGCAATACCATTAATATTTTTGAATAGAACACTGATATTAATCTGTTTGTACTTTGTACTACGTAATAGAGGGTACCAAAAAGGGTCTTAGAAACTATTTAATGTATGTTTCACTTTTTTGTATTAACACCATTAAAATTAAAAAGAAGAAATTGTATTAAACTTAGATTTTGATGGATAAAAAATGATATTTAAAATCTGTCAAAGAATAATGAGATTGATGAGAATCGCATAAATTCAACTAGCCGTAATAACTTCTCTTTCTTAATCATCTTCCTCGTTAATTTATATTATTTCGCATCAATTAATCCTGTGTATAAATGAAATAGTAGCTACTAAGCTGGCCCAGTTTCACTGAAAGCAGAAACATACATTCTTAAAACAACTATGTATTTACTTTTAAAATGGATTGTCATAATTCATAGTTAAACAGTTCTTTTAATTAAACTTATGTTTATGTTGTCGATGATCTTGAGCCTTGTAAAAGTTGTAAATTTTCAATACTCAATACTCAATACTCAATACGTTTATTGCACTCCATATGTTTAAAAGGTGTTACATAATAATATAGTACAGTATGGACTTAAATTAAATTTAAAAAATTAAATTTAATTTAAAAAAATAAATTTAATTTTCCTTAAAAGGCAGCCATTAAATAATATTACCAACAGTATAAAGTTTTAATGTCGATATTGAAATAAGAGTTTCAAATAAATAAAAAAAGATTTTATCCAAAGCACAAATGAAAAAACCACATAAAGCACTGAAGCTTCGCAAACCTCTTTCATGCAATTATCGACAACATTGATGCATGCTATGATTAATTTTCCACACTTGTAACATCACTCCTTGTTACTATTTTTAGGGTAAATTGAGCTGCACATGACTATTTTGTTATCGGTAGACTTTCCTAAACAAATTTAAATATTCACAAGATATTCCATATTTAGTTTTAACAATTCCACAATACTTTATTTTAAATAGTAAGTTAAGAAATCGTAGTTTTACTCCCGATCAACATCTATTGTCAACTCTCTTAAATAAACCAAGAATAGACAACACTTTGCATACAAATGGAACTTATAATTTTTAATGGCACATCATAAATGCATTTCCTTGAAGCTAGAAAATACCTATTCTATTTGTGTTGGCAATAGTTTCCATGAGCGTCCATTCATATGAAAATTGGATGATTATTTTCTGTTCAAAATGATGGCCATATGACAGTTGACTAGTATAGTAGACAAGATATGTTATGAACTATTGAAACTACAATTGAAAGCCAACTGTTTGGGTGTACCTAAGTAATTTGAGAATGGTTGGACTGATTTAATGACTATTTTCTGTACTGTATAACAACATATGACATTTCTTCTTTTATATTACAGGAATCTTATTACAAACATTATTGAGGTTCCCAACCTCAAATTCAATGTTACTTAGGTCAAGATGTTTAATAAGTTGTATTTTAACACATCTGTATTTTAATATGAATCAAATAATTTATTAAGTACTCGCGATGTTTCATTACAGGTGAACTAAACCTGCAATGTTCAAGCATTTTCCGCATAAGGTCAGTTTAGATGTCACCCCACACACTGTCTCGTGTCTATGATTTGTCTTGTATTTTAAGACTTTCCTTTTATGATTATGACAATTTTCACCCCTGTTATGACAATTTCTTTTCAAATGTTTTTAATCCTTTCAGATTTTCTTACCTTTTTTTGAATCTGTATTAATAAATAAAGTCTTTATTTGTTTAGGTTGTTATCCTATTTTATTCTATCTTTATTTAATTACATATACCACACTGGAATGAGTAGTTTATTCTCAATTTAATAATCTGGAAACATTATATCAGCAACAGGGTTTTTACTTTATTTTTAAACTAAAGGTAGTGATGATGATGATGAGGTAAATACTTTCTGTATGTAAGAAAACAATGTCTGATAATAAAGTATAATATAAATAGGTGTCTTCTGTGATAGTGATAATAGAGAGAGTAGCTATTGTTGACATTGCAAAATTATCTGATAGTCAGTAAATACACAACCTACACAAAGAACAGGTTTCCAAAGTAATTACAAACCTATAAGATTAGTACCTAATCAGAAAGTTACTTACATTATAAAGTTATTGTTATATACAGTTTTCTCCAATTAGAAACTTTAGTATCATTCTGAGAACCTATCACGAGGAAATAATAAAAAATGCTATTTGTTTACCACAAAATGCACTTCTATTGAAGTAATTTTCATTCTTCAATGTAAAATAACTTTCATACTAAGTAATATTTGTTTAAAAAACATAAAACACAAGAAAATCTACTTCACATCAATCTTCGTCATGAAATGCACAAAAAAAAACGTATGAGTTTTCGCGCAAACAGCAAAAATGTGTTCAGTTGCATTTTGAACCTTACTGCTCAGTGATAGGGGATTGTATGTTTATCAATGATATATGTAAATAGCTCGTGTTTATGTAGGTGTTTGCGTGAGGTTTTGGCATCTCGCTGGTTACTGGTACCAGTGTGACGCGGACCAGGGAGCACACGCTCGTACCAGCACCCTCCCTAAAATATTCCGATATTCTGTGACTTGAATTTCTGCGTACATACGTATTATTGTGATTTTCCATTCTGTCTGGCTGTGTTTACGTTGGCGTCTGTGAATTCCGTCGCATGTGTTATGTGTATGTTTCGTACTGTTCGCTGTTTCTCATTGAATACTTTTGCTGGTTTTTTGAGCTGTCTGTTTTAATCTCCCTTTTCTATTATAAGATTGTTATTTGATTTTAATTGCTAATGAATTGATCCTCAAAGTTTTTGTCGTAGTTTTTGAGTGGGAATTCCCAACTTAAAATATTTTGAAGAAAAATGCATTCAGGCGAAATCGAGCTCTTTGTAATGTTCCATCTTCGGCATGTGCTAAGAAAATGTACCTACTAAATAACGTTCCCAAGATCCAAGTACGAATAGTCCCGTCCATCGTACGTCGAGATCCAATCAATTCCAGTCCGACCCTTCTCCAAAGGAAGCATCAGCTGATTTCATCCATCGCTCTCCTGTCCACGAACCATCGAAGTATCTACCAACATCTGCACAATTTTCCATCTCGAGTTCCACTTGTGTCCTCAAATAGCTCGATGCGTTATTATGTTAATCTAATGGAATAACTAATACAAATTCTCTGTGTGTAGAACGCGATGTATCTTATCTTCCATTGACGCAACTTTCACTATCGCATGTGCTATAATTGCAGTTAGATCTGTTTAATATTAACACAATTAAGTATCGTCCCGACCTTCGGCGGGGATGGCGTCAGTAACCTCAAAAACTTGACATGTTTAGCGGGCACGTTCATTAATACGTTGTACAATTTGGTGCAGTCATTCTGGATATCATGTTCCAGTTGGCTTGTTTTCAAAGTTTCTGTCCATAAATTGACGTGAAGTAACTGAATTGGTATTTCGTATTGCCTGATATTTCTGAAAGCGAAACTAATGACGATTTACAGCTGAAATCAGCTTCAATAACAAAGGCTTAACACTTCATCGTATTTCAAGCCAATAATGCAGTTTCTGATACACGAGTATCTTCATCATCTTCATCCAAAATACTAAAATCAGCAGAAATAGTTGTTTTGCTCGCATCGTAAACAAAACATAGGCACATGTCCAACATTTAAATGCCTGGAATATTCGAGTTGTCCAAAACTGATGTCTTGTTTATACCGATTACGCATCCGCATGTCCGATCATTTTGCACTCGGACTCGTTTATTCTCAGCCCATAATATCAGGCGTGTTTTGTGTATAAAATATCATTAATTGAAGAATCGTTCTTGTTTACAAAACTGGGTCAAAGGAGTATAGGAATAACTTGCAATGAAGACGTTGGTTTCAGCGAGATTCTTTGATTAATGTTCTGTTGTGTATGTAGGTAGCAAAATATTTATGTTGCGTTCCACACGCGTTTACAATCGACCTAATGAATTGTCCATTACTGTTAACTGGGTGTCATGCTGCGCGGCTTTTATTCGTCATGATGCCCTCTGAACGCCCTGAAAATATCACTTCGTTAATATGGTTCGGGAGTGGTATTTAGACACATTCCAATTAAGAGCGTTCAGTTCTGAACAACTCGAACGTGTCATGACACGGTCTCAGATGTTTTGAATTGCAGGCTGCTATTGCAATTCATTTTCTTTTCTGCAATTTCTTACTAGCCCAGATTGAGCGCTGTAACTTTTCTTAAGATCATCAAATGACTATCCTGCTGTGGGTGCAGCGAAATTCTCAAAAATCCACCTCTGTTCCTTCTGGATCCCCAAAACCTTCAAAGTAATCTGGTTTCGTCCTTAACAGTTTTAGAAAATTATTGGAACAGAAAGATCCTCTATGTTGACCCAACATCTATTTTCAGCTGTCATCTCTTTATAATACGCCTACAGTTTCAGCGTTACGCATTGTTTTGTTCGTGTTATCGCAAATGTAAACAAAATTAGCTTCGTTTGTATTGCTGTAACAATAATATAATCTTGATATGAAAAGTTACGGTATGGTACTTGAGTAACGATCCTGCGTGTTAGTTACTACCTACTGTTACTATTTGCCACATGAATAGTTAAGAGTTTACTTATCCTAACTCGCAGGGACCGTACATAAATGTTTATCTGCTGGATATTAGAAGTTGGTTGTCTTCAGTGAGGAGTATTTGTTGAAAAAATACTTCCTGCCAATCCGGTAATTTTGTTCTATGACCTGACAAATTGATCCATCTCCTAAAATTTTCATTTAAGTGAGGTTCAAAAACTATTCAATAAATGGGAGTGAGCACTACTTACACACATTTTAAAACAGTGACCTTCTTTGCCGACAGCTTATTTATATAAAATGCCAATTAAAATAAAGTTCCGGCTGCACATTCCTCATTTTCAAGGAATTCATCTAAGATTTACTTACTATAAATAGGTACAGCGCATCATTGTTTGCTTTCTCTATTTCATGTGGGCGTTCCACTGACGTTCATTGCGTTTGCGCCGGTCATCTGGTTTATTTAAAGTTGGAAATTATTATCTCACTTTCGTTATGCGGATGTCAGAATATGTAACTATGGTGCATATTAGGATTCGAAGATTTTATTCTGAATTGAACACCAATGGTTGATAAAAAAGGTGGAGGAAAACATCTCGAGGAAACCTGGACTATAAAGTCTTAAATCACCAACCCGCGTTGAGCAAGCATGGTGATTAATGCTCAATCCTTCTAAATGTTAGAGGAGGCCTGTGTGCCCCACAGTGGGACGATAAAAAAAGGCTGTAACAGATTCTGAATTACTGTGAGTTGCTCTTACATTGTTACTCGACGTCCGTGGGCATTCTTCACGAACCAGATCAGGCTTAAATCCAACGTCAAACCCATCTCAACTGGTCCAGCTGTTTTATCGTCAAACGGGCTTATTATATTAGTAAGGATTGCTACAGTTTATTGCAATGTTTGATGTTCAAATGTATTGCTGTACTTGGCAATTACAAAACCAGATCAAAGCCGTCCAGAGATATAATAGGAATTAAACATTTGAGGAGTCCGATAGCGTCTACATTTCACGGATATCTCAATTGCGTTTATTACGTTAGATATATCTAAGATCAATTATACTAATTGATTCGGATTAGTGAGAGATTAGCCAATAGCCATCGTAATTCACGTCAAATCTTTGGAGTAACACACTTTTAAACTGACTTCCAAAAATGGCGTTCCCAAATCAGCAGAGTTCGTTCTCTCTCCAGAAACGCTATTTAATTAAAAAACTGCAACTCTGATCTTTCCAAAACCATAGCAACTGGGTTCTCCTATTTCCAATTATAATTGGCCTTATTGTGATCGATAGCGAATTCCTTACAAAATGGGAGGTTTCACAACAGTCAAGTCGCAGCAGGTTTTGAAGGATGCTTGTTACGAGTACACTTATGCCCGAAATTAAAATGTCGGTAGCAAAGGAATGACAGGTGGAATAGTCTAAAATTGATTTCCCTATAGTGGTTTCATGATCATCATCATCCTCTTGACCTTATCGAAATTTTATGTAAGGTCGGAGCAGCATGTTTTCTTCTTGGTCGTCGAAACTTGTCAGCATTAATTTTGAGACAAGGTGTGTAGACATAGCTAGAGATGTAAAGTGACCGTCACGTTATATGTGACCGATTAATCTGACCGAGCATTTTGGACATTTATCCAATTTGACCGGTCACTTATTGTCATTTATTGTCAGCAACGTCAGAATCGTTTTATTTTGTATAAAAATAGAATTTATTAGAAATAAACGTTTTTTCTTTCTTTATTTTATAAAACTACGGAAGTTTTGGAATCATCGAAGCTAACCAAATGTCATTCATCGATCTTTAAGATAAGATTTCGCCCGGCGGGAGATGTCGTGCGTTGTTCCGCAGAGGTCGGTTCTGGGCCGCTCTTGTGGAACATCGTAGTAGGGGAGGCGAGAGTGCTAAATCGGGAGTGACTCGAGCGTCAATGAGACCTATTAGATTGCGAAGCTTAGATGATAAGAAGAAAAACATGTCCTGACATACACACACTTTCATCGGTGGGTGGAGCAGCTATAAACTTTCAAAAATGTAAAAAAAAACAGTTATATGGACATACTCGAGCGCGTCAGATATTAATAGCATGCACGTCCTATGTCATTTTGAAAACATACGTATATTAATCTGACTGTTTCCATGGTGGGGGTGGTAGTAGGTAAGGGTTAAAAATGGGAAAAAAAATAATTTTATCGAGCGCGTCAGATTATCAAAAGGGGTGTTAAGTGAACCAAAACGAAGGCTCTTATGCAATAATCTGACGATTTAGACGTGACCTAAACTCGTGGCCATTACTTGAAATTGCAAAAAAAAATCGCCATTTTGAAATACTCGAGCGCGTCAGATTAAGATATATATGGTTCATTTATGTACCCTTAACGTAATCATCTTATAATCTGACGATTATCTGGAGGAATTCGCTTAATCTGACAATGGAAAGTTTTTTTGCAAACCTTTTTACAAATTGAAGACCTGAAAAAATTGCAAGTACTAAATAAACCAGTATATACCTATTCTTTGAAGTACAAAACTTTTATTTATAAGCAAATAAGTATGAAAAACATAAAGGACAATGGACATACATAAATAGGTATACGGAACCTCGTACACTCCACCAATAGCAATGTCATACATATCATTGTATAGGCCTTTTTATCTAGAACAACCTTTAATATGACAGCTTTGTTGACGTTTGCCCGTCCTGAGATATAGATCAAAAAGTGTGTAAAAGTTAAAACTAAATAATCCATTGATATCTCAAGTTTTTAAAGGAATATCTAAGTGCTACTACGAGTATGTCTTCTAAGTACTATCAACTTTTACACACTTTTTGATCTATATCTCAGAACGGACAAACATTTCAACAAAGCTGTTATAATAAAGGTTGTTCTCGATAAGAAGGCACATACAATGATATATATGACATTGCTATTAGCGGAGTGTATCAATCTGCTCATACATTACATACATTTCTATAATTTAATAAATTACATTTAATTATAAGGACATGTGTCATAAACAATACAATAGAATCTATAATAACATGGCTTGACGGAAATAATCTACGCGTAAATCTTACAAAAACTAATTTTATTCAATTTAATACCCATAGATAAATCTAATATCTAAATAATCTGCCCAGCCTTTTTCCCAGCTATTTTCATACAAAAAAAATACGTATTTTGACTTAATTTATTAGTTTAAAACCATCCAGTAGAGTTGCGCGTTGCCACTCTTGCAGAACAGATAGAAAGAGATAGAAACGGCATTTCTCGGTATCACGATAGGCAAACAATGCAACTGGAAGGCACACGTATTTAACAAAAGTATCCAATAAAATGAATCGTCTTCGTTAAAAACAATATATCTGCATACCATGACCAGTAACTTCCTGAGATTAGCGAGTTCAAACAAAAAAACTCTTCAGCTTTATAATATTAGTGTAGATTATTTAAGACCCAAAATGTACTAACACTTACTGCAAATGAATTGAATTGAAAAAAGAGAGAGAGGAATAGAAACTTGGGAGGAGAATACCGGCATCACGTAGCTGCACGCTTTAAACTTTATCGATTAATTTTCCTTACTTCGGCTTACGGGAATCGTCAGATTTTATATTTTTCGTGAACGTTGAATTACTCCATTCAAAAAAAAAAAAAAAATAGCCGCGCTCGAGAAAGTCAAGATGACGTTTTTTTTTTACAAGTTTGTAACCTTCCTACTTCTTATCGTCAATCGCAAATTGTCAGATTAGTGGAATATACACTTTTTAGCATATAACTAACTTACCCTATCTTAATCTGACGCGCTGGAGAATGTCAGATGATAATTTTTTTTTTACTAATCTGATCCTTTATTCTAGACGCGCGGCTGCATATACAGGGCTTATATTTGGTGGAGGTGTTAAATGGGGTAATAGGTACCTCCCTATATACTAATCTGCCGCGCTTGAGTAAATCCCGAAATCCCTTCTAGGCCTCCCCTACTATCGGCTACGACTAGGTGCTGCGCGCCGACCTCCCTAGCGGCGTCAGCGTGGTCTGCTACGCTGACGACACGTTGGTTCTGGCACAAGGGAGGTCGCACCAGGAGGCGGCCGAGATAATGACGCGCGGGGTTGCGACGATCATCGAGAGGATCTAGCTGCTGGGCCTGGAGGTGACCTTGCACAAATCCGAGGCCATGTGCTTTCATGGGCTTCGGAACGCGCCACCTTCAGGCTCCCAAGTCACGGTGGGGGTCCCATCGGCGTCGAGAGGGTGATGAAGTACCGATACGATCGGGAGATCGTACGGTACCGGGAGCGAAGCAGCTGGCCTACTTGCTGGACTGCCACCGTGGGATCTGGAGGCGAGAGTCTTCTTGCGCCTGTACGACTGGCGCGATGAGACACTGCGCCGGGGGGAAACTCCGCTGCCGCGGCAAGTTGTCGCGTAGCGGGCGGACCTCCGGCGCGATCTCATGGTGGCCTGGAAGGAGCGACTGACGCAACCCAGTGCAGGGCACGCCACCATCGTGGCGGTAAGTCCCCTCTTTGAGGAGTGGCTCGGGAGGAGTCATGGCGCCCTCACGTACCGCATGACGCAGGTCCTCACCGGACACGGATGTTTCGGGAGGTACCTGTACCGAATCGGTCGTGAGGAGGCGGTCGGTGTCACCACTGTGCGGACAGCCCCGAGGACACGGTGGACCACACAGTCCAGGTGTGCCCCGCATGGGAAGGGCACCGCTGGGTCCTCGTCGAGGCTTTAGGCGGCGGCGACCTCTCGCGTCCGGCCCTGATCCAGGACATGGTCCGGGGCGAGAGGGAATGGGATGCCGTCGCCTCCTTCTGCGAAGCAATCATGCTCGAGAAGGAGGAGGCGGAACGCCAGAGAGTTCGCACCTCTCATCCCAGCCGCCGTGCTGGACCAGGTAGACACCACGGGCGCCGGGTGTCGCGAGATGACTCCCGGCCACCGTAGGTGTGGGTCTGTGGGCGGTGAGTTCCGGTGGCTCATCGTCCCTCTGTCTACTTAGAGGACAGACCCGTGTCGACGGCGCGCGTTGCTCCACTCACACCTCAAAGAGATGTCAGCAACCCCAGAGGGGCCCAGTTGGGCCAAGGCCCGCCGGGGCTGCGGGTTGTTCGAAAGAGTTACCGCGGCTCTGGTACATAAAAGGCCTACGACGGAACACGACGGTTTTTAGTCAGTAAGAGTCTGACACTCCCTCACCGCTGCTAACCCACAGCGGGAGGGGTCATTTGATGATTTTTAACGTCGATAAAAAAAAAAGATTTCGCCGACACTCTATGATTAATGATTTGTCAGTATACAAAAAAATAAATAAATAAAAATAAATACGTACTTGAGAGTCTATCTTTTTAAAAGGTTATCTATGCACTATGTTGGTTTAGAAAGGCAATTATAGGTATTATTTCACATTCATAATGTTTTTAATTTGCTTGAGACGAAAATAATAATTGTACCAAGTAAAAAATACTTATTTAATATATCTGACCAGTCTGACAATAAATGTCCAATGTGACCGGTCATTTAATAGTAATTGACGGTCACTTATCGTATGTGACCGTCAGTTTACAACACTAGACATAGCCATAATTGCTGTCACTGCAACATTGGTAGTCAAGACACGAATTTACTAAATATTGTTCAGACTTTCTTCTGAAGGTTGGAATTTAAAAACCAGCACATCAGATAAACTGATAGCATCTAAAATCATAATAATAAGCGCTGGGTTTTAATTAGTAAAAAACGATTCGCGAATAAATGCAACCAGGTCATCGGTATAAGTAAGTAAACGATAACGTAATGTTGTTTGCGCCAATTTACAGTATAATTGTAGGAAATTGACTGTAATTCGACAATGCACAATACGATTTAGAAATCCGATTCCTGCGTGATTAGTTGGGCGACGTTACCGCTTCTGTGCACACGTATATATCAACATTTAAATACACCGGTGTATGTAAACTTGCCACCGTATATCAGTGCTCTAAATCCCGCGCTAAATTTTAAAGTCCTGAATAAATATATGGTCATGATTTAATTGCACGTTAATACCGCAATTAAATTTCGCCACAGCCGCAGTGATGTCACAAAATTTACTAACAAGTGATAAGGACAGTAAAAAGTTTAAAGAATTTAAGTAAAGCGGGTTATACAGTTAATTTATGCAGTAGATTGCGCGCTCGGGATTTAGTTACCGCCGCCGGATCGTCTCGCTAACGAGGTTCTGAGCCCCGACGCTTTCCCGGAAAACTAACTCACCTTGTGCACTTTTTAATACTTGGTTTTTGATATTTATTCGAATTTTGCGTATTTTATCGACGATATATCCTCAAAGGTCCCTTTCCAAACTTGTGGCAGGTTCACTTTCAATATTAAATTCGAGATCATTCTGTTCCAATGCACTGACATATCGACGCACTTATATGACTCACACGTGTTTAACTTGCAGAGAAAGTTCACCGTGTTTTGACCAAACGAAGAAAAGTGATAGGTTTGCCGGTTCTCGCAAAAATACGAGCTACTGCGCACTGCAGTGAAACTTTTTTATGTGGCATGATAGTAAAAGTTTATTGTTCTTCGAATCACAATCGTCTTCATTGTGCTTTAGATCGTCTGTGTGCTTTCATGTTTGTTCAGCTTCGTCTGACAAGAATATTAACTTTTCAGCATTTTATCTTTTATATACAAGTGTAACCGATAGTGTCAGTTCAGTGGGTACACAGCACAGTGATAACGGGAATGAGCCGGCTTCGTTGTGAGTGATAGTGTTGGATAAAGTGTAAAATGTTGGTGTCAGCCGCCTCGTCAGCCAACCTGACGAGCCACTCTCTTTCCTCCATGTTTCGGAGGCGCCGAAACCGCTCACCCGTCACGGTAAGCTTTGAAGTCTAAAAATAAACGGATTACGGGTTTTGTTGCTAAGTTACACACCTTCTATGCTTCTTATGAATAATTAATGTGAAATATTAGCATGAAGGTGTTAGCGAAATCAAGTTCCATTGTTACAATAGACTGTTTTTATGAATTAACACTAGAAATTAGCATTTTACCAATGCCTCACAAAATATAGCAAAAGAAAAGTTTTCGCAATGAAATGGCGTAGCTTCGATTAATCAAAAAACGCGCAACGTCTGGAATTCTTAATCTATTTGATATCAGTCTAAGTAACGGTGGTTGGTCTTCGTCATCAACTGCCGAGCGTGTTACCATTTCGCTTTAACATATCCAACGGAACATTTCAATCCAAGCTCTTACTTTTTAGAAGATTTATCGTAAACTTGTCGATTAATATTCAAACTCATTTTTTAACAAGTGAAACTAAACAAATTGTAAAAGTATTAATTTGTAATTAAAAGATTGAGGCAAGGCCTTTTAATTTTGTTTTGCGGATCTTGACTGACGTTTGTGTCGTTACGTCATATTTGATTGTTTAATGACAGATCGTGTCAACGGAATTGGTCATCCGACGTCATTGTAACGTCAAGTGCAAGGGCGTGACACGTAACATGTATATTTTTGTGCAAATACAATGCATGCATTGTTGCTCTCAATTTATCTTAATTAGGGTGTGAAAAGACACTCTTACTTAATTTTACCAGTCCAGTTCTTTCCACGTTAATTACGATATCTTTCAATTTGACAGTTCAATGACGTATCGATGCAATACCGATAAATTACACAGACGTATTCTGGAAAGCCCCTCCAATGAGGTGCTGGACTGCTTTAGTATGACACACGTTATAATGTCCAGATTTCATTGTGAATTATAGAAGCATGATATACATCTGGTCACTATGCCATAATATAGCTAAGAACTACATAGCCATACAAAGTCATTACTTGAGAAGTAACATGCTCACTGTGATATAATTCGCCGAATTTAATTGCAAACTCATAAGTTCATTGCGTAAGTTACAGGTTTGAGATGACGTTTGTTTTACGCGACCGAATTGCACACGAGAAAGTTGTACGGTGACATTACTTACACGATTGTTCAACATTTTATGGCGGTAATTTTGGTAATCTTTTCTTCAAAAACTCTTTTTATTACATTTCTCGTAAACATCGTAAAATATTCGAACAGCATTACGTCTATAAAATCATCTGGCTTCATCAATCTGCTCGTGTCTAGATATTAATTGTGTTTAAATTACTGCAGAGTTTGCTCCACTCTGTTCCCTATATATATATACAATATTATATTTGATGAAATCCAGACCACTTCCCCTACTAGCACTTAGCCCTATAAACTATGAAACGATTTATAAACTTCCATGACGTAGCTTGCTAGAACAAATTGACAGCCCACATAGAAACCCTAACGGTTCGTGACACCCTGTATTCACCACATAAACAATGTAAAAATGAAGACAAATGATGCGGATCTTTCAACTAAACGTATCGTCGGGATGCAACATGATACGCACATTACGCGAACAGTTTATGACCACACGTGTTCTACCAGAGCCGAAAGCCCGTAAATAAATCCACACCTTTACCCACCAGAATAAACCTACAGTCATAAAGTTATCGAACTAGACGAGTATTGATTGCCTTCTTACAAACGGACCTTGACATTGTGTATCTGATTGGCTGTGTAAGTTGTTTCAGTACCTCCCACGCAGCGTTTCAATAATTTATTTAGGAAAATCGATCTTGACTTAGGGCTATTTGCAGAGCTCGAATTGTTTCCTTTGTTTGTTTATTGGTTCGATTTTGGCGATTGTTTTGGGGTTTTTGGACCCCTATGAGTTTCATGCTGGACGGGACTGTTATAAAAGTGAGGCCTCCACAGTTATATAAAAAAATGTCAGTGTCATTTGGTGGGTACCTACTACTAACCGGACCTTCGTTTTATAAACGAGGAAGATGTTAGGGAAAAATGGCACATAAACAGTTGAACTTTTTCTGTGACATTACTCGGCAAAATAGGAAATCGATTAGAAGAAACTCATTCCTAGTTGTCATGATCTGATCGATGTCGCGTTCATACGCTGCGGAATACCGATCGGTCGGTTGCATCCATCATTGTCAATAAACCGTGGTCTGATACTCCACGTAAATAAAAACTAAGCTATAAATACACTGCCATTTGTTGGACAAACCATTTTCCAGAAAGCTTTGTTTACATTACCGGTCCACGCCCACAAAGGTGCATCTACAAATTCTGTATTTTCTCTTTTTAAATATAAATTCCCATTCAATGCCAGTTTTGTGTAGTTATTTCTGTAAACAAATGATATTTACGATACTTTTTAGGGTTCCGTAGCCAAAATGGCAAAAACGGAACCCTTATAGTTTCGTCATGTCCGTCTGTCCGTCTGTCCGTCTGTCCGTCTGTCACAGCCGATTTACTCGGAAACTATAAGTACTACAGTGATGAAATTTGATGGGAATATGTGTTGTATGAACCGCTATAAAAATATGACACTAAATAGTAAAAAAAAGAATTGGGGGTGGGGCCCCCCATACATGTAACTGAGGGATGAAATTTTTTTTTTCGATGTACATACCCGTGTGGGGTATCAATGGAAAGGTCTTTTAAAATGATATAAAGTTTTCTAAAAAAACATTTTTCTTAAAGTGAACGGTTTTTGAGATATCAGCTCTCAAAGTCGTAAAAAGTATGTCCCCCCCCCTCTATTTTTATAACTACGGGGTATAAAATTCTAAAAAAAATAGAGGTGATGCATGCTAATTAACTCTTTCAACGATTTTTGGTTTGATCAAAGTATCTCTTATAGTTTTTGAGATAGGTTGATTTAACTGTAATTTACGGAACCCTTCGTGCACGAGTCCGACTCGCACTTGGCCGGTTTTTTTTTGTAACATTGGCCAGTGCAGTTGAGAGAGAAATGTGATTCTGCCAAAATAATTGCTGGTTCAAAATAAATACTGCTTTTAAGTCTAATTGATACCATTTGTTCGCGAAAGATATTGCTTGGAAAATCTATGTTCCTAGTTCGTTATTCTAGTACATTCTTGTAGATTCACATGATTATTTATTATTCTTGACAACGCGGAGTTTAATGTAAATTATGTTTACTATTTTATAGTAAAAACACAGATAATTGATTTTACGTTACATAAACTTTGTATTCTTAGCTGACAGCGTTGGTAATTGCATTTCAAATGTTTTCCTTGTGAAGATGACTATTCAATTTCGTTATATGTTTAATATGCAAACGTTATTTTTGAGAATATAATTCTCATGTTTTCTGTAGTTATGATCCTGTGGAAAAACCAACTAGAACTATAATTTGACGACCTTTTTTTGAAATATAGCCACGCGTACCTATGCTCTCTACTATTTTTTCATAAACAGGCAACTCCTGTGTAAAACAATAAAATTTAATATCTATCTCTTTTGTAGAGGTGTCGTGAAATACCCAGCTTTGTTGTTGAGAGGTCCTCAGAATAGCATTGACATTGAGTCCTCTCGAACCTCTGTCTGTTCGCTTTAAGTACACGCCCGTTTGAACAAATCCTAGCTTAACCTATATACCCTGGGGTTTATGCTTTTAGTAATTTGTGGAGTATTATACGGAATGTTTTGCATGTAGACCTTTAGTGAGATATTTGGTTATGGTGTAATGAAGTTTTTTTTATTTTTATCATGGTTGATGAATAGGACAAATTACAGGTGGGGTTGCTAAACTTAACACACATGTTTACATTCATAATTTTTTGTGTTTCAAATGTGAGTGTGACGGGTTGTTGGAAATTCTTACTAAATATCAAATAAGACGCTTCTCCTTTTCGTAAAATTTGGCCTGTCCATGATTATTGATGATAATTAAGCCATATAAGGGCTTACCTTCTCCAAATAGGAATGTGTTGGCAATATGGAGTACTGTTCTTGAACCATGATACCTCCCTATTAATAATTCGATATGGTAACGAATATTCAAATAATTGTCTTTATCGATATTCGATTTTCTACCATTCTGAGAAGACCTTGACTTCCAGCCTTGGCTTCTCCAAGGACTTGAAAAGGGCTCGCACCGACTTCCAGCTTATCGCATTCCATTCATATCGTATCGCTTTGTTATGAAACTGCGAAGCTATGAAATAAGAAAATAAACTGCTGAAATACTTTCTCTGAAAATATTGTTAAATGGCTACTGTTAGTTTATCTTATACATGTGGGATTTTGTACTTAGTTTTTCGTGTGGAGTAAAACGGAGTCTAAAAATTCACAGCAAAAAAATGTACTTAGTCATTTTGAATCAATTTTTTAAATGTCACTTTTTACATAACTCATTTTCCTAATGCTGTCCTTCAGTTGTCCTTAGTTATAATGATTACTTCATATGTTTATGATAAAATCTCTCTACACCTACGGAGCTGCCAACTAGAATAACAGTCAGGTCAAATATTTAAATGTTTTTGATAACAATTTCATTTGCGTACAAGGTTGACAAAAACATACCTGAGTACATATTATCGGTATTTAAAAAAAATATTTTTCGTAACCTTTACCTATTTTACAAACTGACTTTCTCACGGTTTCGGTACCTTTGTAAAATGTAGCCTATGTCATCCGGGGCATGTAATTACTTCCCAACAGAGAAAAAGTTTTCAAATTGAGCCAGTAATACGCTGAGATATCGATATCCACATATTGTATCCAAGCAAACAAACTCTTTAGCTTTATAATAATATTAAATGCACTTAGATCAAAATTAACCGCGTCAATTATTTTATCGTTTTACCAATTGAATTGTTATTTTCCAAGTACCTATTCAAATTCTCCTGATTTTAATTGCAATAAGTAATAACTAATAATAATTGTTTTCAAAAATATAAATCAAAGCTATTCATTAAACACATAAATTCACTTGGCTTTTAAATGATTGTTGTAATATTTATGCAGGTTCAAAAAGTTATTACTCCCAAGTAATTATTAAGTTTATGAGATAATTGTTGAGATTAATAACTTAAGTATTTAAGTACCGAAATAAATTACGGCTAATGGTAAATAATGGTAGTTATTTGAAGTATCTTAAACTGCTGTTTAAAGTACATGTTTAAGAAGCAGTTTTCAAAGCAGGTTTTGTATCGAGACCATCCATGACTAATTTTGAAGTCTCTAAGAAAATATGTGACAGTTAAATTCAACTGATAATTAGTGACTGAGAATCGTCTAGTTCTAGTAGATTTTTCATTTAAGTCCTCATTTAGGTGCCTAACTTTTCTGTATTCCTATTCAATCCTTATTAACAAGTCTCTCCATCATCTCCAGACTCGACCGGAGAAGCAGCACTCGACCTTAGCATCAGGTCCACCACCACCGGCACCCATCGTCCCAAGAGCCGCCGATGGGCCCCGCCCGCCCGGCTGGAACGGCCAGCCTCGGAGACACGGCTCCAGCCGGTTCAACGTCCACAGCCACAACCAGGAGCTGGTGAAACTACCACCTATTAAAGGTAAACATTTTTAATAAGCTAGCTTTCATTACTATGCCAGCGGTGTCACCCGCGGCCTGTAGGAACTACTCACCCAAGTGCCCACTACACACTACAAGAATATTTCACTAACGCTTAAATAATATTTCAAATCGATCCAGTCGTTTCGAAACAAACTCTCTTTAGCTTTCGAATATTAGTTTAGAGGAGCTGTCTCCTTCGGCGTACTTGCTCCAGCCTTGAGGGAGATATCAGGCATTGAGATCGCATTTATTATCTTTTCCTAAGCCAAGTTTGCCATTATACACAGTAATAAACGCACAGATAAGAGCAACGCCTCTTACCTTAACAATATTTGTAAACAGTCTTACAATGTTGCTGCGTCATCTGCTTTGTATTTTGAAAATATCCGGCCTTCTTGTCAGTTGCGAATTTTTCGATCAGAGCAGACTCGAGAAATCCCATACTAAGCATTACGATGGGACCTTACCCATTTTCTAAAATGTCTATCAATCCTTTATACAGTGGTAGGCAATTGGAATGTCAGGGTATTCCAATCAAATCCCATCGTCAAATATATGAATATGAGTTTTACGGGACTTGTGACGTCAGAGCATAAAATCCAAGTCGATGAGTTCTTGATATCTTTTATTATAATGCTATCAAGATATACACGTAACATGACTGGCAAAATATGGCTATAAAGTGCCTACGTAATTCAGTATCTTCGTAGTAAAATAAAATCTTGATAGGATCTATCTTTAAAGTAATATCTTCAAATGATGTAAACAAATGTACATAGAATCTCCAAAACGGTGTTTTGGTTTCACGTATGTGATACTTTCTATTTCGTTTAAGCTGTATCTAAGTTTTTATAAAACTAGTTCTAGTTTATCATGTTTACGTTTAGTCCATTCTGTATTTTGAAGGTCAAAATGACAGTCGTTCTGTCCAAGGCATTAGTATTCAGCCCACGTCTGGTTAGATTGAAAGCCACCCCTAATCTAGTCGGGAAAAGGTTGAGAGTAAAAAAATCGAGTAAGTATTCTATGTTGGTAGCATGATAATTAGAGAAAGAAAAAACTTTGAGGAGCGTTTATTTATTGTCATATCCACTAGAAGTTTTATGGAACGTGTCTATCGAACCTTCCAGACTTCGAAAATGTCACCGCAGCACTGAAACGCAAATGGCAAACCTATAAATATGGGATGGGTTTCCGAGTATAAAATGGCCGAGAGGTGGCTAAGGTGCGCATGGTCCGATTGGATGATTTCTGTTGAATGTGTTATTTTATTACATGAAGAAGTTCAGCAAATTCAGGATAATGTCCACAAAGGCTCATGACGTGTAGTTACAGTAATCTCCTTAACGACTTACAAAGCATTGCGTATGTCTTCGTTTGCCCACGTAGCCTTGCCACTAAGCTGACTTACTATGTCAACCGGTACTAAGCTATAAAACTCGGAAACTTAAATAAATCATGATTTTATACATGGTGTTTGCGTGACTGATTTTTCAACTGATTGGTAGACTGACAAGGTATAATCGCGCATAGTTGTTTGCGTCAAACAATAGTTATTTAAATCTATATTTAGTAGAATCAACTTCATTGCATCATATCTTCAAAAAGTCTAACAGCACCAGAAATAAAACAAGGCAATGTGCACTGACTCTTCCGAAGTAAATCGATATTCATATCGATATAATTCGCATTCAAATAAGAAAATTAGAGACAAGAACGAGAGCAACAGCTATTTTATTATACATCGTAAATAAAATAAATAGATCTATCCTCTTTGATAAACTAGAAATCAATCGTATGGAAACTTAAGAGCTGATGAGCTACTTCGCTGGTCCCAGTGACCTAGACACTGACACGAGTGTTCATCTATATGTAAATTAAACTTTGAACTCAGTCGCCAGAGCCAAGTACACGCTTAATTTTAATACCGGATTTCCGACGTAAAATTTGAATTTGACACACCTTTTAGAACTTTCTTTCGATAAGATGTGACCTCGGAAAATATTTATTAGTTTCCGCCAGCGGTTTCATCCGCTTCTTATAGGATACAATACTTTCCGTACCCGGAAAAAATACCCTAAGTATGATGATACTCTGAAATATGATATTCTGAAATATAAGCTGTATTACTGCCAAGTTTCATCAGAATCCGTTCAGCGATTTGCGCATAAAAAAAAATAACAAACATACACACACTCACAAACTTTCGCCTTTATAATAGTGTGATTTACTATGCCACGGTTTAATTTGTTTATTTTTCTGTTATTCCAATTCAATGGACAAATTCTCTTTCAATTCTTCGCGTTTTTAATGAAAGTAATGGTATTAATTTTAATTGGCTCAATGTTTACGTCAATCATTTCTAATCTTTGATATAATTATGTAATTTAATGTGTGGAGAATGTACGATATTTTGCCCGTAGAAAAACCGACAAATGCCAAGTAAGAACTTTTTGATTAATGTTCGGTCTCATGATATGAAGTGCAAACTTTCCTCCGCTAGTTTTTATGCATCTCGTCGCGAACATTCTTCACGTCTAAAAACATTTCCCAAGTTTGTAGTTTTTAAACGATCCTATCGAATAACTAGGAAAGTTTTATCAACCAGTAAACGCTTGTGAACTAAATTCATATTCTATGTAGGTGTACCCCCACTCAAAGCATTTTTTGTTTTCGTGACAAGCGCTTATTTTTACGCGGAAGGGACTGTCGGATGTCATATTTCATGTTCGCCAAGGGATTGCATTTTCCGAGGGGAAATGAAAAAGAATGGGTTTTCACAGCCCCAAAAACCACTGAGCCCCCTATAGTTCCTCTATATTTTAGTGAAATATGCAATGGTGTATGGATATATTCTTCAGTGTTGGTTTTAGAATGTGAATTTTTGACTTCGACATTTGAAAGATGGCGTGTGATTGGACCATTCAAAGACTATTCGATGCTTCTGAGTACGCAAATTGCCTTTTTATGCTTATCGTAAATACTTATTGATGCTACCAGAAATATAAAAGTACGTCAGTAACGTTTTATTATTTTGCACTGGCTTACCAGGTCTTTATGTAAAAATCTTCAAGTTTGAGGAAAACCTGTGTGTCAGTATAAGATGTGATTTGTCACGGACTGGAAGGTGCACATTTTTTCCGCATCTGTTGCACATTTTCTCCGTCATAAGAAAATAATTATGGTCTTCACTTGCTGTAGACATGAAACGAGAAGTTGATATAAGTGTTGTACACTTTAAATATAGATGTCGTGTATATTGCTGTGGGTGCTAAGCAAATGTATCATTGGGCATTTCGTACAGATTTTGGGTTACCTAAGTACTTGATACTCCAGTACATATACAAACTTGATACTCCAGTGGTATTCCTTAGGGTGTGTGTGAAGGAACTAGGGCGCGAGACCTAGTATTAACATGTATGTAGGAGGCACCGTTAGCTAATGAATCAGCTAGGTGTCCTTAGTAATTGAGCTGGGTAGGGCTCGGTGCGTCACCTGGACGCTAAATCTTTTGTACGGTAAACATGTGACGTCATAAGCTTGTAAAGACACTGCGTACATGCCAATATTATTAGCGAAAAAATAGTAGGAAAGTATGAAATGTCTTTATTGATTGAACTCTCCCAGGCTAACCTTTGAGTGCCAATAGCAAAACCAGGACTTCTAGAAAAATCTGTAGCCGTATAAACAAGTGGTTATTGACTAAATGCAGCGTAACAATATCTTAGCAACAGCATGCATCGAACAAAAAACGCAAAACGATCTCACGTTCAGAAACTACAAAGCAATTTAGTTCACTAGCGTCTAGATGGTATCATTGTTTGTTTTTTTTTTCAAGGCAAATGACAATAATCGTTGTGAGTCGCCATCGTTTTGCAGTACAACGTAGATAGCTAAATAATTGATGCCTGCTGGTTTGCTGTGGAAACTGCCATCTTGGATTGGTCCAAGGTTGTGCTAAGATTTACTATTTGCCGGTTGTACAAATTGGGGCTAAACTCGTAAGGGCTGCTGTGCTAGTGAATATGAGGTTGGATAGTATTATCAGGTTGTTCTTCTACGGAAAATAATATAGCTTCTAGAAATCTGGATTTTTGTCCAGCAACCCTTTGGTCATCTCTAGTTTTGCTTCTCACTTTCTATTAGATCTCGTAAATACTCGTTACACATGTAACAGTACCTACATAATTAAACAAAAATTCTTAGGTGTCTCACAGGGGACTATCTTGGGTTTTGCATTGAAGTTTTATATCTGTTTCCTAAAACCAGAACTAATCCAAACTTATTGGTATTTCCGCAGTAAAAATCATTTAGCATTATACTGCATATAAGTTGCCGTTAACACAAGACAATAGGTGATTGTTAATGCTCCTAGTTATTGTAGTAACGCTAATTGATCAAGTCTTTTATACTCTGACGCAGTGCCAGCAGCTTCAATTATATTTTTTTCTGGACTTTATTTATTCCTGAAATAAAGGGAATGTAATAAACTTCACTCTTCAAAGGGAATATAGGATATTCCAAAGTTTCATATAAACCCTGGATTTTAAAATGTGAACATCATTGGCAGATGCACAAAATAACAGCTTAGTAAAGAAGGTATCCCTTCTTATACTGATACATATATGAGATTTACTAGGCACAGCAAGCCAGGTAGTTTTCATTTACTAGCAAAGGAATGAACTCTTAACAATGTTAGTAGCTTACAGCCGTGCAAAGTTAAACAGCTAGTAATAAGCCGCCTCGCTTTCCAGCCAGACTGAAAGAATCCCTAAGCGCCTTAAGCGCTTTTCACGCTAAACGCCGTATAAAGTGGCATGTGTCCTATGCTTTTTGCTTGGCGTCCCTTTGTGCCCGTTTTCCGTTTCCGCTTTTCACCGCTGCAAGCGAGCCTACGCGATGAATGCTACTTCAGAGACATCGTCCTAATTCTCGCCAAACGACCGCTTTGTATGTCATTTGTGACGTGCTATGCGACGAAAATGACCTAATACGGCACAGGGGACTTATTACGCGGCCTTTGTTTTTGTCCCTTTTTGGGTAGTACCTAACATTTGGATTAAAAGTTTTTGTGGTTTTATTAAATTGATAAAACAAATTATAAGCAACATTTGCGGTTCATTTGATTAGAATTCTATATTGAGTTCTGTTGAGCTAAAAAAAACAATATTTATGTTCATGTTATTGAATTGACCCATCGTTTTTGAAATGAATTTGACTTTGACGGTCATGCTAATCAAAAACACGTCTTTAAAGGTGTGCTCTCTAAGTTTGTTTAATTCCGGAATGGCATTAAAGAAAACTTCTCAAATTCAAAAAGAGCTACGGCCTTATTTTCCCAGTGTTCGCAATGCACGTGGAAGCACCTCTTTAGTATAGAACGCGCCGTAAATGCCATATCCTGAGACATCATCAAGAAACTGGGTCGATGTGGAGCGCATGAATCGACGAACTCATGTGACCCGCAGATGTCAGGTTGTGTTGTCGTTTCGATAACAAAACTGCAATTTTGATAAATGATGCCTCATCTTTTAGAGATATACCTGTGGTTTTGAAACTGGGATAGACAAATCGAATAATTTGGGAACTGTTTCCGTCCATCGCAATATCAACAAATTCGCAATCTATACTTCTATCTAATATTATAAAGCTGAAGTTTGTTTGTTTGGCTGGCGGAAGCTGGTTTCCGAATTAATTAAAGTATCTCCATTGATATCATAATAGCAAAGTTCTAAGCAATCATCAGCTACAGTTTATTGATTGCGAAACACTTGAAAGGACACGTCCCTGAAATCTGTTCTAATTGATTCCATCAAACGTTTCCTGTAGCAATTAAACTTGAGTGCTCTGAAGCAATAGCGCATATAACTAGTAATACATCACCCGACACCAATGCACGGGTTCTGATCATACGATATAATGCCTACGTGTGTAACTATACTTGTGTCGGTCACACGGAGTGAGGATGTAATGGAGTAGTAAGATGTTTTAATGAAGTTCTTATTGTGCGTTTAGATTTCTGAATGAAATCGACTAATTTCTGCACATGTCCCATCTAGTATGTGTAGTGTGTGCCCACCGTTGGTCCTTGGGTAAAAAACTACCACTGAAAATGGGATAAAAGCCTCCTATGATTTCTTTCGCAAAACAGTTCACTCAAACAATTTGCAGAGATTGACTATTACACAAAACATTACCTCTATGTGTAAATAGACTAACATAAAATGTATCGTTATTAACACGTACGTATATAAACACTATTGTTTCCTGCTCCATGTCTAAAGGTTCTTACACAACACATCAGTCTTTTATCTCGAGTGTAAATCACTTTGAAGTGTGCTCATCCTTTAAAGGACCGGCTGTATCTTCTGTTACAATTAGGGCACAGGTCATCGCCACTGGGCGACTAATCTCGCTAATTTCATCACTGACGGACTAATCTTCTCTCTTATCTTAATTAGAGTGACCTTGCAGCATTGGGCGTCTTAAAACGAGTTTTAATGTCCTTGTGCAACTGTAAACACATGGGGATTGAGTTGTTATTTAGCCGCCATTTTTGTCTTTTTGCAAAATATACATGTGTACTATCTTGGGCAAAGGGGTCCGCTAAGGACCCTAAGTAGTTAATGGGTTGTGCAGTAAGGTTAATTCCAAATATGAATAAAAACCCTTTTGTAAAAAAAAATTTGATACCGGATACGATTTTAGGTTTCACCACACATGTGTCAACTTTGGTTTAGTTTTTAGAGGACAATCCCGAAAAATAATTTTAGCTTAGGTTGATTCAAGTGAAATTTTTGCTCGAGAAAATTAAAGCTTTTTCGATGTTATTTTTGTGTCACAAGTTTCGTTTCCGCATTGAAGTTGGTGCAAACAAGTCTGAACAGATATTTGTTCCTACTGGATGTTTGTCAGTTTTCTCGGAAAATTACTCTCAGATAGAGGAAACCTTGACACACTTCGTAATCAAATCGTTGATCTAAATATAGCCTTTTTATTTTTGTTTTATGGACTTCATTTAAGGCTTACGGATAACAATAAAACCCCCGCCATATTGGAATAAAGAAATTGGCGCAAAAGATATCTTGAATGTTGGCGAAAACGTTTTGCGCGCTATTCCTTTGTCAAGTAATATTTTAAAGTTATGCGCCTTTTCTTTAATGTTTGTAAAATTGTTTTTACTGAGGAATGTAATTTTCCAAAATTTTTGAGATTTTTCTTAATCAGGTCGTATTGGACTCCATCATCATTAAAATAACCGTGAAAACAGTCTTTAAGACAGATGAGACTGCATATTCTTATGTATTGTAATTGTTGTCGAGAAAGGTATAAGCACAAATACTTAAGTACATACCTTATTGTAATATATGCAAACAATAGACCATCTTCCTATAGCCACATATAAACTGCCTCGATCCTAAACTATGGTATAGCGCAAGCCTCATAATGGAACCTCTTTATATGCCCCACCCCATAAGCACGAGGCGTGATGGTGCATAACCGCCAAAGCTTATACGAGGGAATCTCCCCATCCTTGCATATGGTATCCTCTCACGACGGTACTTCTTCCCCAATTTAATAATGAGACTATCTCCAAGAGAAGATATGACGTTACATAGGAAAATGGATTTAGATTTTCTTTATCGTCAAGGCGGAAGCGCGTAGGGCTGTCTAATAATGCCTTTAGAATTTAGATAATTGAAGTTCTATTTTTTGTCCATTTGCAATACTGAAATAATAGACTGTGGAATTTATATTGAATGTTTATACTCAAGCCAGTAAATTACGCTTTTATTTATTTTTAAGTGTTAGGAAAACACCGGTGTTCAGTTGCATCCATTTAAACTGGAAGCTTACTCTAATATAGTTTAAAGCGAATGTAATAGGAAAGGAAATATTTCATTTAGTTCCGTAACTGGATGTCTGGAATTTTCACTATAATCTCGGCAAAGGTTTTTTTTTTCGCTAAAAGCCTTTTAGAGCGTATTCAGTGATAAATAAATTAAAAATACTTCTTACTGCAAAAAAAAAATATAAAGAAGTATTAAAACGAAACTGTATTTAATAATTAATGATTATGCCATGATTTAAGCAAACCACTTTCCACGCATAATTTGAGGAAGTGAGTCAGACGAATTAAAGTCAATTAACGGATCGATGGTGCAGGCACAGGGGAGAGCGCACCAGTCTGGCACAAGGATGCGCCCCCCTCCCGCGGCCATGGCGTCTCCCGCCCTACACCCAAACAAACTTACCCTTGCGAACCCCTTGTTATTCTTCTAGTTCCCCAGAAAAACGTCGCCGTCTACATTCGGTCGTTACTCGCAATTTATAATTTATCGTCAGCCCGTTCCGTTATTGGCTGTGAATGTTTATTGGCGCAAATTGTTTATGACGCCTATCAATTGGAGTACATTTTTGTAATTAGCAAAGCATCCAAACGCTTATCAACGATAACGGTTCCCAGCTGATTAATGTTTACTTGCATATATGAATAATAATATGGCTATTGGTCAGTAGGTTAGTACTGTTTATAATATTACGCATTTGGTTATCGCGGCACAGTCCATTTGTTTACTGTTCCTCATAGTGACGCGATCGCGACCCCCGACCTCCTCGACTTGTGAAATCGTCGTAATATCTCCAGGGCTGGTACAATGTAATGCAAATCTGCGTCATTACTTCGAGCTCTCAATGCCGCTTCCGGTAACTACCGTTACTCCATTACGAGAGTGCTCGACTCGCAGACGCAATCAGCTATTGAGACACACGTAGTGAGTAGGAGGAGGACTTATTGTATTGCAGTAACAAACCATGTACACATTATGTAAATGGTAGATGTTATGACGTGGCAGCCCTAGCAGAGGTTGTATAGAGCGGCTGGGGCGCGAGCGGGGTGCGGCGGCAGTGCGCGCGCACGAGCGGCGCCGCCAGTGGCGAGTCGCGGCACAGACCGGCGCGTGGCAGTCCGGCCGCCCCCGCAGCTCGCACCGGTCCCGGCGCTGCCGGGCCTCCGCTCGGATGCCGCTGCCGGCCGCCGCTTGCGATGGTCCATGCCGGGCCGGCCGCGCGCGCGCCCTCTCGCGCGATGTTCGCCGCCGCTGAGAGCAAACCGCGCCGCGCCGTCTCGCCGCTAGGAATCCCAAAGTCTCCGTCGTTCCACTCGGGGCTCGATCTCGTTGCTAACCAAGCGGCCACCAAGCGCTCCGAGAGCGTGTCGGACGTCGCGCGCGCTTTCCGGTTCGCGCTGTTCGCCGGCTCCGGCATGGAGGGCCAGGGCCCGCAGCAGAAGGCGCCGTCGCCGCCGGACGCGCGCAGCCCGCCGCCCCCCGCCGCGGCCGCCGTCTCGCCCGAGCGCCCCACGCCGATACCCAATGCCGATAAGGAAAGTTTGATGGTGCAGCTCCCCCCGCTGAAAGGTTCGTCGGTAATAACAACATTGCACCCGTGTTGCGCTTTGCAGATGATGGACACTAATTGCGCCGAACCCTGAAGACCCTTAATCAGTGTTTACAAACCACCTTCACTGTTTGGCTGACTTTCGGCATCTGCGTGCAAAATAAACGTATCTATTTGTGTCTTATAGTTCGAAGTAAACGTAAACGGAACGGCATGTAAGAAGACGTTACAGTACAATATCGCTTACGACGCAGATAAACTACGCTGTAGTAGCGATAGCTAGTAGTCGCCCACACCTCGTCACCGACAGCCTTGAAGAGTCTAATCAGGCTCGGCGAACCGAAACAATCCGGCTGAATCACTGAAACTAGTGATCGACTATCTTTTATGTGTGCATGTAGTGTAGAGGAAATGGCGAAAACGCCGCAGAAATATATCGACCCATCGGCGGCCGGTGGCCGGCCCCGTGCTGTATGTATGCCATGGGAATGTATTGCGACGTCCTTGTCCCCTGCACACCACCAACTCGTGCCACATGATATAAGGAACTCCCTAATTGCTATCGAACGGCCTTTCTGTTATTGAATATTAATTTTGCTAATAAGCGAAATTAGCGCAACGAGGTCGTTTGCCTATCCTGCAAGTTGTAGATGCTCTTTCTACATCATATCTATAGTAAAACATAGTTTTACCCGAAAATGTTGTCATTGACAATATTTTCACTAATTTGTTTATATCCAAGAGGCTTCGCGTTTATGAGCAGTAACAAGTTGTGGTTGTAATGTTTTACAACGAAATGATTATGATATAAACAAAACTTGTTAACAACTGAGCTATTTCGCCGTTGTCCAAGTTTATTAGACTTAAAACTGCTCTCTATTATTAATCTTTTGTGACATCAGACTTAACTGTTGACACACATGACCTCGTGCTGATATCACTCATAGTTCTGATAATAAGAAACTTGAGGTACATTCAATTCGATGACTATGAAAGCATCATAATTATTGTTGAAGTCCTGCTAGTGGAACCCGTCTGAGCTCTGTTGTGGCTCAAATGTATCCTATGGATGCATCAGGAAGTTAATGTCATGTTTCAAGACAAACCTGCCAGCACTTCTCTCATAACAAACATAACATATGGTACAGAATTTTATATGCAATGACACATAAGAAACACGCCTATTTCCTGATATCCCTTTAACAATACTACCAGCTAACGCTAATAATACAGAGCACTATTTCGGCTTTCATACGACCAGAAAATTGGATGATGGGCGGAAAATCAAGGCCTTCTTTCTACTATTTCACTTGGAACTTATTATGCCTTAACTTTTTCCTCAGCTCAGCTATTTAAATTGTCCCCTTTTGTTTCTTTGGGGCACGCATTTAGGACATAATTCACCAACCCCTCGTGAGGGGTGTCTGGAGCGGTTGACAAATTTATTACGAAGCAAAGCACTGAATTGTTGGCAAAATTGTCTCTTTACATAAACGATTGTCCTTTTTGCTTGAATATTGAGTCGTAAATCTAGGAATGCTTTGCTCAACCCACAAGTTTAGGACGCCTTCGTTTTTTGTTTATCCAAGCACTTTTTTTTGTCTGAACCGGAGTAGTTGAAGGTTCCTAGGCTTTCAATTGTATCTGTAAGTTCCTATTTATCAGGAAGTTCGTTCTCCTTTCCTAGGTTTGGTTTTTCTGCACTTTGACCAAAACTTACTTTCGTTCATTCTATGATTCATTCACTAGACAATCATCGTTAGCGTAATCAAAGGAGTACTCATTAATAAATAATAATAAGAGCTCGTTTACACCTACCAAACCAAACATACTCAACGTAGGTCACCTGAATTTCTAGTTCAGCATTAATTCTATGGCAGGCGAAAGTTTAGCCACTAGTCTGACAGCAAATAATTACATGGTTGCAAGTTCGACTCCCAGCGGGTAGTGTGTTGTGAAACCGCTGGAGTTTCAATAGGAACAGGCTGGAAACAACGCAACTATGTCTCTTTCGTCACACATGTTAACAGCTGTTGCTGTTTATACTAATTAATGTATTGGTTGTTCGTATATTCGAATGTTGCTACAATGATAATTTGTATCGATTTTGTTTATTTGCATTGGTACTCAATCTCAGTCTTTTACTTTTCCATTATTAACATGGATACTTACGTTTTTTATATGCAACCTTATTATCATATACTTTCTTGCCAATTTCAATGTGACTCCAGGCTTCTCAGTCTTAAGATATTCAGTATTCCGTCTTTCCCTGCTGACATTGTGTTCGTCCATTGCGTCCCTTCCTGTCTATTTATGTCAAGGTCATACTTCATAACTAAACATTGGTCACACTAGTAGCTCCTAAACCTGTTCTCTTCCACCAGATGCACCAGCAGCGGAGCGTGAACAGCTATTCGTTCAGAAGCTGCAGCAATGCTGTCTCCTGTTCGACTTCGCGGACGAGCCGCTTTCAGACCTCAAGTGGAAGGAAGTCAAGCGTGCTGCCTTGTTGGAGATGGTGGAGTACGTGACGTCACAGAGAGGCGTCATTACAGAACCTATATACCCGGAGGCGGTTAATATGGTGAGTGACTTATGGAAACACTCAGAGACATTTAATGATTACTTAAACTCCTTTGTGCAGAATTTCTATGAGAATCTGTCACTAAGGAGTAACTTAAGTAATCATTAAATGTCTTTGAGTGCGTTGGTTAATTATAATCATCATCAACAGGTTATTTGATAGTGGTGGATAAAAAGTCTTACTAAACATGTGACGAAACAACTGGTTTTCAGCTTTACGCGTTCATATTCCGCTAGCTTTTCGCAAGCCTCTTTTGCTGGTCTTTCTTTTGTTTAGAATTTTCTCAGTTCATTTTGTCTGCTAACACGCTTCCTACACGTGGTGTTGGCTTTTTCAGTTTTAAATCTATTCACGAAAAACATAATATGTGTACGCCAGCAAAAGTGCACCCATATTTCAAACGAATGCAAGTTATTAAATTAAAATCCCCTATCTAATAGAAGAAGAGGTTTTCAGAACGTGTTCGCCTCAAGTAAAGTCTAGATTTAATCTTACACTCCTTTACATTTTCAATTACCTCTCATAGGCTTTACAAAGTGTGAACTTACAATGCCTTTTATAAGATAAGCCATGTGACAGCTCCTTGGCTTACACGGCAAGATAGTAGATTTTCTGAATAGATGAGACGCTAGACATTGTAGCGTAAGGATACAAAGTTATAGCTTGGAAATTGTTGTATACAAAGTAGCGTGTATGTTATTAAAGGAATTAGTGTTAAAACGTGAAGCGGTAAAATTAGTATACAATATTATAAACTAACACATGTAAAACATGTGTACTGTGTTGAATTTATGAAGTAGAAGTTTTTTTCTTTGCTTAAATTGACCCGCTGCTGGGTAAAAGCCTCCCAATTTTGTTTAATTATATAATATATAATATAAAAATTGGAAAAGCAATTACAAACTTTTTATTTGTAACGTTGGCATAATTATAATCAAGCCAATATCATATTTGGAATCTTTTTGATTTTCAAACCAATCACGCTAGAATGAACATTGAAAGTCCTCTCCACTCTCGCTTCATGGAACATGAATTGTTTTCAAAGACCGGGAATGTCTCGGCGGCCCTCTGAATAGCTACACTCATTTACTTTCGAACTTTTTTATAAATACCCTACATTTTTCTTTGAGAAGTATGTAAGGCGCCTCACGCTCAAATGCACTGTTCACTGTACAAAGGGAGATTGTTGGCGAAACTTTTTGGGGGTCCATTGTGAAGATCGGAAGGTGTTTTCATTTTGTTTTCGGTGTTATGAAATTGGTCCAATTGGATCACTTATTTGTTACCTTTTTGATGACTCACTTATTTGTTATCGTATTGGTATGAAAGGTTTCACGTTATCAACATTTCGCCAGGACCCTTATTGGGAGTCGCCACACATTTTCATATTCTTATTTAGTGACTCCATCTGGAGTCACTGTTCTACAGCTTCTACAAATTGTTTGATATGACCCAAATACAAAAATATTTTGTTTACAATAGATGACAAACCTTTATGTGTTATGTTCCCCTTTAAGATTTATCCATTGTTTTAGAAGTATTCTTGAGTGTTTAGTCCAAGCCAGAATACTGCTCAGCAAAAAATGCTTAAAAGTGGACCTAATTTAAAACAACAGAAACTTCAAGTTGAATTCGCCTAATTCTCCACAATTTTCTCTATAATTACGTTATTATAGCCTTACCTATCGATCAAGGTCACGCATATACCACAATCATTTATTATTACTGAAGGTCATGCTATTGGAAGGTCAAGGTTTGGTTTAGAAAATTTTTCCTTTTTTCTTTTTTTTTTCTATATTTTTATAAGTTGTTGTATGTTGGTCAGTGTTTGTGATTTTATCTTATCTGTAACCACTTGAACGGAACTCGCCTTAAAGTAGGCGTTCAATGAGCTTTGATTGTCTATTGACAAATTGTTTATGAATGCCTCGCCTAGGAGTTGTTGTTTATCTATGGCGATATTTCCAGTACATCGTCATACAATTATATTGACGTCTTTTTAGAAATTATATTTTTTTATTAATTTGTTTTTGCAATTTCGCGCATCTTTCCTTGTTTAGAAGACAATATCTTTATTGGTTTCCTTTTGTCATTTTGGCTGCTAACAACGCGGTTTTGCATACAACAATCAAACATTGCATTGTAGCATATCAGACTACATATGTACAAGTACCTACAAACTCATAATAAACTAACATTTTCATTGCCAACAGTTCGCAATAAACCTATTCCGGACACTGCCGCCATCATCAAACCCCAACGGGGCGGAGTTCGATCCTGAGGAGGACGAGCCCACCCTGGAGGCCGCCTGGCCACACCTGCAGCTGGTCTACGAGCTGTTCCTGAGGCTGCTGGAGTCGCCTGACTTCCAGCCTAACATCGCCAAGAAGTATATTGATCAGAAGTTTGTTTTACAGGTTAGTAAATTATTGCTATATTGATTTTATGAAGGTTCTATATTCTGAATGTCTGCATCTCCGCCTGTGTTGCAGAAGTGATAGACTTCTGAATTATACACTTAAACAGACTTAAAACTGCCATCAAGATGTTGAAATGGTCTTTTATCGCACTAATATTTAAAAGGCAAAAGATTGTGTCTGTGATGAGTCGGAAAACGATGATTTGATGAAACTGGACAGTTGTATAAATGATACAACAGAATAACATAATATAAGCTACCTACTTTTATCCTGGTTTTATTTTCGCGCAATAGTTCTTGTAAAGCGGATGAACGGCTACTACATCATAGTGTTACTCACCAAACTATTGATTACTTATTTCAAAAATTCGTACAATAATTTGAAATTCTCTTTCAACAAAAAAATACTACAGAATATGCCTAGCCACGTACTTATGTTAAGCAGATGATGACGTCAACACAGATTGTTTACATACACACAGCAATCGATAGCGATAAGCCATAGACAAGTAAAGAATTTCACTCACAACAACCAGCTTATAAACTAAAATGTGGGACAAATGTGCGTTGTTTGATAGTCATTTATCTGATAAGGCTTACGTGAGTTGACGGAATATCCGGATTGTTGTGATGTCATAGTTTGTTGTTTTGTAGGTTTAGCTTAAAATAAACAGTAATTGGACAATTAAATGTGCTGATTGCTACTTAAAATATTAATGTAATAATAATTGCTATCAATAATCACAGGATAAATAACCAACCTATTTATGTTGTCACTGCCAAGTTTTTATCAAAATACATCCAGTACAGTTATCGGCACGGATATTGAGCCCTGACCTTCACCTGCGCAGAAGCGATTTACTGCCTTATTGCCTTACGCGTACGGGTGCGCAAAGCGATCCCCACTCTTCCGCCGAGAGCTCAATATCCGTGCCGGTAACTATAGGCGTGGAAGAATACCAAACATAGAATAGAATAGATGAGGTCTTACTATATTTATTATATAAACAACTTACTTCTGTTGAAAAAAATATGCTATAAATAAAAGATTACCTAAACACCAAGACAAAACTTGAAAGACATAGGAAAAAATATAGAATAACCCAGAAAAATAAGGACACTAAATTACTAATTTTCCCAGCAGAAAAAACCCTGCCATAATTTCTGAGCTGAGAATCGGCACGTATAGAACAAACGAGTCAATTGATTAATGATATTACATTAGCACAATAGCATTAACAGCACCATTGGAAACCTAGCCTCATACTCATAAAGTATGTACTTCAGTAATTGCTTTAACAAATTGAACTTTGTTACATACTACATACTTTTATTTTTAATCTCTAACTGGTATTTTTCCAGTGTTTTGTCTATAGTATTTTTTTGTCGTGTTCGGTCTATCTTTTTGGTACTTATAAGGTACTAAGGTATAATGAGTATTAGTACTTTGAGGTAATGACACTTTTAATTAGTAAACTAATTAGAATTAATTTTGTTCTTGCCAGGGATAGCCATTATTGTGGTATGCAACTGATAAATAACGATCAGCTTGAACATACCATGGTTTAAAGAAATGTTCGAAGCCTTTGATATAATGCATTCCCAAAATACTTACATTTTACGTACGCATTTTTCTGTACGCAAGGGCCTTGAATCTATTTGTCGGAAGGACTCAGTTTGCCGAGGGCTTTACATCTGCGGCGGCAGGGGCTTTCTTCTAAAGTAATTGTCAGATACATCATGTATATTTTCTTCTATAACAAAAAAGTCGGGTTTTCCTTCCTGACGCTATTACTCCAGAACGCACGAACCGATTTCCACGGTTTTGTATTCGATGGAACTCCGTGAGGTTTAAAGCAAAGAAAAAAAATCTTTATCTTTTAATCACCAAACAAAATGTAACATAAAACGAAGCCATCTGGTGGCGAAACTGAGTTCGCCAGGTTTGCTAGTTTTTTTCTAAAACTGTATTTTTTGCGACAATAAATATTAAATGAAGTTCGATATCCAGCACTCGGATACTCGTAAAACAAATCGGACACAAACTGAATTACATAACCGAGGTTCAATTTCGGTAGAGTGCAGCGCAGACTATCACACGTGGAACTAAATTACAATTCGTGATTCAATTTGACGGCATCACAGCGCAGTGGTATGCCCACCAATTGATTATAGACTTTATTTCATGTGTCGTTGGGTTGATATTTCTTTCTATGAAGTATGGTACTTCTGTGCCTCAATTATTTGATGCCGTTTTGAGTGCAGCGCAAAATGAAACCATTGGATATCACTAAAAAAGTTTTCAGGAATTGCAAATAGAGTTTCCGCGATTAATAGTTCTGGGTCTGGGATGTCTTCACAAGCAGTACTTCCTGTACTAACAACTTCGCACATCCGGATAAATAAGCAATCTTCTTACCCTGAAAAAATATTAGGATAACTGAATGAATGTTGGATTTCCGCAAATTACCTAACGCCTGATTCCAAAAGCCACTAGATTTTTTTTAGTTAGATTAGCGTTCAAGCAAGCAATCCATCGTTCGCTTTATAATTTACGTACATATTACTAAGAATACACAGGCCTGTACTACGCTCAGTCTAAAATATAACGGTTCAGTCTAAACAAGGTGTGAAATTCAAAGAATGAATACAATTTTTCCGCTCATAAATTGATTTTGGATAATAAAACAAAAGTCTACCGTAGTAAATGTGGAATGTAAATTCATTGTTTAATTTTATTTATAGTAGATTGTGCTCCGCTACAATGTACTTGGAATAATTTTAAACTGGGTGTGTATTGGAGTTTTATTTAAAACTTAACACCTGTATATACAAATTATATATTCAAATATTAGTAACTTTGTTGCTACTATTTGTTCATATGATTTATTGATTGATGAAGGTAACATATGTTCTGAATCTTCACTATCAAAATTGCCTCAAAATATTCACAGCTGGACGAGACATAGAGCATGTTATAGCAATCCAAGTTTCAGTGCAAGACAGCCAATATGGCCTTGAGATCCAATTCCACCTGAATAATATAGGTACAAATCTTAATCGATATCGAAAGAATATGTCGCCATAAACAAACTTCAAGGAGACATCGACCTCATAAACGACCATCCTCCTGTCTTCACATGTCAAACCAATAATATAATCGATTCCAATAAGTTTTTCATAGCTCCCTCGTTTGTTTACGGCCAGTCTCATGCGAACACAAACCTATTTGCTTTGATCTATTCAACCTTGTTTATAAAACCTCCTTTTTGAGGTGAAAAGGTGTTAAGAAAATAACGCGAGAAAAAAGTAACGCTTTTGAAGACTAACAAGGTCGCCTTTGATAAATCTGAACCTTTTTTGTGTTAAGGATCAAATGTCTACGTTGTTGTGTGTATAAACATTGTTTGTTATGACTGCCTTCTATATTATTTTGGTATTCATGTAATAGTTCAAGATAATTTCGTAGACGAAACAATATTGTCTATCAGAATTTTCCACAGGAGTTTCCTTAGGGTTCTTTCATACGAGACGTTTCGTGTCGGTGCGATTGCCGTGGGGCAATGGTGCACAGAAATTCACTTGTTTTCATACAACACGCGCGGTGCGGAGGACTAGAATCGCACCGCTTGTTGCATTGACACAAAACGTCCAGTTTGAAATAACCCTAAGAAATTCTTGAGATTCCCTCTAGAGAGGAATTTTGCTCACTTTGTCGCTGGCGAAGCTAATAGAATATTACATTTACTTAGTTAATATTTTGCAAACATTCTTTCATGGAAGGGGGTTATGAACTCGAGTGTTTTTAAAGACGTAATTTTCGCAAGTCTCTTGACTTTATCTTATCATCGCAAATTTTAACTATTTACCTAATATCAAAACATTTGTTCCCAGCTCCTAGAACTGTTCGACTCGGAAGACCCTCGGGAGCGCGACTTCCTAAAGACGACGCTACACAGGATATACGGAAAGTTCCTAGTTCTACGCGCGTATATACGGAAGCAAATCAATAACGTTTTCTATAGGTGAGTCCGTGTCTATGTATGTGTGAGTTTATACTCTATGTATGTGTGGGTGTGCTGCGGTGGTGAATATACTAGTATTGTGTAGGTTATGGATGAATGTATCATCTGGTTATTCTCACATGGCAGTTAGGGCCCATTTTTACTGGCTAGATGAATAGCCGATTAAGTAATACAGCAGGTTTTCATGAAGATGGACCTGAAAAAGTTGTATTTAAGACTTTTTGTTACTAAAATAATGAAAGGTTTGACAAGAAGTAGATTTCACGCGGATTCGCGCTGCGGGGTAAAAAAATCCTTCGTTCATCATCATTTATCTACACGCGGGAAGATATACATCTTGCCTGCTTAATGACAATAACTCATCATAAGAATGATTGTCATTAAAGACAAGATTGATTCATGAATAAAACAATTAACTTTAAAATTAACACGGAGTCCTATTTCATATGAGCTATCTATCTCTGTATACGTCTATCTAAATAAAATAAACGTATCAATTTGTTTACCTCGCTAAATGTTCACATCTATTTATGTACAAGGAAACGTGAGTGACAACCGCGTTTAATTACAACTAGTGTGTATTCACGTGATATTATAATCATGTAGGACCTGCACATCGTCGTTTTATTGTTAATAGCTCATTTGTTTAGTGAATAGTTTATTTCATATAGTTATACATTGTGACTTTATGAAAAAAATAAAATAAGGATCTATAATGCAACTACGATTATTTCTGTTGTCTTCCTTGGCAGTCGTTACGGGTAGTCAGAAGCCAGTAAGTCTGACACCAGTCTAAACTAAGGAGTATCAGGTTGCCCGGGTAACTGGGTTGAGGAGGTCAGATAGGCAGTCGCTTCTTGTAAAGCACTGGTACTCAGCTGAATCCGGTTAGACTGGAAGCCGACCCCAACATGGTTGGGAAAAAAGTCTCGGAGGATAATGATGATTATTTCTGTTGTCTATACTACTAATATTGTAAATAGGTCTTTTTTTATTTTTTTTTTGTACCCAAAGAGCCCCGAAAGTACTAAACCGATTAAAAATATTTCTTTCTTTGGAAGCTACACTAACCTCGGGTGACATAGGCTATGCTTAATCCGTATAAGAGAAGAAATTTCTACGGCATGCAAGTAAAACCATTGTAAATAGTTAGTCATTTCTAAAGATGCATAAAAAATAGCAAAAAAATAAGAGGTTTAGAACTAGGTATATCTTATAACAATTACAAAAATAACCTTAATTTTAATTTATCTGACCTCTTATATTCTAAAACATGGTTTTTCCATATTTTCCCTTTTGTATCCGTTTTATATTATTATTATAACAGCAGTAGTACGTGACCGCTAATTCTTCTGAAGATATTATCGACTAACGATTAATTATATCGACATGGTTTCGTAACAACGTTTTTTTATCGATATTAGATCTTAATTGCTGGCTGGAAGCGTTTAATGTTTTTTTTTTCTTTTAAAACCTTGTATTTCTATTGTGTACTCTTCGATAAAAACTGTGAAAAATAAAATGTCAGTGGCTTTAAAAATATAATTAAAACTTGAGCTAAAGTATGGAGCCTTTGTCTCTACAGTGTGACAATCGAAAGCATATGGTACCTATTTGAGTTGGAAACCCGGCATTCGATTAAAAAAATATGTTTTTATTTATTTCTAGTTGGATTACTATCGCTAGTTTGTAGCAAAAATCCCCTACCTCTTTTACTTAGATCTTGATAACTGACGATACTTTATAGTATTTCAGTTCTGCTTTACTTATTTTCCAAATTTAATATTATAAAAATATCCTATCAAGGCCAATCCGCAAATTGCGTGAATCGAACAGTCTAATATAAAATCGAGTTGCATCACATCACTCGATACCGATATATCGATACCCCGCGTGCATAGGAAATCACTTTCTATGTAAATAGCCAGTCGATTCCTAAGGCTGCCAGCTATATCCGATGCTGTGACGTACATTATTTATTGGACGTATGTAGAAGCAACAGGCATATTGAAATCTTCCTTTGGATTATATGTGATGATTGAATAATTTATTTTATGTGAGCCAAATGTCAATCGTCTTATGGATTAGTTTCTCATTGATGATGATATAATCTCTGGTCTAATCAAACACTAAATAAATATGCTGTTTTACATGGAGCGACTGCCTATCTGACTTCCTAAACCCACTTGTAAGGTAAACTAGGCAACCCCTTAGTGAGGCTGGTCAGAAGCTGGCTGGATTAATCCGTCAGAAGATGAAGAAGTCTACCAAAGGTGTTTATATAATGCCAGCCATGGCCCACCAATTAAACGTGCCTGCTTAAATAGGCAGAAACTCTTCATGAAAGTGTTGCTTAACCTTATGATTGATAGACCCATTACTTACTTAGCCACGAGTTCTAACTAATATTTCCATAAGTTATTTAAATAAATGTTTGTCTCAGGTTTATCTATGAGACGGAGCATCACAACGGCATCGCGGAGCTGCTGGAGATCCTCGGCTCCATCATCAACGGGTTCGCGTTGCCGCTCAAGGAGGAACACAAACTATTCTTATTGAGGGTATGCAGAAGCTTTTTGTAGATGTATCTTGTTGGATATGCTGAAAGTATTAGCATAGATGCAACACGATCATAATGAAAATATAAAAAAGGATCAAACTGGATTTTTATGATCACAAAGTTGGGCTATTGTAGGTTTGTATAAAAGAAAAAGAGTATAGAGTAAGAGTAAGAGTTTGATCGCAAAATCTTTTTCCCCAAACGCATTATTTTCAATGAGATAAGTGCAAGTAATACACAACACTGAATAGTTAATTCCGAATACAAGTAGACGCATGTGGCCCATACATAGTATGTATATATTTAGCATGTACATGTTACATACCCCCTTTCGCACCCGCGCCACCCGTTGATATTTTGAAAATGGTTTCTACACAGTGACTCACGCATTATTCTATGACGAGGACTGTATCTTACACGTTGAATAATATTGTAATACTTTTATATTTTACAGGTGTTACTACCGCTGCACAAGGCGAAGTCGCTGTCAGTATATCACCCGCAGCTGGCATACTGTGTCGTGCAGTTCCTGGAGAAAGACCCCTCGCTCACGCAGCCTGTCGTTAGGTGAGTTACCTATCAACTATACTAGTTATGATTAGAGTTTAAAGAAAAACAGATAGGAGGTATGCGGGATGGGTATTAAATCCCCAAATGCTGGTCTGAACCAGCAACCAGAATCAGGTGAACCAGGGGTTGTGCGAAACACGGCGTTCGGTTACCGGATATATTTCGTTTAATCCCCAAGGAGAACCTTTTAATCTGATAAGTGGAACTGTCCGTCCCTTGCATACTTCACGCTAACATATGCTTTTGCGTAGCTTGCATTCTGTCATCCCTACTTACATACATGTGTCCCTACAAAATGATATTTGGCAAATAAAAAATAATAAAACTCTGTGTCTCAGCTGCATTTCGTTGGATTGGAAGCCGACCCCAACATAATTAGGGAAAAGGCTAAACAAAATATATTTCAAACAATCACAAGATAACCAAAACATAGGTACTAACCATATGACAGGATATATCTCAACGTCTGTACTACAGACCTATCTACAATACAACTTTTTTTTATCCTGACCTGTCCCACTGCTGAGCAAAAGCCTCCCCACTTCGTCTCCACACCTGTCGATCCTTTATTCCTTTATTTTTTCTAGAATACAATATACGTATACCTACTTAAATTTCTGTTGTGAACTTCCAGGGCGTTACTAAAATACTGGCCGAAGACCCACTCGCCGAAAGAGGTGATGTTCCTCAACGAGATGGAGGAGATACTCGACGTGATCGAGCCCGCAGAGTTCCAGAAGATCATGGACCCGCTGTTCAAGCAGCTCGCCAAGTGCGTCTCCAGCCCACACTTCCAGGTAAGAAAATAATAGATATTCATTATTAGTTTACTGAGGAAAAAAAACAATGATTAAGGGCGACCACACTAAACTCAATGAGATGAGGAGCCCTTAATGGAATAGTAGCTTAGTTCATTCGGTCACTTTGTAAAATGATAAATGTGTAAAATCGTAGTTTTGTCTTGAATGTGGTCGGAATTTGAGTCATATACCAACCGTGAGTGCCATTTGACTTTAACGATAGCTGAACCATTTTAATTTGTCAAATCGCTGATTTGACCAATTTAAGCGGCAAGTATACGGTTGGATATGGTTTGGTTATCGTTATAGTTAAATGGTGCAACTGGGTCCAAATAAATTAATTAAAATCTAAAATTCAATAGATTAACTAAAAAATAAAAGTGCTTATTCAAAGTAAATATTGTATTTATTTCATTTTTCTGTCACATTATTACGAAAAAAATTATCTAATAGACAATTAATACTAACCAACCCTTTACCGATTCCAGGTAGCGGAACGAGCTCTCTACTACTGGAACAACGAGTACATAATGTCGTTAATATCGGACAACGCGACGCACATACTACCCATCATGTTCCCGTCGCTGTACCGTAATACCAAGAGTCATTGGAACAAGACTATACACGGCCTTGTGTATAACGCGCTCAAGCTGTTCATGGAGATGAATCAGAAGCTGTTCGATGAGTGTACGCAGCAATATAAGCAGGAGAAACAGAAGTGAGTTGGGATTTTATACTTATGTACTTTAAGTAGGATAATGTGACCAACTTTTTTCGAAGTATCCTAATTGTTTTACTTAAATTGTAAGTTTAAGTGCTGTGTGCGTCTCTAATGGGCAAACATAATTGAAAAGTAAAATTTTAATAGTTTTTTTTTTTTTATATTTGTTATGTATTGCGGTTGGAGTACCAATTAAATACACTATATAGAACAGTATATTCCATATACTTCCAAATAATGTGCCATTTGAAGGACAACGCAATCCAAGTATCGTCTATTAATGTCCTAAATATACATTTCGATCCACATCTTCTCCATAATTTATACTTAAAATGTTACTTTTGATTGAGTGCGTTAATCTCAGGGATTACAGGCTAGTTTTTTTAAGAAGTTACCCCCTGAACTAGGTGTAAGTACTGACAGAACCCAGTGTCGTTTACGGATAACGGATAACGTAACCTACATAGTGCCCACAATATCCTTAACCTTTTGAACGCCAATGTCGGCTATAGCCGACATGAGCAAGCGTGCCCTGTGCGCCAACGACGGCTATACTCGACAAAAAACAGGTCGCAGAAAAATACAAAATAAACCTATTAAATCATTACTTTTATGTATTTTTTAGTAGATATTTAATTAAGATTTTCGGGCTTGGCGTACAGGGCATAGGAATACCGATATGGCGTGGCGGTGAAAAGGTTAATGTAGTACAGCACATTTCCCACAAATAAACTAAAACATTTCATCTAATTGCAGAGAGCGTGAACGTCTTCTGCAGCGCGAGGAAGTATGGCAGGCGCTAGAGGCCCGCGCCGCCGCCGCGCCCGCCGCGCGCGACAACGACGACTTCACGCTCACCTACCAGCGCATCGACCAGGAGGCGCATGAGGTACATACCTACATACGTGCTTTTTCTTAACTATGGAGCTGGTTTTCAATTTATATACATACATACTAAACACATGAGGGCGGTAGTACGCACCGATATTCCTGCCAGCAGACCGGTATTTTCTGCTTGTTATACGGTGGCATGCTACTCGACACTTAACGGGATACAGCAGTATTTTACATGGAAAGATTGTCTATCTGGTCTCTTTTACCCACTTGCCAGGGCAACCTCTTGATTTAAAAACTGATTGACAGAAATCGGCTTCTTCATAACAACTAGCAAAAATGTGCAAATGACAATTGGATGGAGGTAAATTGAAAAATTGGCAAATAACTTTGAAACTTGTAAAATGATGATGATGATGCTCAAAACTCATTTCTCAATCCGATAAATAAGGCAATAGGTTCCTCCCAGATACATAACACTACATAATGCATGTTAATTTACTTTGAATAATTACCAAAATAACACTATCCAATCTCCTCCACAGCTAAGAAAACAAGGCTACAACGCGAGCAAACCTCTGCTCCGCAAGAAATCGGAGCTACCCGCCGACTCGACGACCGTCAAAGCGTTGATCGAGCACAAGCGAGCCGACGCCTACCTACCCACGCCGCCCGACGTCAACCAGTGCTAGCGAAGTTACTGAGAGACGCTTCCACAAGCCTCGGGGACAACTTCCTATAGTTGTTGACTGCAATAACAAGTTATATGTACGGGGAATCTACCCTAGAGGGAGGAAATTGTTGAAATGTGGTGATGAAAATTAAGATTAGACAGGGTAAGATCAATTCCAGAACAGAACAAGATAGTCGACAACGGCCTGCAATGTTGAGCAATCAAATTAAATTATGACAAAAATTATACAAAGAATTATACCAAGTTTCTAAAGTGCCGGACTTTTGACCGCTGGCAACACCGGTCACCCGAGTGTGAGCGAGAGGACGCTATATGAGTGACGAGTGACGCAATGTGCTCGATATTGATTAGTTAGTACACATATATTATTACGGTAGTGTCCTTTTGTTGATGTTTTATATCCACCGGTCGGCAGTCGCGTTCGGATCGCGTGATAACCGACCAATAGGAGGCCGGGTCTTTTTGCATGCTGCGCCGCCATTGGTCGGTTATCACGCCATATAAATTGCTACTTAAATGTATCGGAGCACTGCTGTTATTGTATTATAATGTAAAAGAAGTTTAATTCGGCGCGTTGTCGACCTACATTATACGGAGATGTGATGCAAATTGTGAGTGACTGGGATGTAGTTTTTATTCTGTCTTTCACGAAAATTATTGCTTACTTACAGAACTTCTTGTAGGAAAATTGACATACTGGCCTTGTTTTAAATTCCTTACAAAATCTTTATTCTTTTAATACTTCAATGCTACTTCATTTTAAATTTTATAGGCAATTACAAACCTTATGTCAATAATCCTACAGTTCAAATTCTATCGTAAAACTGTCAATATTGATCTGCTTTCCTATATTTTCAATTCGCATCACAAAGCGGCTCGTTTGACTCGTAACTAATTATAATTATGTGACAGGTGAACATCATTCCACGCCATTACCACCTACGAAACGTTTTAGCCCAATCGTGTATTAATTTAACAAATATATTTAGATGTATAATCATGTTGATTTAAATGCTTAGGGAATTAAATTACTGGAGTCGCCAAAGGAACGAAAGCACCGCTCTTAGTATACATCCATACATACACAAGTTTACGCTTGACAATCGAAAGTGAATGAGTGAACTATCTATAATAGTTGCGTTGCCTCGTTGCGAGTTATTGGCAGACTTTCGCAAAGAGGTTTACGCTCAAGGCGTCTCCGGTTGTTCAAATACTCTAAGCTTAAACGCCATACTGTTTTAGATCACGGGAGATTATCAATTGACTTCATACAGTAAAGAAAATGTAGTTTTCATCAGTTTAATTTGATTCTCTCCCGTTTTTTATTAAAAGCGCTGTGACATGTGCTTTTTAGAAGCTCGTTTTTATAGCACGTGCTAGAAGTTAGATGCCATTCCCCAATAAGCAAGCTTTCGTACTTCTACCGAGCACTTGTCACAACACTAATCTTTAATTTATTGTTTATAGAAACCAAATACATGAACACATGTCTACATTACGCTATCTATACATTAAATATAGATAACATTATTTTTATTAACGTTCCCATAATTATGTAAAGTATATTTTTTATGTCAGTTTGACATATTTTAATTTAGTCGACCATGTATGGAGGGCGAGAGAAAACCCTGCACAATACTAACGACGTATTTCATTTAATCATTACTAAATAATATTTTAAAATCTCGTGTTTCATTTTTCTCGCCTAAGTACGGAAACATATTTAGCTTACGCGATAAATAATTCCTAACTAAATAAGTAGAGACATAAGTGTTTCGGTTACGATAATATAGGATTGTAATAAATTGTAATTCAACCGTCCTGCGGTACCATGTTTGATAATGTAAAGACTAACGCGCTACCCGCTTCTTGCATCTCGCTTGCAACACATTTCGCTGTAGACGTTAATATAACTACACAGTATTCCCGCGACGTAAGCTGAGTATGTCTCCGTCGTACACTCGACGCGTAGTTAGTTTATTTATAAAGAGTATATGCCTATCTGCCTTTATGAAGTACCTTAATTTTATTACTCGGGGCACCCACGGTGATGTATTTCGATTTATTTTAAGTTTTATTATTTCGTGTGTAGAAAGTGCCAAAGGAGTTTGAGTTGAAGCCATTTCAAACAGTCGACACTTTGTGAAATGTATGTATAAAATGTATTAGATGAGCTTCGGGGATGAGAGAATGCTCGAGAGCACCTATGTATGTAATTATTTATTTTTTTATTTAAACATTAACTTACATTATTATTGAGTGATGACTGAAAGGGTATATCAAGTGTTTTACGCAAAGTATACGGTACTATCGACTTACGTAGCTAGATTTTGTAACTTTTATATTTATAGTTATTTGCAGTGACGTGTTAAATGACGTTAAAGTTAAATGTACAGTTTCGTGTTACAGGCATAAGCCGCTATTATCTAAATAAGGCCAGTTCCTAACATTGAGGAAGAAGATTTTCAAACGTGTTTGCACTGTTGTGAATATCCTTAAGATAGGTCGTAAAGCATTTATAATATTTAGAGTTCCGATTGTTATAAATTGTACATCGTAAATGAAACAAAATTAGTGTTATGTGTTTGATCTCGTTATAGCAACAGCACATGTATGAAAATCTATTTCCGAAGGATTTTCACCGCTAGGCCTTAAACCTAGTCGATAGTATCAAATACTTACTCTCACAAGTTTCAACACGGCAAGTGACTGTACTGGATTATAATTAACAGTTTTAAAATAAGATAATATAATAAAAACTTAATTAATACGGAATTTTCGCAATAAGCTTCAGGTAAGCAAATGAGTGCAATGTTTTGATATACATATAGTGTCCCGGACAGTTACTTGCTGACTTTGTCTGTCTGACTGTGTGTTCGCGTGACGCATGATCGACAAATGACCTCACTTTAGCGAATTATTTGCAAAACGCTGTTCAACAAATTGATAAATTTTGTATAAATATTTATAACGATAATGTAACTGTTGAAAACAAATATTGTAACAGATGACATATTATAAGGTGCTTATGATTATCGTTATAATACAAAGTTGTGCATATAACGCGAGTTTTTATTTCTTCTTGACCTTACCCAACAAAAATTGAGTTCTAGACGATCATACCGTACTATAAAGGCTGTTGGACCATAAAAGGTAAGATTCTGGCCACATCATAGACATAGTACACAAACAGGACTGATAACTAACAGTCAAAAAACGAGCCGAGTGAACTAGATAGTGCGGAGGCCTGTCTGCCTGTAGTCTATATCTTATATTTATATCTTAGCAAATATAAATTCAAAGAAAACAAGCATGAGTATTCAAAACTATTTATTGATAATTTATTTCTCTTATTTATACATTATATGTAAAGACTGACTGCGAGTATCTGGGTTACATATTATTTAGGATTGCTAGCCCGTATTAATATGGGAGTCAATATTGGTTGAACCATTCATGTACAGGTAATTTAAAAAGAAGCCCTATATTTTCAAGAGATGCCAGGATACTCGCACAAAGTCAACACAGTTTTATACACATAATTACATATTCATAATAATAGCTTAGTGTTGCTTACATATTACAAACTTAGTATAAGCATGTACTAACTAATTATACAGCTGTATGCGGAGACAGTCTGGACACCGGTTTTAATCTCACTGTCTAATATAAATATAGACAAATCTTTTACATACTGAGGACCTTAATATCAACAACTTTTAATCAAGCAGGACAGAATAAATAGAAGTTATTTGAAAACTTGACTAAGTATGTCATTGCATGTCACGTTGTTATTAACATAATTATAAAACGAGTAAAATAGAGATGTACTTAATAGACAATTTATTCTTGAGTAACGTAACTTCTATTCATTTTGACCCTATAGTAGTCAAAATCACCAAATACATTGTAACAATAATTTAGATAACCTATATTTTTCTCTATCATTGATAAAAAATTACCAAAAAGAACATTTAGATTTTGTATAATTGACTAAATAAACAAACGAATCACTAGCCGAATTTAATACGATTATATTACAATACATCAGATAGGCCTCGATACTTTCTTAATTTACAATTTGGTGATAGGAATGCAAAAAAACTGAGACTAGACTTATTTTCACATTGACATAGAAAATAATAAGCTGATAAAATTCTCGAGAAAGTCTGTTCTAAATTTTTATTTATGGAAAAAGTTAAAAGAAACCTACTTCTGAAAATTTGATTTAACTTATTCACATAGAGGTACATATGTTCGCATTATTTACTAACCACACGAAAATATTTTATATAAAATTTATACAATATACTTGGGTGTACATTTATTTCATTTCCAACGACATTTTAACATTTTCTTTATAATACATTTTATACAATTTCTTTGCGACCAACATTCAAATGTGTATATTTATGTAAAGAAGGGTGAAATTGGAAATATAAGCGACTGGGACGAACGAATGCATTTCGAATACAGCAAATTTCATAAAAAATCTTGTACATAATATGTATATGAATGAAGGCATATTTATTATTGACCATTTTTATTAGCTGTCTTGTTCAATGAATTCTTACAATTACTAATCAATACGTATTCGATCAGGCCTTGTATAACTATAAACCAATCTTCATTTTTATCAAAAACTAGCCGTTTTCCCGCGGTTTCACCCGCGTCCCGTGGGAGCTACTGCCCGCACCGGGATAAAATATAGCCTATGTTACTCGCAGATAGTATAGCTTTCGAATGGTGAAAGAATATTTAAAATCGGTCCAGTAGTTTTTGAGTTTATCCATTACAACCAAACAAACAAACAAAGTTTTCCTCTTTACTTGATTGGTTCAGTTAAATACCATAAACAACCAAATATTTTTACTCATATATTTCCGAAGGTTCTAGCTAGACAACACATACCAATGTATCTAAATAAGTTGATTTTCTATACATTTCACTGAAAAGATTTCTTAAGGTCTGTACATTTCATGACGGACACAATCATATATCATATACTTAAATATTTATCCTTTATACACCGAGATTATTAAACATTATACATAACGTATGTATGAACGCATTTGGGGGTAGACTGTGGAGTATATACCTCTATTATTCCGCATCTCCACAGATACCCATGGTTTGTATTATTCGTAGGGTTTGACTATAGAGACTTTAGAATATGTTCGTGTAATTCTATTTGAGGCACGGATCTCTCACAATAAGAGGACTTCTTTGTAAATATTGCCCGACTATGTAGACTGCGATTTACATTTATTTCACTAACATTTAAAGAATGAATGACTTTCTTACTGGTGACTGAATGCATGAATGATATTATACTAGCGACTGAACTACAGAGCGCCTTTCTCTATGCGTCCTATTTCATGTGGTTATGTACTCATGTGATAGTGGCCGAAACATTCCGAGTAACGAATGAATGAGCAACTGAGCGCCTTCCCCCACACATGCAAGATGGCAGATTTCGCACGGTTGTGTAGCATGTACTAAACCTGTTATGATCGAACCATTCACTGCACTCACTGAATTAATGAATGAACGCCTCTCCCATACGTATAAAATGGCAGACTATTTCCTGCAGTTATGAAGCATATGCTAGACCTGTAGTGACGGAATCATTCGCAGGACCGTATGAATGAATGACTGAGCGCCTCCCCCCATACATACAAGATGACGGCCTATTTCCTGCGGTTATGCAGCATGTGCTGGACCTGATGTGACCGAATGAATGAATGACTGAGCGCCTCCCCCCATACATACAAGATGACGGCCTATTTCCTGCGGTTATGCAGCATGTGCTGGACCTGATGTGACCGAATGAATGAATGAATGAATGACTGAGCGCCTCCCCCCATACATACAAGATGACGGCCTATTTCCTGCGGTTATGCAGCATGTGCTGGACCTGATGTGACCGAATGATTCTCAGGACCGAATGAATGAATGAATGAATGACTGAGCGCCTCCCCCCGTACATACAAGATGGCGTCCTATTTCCTGCGGTTGTGTAGCGTGTGTTTGAGCTGCTGTATTTCGTCGTGCTGTCTCGTGAGCTGCTCGTTGAGTCCGGCCACGTGTTCCGTTAGCACCGACATCTGTTGCTCGTAGTTGTGGGATGTTGAGTGGAGTTCCTCCTCCTATGAGAATAAGAGATTTTTGGTTTATGATGTGGGATGATAACTTATTATTCAGAAGGAATAAATTCTTAAAATAAGAGGCTGTGATAGGCTGTAGAACTGGGTCCAATTCCAGATTTATTAATCAAGATTTAGAAAGCTTCACTGAAAAATGCTTACGTAAGCATGGTTGGTACAAACAAATCAAGCTTCAATGATCTAAGGTTGTGTACTTTAAAAAAAAAACTAATCATGCATTTTTTATCGACTGATAACACGACCACTACGTCAAAATAAAAAGTTCAATAAACTTAATAAAACATTGCGTTATCGATAAATGACTCCGCAATATAACGACCTCGTTCAAAAGCTTGTTATCAACAAAACACGATGTAAATAGTGGTGTGTAACATCGATATCGATATATAAATAGTGTTGTGACTCACCAGTCGGCTGATAGTGTTGTGTTTCTCGCTCAGCGTGTGCTCGTCTATCTGTTTGTCACGTTCCATCTCTTCAAACCGGAGACGCAGCATCTCACACTGTGAATGTAATATATAACATGTAGATAAAGTAGTATATTAGATATTATATGTAAATTAAACGAAGAACTGAGGTGTGAATCAACAGCCGAAAAGTGGCAATATAACAATATTTTTCGACTTAAAAACAACTTATTCAGCTGTGTAAACAAACAACAAGTTTTTTTTAAGAATAGAGAAGTAAATATTAGGGAAAAAGCATTATTAAAAATAATTCTATAATAATACTTGTGTTATTATTCATTTGGATTCAGTCATGTCCGAATTATTCTATCTTTGCTTTCAGGACTTAATAAAATCAAACCTCACCTCTTTAACATAATGTTCAGTCTTACTCTTCAACTCCTCTCTCTCAGTTTTCAACTCGCTAATCTTATTCCTAAAGTACGTCTTCATCCTTTCTTCCCTCATTTCTATCTCTTGGTCCAAAATAAAAGGTACTTGGAGACTTCCCAGTAACCCTGTGACTCTGCCTTCAGCGTCCACAGAGGTCTCCCCAAAGGTATTAAAGTCCCCAGAATCATGGCCATCGCCACGCCTCTTTTGGGAAGCTGACACGTATTTAGCTACTTCTAATTTTAGGCTTTCGTTCTCCATTCGAAGCATTTCGAATTCCATTTTTAGTTTTTGATTTTCCTGTAATTAAGACATGAACAAATGACTGGCAGATTGAGGTTTTCAAAAACGTTCATGAGTTCCTGACATTATTAGGCATTTTATCAGGAGTTTGAATATGTGCCTGAGGAATATTACAATGTAGGCATTTTGACCTAGTCAAAACAAAAGTTTTTTTATTTTTTATTGTGTGTTTCAGGCATAATGACATGTTTTGATGTTCATATTTGGTTGTATATTTTGTAAAGTGTTGGATCAAACAAAAACATGACACAATGGATACAAAAGCGTGAACTCACCTGATCTAGCGAGTGTGCTTTCATACTAAGTTGCTCAGTCACATTCAAGTCATCTACAGAACTCAACGCATCCTCACTTCCAACCTGCAAACAAATGACAAACATGATGTGTGAACGAGTGCCGGAGCCTATCTGTCATTTATTTTTTTTATATTTGTGTGGAAAATATTTTATCTTTTTGAGATGCTTTCAGTGTAAAAAACAAAACAGTAAATTGCTGACAGTGATGAATGTAAGTTGTGTGTCCATAAAACCTAATGAATTCATTGACATACTTATGTTTCAGTGCATAGCATAGTACATAGTAGCTGACTGTAGCCACATGCAATCCACGAAAATTTACTTTTGCAACACATAAACAATATTCATACCTATAAATAAACTTATTTACCTTGTTTAAAAGGCCCAAGATTTAAATTTTCCTATTTACCTACAGGCAATTTTATACAAGGCAAAGGTACAAAAAAAATATCTTACCAAACTGCCACCTTCCGACAAGAAGTCTCCATTACAGCTTGCAGCTTGACTACTGGCAGCCAAATGTATTTTACTTGGTGTCCCTCCTATCCTTTCTCTTTGGGCTTCCTCCAAAGAGTATTGTAGCTCCTGGTTTTTGTTTTTCAGCTTGGCTATCTCACACTTATATTTACTGTCGCTCTCACTTATGTGTCTCTGGTAGTCGTCTAAGGAGGCTCTCAACTGGGATATTTCAAATATTTTGTCTGATAGCTGCAACAATAAGAAGTATGTCCAATTAAGCAAGACGAAAGATAAAAGTTGCATTTATGGATAGTATCAGCATTATTATTGGTAAAAAAATACAATTTAGAAAAATTATATGTAAACTAGAATAATATGATGAACTGCTTGGATTATAATACACATGTAAAACAGCAGTATGCGAGTAATTAAGCTAATTACTCCATTACACATAATATTGTTGTTGAAACAGTTTTTGTTCAAGCATAGAGAAACTGAAAAGTCTATACAAAATAAGGTTAGATGTTGTGTTTACTATGAAGTTAAACCGTTTTCATTACCTGTGAAGCAAACTGTGCATTTTCAATGATTTTCTTCTGCAGCTCCTCCTGAAGGAGGCCGGCGTCCAGTGCTGCTGCACTGCTGGCTGCCGGTTGCTTGTCATCTCCCTTACTCTTGGATTTCTTTGTCAATTTCAACTGTAAATGAGGGATTTATTGATATTCTATTATTTGACCTCAATACTGAACTGTATATTGTGTACTTTATGGTCAAGCTATGGAATATTACAATAAATAACATTTTATAATTATTTTAATACTATGGATACTCTTGGATTTCTTTGTCAATTCCAACTGTAAATGAGTGTTTTATTGAAATCCTATTATTTGACCTCAATTCAGAAATATTCAGAATTTGATAACTTGTGCTTTATGCTATGGAATATTACAATAATTAACATTTTATACCATGGAGTTTCTTATTGGAAATATTTAAGGTTGTGGCAGAATATGAGTGCATTGAATTGCCTTATTGTATTGAGTCTTAGCATGCTTTTAAAATCTCATAGCAAATGTTAATTTATGGGCAACAATTAGAGCAAATAATTGAGCGCAAGGTGAGTGAACACAGCCCAACTACCGGGTAATATTGTTTGTGAAATAATTTACACAAAGATAACAGAATCCATCTGGTAAATGATAAGTTAATTATCAGTGGATGATTACAAGTGAGTCATTCACATCAAGTTATGTTTTTAAGTATTTGTGCAGCGCCTGACCTGTAACGCGTCGAGTTCATCTTGAAGGACGGACACGCGCCGCGTCAACTGCTGGTTTCTAAATGTCAGCGAATCTATCTCCAACTCGCCTTTCCTCAAACATTTCTCCTTCTCCTTCAACGTGTCTCGCAGCTCGTTCGACTTCGCCTGCTCGTCTAGAACACCCTTCTTGAGCACCTTCACATGCACCCGCAACTGCAATAACGGAAACAACAAATTCACCAATTTGCCGATCACTTTAGCGCATCACACTTAATAAAGATACACACTTTTGAATACTCCGCCGCCAATTTCTGGTACTTCGCCTGTATATCACCCGAAGGCAGGCCCTCCATTGTCGGTTTTCAGGTGTTCATAACTGTAAATTCCGGTATTTAGCTGTTTATTTGTTAGTTGCATTGAACATGAACACCCACTTTCATGAAAATGACGTATTGTGATAGTGGATGAACTGTCAGGTGGATATGTCAAAATTGATAATATAATCGATCACTTTAGTCGATTTCTATAGTCCATTTAATTTCTGTAATTTGGTAAATAATAGTTTGAATATAAAGTAATAGTTTAGACTTATATTTAATCAAAGTTTTTTTTACTTCTAAGTCTTCAAAACATTTTTTAAATATTTAAAACAACGATTGAAAAAAAACGAGGGAAATCTTTTTCTGGCATGGTAACATCGTCTCTGTTGATGTGTCGTGATTGTCCAATATAAAATATCAATATTTTGGAAATTTATGAAAGAAAAGCTGTAATTTCTCACTTAAAAAGCATATTTACATACTACAAAATATATTTCATCTTTCAATGGTACCGTCATGGACGATAGGTACGGTATTTGTTATTTTTTCATAACATTCTATCGCAACAGGTAAAACTAAGTTAGAACAAAGTAAATTATGACTAAACTATGATTTATTTTGCAGGAATATGGAATCTGGCTGTTCTCATTACAACGATGCCGATAGCGAACACTCGCGGTGCATTATTCACATCGATGTAGATTGTTTCTATGCTCAAGTGGAGATGGTGCGGAATCCGGAGTTGCGGTCGGTTCCGCTCGGCATACAACAGAAGAACATCGTCGTAACTAGCAACTACGAAGCCAGGAAGTACGGTATTCAAAAATGTATGCTAGTTACGGACGCGCTAAAAGTTTGTCCCAACTTAAAACTTGTCAATGGTGAGGATTTGCACAATTACAGAACAGCCTCCAATAAGATTTTTGCCGTTTTACAATGTTGGAAATGTCCAGTGGAGAAACTGGGTATGGATGAAAATTATATTGATGTCACAAACTTAGTACAAGAAAAGATGAAATCTTTAAATGTTAGTAATGTCACTCTTGCTGGACATGCCTATAGTGAACCTAGTATTGACTGTCCATGCGGCTGTCACACTAGGCTGAGGGTAACATCACAAATTGCCAGTGAGATGAGAAAGAAAATATTTGAAGACTTAAGTTTCACAACTTGTGCTGGTATTGCACACAACAAGTTGTTAGCTAAACTAATTTGTCCCCAAAATAAGCCTAATGACCAAACTACTATATTCCCAGAACATGGGACCAGCTTCATGTCCACGCTAGACAGTGTCCGTTCCATTCCAAGCATTGGTTCAAAAACTACAGAAGCATTAATATCTCAGAATATTGTAACTGTGAGTGACTTACAAGAAGCATCCCTAGATGTGTTGAAAAAGCACTTCAGCAGTGACATGGCTGTAAGATTGAAAGGATTAAGTGTAGGTGAAGATAATACTCCGGTGAAGCAGACTGGTAAGCCACAGAGTATAGGCCTAGAGGATAGCTTCAAGATAGTCAGTGTGAGGAGTGAAGTGGAAGACAAGTTCACTGCTCTGCTGCAAAGGCTGCTGGTCCTGGTGAGGGAAGATGGACGCATTCCAGTTTCTTTAAGAGTAACTCTTAGAAAGAAAGATGCCAAGAGACTGAGCAGTCACAGAGAGTCAAGACAAAGTCAAATCTCTCCATCCATCTTCGCACTCAGCAACGGAGCCCTCACAGTGACAGACGCAGGCCAGCAGAAACTGATGAACATAATTATGAGATTATTCAACAAACTAATAGATTTGTCGAAACCATTCCATTTAACTTTAGTGGGATTGGCATTCACTAAGTTCCAGGAGCGCATGACAGGGAGAGGTTCCATAGTGAACTACTTAATGAATGATATATCCGTCCAATCTGTGCTTAATTTACAAAACGAATGTGATACCTCTGCTTCATCCATGGACTACTCTGCTGTGTCGCCGAGCAGTAGCACTACGACTGATCTCTCCGACGCCGAAGTCGAGCCGTCACCAAAAAAACCCAAAAAAGTTAATTGGATAGCTAAAAGACGATGTTTGTCCAAAGAAGAAGTTGCATCTCCAAGTAAACTAAAAGTTGGTGAACTCAGACTGAACTCTAAAGAGCTTGAGAAGGTATCGGAGCTAAGACTGAATTCCCGCGACCGATCGCTGACGCCGCGCGCCAGTCCCGCGAAGGACAACTTGTCGGACACGTCGGACTCGATGCGGGACTGCGAGGAGCGCAGCTGCGACGACTGCCCCAGTTACGTCGACAAGGAAGTGTTCAGCGCACTCCCCAACAACATGCAGAAGGAACTGAAGGCCATGTGGAAGAACCCCTCTACCTCGGAGGTGCAGAGGAGTAGTCCAAGAACCACGAACAAAGCAAAACCGAACACAATTATGAAATATTTTGTTCCACACAAATAGTATTAGTAAGATTTTATCTTGTTAATTATTTTAAGTGATAAGTGAATGGTTTCTATTTTTTCAAATCATACAATTTTTATTCAGCTGATCAAATACATGTTTATGTTAAAAAATAAATATCTTTTATTTCTATATAATAGTTATATTACAATACATTAGATGCTATAGGTTAAACAAAAAAACTTTAGTATACAACTGGGCATATCATTTAATATCTATATTTTTTACAGCTTCAGTTACCATAGTGGATAGTTGTGAGAACTTGTGAACACTATTTACATTGAGGCGGAGCGAGCGCGCGAGGGCGCCGTACGAGACCACGTCCACGTTGAGCTGCAGGCGGATCTTGTCGCCGTCCGTCATGCCCGCGCTGTCGCTGCTCTGAGGGGAACTCATCTCTCGTATTTGCTTCAGTCTTCTCAATGACTCTTCGGTCTTTTGCACCGAGGTCAGAACATCCTCTACATATTTGTAGTATCTGGAATATATGTTGCTAATTATAGTAGGTCCCTTATCGTATGCAGCAGATAAGGCGCAAAGTTTTATTAACATTAGGTATACTTTCAGTATTTAAATACAAAATTATCCTACATGGATAACTTAGGTTTCCGTATTTTGGTTCATTACGCGAATCGCGTGACGAGATTTGGTTTTACGTAAAATTTTGCATTCGTAAAAATTTGCAAATGAAATACTTACGAAACAGTCATAACATTGAATAGCGATTCAAATAGTTCCATAGTGAACACATTATCCAATTTCTTAGAAGCTTCTTGGTTGAATTCATTTAAGGCGTTGGACACTACATCTATGTACGTGCAGGGCTTGGTGGGCACGCTTCGATTGGTCTTCCTGTACAACCGCGGTATGTCGCTAACTTGCTTCAAGTGGACGTTGAAATTGTCGTATAGTTCATTGACTATACATTCCTTTACCTTCTCCTTTGTACCTTCTAATACCGTCTCTGAAGACCTCAAGCTTTGTCCCAGCAGATCTTTGTTGTCAATAGGTATTTTCGTCTGAACAAGCTCTAACAATTGAGGCAACTTTCTCAGCAAAGTTTGTACGTCCACATAGATGTTAATACTGTTGTCAATTAGGTTTTTATTTACATTTGTTGGTTCAAACTTTTGTGATGGTATTCTCTGAAAAAATTCATAAAAGTACATGTCAATAAAACATTCACAAGAAATGTTTATCGGTCAAGTATAACATTGTAATATGCAGTTCTACCAAGCCATAGATCTCTATTGTTACTTTATAGAAATAACGTAAAGTGACGTAATCAACAGTATATTTTTATTTATGTCAAGTACAAACATGTCTTTGTTACTTCGAATAAATTAGCATTTGATTACTCATAAATAGGCCTTGAGATTAAATGGTGAGCTTGGGGCTTTAAGTGGCCATTAGCTTAATGATAAAATCAGGTACGTTTCATAATACTTATCAGTGCATACAGTATTATCAGCACTCGATACGAGCGTCAAATGGCCTACAACTGGCATATATAATGTTTATTACCTGTGTACAATACGCATTAGCCCACGTTGCATACCGCGATAACATTTGCAGTGTTAGTTTCCAGAACTTGTGTGCCAACGCCTCGATGTAGACACCTTCAGTCCAGCACTCATGGACCGCATTCCAACATTTGTGTGTTTCTCTCAACACAAAATCGTTGTTATGTTCCACTGTGGGGCTCTTTTGTAGCACCGCCTCGTAACTTCCTGTGATTGTTTGTACATTTTATAAACACACACATATTTGAAATTTTTACATGTTTAGAGTGAATGTTCTTATAATAACTGAGAAGAATATGAGGTCAATTTAAGGCTGACGTACCATGAATAAATTGATACTCTTATAGCTTCTAATCATAAGCTTAATTAAATATTATATAAAAAGTAAAAGATTACCTGCAATTTCCTGAAACCGAATCTGAAAATAAACTGGCAAGTTCCATCTTCTTTGGAAGCTCTTATACTCTGCAGAATCCCTCATCAACTTGATATCATCCGCAGAACAATATTCTTCAAGTTTTCTTAGAAAGTGTATGCTCTCACTGTACCTCCTATAAAATATTTGAGGGTTGCCAGGAGCAAAAATTGACGCAAGATTCACCTCCAGCCTGCTTTCGACTTCACACCAAAAGCAGTTCACTAAAAACCTATATTTCTTTACAAGGAAGGATAGTTTGGAATGTTGCGTTACTGTTAGCAGTAACTTCAGTTTAGTGTCCAATAGAGACAGGATTCTCTCGTAGATCCCTTGTAATCCATCTTTGCTCTTCTGCAAATTCGGCTCGTTAATAATGTCTTGTAAAAGTGGAGCCACTGCTTGCTTTCTTATTAGCATTTCGGACTCTCTAACACGGTCTAAAGATGCGAGTGTGATTAGAGTTTTTAGGAGGTTCTCTTCATCATTATTATTATAAAACTTGAATAGTAATTCATTCAGTGTTTGTATTAGTTTATCTCCTAGTTCTTTATATTTAAATTTGTGCTCAGATTTCGTTATACTGTCACACTTTGCGATGGAGAACTTCAGTTGGTTGTATTGCATTGCTGCTCTGTCGGCGAGGGCTACCTGCTCTTGTTTCTTTTTAGAAGATATATTTTGTAGGATGTTGTCTAGTGTTTTTAGACAGTTTATTGTTTGGCTATAATGTTTGAGAAGCTGCTTTTTCTTCTGTAGGCCATGCCTTTGGCTCATCCACATTGATAACTCTTTCATTGCATCTTCCAGACATTGTTTTACACTCTACAACATAAATAAACACTTAGTCATCAGTTGTAAATTAACAATTTTAACAATCAAAGCCAATTAAGATAAGGCTTAATTGGTAATTATAGGGAATCCATGTATTGCCTACACTGTATCAATGCTAGGAATCTGATTTTATGTTTTAAAATCTCATAAAAATAATAAAGTTTAATTATTATATTATTTACTTAGTTATAGTAATTTATACTACTTACAACCACTTCATCATTCAACTGTCCTAATGGCACCTGTATTTTTACTATTGCTTTGTCAAACCCGATGAGAGTGGCGCACAAATTAACGAAATTCGCGTAATCCTTGTTTATGAGCTCTATCATGGCCAGTCTGAGGACCTTTAAGTACACTCCCAGGTCATCACGCATAGTCTCCAAAGAAGCCACATTTTGATGCTCCGCTAAAAAGTTATCGACGGAAAAGTTCGTCTGGAATAGTTAATAACAAGTTATGAATATATATCAAGCTTAATTAACTGATTAACACGACAAATTACATGATTATCGGCGAGAATACCTTGACAAAATCATTTCTGTCGAAGCACAGCCCCCGAGGGGCTGGCGGCAATGTAAACTCCATTATATTATTTTCCATGCTAACGTGTCACTATCATTGTATTATGAAGGCACCATTATTGAGAGGAATTGTTGAAAAGTGTTTAAATTATCTATTTAGATCGCTTGTCCCTACGGCGATCATTTTGACATTTGGATTCACTGACGTAAGCCTGACACATCACACGTCAAGTTTATGGTTCGGAAACGCATGAAACTTTTTCCTTTGAAGAAAAGGCTGGAACCTCCTTTGTTGATTTATAAATAAATAGTAGCATGATAGTAGCGGATCTATCGAACTAACAAATCCTGCTGGAATACCAAACATTGCAGGTTGCACGTTACATAACTAGTAGTTTGATTAAGAAAACTCCTCAAGTTAGGACAAATCCTTAGTTTTCGATTTCCTTAGATTTCGTACCGTTTTATTTAATTGGCTTATTACGAGTTGTATAAAACAAAAGGTTTCATTAACTGATGGTAGTACTCTATCATTTTAATCTCATTATACAATTAACCAATAGCTAGACAAATGAAACCTAACTGGAAAATGTAAACTGTGCCAAGTAACGGCATTTATAAAGGGTGGATTCTAATACTTACCCAATTAAAAAAAAAATGCATATTTTTGCGCCAATCGCTAACTTGTTATGAGAGTTAATTATAAACAGGTTATAATACTTACCTACAGTACTTTGTTGTATGTAAGAATAAGTGATGTATGGTAGAATAAGTGATTATAATATATAAAGAGTTAGTCAGTAATAGATAGACACTAGCAAAACAATATTTAGCCCATTGTACTTCCATTTAGGCAATTCTTATCATTGTTTTTTGCACTTTAAAAAATATCCTAATTTCTCTCACCCTGTATAAAGTAACGTGCAATACCTGCCAATTATCGTCCACCTACCATATTGACACAACACCAATTCAGCTGCAATTACCTCGTTATTTGCCATAATTGCGTCATTTTATTAAGTGGACATACACAAAAGATTATGTTTCAAAAGAGGTTTAATATTTATACATTTCAACTGTCGATTCTATCACCATGATTTCATCGGAAGATTTGTTTTTAAATAGGGCCAAGTTTGTGATGAAGCACTTAGGTGTTTGGATCCCGGCAGAGAATGGGTCAATTCTCGACAGAGCATACAGGGCTTTTATGATGACTTTACAGTATTTATTCCTGATTTTCCAAATGATTTACATAGTCCAAGTTTGGGGGGACTTGGATGCAGTTTCCCAAGCTTCTTACTTGCTCTTCACTCAGGCATGCCTTTGCTTAAAAGTGACTATTTTTCAAATCAACATTGACATGCTAAAGGAGCTTTTACAGTTTATGGATGCAGAGATTTTCAAACCAGATAATGAAGTTCATGAGAAGTAGGTCTTCCGATATCTTAAGTCGGAGAACACAAATTATTTTAATGGGTCAAGAAACTTTTTCCTCAATTTATTTAACAGAAGTTTATTAGGGTTCTCTTCACATAATTTGTGTGCTTCGGCAGATATTACCATGGCGTCTTCTAGAAGGGCATACCTATTAATTTCTGCACAGTATATTGAAATTGCAGGCTGCGCGTATAAAGCGACTGCTGCTCGCTTTCATGGTGAGCTCTCAGATAACCTGCGGCTTGTGGGCTATGAAGCCATTGTTCGATGATGCTGACAGGAAATTCCCGTTTGATATGTGGTGAGTACTCTTGATTTTCTACACGAGAATAAACGAGTGATGTCAGCTTTCCTTTAAGAAGCTAGATGGTGTATGGAATTTCTCAGAGAAGGCAGATGATAGGTAGGTACATGCCGAAACTTGAAAACCAAAATTTGACAAATTGTGAAAATTCCTTGTAAATACAGACCTATATAGAACGAGCCGGTTCTTTTGGAATAACTGCAACCGAGGCTGTTCACATTTGAGGCGATTACTAGCTTACCTACTACATCGTGTTCAAACGAAAGCATTCTCTAGGTATTACATACGTAGGTAGTTACAGTTACAGAAGTTTCAAAAGCCAATATTTCCGGGAATTTGTATTTCTAGGATGCCAGTAAGTCCCGAGAAGGCAGTGCAGTACTATATCGGCTACGCCTTCCAGCTGGGCACGATCTGCATCAGCGCGTACATGTACTTCGGCGTGGATAGCGTCGTGTTCTCCTCCGTCATCTTCGGCTGCGCTCAGATAGATATCATTAAGGAGAAGATTATGAGTGTGGGTCCTTTGTTCAGTAGATATTTGTATATGTTAAGGCTAATACCTGAACTGCATCTACACCTAGTTTTGGTTGGCTAAAATGTTCAAGCAGCTTTCGGCTTAGGTGGCAACTTAGGTGTATCCTCTTTGGTTAGAACTGTGATCAGCCTATATCATAGCGGCTAGATCTTGATGTAGTCGCAAACCGACGGCTACTTTGGTGTATCCTTTCCTTCATCGGCTAGAACTTAGGTTAAGGGCCAGATAACAGCCTAGATTATTTTGCAGATCACAACAGTAGACAGAAAGCAAGGAACTAAAGAAGCTTTAGCACAAAATTACAACAAGCTTGTCGATTGTATTAAGCATCACCAAGCTATCGTTACGTAAGTAAAATCCATTTCTTCCCTTATAAAAACAAACCGTATGTCTTATTCTCAATCTTCGTTTTTTTACTTATTGTATTTTTAAGGTACTTTTAAATTAAAATTGAAAACTTTTAGATTCACGGAGCTGGTTGAAAATGCTTATCATCCATATCTACTGTTTCAACTTGTTGGCAGTGTTGGAATAATTTGTATGTCTGCGCTAAGGATTTTAGTTGTAAGTATATTAATAACCAGGATTTTTTGTTTAATTTATCTAGGATGAACGCAAACTGAACCTTCCTATCTACCTAGTTTATTCGTTAATGTAGCATGACCATGGTACAAAAAATAACAGATAATGCTAAACCTACATAAGAAATTTATTATTCCCAACTAGGTGGATTGGCGCAGCATGCAGTTCTTCTCGATCCTCACGTACGTGTCGGTGATGATCAGCCAACTCTTCGTATGCTGCTGGTGTGGACATGAGTTGACTGCGACAGTAAGCAGCTAGTTTTCAGGTGTAGAAGTAGAAGTTTAGTTTTTAGATGTAGAAGACCAAAGGGTCTGGAAAACTGGATAGAAAACTTTTGTCAGAGTAGATTTATTTATCTTTAGCAGTCGAATGCTATTTAAAATGCTGAATGATGATGATAACTGATTTTCTGACATTATCCTTCCTTCAGAGTGAGGACCTACACACAGTGCTGTACAAGTGCATCTGGTACGAGCAGGACGTGAAGTTCAAGCGAGAGCTCTGCTTCGCCATGATGCGTATCAGTCGGCCGCTCGTGCTGCGAGCTGGACACTACATCATCCTGTCTAGGCAGACTTTTGTTGCTGTAAGAACTTGTCCAACTTTATATATTGATGATGTCCTGCTAGTCTCATTATCGGCCACGGTGGCTGTTCTCATATAAGGAGATTAGCCACCAATTGCGGACATATTATAGTGCTCGTGCATTTGGCGCTCGCGCTGACACAGGTGCAATCACTATTCCCTCACTCTGATAACCTGATGGGACGACAATCCCACACATCCGGAATGAGATCAGGCGCAAGACCGACATTTGCATAATGTACATTTATGACAATACAATGATGAAATTATTATGTTTTACTTATATTTTATTATGTTACAGATACTCCGAATGTCTTACTCCTACTTCGCAGTGTTGAATCAGACCACATAAAAGCACAATATGAATCGCAGCTTCAGAGACGCACACCATAGGAATAGTAGACCAGCTAGCAAATCAGCACTAAGACTTATGTAGTAAATAAAAAATCTGCAATAATTAAACAATTTGTTTTTATTGTTTCCCATCACGGTAATGTCAAAATAGTGGGTCGTGGGAAACAAATCGCAGCAAACATCTGCCGCATGTTTGAATTATTTTAATTACTTTTCGCCTTTCAGGAAAGTTCAGAAGTAGGTTTGCCGGCTAATGAAGTTTCTTACTACCAAGTTCATAATACGAGAATAAAGATCCTAACATAATTGCTACTTATTACAATTGGGTATTGGTTTATACAGGGTGTTTGGCGCATGGACCGACAAAAATTTTTGGGGGATTCGTGAGGCCATGTACTAGTTTTCACTCATAGACCCAATGTCCTATATGTCACTGTATTCGAGATACGATTTTTTTTGTTTGTTTTTAAAAATTACCGGAACTATCACCTTTAAAACGCTATAACTTTTCAGTCTGTTGTCGAATTTACACCAAATCACTTTCATTGCGTTCTCTGATGTATTATTATTCCAAATAAAACATAAATTCATAGCACTAGATGGAAAAAATACTTGTTGAGCTTCCAAACTCTTAAAATGAAAAACGTATGAAAAATGTCAAATTCAAAATTAATTATAAAAAAGTAAAAGCTTTTATGAACTTCGTTTAATAAAAAAAAATTGCCTACTTAATACCCTTTCCAACGATATGCCACATGGGTGTGAAATCATTAATAATGTCGTCAAAATCAGAGCAGGAACGAACACGCACTCTAACGTCTCTAACAACGAACCCGTTTGATAGAACAATGGTAAGCAGGTAATTGGCAGGTAAACTGCCTGTCTCTTTCTTACGCATGAAAAATATCTCTTGTCTTTGTCTATCATTGGGTTGGAGTTTGTTATGTGATCCTTGTTTAGTCGAGATTTGACTATCTCTGCTATCGGAAGTGTCCGTGTATTTCACGTTTTCCTATTTCGTTGTTTTTTGTTAAAGTTTGTTTTTGTTAAGTTTTGTTTGTTGAACTTTTCTGTTAAACTGTTGGTGTATTCACCGTGCTTGTTACAATGCCTAACTTCAGCAACGAAGAGTATGCTGACATGTTGTTGGCATATGGCAGCGCTAATTGTAACGCTCGTGAAGCGCGTAGAATTTACCAGCAGCGTTATCCTAACCGGCGTATACCACACCACGAGACGTTTGCTACAACCTATCGACGTCTGAGGGAGACTGGAAACATAAATTTCCAAGAGCCTCGCGTTAATGTGAGGCAACATAATGTTGTAATTGATGAAAGCATTTTGCAAGCTTTTGATGAGGATCCAACGACAAGTATTCGAGTTGTAGCTGAAAGACTTCACTTGTCGGTTTGGAAAGTTTGGTCAGTTCTTCGGGAAAATGGAAAGCATGCGTATCACTACACTTCTGTTCAAGGTACGTTAAGTACTTTATTTATTTTATCAGGCGAAATCGTAAAACTAAATTTTGAACCAGTTATCTTCGACCTTATTGTGCTGAAATTTTGCACCCAAAACTTGTATTTTAAAATGGTTTTAACCATACACTTATTTTAAACGTTTACAAATATCCTTGTAGCTTTACTGGTTCGTTTTTCAAATAAATACCTAGTAACTTTTATTTTTTCTAATTTTATCTTTTAAATTTATGTTAGTTTTTGCCATTCAAAAAGTGAATTTTTACCAGTCTTTAATGGATTGTTCTAGGTCTCATAGATGATGATCACAGGAGACGGCTCGATTTTGCCGATTTATGATGCATACGGACGTAGATGATACAAATTTTTAAAAAGAATTTTGTGGACTGATGAATCAATTTTAATCACGAGGGAATTGTGAATCTCCACAACCTTCACCATTGGGCGCAAAAGACAAAATCCCGCAAGAAAAGACAAAGTTCCTTTCAAACTAAGTTTAGTGTAAACGTTTGGGCGGGGTTATTGGAAGACACCTGATCGGTCCACATTTCTTACCAGAGCGCCTGACCGGAGAAAATTATTTGAATTTTTTACTCGAAGATTTACCTGAATTGGTATTACCAGTATTAGATGGAGAACCAATTATTTTCCAAAATGATGGCTGTCCAGCACATTACCAGCGAGACGTGCGAGAACATTTGGACAACTGTTTTCCAAATTCATGGATCGGAAGAGGCGGCCCAATTCCTTGGCCTGCACGTTCACCAGACCTGACGCCCTTGGATTTTTATGTCTGGGGCAAAAGAAATTGTGTATGCGACTGAAGTACCCACAAGAGAAATTTTAATCGAAAGAATAAATTGCGCCTTTGAAATTATGAAAGCAGAAATGCGACTGAGGACGACGACTGTAGAAATTAGAAAAGATGCCGTGCATGCATTCGCAACAGAGGCAGTCATTTTGAACATAATTTATAACTTAAATTTAATTAAAACATTTTAAAACATTTTGTGTTTTCATTACCCTGGCACTGGTTAATGTGTACCTTTAGGTTTGTGACGACATTATTAATGATTTCACACCCATGTGGCATATCGTTGGAAAGGGTATTAAGTAGGCATTTTTTTATTAAATGAAGTTCATAAAAGCTTATACTTTTTTATAATTAATTTTGAATTTGACATTTTTCATACGTTTTTTCATTTTTAAGACTTTGGAAGCTCAACAAGTATTTTTTTTCCATCTAGTGCTATGAATTTATGTTTTATTTGGAATAATAATACATCAGAGAACGCAATGAAAGTGATTTGGTGTAAATTCGACAACAGACTGAAAAGTTATAGCGTTTTAAAGGTGATAGTTCCGGTAATTTTTAAAAACAAACAAAAAAAATCGTATCTCGAATACAGTGACATATAGGACATTGGGTCTATGAGTGAAAACTAGTACATGGCCTCACGAATCCCCCAAAAAATTGTGTCGGTCCATGCGCCAAACACCCTGTATATAGGAATTTGAAAATCTATTACCAATCAATTTGGTACCAAGGTAAGGTATATATAGAACAAAATACATAAGTAAATATCAGGTGTGCTACTTTTGGGGAATCAGTTAGAACCGAAAGCCAATCTAGAGAGAAGTTTCTGAATTAGGGCAATCTGAAGAAAGCCATTTAGCCGATTAAATAAGACCAGTAGGTAGAGAATACATACGGAGTTTCTCGAATAACTAAAGCAATTAGCACAATGTCTACAATTTATAACACATCAATGTATCAACAACGATTAAAACTTTACGAACTAAACGTTTAAACTTCAAGTTTTGAATTATTCAAGGGTTCTTTGAAAATAGGGCTACCTACAATATCTTCGAAGACCACGTAGTTGCATCTTAAACAGTAGCTTTGTCTGGTCGTCTCATTCTTCTGTACCATAAAATGTCAGTGAAAAACACCAGCCTATTCCTAGGCCGGCCTAAAAAGATCCTAAGCGCACACGGCGTATGGCCTCACCCAAACAACTTCGTCATTCTTCGGAAGCTTTACATGCTTTTCGTCATGTGGACACAATACTCCTTCCTTCTGTTTGAAATCATCTATATAGCGGATGTGTGGGGAGATATCGACGCGGTGTCCGAAGCCTCTTACTTGCTTTTCACTCAGGCTTCCCTGTGTTACAAGTCCACTGCTTTTATGGTCAACAAACAGAGTTTGTTAGAACTGCTGGAGATTATGGACTGCGAAATATTTGAGCCTAAATCTGCTGAGCATGAGAAGTGAGTAAACTTAATCTTTACCAAATGTATGGTACATAATCACTGATTCTGTTGAAACTTCAGAAATAGGAACTTCGTTTTATGCCAAATGGCGTATGTAAAATACTTATTTCCCTTTGTCAGAATTTTAGCAGCACAAGCTCGCAAGATAAAGCGCCTCTGCTTGTTCTTCCTGACTAGTGCCACGACCACCTGCACTCTGTGGGCCATGATACCGCTGTTTGACGCTGCCAGCAAACGATCATTTCCTTTTAGAATTTGGTAAGCATTCATCTGTTATCATTTTTTGACTTACCAAATTGGAAATCATCAAATGATTCTTACTGACTAAAACCTACCATGTTCCTTCTTAAGTACTTTAAGTTATGAACCAAGGCTGCGGTAACTCTTTCGAACAATCCAGCAGCCCCGGCAGAACTTACAATTACCTACTGTTCAGTTTATTCAATTTACTAAGTTACTGTTAAGTTATCTTCTTCGAAAGACTACTTTTGGAATGGGCAACTAGTTCCAATCTTATTGTATGTAGGTACCTATTACTTGACATTCATAAATATCTCCAGGATGCCAGTAACTCCACTGAAGTCACCAGACTACGAGCTAGGCTACCTGTACCAGATGGTGAGCATCTACATCAGCGCGTTCCTCTTTATATCAGTGGACAGCGTCGCCGTCTCCATGATCATGTTCGGCTGTGCACAACTGGAGATCATCATGGACAAGATTCAGAAGGTGGGAGAACTATTCAGGCTACCAGTTTTGTTTCTTGTAGGAAGTGCCTGATAGAAATCCAATGCGCTCCCTCTCCGAAAATATAAATATCTGTGCTGACAGACAAAAGTTGATTACATCAAGCTCAATTAGAAGTGGAACCGAATGAAATTGGCAAAGCTGTTGTAGTCTGCTTGTATCGATTGATAAATTTGGATATCCGCTTTCAGATAAAATACGTGTTTGAGTCTGCCGACTCAGAGGAAGGTCGTCGGAATATAATCAAGACGAACAATGAATTTCTTGTAGAATGTATCAAGCAGCATCAGACAGTCGAAAGGTATCTTTGAAACGCTTTGTTTGTGCTTTGTATCCTTCTATTTTGTAGAATTTATGACTGTTGAGATGCAGACATAGTGAAATACGCCAGGTAGGAGTTTCGATTTGTGTAAGGCCAGAAGTCCAGAAGTCGAATGAATGAAGTAACAGTAGCTTGTGTCGAGAATTTGTTAACATCCGCTATAACAACCATGATATTTTCGCAGGTTCATCCAGCTGTGTGAGGACACATACCACGCGAACATTTTCTTCCAACTGACAGGCACCGTTGCTATCATATGCAACATAGGATTGAGGATCTCTATTGTATGTATTCCACGAAACTGAAGCAATACAAACACCTAAATAATAAGTTCTGCTCACCAGGCTAAATGGCGGCTCACAACTAACTTCGGAGCATAGATACCTATGCGCATGTGGCCTGTAATAATAACCCTTGTGAACCTCACCCGTTTACTGATAATTTAAATTTTTTGTATGATATAAAAGTCTATTTCTAGGTGGAACCGAACAGCGTGCAGTTCTTCTCGATGCTGAACTACATGGTGACCATGTTGTCCCAACTGTTCCTCTACTGTTGGTGTGGCCACGAGCTTACCATACGGGTATTATTACAGTAACATTATTTTATTTGTAGCTATTGTAGAATTTTCTGTAACTGGTAGGTAAGTTTTTGGCTAAAGGGCGAATTATCGAAAACTTGGAGACACGTTACGGGACAGTCAGCAAAAAGGATCACGAACGCAAAAAAAATATGTAACTGATGTTCGGGTTATTTTGTTGATCTGTAGACACGTTTAAAATGTGTGTTTTTAAATCTCCAATACAGGAACTTTGTCAGACGAATAAAGACATGTTCCCGTGTTACATTGTTCAGGTATTTTTACTCGACAGACCACTAAAGGGTGGTAATGTGTTGTAACGTGGACCGTGTATGTGTATAGGCTTTTGTTGCTGACCATACCTCTAATCAAAAATCGAAATATTAAAAAAATCTAGCTATATCATAATCCTCCAGCAGTTTACTTACGTAGGTCCATAATATACTTCCAGAGTGAAAATCTCCGGGAATGGCTGTACCAGTGCCCGTGGTATGAGCAGGACACAAAGTTCAAACGCGCTCTGTTCATAGCGATGGAGCGAATGAAGAAACCTATTATTTTCAAAGCGGGCCACTACATATCGCTGTCTCGGCCTACTTTTGTAGCGGTCAGTATATTTATAAAAGTTCATATCATGCATTCTTCACAAATAATTTTCATTTTGAATCTATTTTAAACGGATTTAATTTTTGACCAACTTCAAAAAAGGAAGGTTCTCGGCTTGGCCTGTAGGTATGTATGTGCGCGATTATCTCACGTTTGGCTGAACCGATTTTAACAGCGGTTTCCAGCACAGTATTTTTCAGACTTAAGAGAGTTTTAGTTTTATTGTTGAAGTTGGTTTAATGTATTGTAAAACGTTTTTTACTTATTAAGTTTAACTTCTTTGTTTTTCAGATTTTACGGTGCTCCTATTCTTACTTCGCAGTCCTAAACCGGGTGAACACATAATAAAAATACAAATTTCACAAATTATTATTATTTATTTATAAACCGTGTAGGTATCACATATGCTTAGTGTAACATTCACGACAGTTTAGGCGAAAGTGTGCTTAATTATGAAAAAATATCATCATTTTTTTCCCTTGTAACACTCAACGACACTTAACTAAAGGTTCGTACACACTTTGGGACACTTTCAGAATAATTTTATTGTTTCATAGTCGATAAAAAAACAAGAGTGTATGAAAATGTCGAGTGCCCCAAAGTGTGTACAACTCCCAACAAAGTTTTAGTATTTTAGTCAAATTGATAAATTCGTGCGCTTAAATTAAAAATAACAAGTAGCGTAAAGGCGAACGTGTAAAACAATTACAACCACGTTTTAGAATTTCCATTCGCAATAAATAGGAGAATAGTGGCCTATTTATATAGAAACGACAACACGACTTACAAAAACCATTATTTAATTTAAACTCAACAAGAGATTCAACCCAATTTGTAACCGTAATGTGACAGTAGTTATCCAGTGCGCAAAAGGGACGGTGCTATTTGTATTGTATAGCTCCATCTCTCTCGCACTGGAAAAAAAATCTCAGCTGTCATAAAACGGGTTCAATACGTTACAAAGGAAATATTATTCCTTTAACAAAAACATTTATTTCAACCTTAAAACATCATTACTGTATAAATAGGCCGCAATAATTAGAAATATGTAGAATAACCTGAATAAATTCAGTTACATTTCATTGTCTCTTACATTTAGCGATAAGCGAACCTTAGAGTTCTTGCAATCAATAGGTACAGTAAACTGCACATCAGTGGTAACTGTCATGCACCTTAACTCAATAGTTATAAGTACGATTTTCCTATAAAACTATTACCACTCACCTGCAGTTGACTGTACCTTATCATAAAACAATCACATCAAAACGACTTAAGAAATAATTTTTGAAATATCTTTATTTAAGGTAACAATCAGTCGCGTGATACTTATTTGTTACGAAGCTCATTTTGTTTGAAATATATATTTGTTTCTTGGCTGTCTGTCACCCTAGTATTAATAAATTATTTGAAAAATGAATTTAATTTGTTTCATTTCAATAGTTAAATTTATATTAACTTTTTTAATGATCGATATGATGATATTAAAAACATGTCCAAAGCCGATTCACATAAGGACATTAGCCAGCTGCGCAGAGAATATAGTGCACAAGCTTTCGCGCAGACCCAAGTGCACTCATTGTTCCTGTGAAGGTGAGAGTGATCTCATGGTCCGATGGAACGGTAACCCGACACGACCAACTTTATAGTGACAGACTTTATAATGACCGAAGTTTATAATGACAGACTTCATAATGACCGAACTTTATAATGACAGAACTTTATAATGATAGACTTTATAACGACTATCCTTCATTCGATTTTTCCTTCACTCTGGGTGACAGACAGACGCTTGCAAGTCGACGTAACAATAGTTTGTAATTAAGAATAGTGCGCATAAAATAAATAAGGCATTGGGTTTTATTCATATCACAGCGATGCAAAGCACGATGATAAGAATTTCATTTTGTTCATAAGGATTTGTAGAGTTGCAAGATTTTTAGTTCACGCAATATCTCTAGTAACAAAACCTCTGTTTTATAATACTTGTATGTTATTTCTAGATAATAATTAGTACTTATATTGCTTATATCATATAATAGATTCCTGATCAAGTAGAAATGAAAACTACAAAATTTCAACTTAAATATTTCAGCTTCAAGCTGCCGAATAATTTGATTTTTTTTCTTATAGGTTTTGTTACAATAGATATGAGATTGAACTCAATATTCTCATTGGTAAGATTTAATTTCGAACCAAAACCAGCTAGCGATCTAGCGTCCTAAAATTATTAACCGTTTATAAAATGAAGAGGAGTTTGATTCATAAGTTTGTTTTTTTTTTTAATGTGTAAACATCATAATGTGCGTGCTGCCAGCAAAAATATACTTTCGAAATATCCCGACAAGATTGTATACGAAATACTTTTTCCTTATATTCAGGGTTTCATTCACAAAGTTATCTCGCTTTAAGTTTAAATCAGATTATGCACGTGATACTTTTACATCGATACAGATTTTTATTATTTTTGTTAGGAGTATAAAGTATAGAAGGAATAAAAGTAAAGAAAAGTTTAGATGTAGAGTTGTTGATACAGTGTTTTATCGATAAATTATTGAAAAATATCGATGTTCATTAGTATCGCGTAGCAAATATTAAAGCTTTTTTCTGCTAAGATTAAAGCTGGATCGATTAATTCAGTGAAAGGATTCGAATGATCTTCAAGAATTTTCATTAGTATACTGACATAAAGTGCCGTTTAAAAAATAAACATATATTTATGCTTTGGCTTACTTTAGATTCATTTATTTGTTCTTATTTTGGCGACCTAAAAAGATACATAGTTAAATTTTAATATGCAAACTTCATACTGTCGAAAAACGTAACGTAACTAGTAAACAGTTTACGAATACAGAAACAAGAAACGTATTTTTCCAAAAAACTGAAAACTACAACCGAAACATTAAAAACGATTGTTTAAAAAAATCACAACGTTATTTTTACTTTACTTGCACACTTGCCTTAAAAAGTTTTCTTTTATTAATAAAAAAAGTTCAGGGATAAACCTCGACATACACTACAGTGCATAAAAACGTACCTACACATATTATTCACGTCTCCATAGTTTAAATTTAAAAAATGACATTACATAGACGAGATCCACACTTAACAAAAAAAAAAAAAACACTCAATAGTACCATTTCATTTAAAAAGCAACAAACATTCTATATTCGAATTCAATCAGACCATTAAAAAGCCATAGAGATTGTGGCTAAAGCATTTCATTCTGCCAACGACGAGAAAAAACATATTGTGCGACCTACCTTGTTACAAACTCCTTAAATATACCTTCCAGTAATATTAAATACACACACATGTTCATATCCATTTCATATAAAATATTACTCTTACTATACATGTATTTTAACGCGCCTTCTGTTCATATATTTTGTTTACCAGTAGTGTATGACGGGTTTCAAGATTCAAGGAATTATTCTATCTAAACTGTCTTCTGTCCACTGAAATGTTCATGAAATAAATACATGTTTTTCCAAAAGTTTTTTTTTTTTTTTTATAATGTCGGGACATTATAAAAAACAAACGACATTTCATGAGAGTTTCCATCAGTTGCAGAAAAATCCATTTAAGTTAAAAATTCTTTAAATCGATTGCTGACCCTTTTGACAAGATAAAAAGTGTTAGCAATAGATTTGAAGCTCAAATTTTAATGGATCTTTCTGCAACTGACGGTTTATTCGATAGTAATTCTCCCTGCAATTCTTATGCTAACCCATTTCAGTGGACAGCAAGTGTAAGAAGCAAAAATTAACCACTGCCGTCTAGTTTAGTACTAGGAGAGGTAACACTATATTAAGGGGCGTATCTACATGGCTGTAGGTTTTGGCGTGACTTTGAATTTGACCTCAAAATAAATGTCCTTTTGACTACTGCCCGGATATGTTTTCGGTCAAAAAGACCGCTTTCTACCTTCCTGATATGGTTCCTTTAGTCTCGTACTTTATTTATAAAAGCTAAATTACTACAGGATTAGGTATGCTCCACGGATTAAATATAGTAAAACGTTTGCGCTAAACACGTTCGAAATGATCGAATATTGCACTTCCCAAGTTTTGGGGCCGACATACACAAAAGCGCAAAGTGTAGCAACATATTACACAAACACATTTTACTGTTGGCTTTTACCTCTTAATTCTCATACAATATAAACCATTTTGGTCGCAAATAAAAACTGTCATTTTTCTGGAAATAGTACACCTATCCACCATTTCTAAAATGCCCTTTCGAGGCATCCAAAGTCACGCCAAAACAGAAACATCAGCATAAACACATAGGGCGGACCTACATTACATTATCTAAAACTACATATTAACTTTAAAATAGACGCTACGATAACTGCACTAACCACTATATCGCTGTCTTTTTAGGAAATCTGTTTACTATCGTTACAAAATCTATTTAACGTTTGGCTAACACGATATGGAGCGGAGATGAACTAACACTCGATACACAACTTTTAATAAACCACTTTTTACAGTATAAAGTAAAGCTAGCGAATTGCTCAATAAATTAATCTGGGTTGAAATATGTCTATCTAGCAGTTTAAAAGAAGTAATGTCTATAAGAAGTTGTGTATCGGGCCTAAGAAGGAGTTACGGTATGAAATCTTACTGCATCTCTATTATTTATGGAAGTAGATGCAAAAAGAGCATGGAGATCATACTTTATTAATCTTAGCATAAAATTAAAATAAAACCATTGAGATTCTTATACATACCCAATAAATTTTTGCTCTTCTCAATACGAAACAGTCGATAAACAAGCGAATATAAACCTTATATCTTCAACGTTAGAGTTCAACCGTAACTCCCTCGTTTGAGTAACACTCAGCCAGAAAAATAACAGCACATATCGTGATTTAGTCTTTTGGAAGATACGTGATATTTTGGTTTAGTTTTAAGCGTATTGTAGTGTAAGACAAACTCGACATTTATTTTTCTGGCAAAGCAGAACCACCGAGACAAGTGTCGATATAAAAGTTTATTTAATTATTTATTATTCTAGGACAAGACATTATTGACATAATACATAGAACGGTGTATTTACTTCACATTAAAATGCACATATATGCTCTATGTCTCGATAGTTCGACACGGTTCGTTCACTACATGGCACTATGTCAACTCTACAATTACATACAACGGCGTGGTCCTGTAATTGATAATTTCCATTAAACAACTTTCAATCCAAGAGATAGACAATTTGTAACAAACTATTACGAAAATATATTATCATTTCAATATGCTCAAATCATCGTTACCGTTACAACATTTTGAGCAAACGATTCTAATTCATTCTGCTAAGGAAGTGATGTGCTACCCGTTTTCGATTATCGATAAAAATTATAATCATTCATAAGATTTGCAGCATATTATATATAATATAGAAAAGCATAATTTCAATTTCGCGATTGCGGCAAGATAATTTTCTTGATAAAATAAAAAATAATAAAATCAACAGAATTAGATTAATTAAGTACATATGATAACAATTTTAAAATGAAATTTGTATTTTGGTTGCTAGAGATTTACGGTAAAATTCAATAAAATACCGCAAAACTATGCTAGCCTGAATAATAAACAGTTGATTAATTTCAAAACTTAGGATTATCTAAGAACACTGGGCAGTGTTTTGTACTAACCTACTTTGACTTATCGACAACCCTATGAACAAATCATTTAACCTTACAATATTTGTTTCAATATATTTCAATCATCGATATTTGATCTACGTATTGTATTTGAGGTGATCATACAATTAAGAATCTGTATATTATTAACATGATCTCTATTTTTCACCACAAGTGAGATTACAGTATAATAAAACTAGATATTATGCAGTAAAAGTAATAAGTACTGTATATAAAAATGCGTTTCGCTACTTACTAAAATACGGGTTTTGGTGACATGTATATCATATACATATTGCAATAATATTAACGTAACTTTATTCTTACACACTACACCTACATAAAGGTTGTCGATAATTTTTCTTAATAAAAACACAATTAAAATATAAAAATTTCATTAAGCTACAATACAATTAATTGCAATAATAATTCAAATATACAAAATTATGAGGTAATACTATAAGGTAAACGCAATTTGTACAACGATTTCATTTTGTTCAGCTGATAATAAATGTGATTATATATGTATTTTATTCTATAAAAATGGTAACAAAAATTCATCATGATATTGTGGTATATTATGTAATAATGTATTTTGAACTATAGAAGTACAGTCAACCGCGTGAAGATAAACACATTCACGTAAAATACAGCATAGTTTTGTTTAAATAACTTTTGTCACCAATGTCATGCGGTCAACTGTACATAATTAAATTCTTATAAAATGGAGTACATATGAAATGCGGTACAACTTTTAAAACGTACTGTTTTGCGAAACAATTTTTCGATAAGAAATATCCATCATAATTCGTGGGCAAGATTATCCACAATTTTATATTTGGTCCTTCGGGTTCAAAGCGGAACTAAGCCGAACAAGCCAAAAGGATGCATGATAATGAAAACTAAACCTTCTGTCCTTCACATAGAGACCACTTTCCAACATTCCTTTTGACTGGACGGGCATTAAGAGGGCTGGTATAACCCGCCTCGATACAGAAGCGTTTGGAGCAAAGCGATCTCTTTACATCTAGATACATTGAAAGCTACTTCTATAACGATCCGGGTTATATCATTTGGCGTCACCCGTTAAGGACTATGGAGTTTGGACATTTGGATTTTAAATCATAATTTTTAATTTTTGTCCCATAACACACTGAAGGGTTGTAATCCTTGAATAAAATTGTGGGACAAATTAAAAACAATTATTTATATTTAACACTACTCAATATCAAAAGCTTCAACACTGACATACTGCATGGCAAGTTTCACATTACACGTAAATCGATTACGGCAAACATCGATAAAACTAATCGACTGGGCATCTCTACTTTAATGGACTGTGGATTACGCAAAACAGTCAAAATTGACTAGATGCGATTCAATATTAAAATGAACTTTATAATCATGTCAATTGTAAAGAAACAGGTATTATGCCCCGACCACACTTCTGGGAATGTGTTCATTGAAGGAGATCCAAAAGGAATATGGCTACTTCTATTTTTAATCTGTTAAAGTGTGGTCGAGACAGTAAAGTAGGATTATATAAAATTTGAGCGATGAATATTTGCGTGATAAATATTATCAATTTGTAAATCAACATCGTACATTCTATTATCTATTCCCTTAATTTAATGACTCACCATTATTCTGAGTAAATTACCGATACCTGTAAAAAATAAGGTTTTATTTAACTTTTAAAGAGCGAAGGTCATGTGACATCCTACTTTTATAAGTGACCTTACTTTAGATTATCTTTTCTTTCTTAAACAAACACTATTTTACGGATGACATCTTCTGCCATTTCCTCAAGTTATTCGACCGTCTCATGAGTAACAGACAATGAGCCTGAGGAAAGGAATTCAGAAAATATAATACTGCAAAAAATAACGGTATCTTAAAAGGAGTTTTTTTTCCTCTATTAATCATCGTCATGAATTTTATCATCAAGTTAATCAGCGTTAATCACTACGCATGCTCAATGAAGATTGGCGATTTCAGACTCTCTTGTCCAGGTTCCCAGAGATATTTTTGTCACCTCAGTCATTTTTGGCCGAGTCTTTTTATCGTCTCACTGTCGGGCACAGGCCTTTCACATTAGGAGGAATGAGCACTAATCACCACGCTTGCTCAAGGCGGATTCGCCAATCCGCTTCACATTACTGTTCAAGATATACACAGAGAACTGACATAAAACAATCAATATATAACGGACTAGCTTCTGCCAGCGGTTTCACCCGCATCCCGTGGGAACTACTTCCCGCACCGGGATAAAAAGTAGCCCATAGCCTTCCTCGATAAATGGGCTATCTAACACTGAAATACATTTTCAAATCGGACCAGTAGTTTCTGAGATTAGCGCGTTCAAACAAACAAACAAACTCTTCAGCTTTATAATATTAGTATAGCTTACCTGTATAACAAATGCTTCATAGCCCAAGGTCCCCATATTGCACGGACCACTTCTCGTACGCCACTAGACTGTGAGGAGACACCGACGGCCGGATCCTCTTCAGGGCATCCATGAAGTCTTGGAAGGTTATTGGTCGCACGAGAGACAGGTCTAAGCATTTTACTTCCTCAGGATCCAGTTCTGTAAAGAGATGGGTGGATTTTAGAGAAGATAGGCTAAAAAGAAGGATTTATAGGAAGTTGTGATCTGTTCAAGGAAGTGACGAGTGGAAATGTCTAAAAAGATTTTTCAAAGAAAGATTCTTAAAAGATTCTAAGAAAATAGCGTTACCAAAATGGAAGTGTTCGAGGGACGAGGAATGTTACTGGCTGCGCTCTCATACGCCTTCCGCGGAAACCGCCTACTTTTTGAAACCAAATCAACAATCTTTGACAGATACCTCAAGGAACCTGAACGCCTCGCCAGATTATTAGTAACTGATCGTTTTGGTCACGCCTACCGCAACTTTGACCTACGCTTATGGCATCTCCGCTCATCTTACCTTTTTCCGTAGCTTTATAGCTACCCCAAAAATTGGAATACATCAGAGCTCAGAGGTTTCACCATATAAAATTTACATATGGTCTGTATTCAACAATAAGATTAATATAGGTTGATTATACACAGGTAATGAAATAATATAGTTATGCAATAAGGAGTATTGAAAGTTGTACATGTAAGTCGGACGCCTCCCACGACATGTCATAAAGTTTATTGACCGTATGATTTATGCTTATAACCGAATTTCATAATTATTAAGTGGTGCAATGGGTACACTAGGGTGTCCCAAAAAAATCAAAATCATTTTTTTTAACGCATACCCTCCTATTTTTTTCCTTTTGGTCCAAAACTATTATAAATAAAATTTTATGATGGTAGGACCACGGTAACCCGTGCCGACTTACATTTGAATGTATGTCATACTTGCTCTCTAAGACTAACGCGATCTAACTCGTCGATGTGCTTGTAATTTCTTGTTATTTAGAGATCGAATAACTTTTTTCAAACAGCCAACATGTCACTAGACTTACGCAGTTATAAAAAGGGTATATTTTTAACTAGGGGACCTAAGGCATCAAATGACGGGTTCAAAACTTCCGTCTAATGGACAAGTTCTGGCAGTTTCATTGTACAAGTAGCGACCCGCTCCGGCTTCGCACGGAATAACAGTATTTCTCCACTATTAATGTTTGTTATTATACATGTAAACCTTCCTCTTTAATCACTCTATCTATTAGAGAAAACCGCATGAAAATCGGTTGCGTAGTTTTGAAGAATTAGGTAAGCTTACAACGGGACACGGGGACAGAAAAAGCGACTTTGTTGTATAATACCTATGTAGTGATATTCGGGAAATTAATGTAATTGTGAATGAAAACGTAAATCTTACTATTCGCGAATGCATTATCTACTGGGAAAAGGCGCGTATTCCAATCTTTGCCTAATTGTGTGACGAAACTCGTCACCTTGTATCAAGTTTGGAGGGACAAAAGACACAAAGACGTTTTTAAGCAACGCCATCACGACTTTTTCAGCAACTTAGATATGTAATTTGTTTGATTTTGATTAATAAGAATAAATCATCATGTCCCGAGCCTTTTCCCAACTATGTTGGGGTCGGCTTCCAGTCTTGCCCGATTCAGCTGAGTACTAGAGTTTTACAAGGAGCGATTGCCTATCTGACTTCTCAACCCAGTTACCCAACTACCCAATACCCCTTTGATAAGACTAGTGTCAGACTTATTGGCTTCTGACTACCCGAAACGACTGTCCAAGATGTTAAATGGCAGCCAGGGGAGCAGCCTGCCTAATAGTTAGCGCGAGTTACAGAAAGCACGCGCCTCAGAGGAGCGAAGAGGAAATAACTTTTGAAAAACGATTGGATGTATTGTTTTTCAGGGGTTATTTTGTCTTTGGTTAATTTTTTTTTTCAAAAGATGATCTTTACGGTACGTTGTATGACAAAATCACCCCATTTCAGTAAAAAGCGAGTTCTTTGATCGATCGCCTTAAAATTAATGACAGTTTTCTACATGAATGTGTCCTACCTTCTAGTCAAATAATGCTTCGTATCAAGAAACCAAAGTTTCAGCACTGAGAGTTAGTGAACGATGTGGCCGTAAGATCGGTGAAGTTCATGCAAGACTTTTATTGATTAATCACAGTAGATGAGGAACAAAAACAGTTATTGTTAGGTACCGTCCTAGAACATCGGAAAATTTATCCTGACTGTAAGAAAAAAACTACTTTAAAATGAAAATTTTAACAATGATATTATTTTTCAATGTATATGAGAAGATAATACATTATTTGGATGCATTTGAGGTTTATTTTTAGTAAAAATAATTAAGATCTAAATTTCTCCATAGTAAGTCAGTACAAATTTTCATGTGAACACTTTGGCATTAAGTCGGCACGGGTTACCACTGTCTGATCGAGATAATATTTATTATAGGAGTTAATGAGGTCTAACCGAAAAAAATTAGAGGGTATGCGTATTTGAATTCGAGAAAAAAAAAATCCCCCTTATGTCTTGGGACACCCTAGGGTACACATATGATTCTATTTTGCATATGTGAATTAGGTTAGAAGGATTAGAATAAAAGTAAGACACCCCTACTGACAAATGGACGAAGTTCTGGCGATCGACTGTTGGCGGTATAACCACCACACAGCAGCAAGTGGGATATGAAATGCCTTGCTCGGAGGTTGCATAATCCGAAGCTAATAATATTCCAAACTGTGCTACGTGTACACGCATGCACAGCGCTGTGATTATGGACCCATCCGGAACTTGGGAGAGCACTTTATCCAGTAGACCTCTATCGACTAAACCCCGCCCACGTAACTAAATTGCGAATTTATGCAGACGAAATGGCGAGCTTCCTGGTATATTTACCTTACATCGATTTGATAGTTTTTATAATATTGTTTGATAGTCACCAGTCGGTTGTCGTAGGCGTCAATATCAATGTGCCGATTCAGTTTTATGACTTGCCTGACATTTGACTAAAGCGGGTCAAGGCTTTGCGTGCAACACCGGTGTTGCCAGATGCAAGACACGTGATTATTTATTGTATGTTCCACATTTGGACTTTTTATTGGTGTGACATGTGGATTTATTGGTAGAAGCATTACACTTACAAGTAATGAATGACTTTGACTTAAGTGAGAATTATGAAAAGGAGATTACAAACATCTTCCACGGCGATCCGTAAGGGTCAAATGCAGTACTGATATGTCTGAACGTGTTCCCAGAGAAACAAAGATTACTTCTAGAAAACCGTCACAAATCCGTAGACCAATCACGGCTTTACTTACTTGGCTATAAGGCCTTATAAACGCATTGTTTGTGTGCCTAAATGTGGTAATGAGGCTCGTCATTGCATCTTAGACGAGCCCTAACATACTATGTGAGGTCTTATGGGTCCTACCTCTGATGGGGCCGAGCGCCGCGTCCCGGCACAGCGCGGTGAGGTCGCTGCCGGAGTACCCGTCGGTCAGCGCCGCGAGCCGCGCCAGCTCCTCCTCGCTGAGGGAGGCGGCGGCCGCCCCGCGGGCTAGCACGCGCTTGATCAGCGACATGCGAGTGCGAGCGTCCGGTAGGCATACGTACACGCGCTTTGGAAATCGTCTGGGAAAGAGGAAGACACATTTTTGAAAGAAATGTGGGGAAACATTACCTATTTATTATTAGGTAACCATATTCTTAATAAGGGAATGGCTAGTCAAAAAAATAGTATGACTTTAAAAAAAGTCGATCAACAATATACTTCGCTGTGATATTCAGACAGCCAATGCAGTGTGAAAATTTCGACGAAAACCTAATTTCACAAAAAGAGACGCAACCTGGTTCCTGTCAGAGGCCGAATAGCATATCAATCTTTCGTACCTACATCAGTCTACCACACCATAACATCACCGTTAAGCCACTCACCTCAAAGCAGCTTCATCTAACTCCTGCGGCCGATTAGTAGCGGCCATCACGATCAGCCGATCGGCCCCCGCGGCCGGTAGCCCGTCGAACTCCACCAGGAATTCGGTCTTCAGTCGCCGGGAGGCTTCGTGCTCGCCCGTCGATCTCTCGCATAGCAGCGAGTCTACTTCGTCCACGAAGATTATTGCGGGCTGTGCGAAGAAAAAAAGGTTCAATATTGGTAGATTTATGAGCTATGCCCTGATAACAATTTAGCTGTTCCCGCTTCACGTGTCAACTTATAAACGTACCCGTACACAATATAGTCTATGTTACTCGGGCGGGATAGTCTAGTTTACCGTTGCCGATGCCAACACTTCGTGTACATTCGTTTTAAGTTATTTATATGTATAAAATATGAGTAGTGTACGATTTAATGCTATAATATTTATATATTATTTTTTATGGGCCTTAGATGCCTGATTTAAATAAATAAATTATCAATATTGAAAGAATTTTTCAAATATTGTAGCACAAAATAGGCCATTTGGAACGAGCTTTGATCCGCCAAATTGAATTATTTTGACTTTGAAGAAGTTGCTACGATATTTTTTACCATAACATCTTTTGTTAGGAGAAAAATATCGAGGTATGCTGTGATGCCGTGACAATAAAAAGTTTGACGTTTGCTTTGGCCATAAGATCCCGTCTTGGTTATGTGTTTGTTTACTGCTATTGTTTAATGAGTGCATTTTTATCGTGATTCAGGTGAATTGTAATTTATTCTTCCGAGAGAGGTTTTCACAATTGGAATAAATAACAATTGTGAATTATTTATAAACAAAATCAATACCACGGAAATAACTTTCATTCATACTTGACCTATTGTCCGGCCTTTCTTTTTAAATTGCAACATATAGGTGCATACGACCTCGTAATATACATAAAACCCAGTTAAAATAATATTTTATTTAGCAAATTATTGTTTGATCATGAACATGAACCGTCTTACCACAAAAACTTTTAAACGTCAGTTTAAGACTTCTCTAAAAAAATGTCAAATTATGACGTTGACATATGGGACATATGGACGTACAATGTATCTAAGTTTTTATTATAAACGACAAATTGCTATATTGATAGCAAATAATATACAAATTGACCCGGGTTCTACTACGGTAACCTCTTCTTTTAATAATATTAGTAGTTCTACTAATACAACTATTGATACACCTGATAGTTTAAACTACATGGTGCGACAAAGGGTGGGCCACATCAACTGAATGTTGTACATCAAAACATTCAGGGCCTCTCCGGCAAGGATTTAGAATTAAGTTTATTCATTGAACATTATATGGTACAAGTAATGTGCATAACTGAGCACTGGCACAGAAATAGTGAAATAATATTCCTTAATAACAGTAATTATACAGTACAAAGTTCATTTGTTAGAAAGGAAGCCATCCATGGTGGCTCTCTTATAATTGTATCTAATAATTTAAAGTGTAAGGAACGTTCAGATATAGTAAAATTATCAGTCGAGCGCAATGTAGAATTATCATGTGTTGAACTGGAGCAGTTTGTTATAATTTGTGTATACAGGCCTCCTTCAGGTGATTTTAACACTTTTGAATCAGTAATGGAAAATTCTCTTTCTAAACTTAATTCCACTAGTAAATCACTTTTAGTTTGCGGTGACTTCAATGTTAATATTTTAGAATCATCTTCTTTAACTACAAGGTTGCTAAACTTATTTAAATCATTTAACTTAGTAAATTTATTTCTAGAACCAACACGAATTACGGCAACCTCGTCAACCTGTTTAGATAATATATTTACTAATTGTAGCGCCACGGAGACTCTGATTACCAATGGCCTTCCTTCCGATCACCGTGGTCAACTGGCACGGTTTCCTGATAAAAAGAATAAAATCAAGCGGGAAATAACATGTCGGCCCTTAACAACCAGTCGTTTTAATAGTTTTAAAAATAATATTAACGCGAAACTAGACAATGAAATATTAAATAAAAACAATCCCCATTTAATGTACGGAGCACTATTTGATATAATAAAATACGAATTTAATTCTAGTTTTAAAACCAAAACGCTCGTACTAAAAGAAACGGCTAACTTCAATGAGTGGGCTACCGCCGGCATTTACAAGAGTAGAGCTAAGCTGTATGAGTTGTATGAAATGAAAAATTATAATTTTGATGAAAATTTTATTAGATATGTTAGGAATTATTCTAAATTGTTTAAAAAAGTTTGTCATGCGGCAAAATCAATGTATTTCAGTAATAAAATTAAGAATAGTAAGAGTATAATAAAAGCGACGTGGAATATTATAAATAGCGAGACCGGGAAAATCAAACAGCGTGATAATCAGTATAAAATCATTAATGAGAATCAAGTTTATGAGAAAGATTCTGATGTAGCTCGCGAATTTAACACATTCTTCTCTAATATTCCAATCAAGACCACTAGCGGCTTAGACTCCTCTGCCACCAACGCCGAAAAACTTTTACGTAGTAGTGTTAGTCAATGTGAAGCCACATTTACCTTTAGTTATATTTCACCTTATGACATAGTAAGAACCTTCAAGTCATTAAATTCAAAAAAGACAGGTGATTTATGGGGTATCTCTGTTAAAGTCTTAAACTGTATTATTGACGATATTGCGCCCTATTTAGCTCGTATATTTAATGAGTGCATTGACTCAGGTACCTTTCCTGACCTTATGAAATACAGTAAAGTTATTCCTCTCTTTAAATCCGGGAGCAAGAACGATCTAGGTAACTTTAGACCCATCTCAATTCTACCCGCGTTGAGCAAAATTTTTGAAAAGCTAATTTTAAATCAACTCCTCCGGCATTTTAATTCATATAATATTTTACATGCGGAACAATACGGTTTTACAAAGGGTCGCTCCACAACGGATGCCGGAGTTGCTCTTCTGAAACATATATTCAGTGCGTGGGAGAAGTCACAGAATGCTATCGGGGTGTTCTGTGATCTTTCCAAGGCGTTCGACTGCGTCCAACATGAAACGCTTACCCAGAAGCTAAAGTACTATGGTATTAGAGACAGCGCACTTAGTGTTATTAGCTCATATTTAAGCGGTAGAATGCAATGTGTTGACGTTAACGGTGTCAAATCTCCCAATCTACCCGTTCGTTTGGGCGTACCGCAAGGGTCGATTTTAGGTCCATTTTTGTTTCTTGTATATATTAATGACTTGCCATATTATTTAAAATCATTGTGTGATGTGGTATTGTTTGCTGATGACACGTCTCTAATTTTTAAAGTTGATAGGAATAGAGTAGATTTTGATGACGTGAATTCTTGTCTTTCACTAGTAACGCAATGGTTTACAGCCAATAATTTAGTTTTGAATACGAAGAAAACAAAATGTATTAAATTTGCTTTGCCCAATGTAAAAAATCTCGGTCCCGGTGTAATTTTGAACAATGAGGAACTTGAAACGGTACATGCTACGACTTTTCTAGGGATAACAGTAGACTCCAAAATTCAATGGGGTGAGCATATAACTGGCATCACGGGTAAATTAAGCTCTGCTGCGTACGCTGTCAGGAAAGTAAGAGCTCTCACCGATGTAGCCACGGCGCGTTTAGTGTACTTTAGCTATTTTCACTGCATCATGTCCTACGGAATTCTTATGTGGGGCAATGCTGCCGATATCGAGAATGTTTTCGTACTACAGAAGCGCGCTGTCCGTGCTATATACAAACTTGGTGCTAGAGTCTCCCTTAGGGAAAGGTTTAAGGATATTGGTATTCTGACTGTGGCGTCTCAATACATTTATGCCAATATAATATACGTAAGGAAAAACCTAGATTCATATAGTAAAAACAGCGACGTACATCATTTTAATACTAGAAATAAACATAAGTTGACCGCACCTAATTATCGTCTACATAAGGTGCACGGTTCATTTGTGGGGCTTTGTGTACGCATTTATAACAGAATTCCGGTTCATCTGTTGGAATTAACGGACAGTTCTTTTAAAAACAAAATCAAAGAAATTCTTGTTAAAAAGGCATATTATAATGTTAATGATTATTTCACAGATAAACGCAGATGGCAGCTCTGAAGTGGAATAAAAGTGCTTTATTTTATTTTGTATTTTTCGGTGTTTTAAATTAATAATTGATGAAATTGAAATTGAATTGTATAATTGTAAAATAAATTAATAATAATTAAATTGTAATAGACAGCTGTGTTGCTGGGAAGTTTGTTCTTCACCGCTTCTTCTTTCCAGCCATAACACTAGGAAGTGGTGAAAGGGGGGCGTTTTGGGGGTGCTGTCATTCATGTAAAATTTTGACGTTAAAAAGTGCTAATCGTATTAGCCTATTTTAATAAATGATTTTGACTTTGACTTTGACTGTTCATTTTGCAGGCACAATTTTTTTAGACAAGTGTAAATCAGGTGTTTAAGTTTTTGTAGTAAGGCCAGAAATGTTTAACAGGTCAATATAGCCATAACGAATGTTTGCGAAATCGGAAATTGACACAGTTTTTGTGTACATGAAGCTAATGAACTTTATACATATTTGAGACCTCCATTGTCTGTATTTAAAACGATGCAAATCAATATGCGACATTTTGCAAATCTATTACATAAAACTTTATGCAACCGGATGTTCAAACTATAACAATAGGTCTGGTCTGGACGAACAAAAATACCTTCAAGAATGAGTTTCAGAAAGTGCATTTAAATGTCCAAGGAGTTTTTTATCACCGCGAATGCGTTTGAAAGGAGGTCGATGACTTGTGTAGCTATAGACAAGATAACGTGAACCAATGAGGTGGAATATCAAAAGATAATTATTCAAATGACTTCGAACATTTAAATTGGAATTAGATATTGCAATTAGAGGTTTTTATATGGAGTTTTATACTGATTATAATGTTAAAATGTCAGTGTGTTTAAGCGCTTATGCTTCATGCTTTCTCCTTCACTCGGTTAGCGACTAAACTATTCTTGAAACAGTTGCTGTAGACTGTCGTTTATGTATTCAAATAGAAATCAATAAGAGTACATCTTTCAGCAATCGGTGTAGCAGATTTTCCGTAACATGAGTACCTATGTATCGCAGTCTGGAAATATGCCCAGCAAGCCTCAGCAAAATGTTGCGTTTTTTTTTTCTCAATAAACAAATTCTTTCCTAATATCTTCGGTAAAAAAGTATTTCAATTTTAGAGGAGTAAAAGTCATTCTAATACTTCCCAAGATGACATCATTCGTATACATCACCAAACCTTCAACTACCTTCAGGTGAGTATAGACTTCAACATTTACTTGTTACAGAACAGCGAGCCGCTCTACATGTTCTAGCTAGTGTATCATCCTTTTACGAACTCAACATGCTTTGGAAACTGAGCTTTTGCCTGTACTGTACCATTCGTAAGAACGGTACATTAAACAGAAATGCTCTAGAAAATGTTGTAGTCTATACTCACCTTTTGCCGGTTTTCTAAAATGAAAGCAATAAACAAGTGACAAATCAAGAGTTCCTGACCTGCAGTTCCCTGGCGACCTGGAAGAGAGCTCGCACCATCTTCTCCCCTTCACCCACGTACTTGCTGGTGAGGGTCGCAGCCGATATGGAGAAGAAGGTTGCTGAGCATTCTGCTGCTACACACCGTGCGAGCAGAGTTTTACCTGGGTATAGAAGGATATTTTTAAAAGTTTTGATATAATAGGCCATTAGAAGAAAATATAGGCTTTTAAATAAGGAGGTCCCTGTTAAAAGTCTTATAGGGTGCAAGGCTTTACAAGGTGGGTCCTAAACATGTTTGAAACCCTATAACTTTAGTCCGTGGAGTCCAGTTCTCTCCCCACTCATCTGCTTGTGATCTGTTAAGAGTCTTTAAGCTTTTACGCAACGGAGTCAACATAAATGTAAAAATATGATCTCTGCAAGTGACTGACTACTCAATCTTAAGGATGCTTAATGTTTAGGTAATCGTTAGGCTTTCTCTACATGAAGAGATATTTTCAGTCCGTTATATCAATGATAAATTACCATTTCCTGGTGGTCCAAAGAGGAGTAGTCCTCTTGCCGGTGACCTCAGTCCAGTGAAGAGTTCGGGCCTCAAAGACGGTAACACCACCATCTCTTGCAAAGCTTGCTTAGCTGCCTACAAACAAACAAACGAACAAAATTGTAGTAATAATAAAATAGAACAGGAGCGTGACAACACAGTTTTAATTTCACCAAGTATGTTCAAGAATCACCTATTTAACAGGGGCAAACTAATTGCCGTCATTCGGTCACGCATCTTGATCAAGGACTACTACTTTACTTAAAAACTTTATACTTAGTTACTCGGTACTTAGTCTAAATCATACTGACCAGTACGACTGTCATATAGCCACAAGTTCCACACTAATTCATTTACTATTTAGCCTTTAATATTTTCTGTAAAAACAGGACGACTTTCATAACATTTTACATACTCATACAAGAGCTTAGTACCCGGATTACATCACCCAAAAGTTCCATTACACCCAACCAGTCACGAATATGCTTGTCAAACTGTCCTAAGATACGAGACACGATCAATAACTAGACTAGAACATAGAATTGTAGAACAATAGAGGATAAATCAGCATCGGATACGTTTCAGCAAGTCACGCATACCTTTTTAAAACGATGTCGTAAGAAACAAGTAAAGGGGCGTACTCATAGAATTAACTTAGAGGAGTAAATGTGGATTTAGTCATAAATAGTATCCCAAAATCATCTTAAACGGTAAGCTGTCTTTGTGATTTCCCTAATCATCATCTTCAGAGCCTTTTCCCAACTATGTTGGGGTCGGCTTCCAGTCTAACCGGATTCAGCTGAGTACCGGCGCTTTGCAATCCCTAACTAATTATGCAAAAAATATTTGTAACACGATAATTCCTCAACCCCATCTGGGTTTATTATTAGGACTTTCCACATATGACCTTTTCCAAAATCATTTTGAAAATCACTCGTAAGTGGAATCTATCCTGACCTTGTGTGACATATCATACAGGAGAATTGTATGGTCATGAGAAATGAATGGATTCACGGAGTGCCACAGTAAGCGTGGCTTCACCATATCTATCGATTCATTATTGTTTCACAGACACAATAGGGCGAGTTTTCTTTAAAAGCGTGATTGTACGCTTAAGAACAGACCATTTATTCTATCAGTGAAAGTTTACTAGCATCTCAGCAAATAAAACTCACCAGACAGACCAATTAGGTGAATGTAAAATCGAAACGATTGCTGAAAAAAGTTGTTCAAACACCTTTTTATATCGAATCAATACTCCAATCAAATATAAAATCCACTTGAGAAATATAATTTGAGTCTTTTAGAAGAATTTGACGTAAATAATGGCTCTTAATCATCGCCAATAAAAGTATTTACTTTATCAATAAAGATTAATCATTGTTGAACTTTCTCTAGCTTTTAAAGATGTATTGTGTAACTATCATCGTTTCGCTCAATATAATTAAAGTGGTTTTTAGAAAACGTTTATAAACGTCAACTTTTGTGGCTATTAAAATCTGCGATGATGGCAAAGATTTATTTGAAAAACGATTAAAGACTTCTCTGCTGTTCTAGAGGCTTTATAAGCACAAGAAGCTTCAATCAATGGTTGTTTGGGGTTTCCAAGATACAAAGCAAGTGAACTTATTAAGAAATCGGAATCAGAAGAAAAAAAAATTAAGAGTATGCTAGACCCTATGACGTAAGCACAAATGCTATAGAACACCTCTGACCAAACCCTTAGGGAAAAATGTGACGTCACGCGAAATTAATTGCGAGAACTTAGTTCGGTTATTCGGTTCCAATTCCCATGGTGAGAATGGAGCCAGGTATAGAATCAATGGGAACCTATCAAACTTATAAATCGCACGAGAAAACAATGGTTCTGTTTTTGTTAGCTGCAAATATTTTTGTCAACGTTGTTTGTATCGATTTCGGGGTATCTGCTTTTAAAGGACAAAACTAATATTGGGTACAAAATAACATGGATAATAAATGTTGTCCCCGATGAGTTAGGTATGACAAGTGTCACCTTCATTTCGATACATATTTTTTAACGCCCAAAAATAAAATCGGCAACAAGTCCAGACAGACAGAATTGGCCACCCTATTTCTATCTGCAAAAACTCTAAACTTTCGCCTACTTTGGAGATGGGATAATACCAAAAAAATACAGGGATTATATTTTTTTGTAATCTAATAAGGAGGCCTATGTTAAAGCCAGCTGAGGCCGCGGGATTGTTAGAAAGAGTTTCCGCGGGCCTGGTATACCAAGGGCATCAGAAGGAACATGGATGGGTTTACGGTGGATAATAATAACCTAACTGTTGATTTTCTTACCAGCTAGAAATATAATTCTGACAGCCTAAAGAGTAATGTCAAGCAAGGTCCTTTCTCTTGTAAGCAAATCAACACATACATAGGTTATTGAAGTTAGCCAAGACTCTGTAACTTCCACCCGTCGCACCTAGAATATTCCCTTTGTATGGTGCTTAAACTCTACCAGTAAAATGTTGATGAACTCTAATGGATACACTTCAGAAAAAAGTCTGCTTGCCATTAAGTACTTCGAAGGTTCGTTTTGCTTTTTTTTCTCATTGCCATTGAAGACGTGATCGAAGGCTTTGTGCTTCGCTTGCCCGATAGTTGATGTGACAACGTAACACCGTTATAAAAAGGTCAATGGACAAGAAAACATTGGGTGTAAAGGTACTTATTGAAGTTAGGGAAAGAGAGTAGTACCTTTCATTAAATCATCCAAGTAAAGCTTTTCGTAATGGATGTTCAATAAGAATAAGAACCAAATGAGATGTTCAATAGGAATGAATATTGATCTCCGTTCCCAAGATAGCTTTGATTCTTCCATTATATCAGGGCTTCATTTACGAAAGAAATAAGAAATACTCTCCAGAATAGATCGCTAAATTATTTTTTGCCACATCTAAAGGTAATTTCTGCAGAGGTTTATTGTTATTAGAACTAGATTGTTTGCGTACTATAAGTTTACGACCTAGGCTCACAATATTGTGTCTATTTGTTACGTAACTTGTGACCTCACGATTTATCCGAGTCGTTAGTACTTTTAGAGGTCGGGCAAGCCGTTACATGATCTGATTGATTTATGTTGATTTGACAATGAGATAACAATGTCGTGGTCGAGAGGTTAAGGTACCAGTATCTTTTACAACACGCAAGTTTGGCAATTTTGGCAACTGGCTATTACCAACTTACTTGCATTTTTTTTGTTTTCTACTGCATTTGGGTATTGCTCTTGATGGACAACTGAGGTAAACATCGCAAGAAAACCCAGATGTAGCGTTTAGAGACGTTAATTCACCCTGGATGAGCAAGGTCATCAAGTATACATAAGCTGGATGAAATCTCGCTTTCATCAAAGGATGTTACTTCAGATGAACAGAAAACGACAGACTCGCTTGTGAAAAACAAAACAACGACGAACAAAACAAAAGAAGCTACATACAAAAACTATCGCTTTCATCTGAAAGCTTGTAGTAGAGTGAAGTGCTTTGAGCAAGTTGCTTTATAATTAATTAAAGAGGTGATGTTGGCAGAACGCCAAGTTTGAAACCGTTGTGGTGTTACCATATTAGCGGTGACGTCATAGCTACCAGTTAACACCTAAATCATTGACAATAAGACCGCATTTTTACTGCAAAACTAAATTTAAAACTTCTTCTGTCATAATATAATGTGTGGACCTTGTTGTGAGCAATTGTAAAGGTTGTATGTAACTTCTCGCGTCTGATTTCCTCGTTTTGAATGGGCCTTTTTGTATGAGTGTACTATCTGCAGAGAGTTTGGCCTTCCCTGTCTGGTCATTTGAAATTTTTACACGTGTATTTTCTGTATACCTAAACGAAGTTTGGAGTTGTTCATATTAGCTCGCATCTACATAGGGCTTGAACATAACAGGCAAAATTCGTGTTCAGTGTAATTAGCCTAAAAGCTTCTAAAGTCTGAAGTGTTGTGTGACTTGTGTGATGTATTCCGTACATACAAGTATGTATTTATAGGACTGACACTTGTTTTGACTTGTTTGTAATATTAGTTAGTAGACGAAAATTCACTTACATCTTGTCCCGCGATGTCTTCCCAATGCACCTTGGGACCTCCTTCGACGATCTCGTCCAAAATGAGCTGGACGAGTTTGGGGTCAACCCCCCGCACGCTGAGGGCTGGTTGAGGGGTCCTACTCCTCGTAGGAGTCCCCCGCTGGGAGCCACCGCCGACCACGCGCCGGACTGGAGACCCGTTTGAAGGAACCTGGTATGCGCTCTGAGGTGAGACGCGATGTACGATGATTTGAGGGTTAATGAATGGCATGTTAATGTGGTAGTAAAGAAAAGAAAATTATTAAGTTAGTTGTAAGTTAGAAGCTAAGATAATTAATTGTATTACATATTACGATCCCAAGAGGATTTTTCCTTGATCGTCACGCTGCGACAAGCGTGATACAGTAGCTCACACACAAAAGGATTATTATATCATAATATCTGTTCTATAACTTCTTTCAGTAGGCGAAGGCGATAGTTTCAGGGTTAACGCCACAAAGGTGCTTTGTACGACTTACAATCAATTATGAACTTTAACAATGACATATCCAATACATTACAATTACATGCTTCATAACCAAGAATGACATAACCCGAACATGACTCATAGCCACGTTGTGCAAAAACAAATGAATTTTGAATGAGTGAAGGTGCCAATTGGTGATTCTACAGATCTAAATTCAAATACATTTGGATATACAAATATAAATACAAAAAGAAGGTTGTGTACGAATCGAGCCACGCTTTACTTAGGGTGTCGAAGTGACTCACCTACTCATACAAATAAACCGGCCAAGTGCGTATCGGACATCGCGATAAATTAAGGAGCGACCGAACGAGCTTTCAGTGTATTTTCGTCTGTTTCGGTTCAGAACATAACAAGGCAGAAAATTGCAGCTATTTTAAAATTGTAATGTGTAATGTCTATAATAAATAAATGTATTACAAAATATTGATCAGCAGAATCAAATACTGGTTATCCTTCTAAGGATCTTAAGATCGATTTCAATTCGAGACGAGATTGAAAAGAAATTCCCTCCAATTTAATTTAGGGGTTGACGAAAGCAATCAGGAGTTACAGATCCACTGTTTAAATTCTTTTGTAACTTTCTGATGTTCATTTAATCAACGTACAATCAAAAATCATAATATCCGTGTAAACAGTAAATTGTATTGTTTGGATGCGGATATGAAACGCGATACTTTTCCACGGGCTAACCGCGGGAGCACCGGTCAATGTATCCGATCGATTCCCATGCCACGTGACTTACGCAAGACCCACAGCTGTATTTTATCCTTTATAGAAATATTTTTCTTTGTTAAAGAGTCCTTTGGTACGGAAAGGTCATGTAGAAAAAATAAGAGCGGCGTTTTCATATAAGTATGTTTCCATACGTTACAAAATGTTCTTGTGTCGTGTAGTTATACATATAATAAACAGTCTTGGAAACAGCTTAATTATTCCCTATGGGAATCGATCTTGCGACAACGAGCGTTACAGTACCGTCTAGCTCTAGTCAAAATATATCTGTCTGTACTTTCGTCCGCTGCAGCAATTTCACTAGAAGAATATAAAAATTGTGTAGCTGAAATTTTGGCAAGGTTGTAAAAATGTACATTTAGGTACATATTTTATAAGGCTTTCCAAATACAAAAGCCATTAGCGCGCGATACCCGACAGGTACTTGGCCGATTTTAGAAATACATTACGCGTTGAGAGCTTATAAATCTTTTGGGTTATTAAAAACAAAATATTGGGGAGACTAATTAAAGGAACAGAGAAAATATTTAGCAATCAAATTCAGACCATAATAACACTTACAGAAAGCTGTCTTTTGACTGCAGGTGGCGTCGAGGCTGGCTTCACAGGATATCTGCTGTAGCTCCCGTTGGAGCTGTTGGGTTGTGATGATGACCTGCCCATGGACCGGGGCAGGGTCTGGGATTTCATCAGTGGGCCTCCAACACCCCCACTTGGCACCCGTCGCCCAGCCGTTGTGAGTTTTCGGCCTGCGACTGAAGATGTCTTTGTTAGGAAGATAGTCTTCAAAATTGGAAGTCCGAAACCCACACTAATTAGCTAACAGTGAAATGAAGATTCAAGAGATAATTTGAAAAATCTATGAATCGTGAGAGTTGAGAAAATGAGCGTTGTCGGTGACACTGAAAATCCTTGGCATTACTCCCTAAAAATTGAAAGGCCTCCTTGAATAGAAAGGCCCTTTAACGATAGAGGTTCGATATGAAACCTGAAACAGTCTGTTATATGGGCTATAAATCATCCTAACTTAATCTATATTTTATATGCCCGTTAAAACTTTGTCAGTTACCATACTTTCTCGATCAAACTGTTAACTGAGTTCGATAAAATTTGGCACAGTCCAAAAGCGATATCTTGAGAAGTATATACCTACGTAGTATCTTGTTACACTAGTATATTATTTAGCTCTCCTAGAATGAAATAAAGGTCAACAAGTAGTTGTCCTAATTTCCATAACGTTATAATTGGAGAATTGTATTGCATTGGACGATGACGCCGGCTTGTCGTGGACCTGGGCACTAACAAATGATTTTTATTGAGATGAATCATAGCTGTTATTGCGGCGTATAGTCATGTTAATTTTATCTTGGTTTAAGAAACACTACGCACATTGCATTGCCCTCGATTGTATCTTAATTTACGTTAAAGACATTTAAAATGATGCCCATGACACAAGTTCAATCTTATTTGAATGTCAGAGTTCAAAATATACAGAAAGGAATAAATACTTGTCCTTAATATTGCAATAAGTGTTAATTATAGTTATTCAACCCGTTGTATGCCAGTGTGCAGATATACGGGAGACAATTGATTTTCTATTGTTCTACAATTAGCCGCTAATTGTAGAACAATAGAAAATCAATTGTGTTTAAATACAAGCGGTTCATCTTAAAAGAGAACCTGCACTTATTCAAATCTGGAATTTACCTGGCAAAAATCTTATCGTCTATGTTTATGGTTCACTATTTTAGAATCTAGGTTACGACGAAGAGCTGTCTTTTATTTTTGAAGCGACTAATTTGGGTCACTTTGGAAGAGAATTTTGAACAAATAACAATCTAGACTAGTTCGTTAACTGTGCAAACTTCTGTGCTAAGCAAAAATGGAGGTTATGCTACAGATATAAAAATATTTTAGATAACATTCTTGCTGGGTTATGATTTTTGAAATAAGTGTAACTAAAATCTACAAAAAGTCTTCCAAACCGATAGAGGGGTTTGTACTAAGAAAGAAAAATCGAATCCAAGAAAAAGGTATATAGAAAGGGGGAAAAGAATCAACAAACCTAATAATACCAACTACGAAAAACTGGATAAGTTTTTATATTGCTACTAAGCCCGTATCCAGAGGTAGCCTACACTAGGGGTAAAATACACATGCAAGAAACTCCCATTCACCTGCCAACTTGTAGTAAATCTACGCAATAAAATTATACACACAACAAATTACCTATAGTTAACAATAAAACGCTTCATCAAGGATAACGGACATGAATAATCATACATGTGTGTCCTCGACTTTATTCCTATAAAACGGAAAATAGACGCACAAAGGAGTCTTCTGAATAAAGGGAAATAGTGTATTTTATCTCATCATCGCATGTCTAATTAGCGTCGGGATATACGCGGTTAGAATAATCAATAACAGCCATTGAGTCTTAATAATAACACCTCTAATATAATGGGCCTTATTCTAATTATAAACATTTACCCAGGACTTTTTTCTGTTATATTTATTTTACTGAGTATTTTCATCATTTCCTTATCCATCATCATCATTATGTCAGCCAATTTCCCTCCACTGCTGAACCTTGGTCTCTTCATTTAATAAAATATTAAATGCATTATATATATTTTTTTTAATTTCCACCTTAATTCTGATAAACGTATTTAAGCTACTTTTTAATGGTGTCGAAAATACGACATACATGTTTTAGGAATGAAAGGACAAATCCAGTGGCCCTTGCGGTTATGTCGACACCCGATACTTTAAAATCCATTCACCCACAGACTTAAGTCACCTTCTTAAGACATTAACTCGGAAATACATACTACAGTGATTATAACTCCCTTTTCGGGCTTCGGTCACAAAAATAGAGCTGTTTCGGTGACCAGAGCGGTCTGCACCCAAATACACTCGGACGCATTTAACTAAATCGATTGATTGCATCGGCTAGTGGAAAAGGGGCCACTGCCAATGTCAGTGGGTCATCGACCGCTACAGCCACTGTATCATATTGCGAGACGCTTCTAACAGACTGGAAAGGTGCTTTTTATACAGAATGATAGTGAAAACTTTCTTTTAGATAGGCTTGTGTCCGTTACAATCATTCGATGTCTTTGTAAATGTTATCGAAGCACAATGTGGATTGTATCTAAGCTTTTTGGTGAAAGAGATTGTTTTTTTTGCGATGTTAGATTGCTTTCAACGGGTTTCAAAGTGCTTCTCGCATTTTGGAAGAGATCAATCTTGATCTTATGTTGCTATAAACTTCTTTGCAATATTTGACAGGGAAAAGCTGTCTTTGCACGGGATGTACTCTCTACTCAAACATCGGCTTTTTTTTGTTCTCATAAATTCAGACGAACTTCAAATGACCCTTCACCTCTGTCTAACCCTCCAAGGTAAACAGATACTTTATTGTACCTAATAGATCACGTATAAACTTCTTCGTTTAATCTAGGGTTGAAAGGGTCGTTTAGTCACGAACACACGTCGTGGTGAAAATTGTATCCAATCAGACTTAATGCTGATCTTCTGAAAACTTGTTATAGATAGTTCAACTCAGATTTGCGCGCGGCCCTATGTGTGCGTCGGCTTGTAAATATACAACTTTCATTCGTGTGACAGTGACGTCGTCCGAGGATGACGTGTTCTTATCGCTTTTTGTTATGGGTACAGTCGCTTACGAAAATGCTACATAGTTATTCACGGAGAAATTATTAAGGAGAAACAACATTCAAAGCTTTTTATTATTAATTATAGTTTTTCATTATTTTCGTCTTTTCAAATTTACATTGACAGTATCTAAGAAATAAATGAGGTGAAATATCTAAGATGATTTAAATACTCCTTACATATTTTCTAGCTCGGGGTACGCAGACAATAAATATAATAATGTAAACAAAATGTGTGGGGAATTAAAAAAAAATATATTGCTTCGCATAATGTCGACCAAAATAAGATGGAAATAATGAAACTCATAAATGAACGTATAAGTCAAATTGATGAAGGGATGTTGGGTAATACTTGTCGACATGTAAGAAAAAAGAAGAATGCTATAGACATTTTGACATGGAGTCAGAATTTATAATTCACCTTGGAGAGTAGCGAATCCGAAAATTCATCATTTGATTTTTTAAGTAGCGATTTAGAATCATTATAAATAAATAAACATTAAATTACGTAATAACTGTTTTTCTTTAAACACCCGTATGCAACCCCTAGATAACTGTATTTGTACCCGACTGTACCTCTTGTCACGCACACAAAGTCACTGTATATGTACAAGGGTTACCCACACATAAGGCCGCGCGCACGACTGAGTTGAACTTACTATATCCAATTTTGTAATTTTTTCTCTGGGGTGGACTAGATAGATTGACCATTTTAGGATTGAAGATTCTCTTATTGGTAACGAGGTTCAAAGGACTCATTACAGTTGACTGCAGAATTTCTCTTAACTATATAAATATATATAAAGGTCAATATTTATTATCTAGTGTCCAGAACTTTTGAAAAATTCTATCACTATTAGATAGCCCATTTATCGAGGAATGCTTTAAGCTACTTACGACGCCCGAGTTAGATCCCACGGGAAGAGGGTGGAACTGCTGGCGGAAGCCTAAATATCTCAGAAATATTAAGATACTTCGTCCAATCCTCGTATAGTGCGAATCTCAATTACGATTGCGGTAATTCCTAGGGTCAGATGATCTGACTCAGATCGTCGGTTGTTTCGCCTACGTCTATATAAACGAACTATAACACCATAATAAGCAGTTTCCTTCAGTTGATTCTAACAAATTGTAAATGGCCAGCTGTGAAACTGGCGCTAAATTGTGCGAGACTAACCGTCTACAGTCTATGTTCATTAAATCACCGTGAAACAGTTTATGGTTGGTTTTAATTCTAAATTGGCCATGTTACACTTTTGATTGAAAACTGCATGATCTTGAATGAAGACCTGTTATATTCTAGAATCAAGTAATTAAAAAGTATTTTTCACGATAAAAACTTATTGGGCATACCTCATTTTATGCTACATTTGAAGTTGGAAAAGCCCTTTTCTGAACACAAAATACAGGACTTCCGATTCCATACAAAGCCGCGGAACCAGTGAAACAACAAGCATGCATGTTGTTCAATGAACTGTGAAGAAATGTTAGGGAAATACAATATGTCGTATGTAAAAGATCGTGCGTGTGCGTTTGGCGCGCTCCATCGCGTCCCCTACGCGTCCGTGGCCATACAAAACAAATGAACTGAGACCAACCAGCCTAGGACCCAGTCATCAATTAGCATCACATTTTTCGGTCCATAAATTAAAGATATAAACTAGTTTACGTTCAAGGATAGACCAGATATTTTTAAGACTGTTTTTTTGCATACATAATGAACGAACCGGACGCTCTATCACAGCCTTGCAGTTTTGTTATCTTAATTCAGCGTAACACCGCATAATATTGTTCAAATATTTGTGTTACACGAGAGGAAAATTGCATAATGTCAATGTTAATAAAGATAAAGTTATCTATGAGGATATTTATTTCATGAAAATGCGTAATGTGACGTCGAATGCGTAAGCGCATGCAGTATCACGTTTTTTCAGCAATTTATTTATATTTGGTTGACTAGACGAATTATTATTATTTAGGTGCTGTTGAAACTGGCTCCAAAGCCGAAATCTAAACAAAAGCTAAGACTATAAGCCTGCATTACAAGTCAATGTAACAGTTTTCACTCTAACCGTGTTGTAGACCTAAAAATCTAGACTCTAAGTACATATAACGAAGTCTAATGACGTGTTACGTGTCCGACTTGTGCGCTGTGCTAATAAATGTGTGTGCCTGGTTACTATGCAAGACATACTGCGTCCATACATACAAAACTATTCGTACATTTTCCTTCGAAGCCTAGACAAGAATTTTAGAAATTCGCTCCATGTTTGAAATGATTTATGAAGCTCGAGCGCGCGTTTTATACGCTAATAATACTTTTGTTTATCGAAAGTTTGAAATGAAAGAGTTAATAGTTAAATACCCTTATGTATAGATGCAGCGGAAAGCTTAACACGTAACAGATTAACACATCACACGGTGTTAAAAGTTTTGCAACAATTGCAAGCTGATATTATGGTAGGCTGTCAACCCATGCAAACACTGACAATTTAAAACAAAACAGTCCAATTAGTTTCCAATGTCGAGTGTAGTGTTAACTATCAAGTTATATAAAGGTTAGTTTGAATTTCTGATAGAATTTTGCATTAGGTTACGTCAAACGAAGCTAAGCGTTATTTCTTGTGTGTCTACCTTCGTTCGGAGGCTTCGTTTGACCACTGTTACTTTCTGTATGTGCGAGTAACGTCGTCTTGGACTTCTCAAGCCTTCGCGCTTTTAGGGGCGACTCCGTCGGCTTTTTGTCACTCCGTTCGGGCTCACTCTCTACGCCCAACTTACTGAGCGCGACTAGGTTGGCTACAGTGGGGAATATAAAATTATATTCAATAGAAACTGTAGGATAAGTTGTGTATATGTTGAAAGGAAAAAAAGAAGCTTAGCATGCAAACATTCAGCCGATTTCCACTTTCAAAATAAAATAGCGTAGTTGAGTCATAGCTTGAGTTGTGGCAGTGATGTCGGGTGTGAGGGAATACCATGATATTTCATACCAAGGAAGTGTAGTCTGTCTTTGGCCATGCCTAGATTGGTTTTCATTTTGTCGTGAAGTCGTTGAGCCCTTTGCCAGGCGTCGCCGCGGCCTCCCCAGCAGTCGACGGCGATCCCTCGTTCGAGCTCATAAATGCCTTTTTTGTAAAGCTCTATTGCTAGTTCCTTTTGTCCTGTGGGAAATATCAATGTGTTTGTTGACAGTATTTCTGGGCAACTCAGTTCAGAGAGTGCTAACTTTTGTTACATCCAACTCTTAACTCATTGTTTCATCAATAGTTTACAAAATATTGTTGCAAACGTTCTGATTGACATATGGGAATAATTATTATCAATGTTATTATCATTATCCAATTTGTATCTTTATCATGTTATCTAAAGCAACAGTGGTCAAAGAAAAGGTTAAGTCCCATAATAAGTGCCTGACTCCAGGAAAAGTTTTGCTGTTTGGGCAATAGTTAACCAATATCAGGTACCAGGATAGCATGAAGTAAGAGAGCTAAAAGCTGTAAACTTAAAGTAATAAGCCCATGAAAAATACATATGAACACGAGAACCTCTTTGCTTCTAAATAATGATATAGGCGTTTTATAAAGGAATGTCACAGCTCATGAATAGTCTAACCACTATGCCTTGTTTGTTAATAACAATAACAAATTGAAAACAATCAGATTGTCAAGAATTTTTATATCCTTTGTTCTAACATCTACCTCTTTTGTCTAGACAGCCAAACTATATGACATCTGAATTCCATAAGTATGATTGTTTTTTAAGGTAAATTCATAAGTTTGACAGCAACAAATAGCAGATTAAAATAATCAAATGGTTTATCATACTTATTATGACATGTATTTAAATCTCATTAGGAAATAAATACAGATGGAATAAAATGGACATAATTTAGCTTTTTCTACATCATTTACAGCCAGTTTTATTCATAAAAATGTAAAGAGTCAAAGTTATTTGACGAAAATTTTTTCTGCATTTATTGTGTTTATTTTTGTTTATCGAAACTATTTTGAGAGAGAAGCTATTCTACTTATGTTTCTAAGTTATGGCTAGGAACTCACCCTCATTTTCCTCATCAATCTTCAATGCCTTTGATATGTACTCAAAAGCTTTGCGATGGTGATGTTTCTGCTTGGCCAGCAGTGGGTCCCCGGGGCCCACATTGTGTATGTGAGACATCTCCTCGCTGGGGGCGAGCTCCGTAGACACTATACCGTCCTTCACAACCACTTCCAAGTTACACTCGCCCGCTTTACGAGGCTTGTGCATGAACCGATGCGACGCCGTATACAAATATTTAAAAATTATAAAAAGTTGATATAAAATTGATCTTAGCACGTTAAACAGAATGATGATTGGGAAAGAAACGACGTAAAGATTCCTTTTATGGACAGAAGGTTGCGAATCATTTCGCAACGCTGACCCCTTTGCTAGGTCTGCATCTGTCTTCTTGGACTTACGGTTCGGGGACCTCGTAGTTTTACGCGACAAACGGCCACCATTTGAATCGTCACCGGACACCATCAAGAACACCAACACACGGGCTTGTTTAACACAAAATCTCCATAAAATTTTCAGACAAAGAAATGCGAGCTTATCCTACTCCCTATCATAAATACAGCAAAAAAATTGTGATCTGTGAAACGTATTATTGACAAATTTTGACGTTTGTCATGCTTGAGCTGCAGCTACAAAAAAATAAACTCAAGTAGTAGTTTTATTTATAGCAAATATTTAATTATTTCAACATTTTTTAATTTACTAAATCAAAGTTATGGGGTTTTCTTAAAAGTTAGTAATAAACTTATACTTTTTAAAAATTGCTTATCAAATAAACTCATTGAAATGGTTATGATTACAATTACTACTATATACGACTTTATAGTAGGAATTATTAAATAAGATAATGGTAACTTTCATAGATATCCGCGTTTTGTTATTTGCTACGGTTAAATAAATGGTAAAATTTTTCCGTTCAATATTTATATGGGTATCAATTTTAATGGGTTTCAAGTTTAAAATTACATATTTTACTTTATCTACTTGATTTTTCTTCATTTATTAAATAGAAATCAATGCGAACCATGAGTCATCTGTGATACTACGATCTGATAAACAAAACGCTTTTGACAGTCTGCTGACAGTGCCGCATACGCGATCGATGTTGACTTTTTTTCCAAAAAATTGCATCAGCTTCTTCCATAATTCGTGCAGTATTGTAAATAGTAAAGTATTGTAGTTTTACAGGGATACGTTACATAATATTGTAAGTTTATTTCATCAATATGTCAAAACTAACCTATAAACAGCTGTGATGATCTGGCGACTGGCCTATCTTTCGCAGCAATTTCAACATATTAAGCTTAAACCAAAGAACAATATTAGTAAACCAGACCAAACTAACTATAATATACATTTATGTTTTAATACCAACACTGCTATCATTTATATGGTGCGAAATAGTAAGATAAACATCTGTTTCAGAGCATAATGGCTGAGGAACAGGTAAATACACCAGCCGTGACTGAAGATGACGACTTTGTAGACCCATGGACCGTCACCGGGAAGGACCAGACAGGAATCGACTATGACAAGTTAATCAGTAAGTTTTAAATGACCATACAGGTCATATATGTATTTAGAACATACTTTTTGATTGATGAATAAGTTATACAATATTGCAATTTAATTTTCAGAACGGTTTGGTAGTCAAAAGATTGATGAAGAAGTTATACAGAGATTTGAGAAGGTTACAGGGAAAAAGGGTAAATATTCAAACCATTCTTATCAATTCTGTAATTATAGTTTGCTACCGAGATATATGGTAGGTAACTATGATATTTTGTGTTTCAGCGCACCGCTTCCTAAGACGTGGAATATTCTTCTCCCATCGAGACATTCACAATATCCTGAATCTGTATGAAGCAGGCAAGAAGTTCTACTTGTACACAGGACGAGGGCCTTCTTCAGAAAGTATGCATATCGGGCATATGATACCTTTCATGTTTACCAAGTGAGTTTGTCAATATGTCATATAAAACTGATAAAGTGAAGTGAGTGTGAATTGCACTATTGAGTTGAGTCAGCCTTTTAACAACCGCCCATTACTAAAAGTTTAAAGGTGCAACTCATAATTTTATTAGTAAATCACAAATTAAGACAGCTTTTACATGCATTTTAGTAGCTGTAGCCTTAGTAATTTTATGGATTAATGCTTTTAAAGAAAAAATCTAATTGGAAATTTTGGCAGCCCAATTATCATTTTGTAATTTTTACTTAACCATTTTACTAAGAGGCTGTCACAGTACAACTTTCTGGCTCAATGAATTCTTTTGAAAGAGTATACTTACTACAAAAAAAATCTTTTACTATCTTGCAGATGGTTACAAGAAGTTTTCAACGTCCCACTAATCATCCAGCTGACCGATGATGAGAAGGTGCTGTGGAGGGATCTGAAGATTGAGGATGCTCGCAAGATGGCATTCAACAACGCTAAAGACATTATTGCTGTAGGATTCGATCCGGAGAACACTTTCATATTCAATGATCTGGACTTTATTGGGTGAGTTGTGTTAATAATTGTTAGTCTAGAATAGATGATAAAATGGAAGAATGAAATTGGTATAGAATTATTGAGCTGCAAAACATTTTCATATGTAAATGAAATAATCACTATCTTTTTAAAACACTTAATGCCTCACTCAAAAAGAGGACTATTTTACGTGTATATGTATACATATATACCTGTTTGAGTATCTGTTTGTGGCAATGTAGTTTTTTAATGGATAAACCGAGTTAGATGCGGCTTTTGAAGATGAAAGCTGGTATTCTAGGAGCGTTTTTTTACATCTTCACCTAGTTTATTCTGTTGCCTCTATGAATTGCATAACACCTTAAACAACTGCACGTGATGGAAGTGATCAATTAGATAAGCAAATATTTAACATAATTTTGATGTCCCATTCTCATTTCCAGTCAATGTCCAGCGTTCTACCAGAACATGGTGAGGATACAGAAGTGCGTCACCTACAACCAGGTGAAGGGTATCTTCGGCTTCGGAGACTCCGACGTCATCGGCAAGATCACGTTCCCTTCGATAGAGGCTGCACCTGCGTTCTCGACTAGCTTCCCTTTCATATTCGAGAATAAAGTTGTAAGTATATTTTAATGCACTGATTGTACAGAAGGGGTGAATTTGTATGAATCAATTTGGATTTGGATTTTGGTTTTTCTGTAGTTATGTATAACGATCCCCGTGATTTAATTCTCGGAAACAACTTCCCTGTATAAATAGGCTCATAGCTTTCCAAAAATGAAAGATTTTTCAAATTGGTGCAGTAGTTTCAGAGTTGAGCCAATAAAAAGAAATATACCTATTCATAGCATCGATTTAAAATGGTTGCTTTGTTTGCACTTGTGTTTGTTTTACCGCTTATCGACCCATTGAGTAAAATAGATGAATTCAAAATTCGATAATCTTGCACGCAGTACCAAGTGATAACATAGATAAGTAATATTTACCTACAGTGATTTAACAGAGCGTAGTGATTTTCTTATCTTCGCTTATTACGTGTTCGTATAATAACAAAACAACAATTTTAAAACCGGCATAAATCTTGTAAAACTTTATGTTGGCTTAGAACATGACGCGAATCGATACGCAGAAATCATCAGTGACCGATGGAGATATGCGCGTACCTGTGCCGAGAAGTTTGAAGCGAACCGGCATTAAATGTTGCCAAAATAACAAATATAATTCTACATAGCATTCACTTATAAAACTTATTGCCGACATTAAATTAAACAATACAGCAATACCTATCAACAAGTATAATATAATTTTCATCCACCAACACAATTTTTTTCACCAGTAAAACTAACTCTATACTTATTCCGCAGGTCCCCTGCCTAGTCCCCTGCGCCATCGACCAGGACCCATACTTCCGCATGACACGCGACGTGGCAGCCCGCCTCAAGATGCCGAAGCCAGCTCTCATACACTCCACCTTCTTACCGGCCTTACAAGGAGCGCAACACAAGATGTCTGCTAGTGATCCCAACGCGTCTATATTCTTGAGTGATACGCCTAAGCAGATTAAAACTAAGGTAAGGTTTAATTTTAACCGACTTCAAAAAAATTTGTGTACGCGATAATGTCACGTTTGGCTGAAGCAATTTTGGTGCGCATAGTATTTCTCATTAGAAGGTATTAGTCAGAATTAGGAAAATGTTTTAGGGAGGTATATTATTGTTGTTAAAATTTTTGTTAAAATGTATGTAGGTATTTAAGTAAAAAAATAGTATAACTGTTATCTTCAAATGATTCGGCGAATTCCGCGGGAAGTCTAATTAGTCATAAAAATTGAGTTTTTGGGGAATCCCCTTCATAAACCTATTATGTTTATGTATTACAGAGTATTGTGTATGAATGGATTTTATAGTCGTATTAGAGTGATAGCTAAAAGTCTTATTACAAAGTACAAAATAATTCCAATGTTTCCTTAAGAGTACTGGAATGTATGTATGTTTTACTGTCTCCCAAGTAGTTGTTGGAATGCTTAAGTTAGCTTTAGAATACCTATATGTAATGCTTTGTTATATTTTTTTACAGATTAACAAATATGCGTTCTCGGGTGGTCAGGCGACGGTAGAAGAGCATAGAGAGAAAGGTGGCAACACAGACGTCGACATATCATTCAAGTACCTTACATTCTTCTTGGAAGACGATGAAAGGCTAGCACAGGTAAATACAATTATCTTTAGATAAGAAGTATACGACAGACGACCTTATAAAGGTCGCCGGAAGACGCTAGAGATCTAAGTGGGAGGCCTATGGTCAGCAGTGGACGTCCTATGGCTGAGATGATGATGATGATGAAGAAGTATGTATCAAGAAAAAAAATTATAAATTCAGACTAAATAGGTTTTGTTGGAGATTTTTTGGCTCATCACTTTGCTGCGTTTACCAATTGTAGATTAATAAAATATTTGTGACTATTTAAAAATAGGCCCTCTTTCAGTCAGGTAGAGGAAAATTTTCCATTAGTTATTGCTGTTTTCAAATACCCAACTTATTACTAACTTCTTTAAGCTATGCCTTTATTGGTCTATATTGTATCCACCCTCTAAAATGTAGCGCATGTACCTATAACATTTTAGTTATTTTTATTACATTAAATAAATAATTGATTAATAATATTTTTTCCAGGTAAAAAAAGACTACGAATCAGGCCAGATGTTAACAGGAGAACTGAAGAAGGAAGCTATAGACACCATCACGCCCTGGATTCAAGAGTACCAGCAGCGACGCGCTAAAGTCACCGACGAAGTAGTGCAATCGTTCTTCAAAGTACGACCGATCAAGTTCTAGAGCGTTTATGAAGTCCTAGTATTATTTTTTTTAATGTGAAACATTGTATGATGCGCGGCAAGACCAACTTTGCCTCCGTGACGGTACAAGGCATGATGCTCAAGTATGTCAAGCTTACGCCGCTCTCTAAAGCTGCTTTTCCGACACAGGCAACCGTCGTGTGCAGTTGACGGCACGCGATTCATGACAGATCTATAATAGAAACATATGGGCCGATGTCTAATTTCGTCCGAACGAGCCTTTCTCAAAGGGCTTGAAAACGGTCTCATAAATTTCCATACTTTGACTATTCACGCATTGGTCGCTTGCGTTTGTCGGAAACCGCTGGCAATCTGCCGCACGCGACACTCGCCTGTGTCGGAAGGGAAGCATAATGTCATAAGCGTGTATGCCTGTCTGTTTCACATGTTGTCGTCCAGTGACGGTCTATTGTTTTTAACTTATGTATTTACCTAAGACTGACTTAGTCAGTGTGCCTTCAAGGTACTAGTGTAAGATTTTATGGATTATTTTGTATGGACCACGTCAACATGGTTTTTCAGTGGTAATATCAAAGTAATCCCTAAAATTACTTTTTTTTTAAATAAGCGAAATGATGCAAGAAATCTTAGTTTTAAAAGCAATAAACAAAATATAATGAAAACCTACATGAAAATTTTATTATTTTGAAATTGTATCAAAAGCCTTTTTATACGAAGTACCTATGTAAATTACATAAAGTTTAGTTCATAAGTCCTGCGGTTAAAAGCATTTTTTTAATGGTAATAAAATATTGTATACCTATCGTTGTTTAAGACTTAACTGAACAATGTGGGTTTTTCACATATTTTTATCGATAGTTTTCAACATCACGCTTATCAAAAGTATATTTTGCTAAAAAAACATGATACTATCCTAAAATCGTCAATGCATTAAAATACTAGACTTTTAGCTCGAATATTGCAACGTCACATAATCGTACTTAATATTATTTCTATCGCTTACATTACACATAGAAAAAACAGAGATAGCATGAGATTTAATAAAACATCGCTTGAAATTGTGACGTTTCAGTATTCGAGTTTGTGCGGCTGTGCAATGAGCATAAAATAATTTATAATAATTATTTATTTAAATAAATACATCGTACAATTTATTTTCTTGTTTCTCTTCCACAAGCTACCCGTAACCGCAACTCTACCTACCCTACAATAGGATCGAATAAGTCGATAATTGTAAATAGTGATGATACCTAAAGCTTATCGCTATACAGCTATTGAATCTTATAATGACACTACAGAAATAGAATTTGGTTATTGGAAGCTATCCACCACCACAATGACAGACCCCTAACAAATACATTCACAAACTACATAACATTTAATCCACTTCTCAGTCCAAAGGCTCTAAGAGACTCCATAACTCCGTACAAAACAAGCGTTAACAAAAGACAGTCAAACAATGGCGGTCCCTCTACGGTGAAAACTAAAAATTGTGGCACACACTTGTGTACATACAACGCCACTTTGATCGAATATGCATTACAATAGAACAGAAATGTAGATGACACAGTCCTCGGTCTAAACAGGTAGTGGGTGGCCGTTGCTCTCCTAAATAGTGAGATTCATTGGTGAAAATTTGTCCCTAAGACTCCTTGATCGTTATCATGTAAAAGACCAAGAACCTTCCGTTTTTAAATGTGCAAAAGACTATAAGTGCTTGTGTAGTTTCCTCTGATGGAATGTTCTAGAATCAGCACAGTAGTTTTCTAAAGAAAAGCTCCGAATTTTCTACCTTAGTGTGCGTTTGAATTGCCTATCTAGATATCTACTATTGCCGGGCAATAGTAGATATCCTTACTCGAGTTCTTCAAAAGGATAGTTTCCTACCAGAAAACCGAATACCTAATAAGATTCTTAAAGGTAAACATAGGTGTTTAGAAACTACAAAATGTATAGTCAAACATACGAAGATGAGGCTCCTATCCCCCTTATAGCCAACTACACAGTTGTGAAAGATGATGAAGAGAAACGGGACCCAGAGGATCGAGTCATTCTAGAAATAGGACGCCAAGATGATAAGCCTAAAGAAGAACACACATTCTCACATAAGAAGTACGATAAGACGATTTCACATCATAGATCTTATGTGTTAGAAGATTATGAACCAAGAAGGATATATTTTAGACCTCATGAATTAGACCACAACGCTGGAGAAGGTAAGAATGTCTAAGAATTTGAATTCTAGGTATAAAGGTACAAACCTGAATAAGCAACCATTGTGACTCATTGTTTACCCAGTAAATACCTTCTGAAATTTCTATTTAGACTGTAGGCGTTATAAGTTTATTTCACGGTTATTCACTATAGATTCATATTGGAACAATTCAAATTAGATTTCTGGCTTTCATAAGGTTTGAGATAAAGAATTTACCTTTGTAGACATAGTTGTGAGTGGTTTATGTTATAGGACCATATTACGCGAATGAAACTCTGTATGTCTGTGGGGTTTTCACGGAAATCCTACTGAACTGATTTTAATGAAATTTTATCTAAAGAGCCTGAGGGACACGAGCTTTAAACGGTTTTGGGAAGTGGTTCTCCCAGAGCATTTGCGAAACCGCGGGGAACAGCTACTGCATAAAATAAAGAGTCCACTATTAATTTACGCCTCTTACCTACTTACTCTTTATTTACATTAAAGGTCCTAGATTCTTCGAGCAAGACTACAGAGACGCGGTCACGATACCAGATATCGCCAACTCGGAGTCATCCCTGGATTACTCCCACGAGTCTCAGGATACTTCTAAGTACGGCAATGATGATGTCAACCAAGACACCATGCTGAATTGGAAGGAGAGGGCCATGCAGCTTGAGAAAGGTAAAATATTTCTTTAGCGATTTTGTTTCTGAAACAGGCAATCATGTTCGTAGGCCCTTTGAGATGTATTGCGCTAATCAAGTATTTCGTGACAATTTCGCTCGATGAAGGGACCATGAGCGAAAGGTTGCAAAAAAAAATAGTTTAGCACAGTAATAGATAAGTGTTATTACCGTGGTTCAGGCTATACCTAATGCCAGAAACTAGGCGCACTTCTAGATTTGATTTTCCCTTCAAGCTCGTAGGTCGTCTTCATTGAGATTTCTTTTTGGCTATTTGGTCAGAATACAAGAAAACTGCGTGCGACCGGGAGCGGACTCGCATGAGGGATATGAATCGCGCTTTCGATCTGCTGCGCTCGAAGCTGCCAATCACCAAGCCTTCTAAGAAGAAATATTCCAAAATCGAGTGCCTTAGGTGAGAGACAACCTAACGTTCATTCTACCCTGGTCGCCCAGGTTACTAGATTTGCATGTGCTAGATCATTTGCCGGAATCAGCAGCCCAGTTATACCTTGATTTAATATAAAAAAAATAATAGTCTGGTACAGGTTCCTGCCAAAACTGTTGGCGTCAACACTGCTGCGTAATTTTGCGAGAACTGTATAAATTTCTGAAAATTTTTCCTACCAAGTGTAGTAGCTTAGTTTTCTGTTGGTAAGAGGCAGGTCTAAGGGATTAGGTACTTTTACACTTCTCGACATCGCTATGTGATGTATAGAAACTGATGTCTTATTTATTAGAATTTAATTTGATCTCATCATCATCATCATCTCAGCCATAGGACGTCCACTGCTGAACATAGGCCTCCCCCTTAGATCTCCACAGATACCTGTTGGAGGCGACCTGCATCCAGCGTCTTCCGGCGACCTTTATAAGGTCGTCTGTCCACCTTGGTGGACATCCTGCGCTGCGCTTGCTAGTCCGTGGTCCAAGCGTGGTAGAAGCACTCCAGCACTTTTCGACCCCATCGGCCATCCGCTCTGCGAGCAATATGGCCAGCCCATTGCCGTTTCAACTTGCTAATCCGGTGGGCTATATCGGTGACTTTAGTGTCTACGGATCTCCTCATTTCGGATTCGATCACGTAGAGAAACACCGAGCATAGCCCTCTCCATAGCTCGTTGAGCGAATTTGATCTCAGCTACAGCTTTTTTGATTACAGGATAGCCATTTGTTACATTAGACATTTGGAGTATATGCTGGCGGGAGGGTCGGCAGACGAGAACCCTGCCTTCTTCGAGCTTCACGCCTCGGACCTTAGACGGAGGCAGCAGAGATATTAGCCAAAATACCATAGAGTAGAATGCTACAAACTACAAAAATAAAATAAAAAAGTCAGCTTTGTTTGGCTGCGTTTGGACAAAAAAAAAGGTGCAATTCTTCAAAGACGTATTTATATTTCTTTTTGACAAAAAGTATAACAATACAATAAATAAGAATATATTTTTTAAATACGTTCCTTGTATTATGCTTACCATAATTTGAAATATTGTCTGGTTCCGATATCAAGAAACCACTTTTTTACCTTACGATAAGCACTAAACATAACAACAGCTATATTTTACATTTTTCATATTTCAGAGTCCATTTATACAATGTTTTCATATCGAAACTTTTAACTCCTTCTGACAATATCACAAAAACTTTTTAAAGAAAAGATGTTGGTGGTTGTTACCTTTTCTTACACATTTGTACCAAAATGATGAACGTACCACTTTTACTTTACATTATAGGAACATTTTGCTGTTACTAGTCTCGTTACAATTCAACTGTGCACTTGTCAATTTTGTGAACAATACAAAACTTACTAAACCCTCGGCTTATATGAATATGGTAATATTTTTTAAATCACTTTTTCTTTAATTTCCTTTCCATTTCTTCTTCCATTTTTTTCTTCTCCATAGCCTTTAGGTAGTCAAAGTAGGCGCATTTGATGAGTAGCGGCACTTTGACAACACCTGTTCAACACAGGAAAGATATTACTAGGTAGTTAATCAACTTCTTTATTTGAATGGTCCTACATGCATGCACGTTGAGTATGGGCCCATCCTCCCAGCTTGGGGCCTTTCTCCAGCAGTGTACGTTTTTAGGCTGTGCCGATTAGTAGACTATGATGAACCGATTTAAATGGGTGCACAGATAGTCTGGACTTCTATACAGACTGACAAAGGATATATTCAGGTTACTATGCACTTGGTTGTGGAAGGTGGTTCTCCTAAATGAAACTGCGGGGAGCATTTAGTGTGAGTATAACTTCCACATAATTATTGTGTTAGTGTAGGATACGTCTTAATTTTGTCGGTCTACTTATCGAAACATTAGTTACGTGCTGTTTCCAATTGCACGTTGAAGACATTTTTTCGCTTAAAAATAGATTAACATAGAAACGAATTAGAAAATTACCAGCGAAACAAGTCGTCACGGCGCTTTTGTAGATTGAATACAAGGGTCCAGCCATAGTCTCCACTGTGTCCTTTTTCTGAAAACATTACGTTTTATCAGTGGTCAGTGAAACTGGAGCATTTTGCTCAGTGTTTAATATTAATTTCCCTTTCTATACCGATGTCATATCAGCGTGTCACTGTGATAATGGAAATGGCACAACAAATTACTTTTTACTCCAAATTATTATTTGGACCATGTCCGTTTTGCTAAATTTGTAGATAATGAACATAGATGAATATTCTACTTCCACTCGTATTTTTTACTGAATTAAACTTTTTTATCACCATGATAAGGTACCGTGATTAATGTCAAAAATAGAATTAAGTAATCTAACGACATGATTATTCAATATTAAATGAAATATGGATCTAAAATGAGTTACAGCCTTGCTGACAGTCTTAATAACCTTGCTAATAATTATGCTATATTTTATTGATGAGGCTCAACGTTACATTTTCATCCTTGTAACGTAACATTGTCAGTGATATGACCCCATTTATACCAGGCAGTTATCAACAGTGAGGATGCTCCTTCCGCTCAGTATTACGTTACTTACCCGTTTTTACTAGCGAATCAAATCACACCATAATACACCCTGCTTCCCCCTACGTGCATGTACTAGGATCTCAGAAGGGGTTACAGCTTTCACCTACTATTGCGCCAAATACTAATGGCCTTCAATGGTGATCCTGCATGACTTTGGCCTAAGCCTGGATGTGACCTAGTTTTTCAATAAAATCACTGATAGGTATCTCCGTGTCGATAAAATAATTATATGCGAACAGAATAGTAAAGAAGTAAGTACTTGTGTAAATTATATTATTTTAATATACTATGCACTCACAGAGGAACGGAAAAGATACCCAAGGTGAGTAGGTACTATTTTTATCAGATTAGCTAGACCAGACCAGACGACTTGTCTGCTGAACATAGTACAATTCCGCGCAAGAATACGGTGAGCTCAGATTCATTGACCGTATTGCAAAGAATGAATGAACCAACGCTATGCGAAGAACGGCGTCCCTCGTATGTAACTGACGTGCAACCACCAGGATATCATATCAATAGAAAAGTATGCAGGAATTTTCGCGTGACTTCAGTGCGCCATAGTGTCTTTTGAGCGTAGCATACATCTACTAGGCTGGCAGCGATTGGTGTCGGTGGAAAAATAGTTGGACTTGTCCATTGCCCGCATTGTTTGCAGATCTTTATCGAAGTATCAGTAATCGCGCAATGAAATTCATCTTTCTAATGTCGAACCAAAACGCATAGATTCGCAAGACATAGAGGCAGTATTAGCGGTCTCGCGAAACGTTTTGGCAGGTAAGGCGCCACGCGAGCTAGGCCAATCCGCGGCTGGCTTTCATTGTGGGCAGACGTTTTGCGAAAGCGAGTGGATTGGATGCGATGCGAATGGCACGCGTCGATTGCGAGACAGCCTCCCATTTACCAGGCTTACAGATACAACGAGGAGATGGAATCACATTCCGCTAGAAATATTTATGGAGTTGGATATCTTTTATTTTTTTTTCTTATGAGTCCAATCAAATAATTATTTTAGAGGTAGACTAAATCGGTACCGAAAATAAGAAGAATCCTCCTAAAATTGCCTTTCATAGCCAGATTAATTACTTATAGATTTCCTGCAAAACTTTTTGATCTAAATTATCCACCCATCAGGTCAAACTTTTTATTTCAACTAATTTTATCCTTCGTATTCCAAAAACTACAAACAAAGGTGTCACAAAAATAGTGCATGATAAATAAATGCGGTAGCGATAGCCACCTGTTATCGAAACCACCACCACCACCAAGCAACCAAAATGTCGCGTCGTGCCCCGTAGAGTTGATCGAACGACCGGTGACGTAACTACTTCTACTAGGATAACATGAGAGGCAAACAGGTACTATTATTTCAGTAGCACTGTGTCGTACAGTTGAATTTGAACCTTAAACTAACGGCATAAAATACTTTTTGTAAGATATTGTTTTATACTTACAATGACGTTACCACACTGATCAAAGACGGGTGGGCGTCTAGTGTTGATGCTGCGCAGGTATTCCGACCAACGGCGAAGGCATTCTGTGACTTCTCGTTGGTCGCCCCACACTCCTTGCGTGTACGTGAAGTAAAGGGAACCTACTATGATACCAGCCTGCCGAGGAGATAGTCATACGGTAAATTGCGTCAAGCGCTACTAAAGGCGATGAAATGTAGAGGAGGTGTTCTTAACATTGTAAGATATCTACATAATTATCTACAGACGTATTAATATCTACGGATAGAGATGGAATTACTGAAATACGACTGATAATATTATAGGAAGTTAAAGAGTACATTGAAAGTTAAGAAATGTAATGCATATAAGCAACATAATATACAAAAATGTAACGAAAAATTTGGATGTAAAAAACTAAACATTTTTAATTTCTGTTTAATATTTAACAATTAAAATTAACTATGTATGTTGTTTTGAAACAGAATTAGAAAAAAACTTGTACTCTTTCCATGTTCCCCAACCAGTGGCGGATTTACAAACTTGCCGCTAGTAGGCCATTCAATTTTTGCCGCCTCTAATGATTGTGAACTTAATGATATTTCTGTCAGTTACTAGATTATTTTTGCAAGCCTCTATGTACCGAAGAGTTTAATGTTAACAAGTTTATATGACAGCGACTTTGAAGCGTAAAACCTCTGTAACTTTTAAACGGCTCAATCGATTTTCATCAATCATGTCTAAGAACACTCGCTCGTAAAACACCTGTACCTATTAAAAAAAAAACTAAATTGAAATGGGTTCATTCGTTCGGGTGCTATGATTCAGTGGCGGCGTAGCATCGGGTGGCACCCATGGCGGACTACCTATTGAGCACCCGCCAAAAAAAAAACGACAAATGTAAAAACTTTTCTGTTCCAAAACTCAATAATTTTGTACCAAAACGAGTAAAAAAAAACTGCCGTAAAGTGAAAAAGTCGCGAGCGAAGCGAGCGCAATTTTTTCAAATTTTGGTACACAAAAATACCTACCCAAATAAGAGTGGAAAAAAAACCACTGCAAAGAGAAGAAGCCGCGAAATGTTTGATGTTTGGGATGCAATAATACCTAAAGAAAATAGTTATTGTCAAGTGAAAGGCGCGAGCGCAGCGAGCGCGAAATTTTTTGAGTCTTGGAACACAAAAATACTCAAACAAGTTTGAAAAAAAAACCCAGTGTAAAGTGAAAAAGCTGAGAGCGCAGCGCGAAATTTTTCGAGTTTTGGGACACAAATGTCCTCCACCTCATAAACAGCATAGAAATCTTAGAAATCGACAGTTGTTTTTGCTACTTCGGTGCTTTAACTTTTTGTTAGATTGAGGACTCAAAGAGCGCAGAACAAACCAAGAATCATGAAAAAACCGCGAGCGAAGCGAGCGGATTTTTTATTTTATTTTTATTGAAACGCTATTAGAATATTTTAAAATTCATGATCACGTAAGTACCTAAGTATATATTACAGTTTATTCATTTTGCATTTATTAGTCGTTTATTTATATATGGATTGTGTACTCATATACTCAATTATAAAAAAAAACATGTAAAAAAATTTGCAAAATTTGCCGCCCCTCTAAATCTGCCGCTCTAGGCACTGGCCTACTTGGCCTATTGGTAAATCCGCCACTGTCCCCAACTCAGAGATAGGTTATAGGTAGATAGATATTCGGTACTTAATAAAATGGTGATAATGATTAGTCGATTATTATCTACATCAAGAAATCGTAGTTAGAGACGCAAACGTTAGATATCGAAACTTAATCTGACTATCGATATCGTGTTAAAATTTCGACCTTACGGATAAGGATTACAGCATAACAAATCTTAATTAGTACTAGGGCGACAGATAATAAAAGAGGTAAGGTTTCACCAACTTTGATGGCGTACAAAAGCTTTCCGTGGACGTAGTAAGGCATTCTGGGTATAGCAACAGTTTGACCGGATTTTTTCATCTTGTATTCGTGTCTGCTGCAAACTTTGATGCAAGTCGGATGCAACGGAATATCTGCGGAAGGATTGAATTAAGATACATTATATTTATATTGACATATTTTATGAGGGTCAAGACATGGACGATCAAGATAATAAAACTGACTAAATTCTCGTATGAACTTTGTTACTACTTTTACAACAGTTACCAACAATTACAACTTGAACAGTTGGTTTGAATTAAGTAAATCCTTAAACTCGGCGCCATAATATTTATACAGATACATCCGTTTAGCCGAAGACCTGGGTGACCACTGACCACGTGATATAAATAAGCATTTATGTAAAAATACAGCAATTCATTTCATAATAACAATTCGTAAAGTGCACAAAATATGTGTGTAATGCCAATAAGTCTACAAAATGATTATGCTTTGTTTTTCTTTCGAAAGAGTAGCAGAAAACATGGATACCACATTATCTACAGAGTGCCTGGTAAAAGTTTGAGAGCATTTAGGAGACGTTACATAATTTGTAATAACCACCAGGGCAACATACCAAATAGGAAGCTTGTTCGTAAAATGTAGGGCAGTCACCTTTACACGACTGTTTCATTGATACAAAAGAGACGGCTATATTTTAATTACCATGTTACATCTCGTTCTGACCTTTATAGCGGGAGAGATTTTTTGTTTTGTTATCTTTACATTTTACCTAATCCGAGTTATAATTTCCTAGTACAATGGACATTTCTGTTTTTTTTTCTATCGAAAGTCTTTTCATAATTGAATCTCATTATCTTTTTATGATTATGTCGATATCGGTACCGTGAATCACAATTTATTTGTGCAAAACTGCAGCTGAGTTGGCATTAAATGTTCGACTTTTCAATTAACTTGCATAGGATCTTTAGCTTGGCATGTGCAGTGTGTGTTCAATTTACAATTTGAATGAAGTTTAAGTTAGAAACACATTACGATTCTATTGTGTCCGAGCATACGCAGCGTGGAAGTCAGTGACACGGTCGGTCAGTGTTATCTGGGAACTAAAATAGAATTCACGTAAGATTTTATATGTTCGCGCGGTAGATGACTCAGTGCCGTACAATGTACTGAATCAGGCTGATGGCCTAGCACAGGACAGCTTTTGGGATAAGTTTTGGTACATATGTTAGGTGATAAAATAATAGATTTATTCAACTCATGTCCAATGTACAAATTAAAACTTTAAATAAGAAAAGAGCAAAATTCTAAAAATTCAATCTGAAAGACTAATTCAATCTGCTAATTAGACAGTCTTTATAGTCGTCACGTTCTGTCGAGCATTTTTCTGAATGATATGAATCCAAAAAAGTAGCGATTTTTGCAAAATGAACCGGAACTACAGTAAAATCGAGTTCAAATTTCAATTAACATTCATTTACAATTTTAACACTAATTAAATCGCTTAAACTGCAGGCATTTATCTAGTTCTTGTAAGTAAAACACCTCTAGATCAGGTTTATGTGTTAGTATTATAATTTGTTTACATGAATTCTCTTAGGACTTAGCCAGAAGGAAGTTTAGACGTGCAGACGAAATGCAGACCAAGTACCGAAATATATTTGGCTTAGATAATAAATTGGTAAGATGGTTCTCAGTGGATTTGTTTGTAAAAATGCTTGAGAAAATATGCAAGCTAGGTTATATTTTTGATGGTAGACGAATTTTATGTTCGCTGTTGAAGTGTTGTTGTTTTTAGCAAAAGTTAATAAGACAATGGTTTGTGATACGATCTAAAATTTTATTTCTTGGTATGCAGGGGTTGAGGTATCTGGTATCACTACGATACACTCTTCCGTAATGTACCCAGATACCAAGTCAGAGCAAAGTGACACATAGAGAACCAAGAAAGTTTTATGAGAAGGCGCAACATTTTGACTGACACTGATTTTGACTGAAACTAATCAGTCAATCAGTCACTGAGTTCATTTATTGCGTTGTCATCATCTTACTCATCATTCAGTAATTATTATAAGTGCTGTGTACCTGGTTGAGGACAAAACTTTTCGCGTGGGGCACATTTTTCATACATCTGCATATCTGGTTTGGGATGCTTCAAGTGTTTAGCCAAGTTGATGGTACGGCAGACATCGCACCGTACCCGTTCAGTCTTGATGCCACAACGAGGTTCAGCACACATGTTTAATTTTCTTTTATGGACTTTTAACGAGACAGAAGATTTAGAAACATATAACAAAAATGGGATGTTGACGGAATCAAAAAGGTGATGGTCTGTCAGTTGGTTGTTTCATGTTTGCTTTTTAGCGTTTTCTGCCAGTTTTTGATTGAAGAAGGATGAGGTTTTATGTCGCTGCACCTCTTTGGCGTTTACTTGTAAAGTTGGTGAAAAGTAAAAACCTTATTATTTAAAAATGTACATATTTTTAGATCTCCAGTGAAAGAAATACGATAAAATATTTTTGATGCAAATCTGAAATCACTAAAACGCAGAAAATGCTACATACATCGGGCGACCTCTAACTGACACAATCACAGGATCCAGTTAAGTATCAACTTTTTATTACTGTTAAACATTTGATTTATTTAACTAATCGACATGGTTAGAAATTTTACATGGCAATATAGAATATCTGCGAGCTAGAATAGGTCCTACCAGTCTCACAAACTGTCCTAACGAAACGCATGAAAGTAGGTATAATTCATAACTTTCCATTAGCTTTGTCCAGCAAAAAAATATGCACTGTAGGTAGGTATGTACTTATGTATGCAAAGCATGTAAAGTCCAGCCTTTTTTTATAAAACAATTAGACCTATTTACCACAGGTAGCCATCATCTGGAAACTGTAGCACAAAATAGCGTTGCCCCGTTTCGAGTTTTATAGTCAGGTCAGACGAAATGAGTCAGTCAGAAATGACGCTTTCATTCACCATGACCATGTTGTACTGTGTTAAAATAACCGCGAGTCGGTACTTACACGTACTAGAAACACATCGGCTATTTGTCAGTTTTATACGTTTACGCCTACGACTTGTAATGGTGGTACAAGAGTTTTTTATCAGCAGAAACTAACCTAATTTTCAATTTAGATGAGCCAAATCAGCATGTTGAATTTAGCCAATCATCTTGAAAAGCACAGTGATTAAAATTCTTTTCGTTACGAATTTTACACGCGTGTACCCAAAACATACTTACTGAATGGTTTATTAGCATTCTATATACTAAACAAGTGTTTAATGTAACAAAATAGAAACAATATCGGCCCTGTAGGCACTACTAAAATACGGCTGGAGGTTTACATTAATTTTGAATAGGAAACTAAGCTTATACATGGAACTATGGAACGCTACTTAGGGAGTCGGAAGTTAGCTAATGTAATAAATGATAGTGTGGTAAACATGTGGTTCCTAAATATTCGACAGCTGAATTAATAATAATAGAATCGTTATGAGTTATGATGGAGATAAAGCAATAAGAAAACCCGTTTATTGATGACTACTTAACTGTTCCTCGCGGTTCCACCCGCCGAACTACTCCCCGCAGCCGAATAGAAACTAGCCTATCCTTTTCCAGGCTGTAGATATTCCGTGAACCAAATATCTATGTACATTGGCTCGGTAGTTTTTCAGTGAAAGCTAGCAGGATTGAGCTTTTTTATAGAACACCCACGTGAGTGAGGTAGGACCCCTCAGGATGTAAGTGAAACCGCGGGCGCAATCTGGTATATTATGACATATTATTTGATTTTCCACATTACAAACATAAAATGATTAGGTATTTAATTACTGCAGTTGCAGATTAAATGTAGCTATATGGTAATCACGTTTGTGATAAATGAGCATTTATTTTGATGCAGCATTTTAGAGATAAATATAATAACCCCAGTGCAATTAACATAATAGGTATTTATATCTAGCTCTTTCTTGAAGTTTACCCGGATAAATGAAAGAGTAGTTTACTACAAACAATGAAAAAGAAAATTCCACCTTTAGCATTCACCAATTCCACTTCAGAGGCTGTCAGGCAGATTTGAAACTGCAGCACACTTCATAAGAAGTACCTATCCGGCTTTTTGGTTTGGCCATTTTATTACAATTATTTTATTAATGAAGCAAAATAAAGACTTTTTACTCACGTTTTCTACTGAATGAGTTTTAGGTCTTACAATTTTATGGACGTAGGAACTCCATTTTTTCACTAACTTTCATATTAGGTCGGGAAAAACAAGAGATTTCATATTGTTATATCCTTCTAAAATAATATCAACAAACTATAAGTTAAATAAATTGACATATAGTCATGGCCGTGGAGATGTGTGTTATTCGTTTTTTACCGATTTCCCAAATAGGAGGTTCTCAATTCGGCGGGATCAAGAAGGAGAGATAGGGAGTTCGATGGCGAAAATAAAATAGTTGCATCCACTAGACACGGACCTAAGCCGTTAGCGCTCATTAGGATAGGGACTGAGGCAGGCGGGTCTCTAGATGCAAAGCATAGCTCTATTGGCAAGCGGCACCTAGTCTCACCTCTATCCATAGAGGGCGGGCTCTTCTGTTTATCCAGAAGACCTACAATGAAGTACATGGCGTTAATAAAAAGAATCAATAGTGTAGAGGTCTCATCGCAGCCAGTCGTGTACGGATGTGATAAGCGCCCACGCATAGTGATTCGCATCCGCTACGTGTATGTATGTGTTGCGCAAACCACTGCTATGTGCTTCCGCGGTGCGACTAGGATGGCAGAGATAACGGTAGGTGTATTGCGAAATTTTGCCAAAAATTTGCCTATGTTCGCCGACCTCGGCACGCTAGCCCTTCGAGTTCCTGATTAATGTGATAAAACTGGTAGGTACTAATTAAGTTGCTAGTTGAATAAAATAGAGGAAAGATAACGATTGTATTTTAATTTGTTTTAAAATTCGGGATTTTACAAATTTTAATAAAAATGATTAAAAAACGATATTTTCCGAAATTCATCATACCCAGCTAACACCACCACATCCACAGCGATATGTGGCAGAATGTGGAATGATTTTGTGTGAGTTAGGTACAAGTCTGCCTGAAAAATTAATCTGTTATGTTATTGTACAAAAAAATACAATTTCATTCATCGTTGATGGACATCATCAATTTGTATTTTTCATGAACAAGACACCAAAAATGTACTTACACATGTCAGGGGCCCATCTTGTTGAAGAACTCACGAAGAAGTCTTGATTTGGCGTTGACGTGGTCACCAAGCGGTAACCACTGAATCCGAACCAGCGCAGTTCTGCATCTCTGGTACTATTTGTCTTTAAATGTACGAATTTTGATAATTTCCTGCATACTCATTTCTGATGACACGAGTATCTACATACAACAAAGTCAGTAAAATTATAATTTCAGCAAAAAATATATGTTTTGTTCTATGTATAGTACCTAATCGTAGTAGGTACAGGATATCTGCAGATAATACGCGCAAGAACAATGATGTGACACAATTTGGTGCAATGTGCAATACACACACAAATATTTTGTTAAAAATAGATCTTGTTACTAACTGCTCGTATACAAAAGTACTCCAAATATTTATTTGAAAGGAATTTTGAAAATATTACATACATATTTGATTATAGTGTTGATAATGCACATGTGGTTTACAATATGCGTAGCGAAGTATGGGTTCAAAAATGGTTTTAAATAGTGTAAAATAATGACAAAAAGCTAGCTGTTTTCCCGCGTTTTCAGCCGCGTCCCTAATGAACTTATTCCCGTACCGGACAAAATATAGCTTATACCAAAATATTCCCAACTGTGAAAGGTTTATTCAAACGGGGGACTCAAATAAAAAAAAATGTGTAACTATTAGTTGAGAAGTATAGATAAAATCGTAGCAAGACGTAGCACGAACGTAGCCTACATGGCAACTTTCAAACATCCTATTACATGCCTACTAATCAAAAACTAGGCAATATCTATGAAATTAAAATTCATTGGAATTACCCATGTTAGTTACCTATTCAATTCTAATAAGAGCGTCCATGAAAAACTGAATGACGTACTCGTATGTACCTATTTTAACTTTGATAACGCTATAAAACTCCGCTCGTATGTGAAAAAACATTATGCAACTATAAATGCTATGTGTGTTGTATGTACGTGTTAAAATGCATCCTTAACTGTCAAGTTATTATTCCCAACCCTTGTTAGAGGCAAACAAACACGAACAAGCCGTCATTATTTGCAAAAACGCCATTGTTTTACTTAAAAGGGCGACAGTGGAACTTGGACTTAAAGCTCCATTGAGCGTTTTCATGAATGGCGGGCGTGGTGGGGAGGCGAGGATGCGCGCGCGCCGGCAGATACTCCGTGCGCCGGAGGCTGCGTCACACGCACTTCAGTGAGGTCCACTACTCACTTCACTGTCGGCGCGCAGGCGCAATAGTGCGCATTCGGCGGGACATTCAAATTACAACTTTTTTTTTCATTTTTATATTTCGATATTCTTTTTTTTTCTTGTGTCTGACTGTACTGTGGTGTTGTTCAGTGTTGTTTGAGAACGAGAAACTGTTGGGCATGCTGGCGTAAGATGACGGCTTTTAACTTCAGGTAGGATTTATATTTAAGCTATTTAAGCTTTGAATATGATCGGAATATAATTTTAATTCAAGTGTCTTTCTCATCTGTAGCTACTAAAATATTTTTCTGATGGAAAAATAATTCTTGAAATAGTTCAGCTCCGTAAAATTATTTATCGGTAGCATCAATCGTATTAGAATTAATTGAGATTTAAGCTTCCAATATAAATTGATCAAATAACTCTTAAACATGGTTCACAAATAATTTTAAAACTAAATGATTTATTTCGTACGTATCGGGTGGTATATGAAAACTACGAAGAAGGGGCCATATACATTTTTCGCTTCATATATTTTTGATCGTCAGTTCATAGAGATATAAAACATCTTATATTCATTTATTGCAACAGAAAATTTGCAAATATACCTACTCTTTACCTAACAATTAATTAAAATGATTAAATAATATATAGAAATAGTATTATCATTTTTGTTCGCTACTGTTTGCCGGCCGGTATTCTTGGAACTCAGATAGTGCACAGAGGACCATTGATTGCGCTGAACAGTGTTCTAGGCGCTTGAATAATTATTACATTTTAATTTATATACAAAAAGGAAATATGTAATGACATACATTTTAGGGAAGTTTTTTTACTAATGATTTTTGAAAGTACTTATGGAAACTGAAATTAAATTTCTGCTATGAGCTGTTTAGTCTTCAGGTAGGTCGTATTGGTCTTTGTAGAGAATATATCGAGGACTCACATGTATTTTTTTAATTCTTAAATTTGTTTTAAAAAAGTGCATTGTTTCCTTATTATTTTTTTTTGTAATAATGAAAAATAAGTATTTCTATTTAGGGTTCAAAATTACGATTAACATGTTGAGAAAACTCACGTTACAATAATAAACTTTAAAAATATTAAAATTCTTAACCACGTTTTACTTAATTTTACTTTAATAGTATGAGACAATAATGTTAAAACACAGCCTAAAATACTCCTGCAGTTAATAAATGCGAATATCGCCAAATTACAAACATTTTCTGCGCTTACGCATGTCTTCACCACACGCAACTCGTGCGCACAGTTCATGTCTTGTCAGCGGGGTGGGGTGCAAGGGCTGGCAGGGGGGAGGGGTAGGGTCACCACATGTTCCAATTTTGAATGAATGTGGTCACTGGCCAAACAGAGTGACAAACAAACAAATGAGGAAGTCGTTTTTTTTGAGGTTTTATGGCTGTTCCGTAGGAAGTATGATTAGACTACTTCAGGCACCTAGGTAAAAAGTAGCTTACCTATATGTTATTTCAATTTTTAAACGTGGTTAAGCTAGTTATTGTAAATTTTGATTGAAATCCGGCCAAAAGTTTGTGCTTGAAAATGTGCCAAACTTAAATATTTTTTTTTATGTATTGAATTTGATTTAAAAAGTTGTCTATAAAGTTGTGAGGATCGGTAATTCTAGCCTTCGCCATCTACGTGTTTTGGGACTACTTACTCCACAAAAATAAAAGCCATATAGTACTGAATATGTTTTTCAAAACAGACCAGTAGTTACGGAGGTAAGCCGGTTCAAACAAGCGTACTCTAAATATCTTCAACTTCTTATAACGTTAGTAAGAGCTTTAACGAAATTTTCGTCGTAGGCTTAATCGTGGGTGAGTTAAATACTTCATCATCATCATCATCATCATCTCAGCCATAGGACGTCCACTGCTGAACATAGGCCTCCCCCTTTGATCTCCACAGATACCTGTTGGAAGCGACCTGCATCCAGCGTCTTCCTATCGTTAAATATTTACATTCGATTAATTAAGTTACCAAAAATACTATAAATAAATTAGTCGGCAACAAATAAAGGAAGTAGGTACAAAAAAGCATGGTTGATAATTTTTAATTAATAAATAACCGAAATAGTTTAGGTAACATGTGGATCTGAGCTTATTTCCAATTTAAGCTATATAGAATAGGTATTGCTCGTTGATTAGGAGTGAAATAATAATGCAAATATATTTTAGAAGTCACGTGTTTTTTCAGTGATAAGGTATTTCAAGATAGCGAACTACCGCCAAAGTTACTTCAATTCAATTTTATAAATATGGAATTCATGCTCTTTTTAACAAACTTAAAAAAATACTGTCTTTATTTGGGTGCAGTTACCAATTTTCACTTCATCCATATACATTGCTTAGAAAAGCTTTTTTAGACTTGTGTTCTTCCAGAGTATCTAACAACAAGAAAGTGTCATCCAACATGAAAATAATTCACACCACTAAATCTCGACATTATCAAAGTTTACAACACTCTTAAAATTATATCTTATCACCCTAATAAAGTCATTGAAAGCTCACTTTAATTCTACCGCGCCAACCCTATACCGCTCCCAGTGGGTCGTAAATCCACTCTCACACGAACCAAACCCGTCCAAAAAATATATTAAAAAAACACCTTGAGATTAAAACTAAAGACTATTGTTCCTTTTATACGAGATCCCGACGATCCAAGAGGAGAAATTCTTAGCCCCTTCATGCATAAATTCATTGTCGGTTTTGTGGCAAGCAGCCGTATAATTAAACTTAGAAGATTTAGATAACGGCAGAAAAGCCTTTCTTTTTTCAACAATGTAATTGCAATTCTATGCTTTCACGAATAAAGTTTCATTTTGTTTATCTGTAAGTTGTTTAAAGTTTTTGCAAACGGTAGCGTTAGGTCTGCGCGCGCGATTTCTTTGAAATTTCTCTTTCAGTTTGGGCTACTGTTTGTTTTTGTTTTTATGTGGCGTTTGGTAATTTTGTTCAAAGCTCTTTGTTTGAGACAATGTTTAGCTTTTATATCTAAGGTGGCTTTAGTACAATGCGTTTGTATCCCGATGTGTGATTGATATCCGCCGCGGTTTCCTGAGATGCTGTTAATTATGCATCTGTGTAATGTTTCATTTGCGTTTGTGTAAAAATGGTCGAGTTTCCGTGTGTTTTATTTTTCTTACGGGATGTCAGAATGTTTGACTTTTGTGTAATCTTTCTGATATACAAAAATTGTTATGTATTATCATCAAGCTGCGCATTCTTTTCATAACCTCTTCGTATAAAGTTATTGTCAACTGTTAGTAATATTTGACCTTTTATTTGACGAAGAAAAGATGCCATGACATCAGATATCAATACGATTTGCCATTCTTATTCAAACATGCCCTAAATCCATGCCAATAAAACCATGAATGAATGTACGAAATAAAATGAAAGACAATACGCAATCGCAATATTTTCAGCTATAAAGTTTAGAAGTTTTGTTTTTATTGGGTCAGCAATACACAGTTTAGCATAGACAGACGAACTTATTTCGAAATATGCCTATGCCTCGACCAAACTTCACTTTACCTATGTATCAGCGTATAGGTAGGTAGAGTATGAGTAAAGTTTGTTTGTACTTACCATGGTTACAACACATTCTCAATTACACGCTTTTTTTTCCAACTACATATGTTGGAGCTGGTTTCCAGTGTACCTAATTTAACAGCTCGTTTGGTACATAACATATTGAAACAGTTTATTACTATCGACTCCTTGGTAACTTTCTGTACCTATTGATTCTAATTTCAGATTTTTCTAGACTTACCTACTTGGGACATATAATATTCTTGTATTTCTCTCACATAGAAGGAATTACTAATTCAAATGGCTGCCAATGTGTCAATTATAGTGTTCCGGTCAAAAGCTTTGCATGTCTCATGAGCTTTCAAAGTGATAAGGGCTCGCAAGATACGGCCTGCATCTTAATAATGCATTTTGTATTGCTCACACGTTTATTTATTACTGGTAAATGGTAATAGAGTCGTTGCAATAGTTTATTACATATCGTAACTGTTGTTCGTATCATCGTACCTATGTTTGTTTTAGATGGGTTCTGGGAAACTGATTGCGTATATTATTAAAACAGATATATTATTTAGTGAATGATAGAATTCCTTATTTAGATATTAATCTAGCTTTGTAAAAGTGAAAAAAATCTCCGGCAATATTCATGAACATCTTGAAAATCCAGTTTACCTCGTTAGTAACTCGCATGTGTGAGTAGGTATTGAAAGTAAACCTAGTGCTTACAAGGCTCCTGGCAAGATATGCTCTCCTGGTAATTCTAGGTACAAACGAGACTCGGTCTAGACTGAGAGACTAAATCTAGATTTTATCTCGTCGCGCGTAGACTTGAATAAAATTAGTCTAGAATGAAGGAATAGTAAAAATTATAGTCATTTTGTTTGGATTATGCTAATAAAATAATTTATGAATTTTCTATTACCTTTTTTTTGTATTTTAACACTTTTATTGGCAATCAATTAATTAATTTTATTGGTTATGTTTATGTCAATAATACAAGTTTGTTAGATAATGTGATAAATTATTTTAGTTTTTTAGATAATAGATTTTTTTTTAAATACTTAAAGACAAGTAATTTATTGTCAATTTAATAGGGTATTACATGCATTTTTGAAATATATCTTAAATAAATTCTTTAATCTTAATATATCTCTAAAAAATTAAAAATATTTTTTTTTCTCACGTTATGTACGAATATAAATTAATTGTTTTATCATAATTTCAAATTTCGCGCGTATTTCGCGAAAACGCGGCACACAACGGACGCCATGATTGTTTTTTGGTCATGACGTCATTACGTAAGAAAACAAACTACAGCTGTCAGTAATACATATTTTGATATGTATTGAAAATTTTAATAATGAGTAATTATGCTCCGTATCGTTGGTGTGTTGTTTCTGAATGTGAGAACACTAGTGTAAAAACACCAGACAAATTATGGATTCAAGTACCAGTGGATATAAATATGAGAAACACTTGGTTAAAAGTTGTTGACTACCGTAATGACGTCATTAGCATGGCGGCGACATTTCGTAGTGTTCAAAGACAGATAAAAAAACCTAAAAACTTTAAACTGCAATAAACAATATATTTATGTACCTTACGAAGTGAAACTAACATTTCCCGATTGCTTTTCCTCTAAACAATCATTGTAATACACTTTTAATTTTTTTCTCATCTAGACTAAAATACCCTATTATCACAGGAAAGTTAGGTTTTAAGGACCTGTTTTAGCTTCTCTGGTAAGCGAAAGTAATATTATAACAATGGCAACACATTTTTTTGGTGACAAATAAAATCTCCATCATACAAATACAATAACAACAATAATCTCTGTATTGTCCAAACATAAGAACATGACAGGTCCTGTAATTGAGATAAGGTTAACCAAAGAAGTCTGAAGTTCAAACACATTCTTTCTTATACTTGCTGCTAGAAAACTCTAACACGAGCAACCATTCTAACACTTCTATTAATAGCTTGACTACCTAGACGAAATTTCAGCGAAGTCCTCTATAAACCCATGTAACTCGTTCCTTGTACTACGCTTTCAAAAGATCCTGATCTCCTAGTATCACAAAACGGTTCGTGGAACTAAATTGAAACGAGGTCTAATGTGACACGTGAAAATATGTTTGTTTTGAACCTGTTTTCTTTCGATACACTTTTTTAAATTATGTAAGTAATTAAACAAAATATTTCATTTGAGGTAGAGAGCACGGTTCATTGCCCGACCTAGGTCTTTGTCTCCTAAGCATTTTCACAATACTCCTGAGATCGGTCCCAACGAACCCAACCTATCGTATGGAATACTAGCATCTCAAAATGCACAGACTGCCTATCTGACCACCTCAACCAAGCATCAGTCAAGTCTTACTAAGCCGTGCTAAGGCACATGGTCACAACTTTCCATTTTTAAGTATCCCTTAATTCAAAAGATGGCCAGCACTGAAGTATTATGATGACAGACAGAGGTCACTCATCCAAATTAACTGCTGAATTGACTCCCATGTTTAAATTCATTGTGCGACCTGCGTGTGTGGTCTAAGGGTTTTCATTAATAAATTGATTAATTTGAGTGAAGCCAAAAATTAAATATGTTTCTTGAACATAGACCATAAGAAAAAAAAACAAACGATCACAGATTTTGTTGCTAATGTTTGCATTTGATACATACGAGGCCACTACAGGTCCCTAGTATTCGTTTTTAGGACACATGATTATGTATTCAAGTATGTAGTTACACGTACCTGTTACACAGAATATTGCCAATCATACGGTAGTGAAAACCAAAATCTATGCTTTATGAACTGTTCACTTTTCATTCTGCAAGAAAAGCTCGCGACGGGGCTTGAAGAATTGCTCACTGATAAACCAAACTGTCCTACAATTTGACACAGCCCAGACAATGTCCCAACTGACGGATTTGCAATGTCTATCATAGCATGAAGAGATTTTAAATATTGTATTCTTAAAGAAAATATGTCTATATTTTTCAATTTGGTTTTAGGTATACCCGCCTCTTTTATCCAGTGTTTAGAAACACCATCCGTGTTTCTAAATTCCAATAATTACCAGAATTGTTGATACGATATCGTTCTATCGACTTCTATGCAATCTGCAATAGCCATGAAGGCACCCCATAATCAATAGCTAATGGTTAATTACCGCTCATGTGGAATGTGTGTGGCTAATGATTTTGAATTTAGAATAATTTCCACGAAATTTTCAAATTATCGCATAGACTGCACTTTCTTCAAGAGTTACTGTATACCTTCGTGATTTTATGAGAGCCTGGTACATGCAGAGACTTACAGCAACCTGTTGGCTATTTCAATTCGGTCAAGGTTGCAACGGCAATCGCTTGCTATTAGGGAAACTGAACGGGATTTGAGGTAAGGAATGCCGCGTAGGGCTGGCGCAATCAACTTATTACATCTTAAGAAATTCACTTAAATTACGTAATTTAATTAATTCTAATAGGAAAATAATCCGCTTGGGAAAGATGGAAATCTCCTCATCTTTTATTGCATAAAGTAGGCGTAGTGTAAGTAATCTGTGGTAGTATCTTTTGCACTTTAAACTCGTGGATTCGAAGTTATCTTAAGACAAAGTTAGATTTGTGACGACTTTGATGTCATTCCAATCATTTTAAAGACACTCAAGATACACTTTTCTTTAAGTAGGTACCTAATTTTATCTAATAACTTGACTGCTTCCTTTATGCATCTTGATTTAGTTTTTTTTTAATTGCCGTTTCTGTGGCACCAATTTCAAATTAAGACATACCCTTTTTAGAAGTACCTTATAAGTACGTACCTGTTTTAAAAAGGAAGATGACTGAATTTCGAATACAGAATAAGAGCGGTTATATTTTTCTTTAGTTTATGGCAACCATAGAGCTCCAAAGGGTGTGTGGCAACGCGTGGGTGTCGATACAGACGTTTATAGCATGTTTGTAAGTTCGTTAGTTTACATTATTAAAGTATCGTACTGCATGGGGAATGTTTGTTTCTTCTAGAAAGTCGGTCAAGTGTTTCATGGACTATTCAAGGACGGAGGGTAGTGTGTAGGCGTCCTTGATTTTATTTAGGTTTGGGTGCGAAAAGAATAATTGTGTGCCCTGTTAATCCTATTTTACTATTAGGAGAATTTAGATATAGGTAGGTACACTTGCCTAACGAGGAATATCTAGAGTAGGTAAGCTTTTCTGTTAAAAGCATTGCTGGTCTTTTCGAATTGTATAATACACTTAAACCGAACAATAGCACATCTCAAGCTTTAGGCTCTTTTTTCATAAAATAATAATACCTACGTCCAAGGCAAGGGTTCTTAAAATACCTAACTGTTTACTTTAGATTCTATGTGAAAATTCATAGTAAACCAATACATAGTTGTTTCAAGAAAACTGAAGTTTATGTTGTCGCTGAACTTGGACCTCAATGTCCCCGCTTAACCGATCCATACAAAAGAAAGACACCAATATTAAAACTCCATGAACTTCACCTTCACGAATCCCAACCAAAAACAATATCTAACATCGCTTTCAACCTCAACCAAACATCAGGCATAAACAATTGGCATCCAAAACGACAATAACGTGTTCCATGTTCAAAATTAGCAGAAGAGCTTTGTGTTCTGTCCTGTAAGCTGGCGTGTCGGCGTAAACTTATATGTGAGTTGGAAACAGCGTTAATGGCGGGACGTCTGTATGCCCCTTCAGCACTTCCGCGTGCGTATGGTAGTGTCCTAAAATGGTACTGGCCAATGTGTTTTTTTTTATTTATTTTTTTGGCTTTTATTAGCTGTGTCGGGTAGTTAGGAATAATAATTCTGGATTTAATTTGGTAAAGGAAACGATGGAAGAATGTTGTTTCAGAATTTTATAGAAGGGTGAAAAAGCCCGCCCATTACTTTCTTGTGGTCTTTGGTCTTTCATATTTTGGATCTTATGAAAAAAAAATCAGTAACGACTTTTTAGTCACCTATCGCCTCCATATTAATAAGTTTTATTCTGTGTAAATTCCGAAAGTTATCCATAATATTCATGTCGGTCTTGAGTACACTCCTGTAATATAAGTATACGTTGCAATACCCGGAAAAACATGAAAGACAATAATTACCTAATTTATATTACATTACATAACAGCAGTCCTTAGGCGACATAAATTATAACCGGTCACATGCTAATTGTTGTCATAATGATGTCAATATGAAAGTTCCCAATGATCCTAGACGATGGGAGCGCCTGTATCTATGCGCGGGCGCAGCCGGGGCGCACATGTTCACACTTTAGGGGGTGGACACATGCACTTGCGACAAGGTTGTCAATTATGATTGAAGTCACTTAGTTTTTTGTTAGCTGTCACTTTGTTTGAAGTGTTAGAAATTAAGTGTGGGTTTTTTCGAGTTTTTATGAATAAGTTTTTTTCTGGAAACTTATTTTTAAACCAGAGGCTGTATACGCTCTCTTTTCTTTCAATGATTTTAACTAAAATATTAACAAGTATCACCGCAATAAAACATTATGCTTGAATATATTTAAGACTGATTCGAATAAAAAGTACCTGATTAGACCAATAAAAAACATCAATTTATTAAATGTTTGTTGACAACCCTACCAGGGTACCAACAATGCGCGCTAAATCACCCGCAGAGCGCGTCGCGGCGGGTGCATGCGTTTGACACGCCGCGTTACGTTTTACGACAGCTCGTCTTCCGTGCGATACTATTGGCCTCATAGAGCTAGATAATAACCGAATCATTTGATAACTCTTATCGGTTATGCTCGCCTAGTACTTTCGTAGACGTTCCGGCAATTTTGGTAACTTGGAACCCGTGCTTGGAACTTTTTCTTATGAACGCAGTGTTGTAGGGGGTGGTGTAATAAAGTTTGATCTTATCATACGCATTATCATCGCATCATATAAATTTTGTCGTAGCGTTGATTATTGGACGATTAGATAGTTATGTTCTTTTATTTATTTGTCTTTATTAAAATACTAATAGGACTTATATGTCAAAATTATTATGCTTTTTGTATATTACCAGGTTTTTATATTTGGAAATAATCGTTACCTATCTTTAGGACTGATTTTTCAATCATCAGTTAACTTCTCATAGGCGGTTTGATATAATTTCTACAAAGCTGTCAAAACGTCAAAAATATTCTTCAGAATACAAGTACATAATCTGCGGTAGAAAAGTCGGCTTTTAAGAAAGTATTATTTTTCAATACAATGTAAAAATCTGTAAAATCCCGAAAAGTCTTACGTTATTGTTATTTTTTTAAGATCTAAGATTTTTAGATTTTTTAAGATCTATTCAGAAAATAAATAGAAATTATTTATTTTGAAATAACACAGCTATGACAAATAACCCTTCAACGTGCAATACTGAAAATTATAAGTTACTAGGAGTGCAGAATTTTCTCAACGTACTTTCGCTATCGCTACGCTAGCCGGTACAATCGTAAATTTTCCCGCCACGGCAATATTTCACGGGACTCGCTACACGGTGCTCCGCCATTACTAGTGCGCAGTCTCGACTAATGATACCCTCTCCTTAGGAAGTTCAATGCGATTAACTTTTACTTTATTTACTTACATTCAAGAAAGCTGTTGTAATAAAATCAATGTAAAATCTTAAAACAAAACCGCAGAAAAAAACATCAATTTTACGTCTACCTGTCTATTATTTACCGCAGCACACTATAAAATTCTACTATTTATTTATACAAAAGTTTTACTACGTAATTGCGTTAAAAATCTGTACCGATATAAAAGTCACGCAATGAACGTAAGTGTTCACTTATAACCATCAAAGGCTGCCCTTTATCTCACCATTACATTAAGGCTCGGAGCATCGCGTAGTTAATCTCTCCGCATGCGAGTTAAAAATAAAAAATAAGTAGTTTACTTGCAAAGGGCACAGTAATTATTTTATCGCGCGTGTTCAAGTTGTACCTGCACATCCTTGTGAGTCATGCGAGCCTAGTACAAGTTACACGGCATTTACAAGGTCCCTCGGGAATTACGGGAGCCGGCCGTCGTCGTTGCCGGTTCGTCGCTATGGTTACAGAATCCATTATTAATACATCGCGCCGTATGAGAGCGTTTACAACTTCTCTTATTATTATTAACGTACTTGTTATTTTAAACCTAATTAGTTTATTAAGCCTTATTTGACATAATTAGTATTACATAACAATTCGTTATCAAGTTCCTTATTCAAATAAAAATAATCGTGGAACTTTTATTTATTAGGTCTTCAAAACAATAATTCTATGCCAACACTGCATGTGATAACGTGTTAAACTTTCATTTGATTCCAAATAGTTTATTAAGGCAATAAAAACAAAAGTTTTTTAACATTTAATTGTATGAACAACGTAGGTGTTTCAATTACCGATACGTTCATGTTTAGTTATCGTTTAAATCTAGTTATTGAAACCGATTCAGGCGTAGGTGTTAGTCGGGAACGTGTTAAGAAAAGGTTCAACTTTCTCCTTACAATATTTCGGATACTGTGGCACAACCATTCAAATGGTACTTACCTTACCTGCATAGAGCATAGAACATTTTGTAAATCCCAAAATTAACCTGGGATAGGATATTTTTTACAGTTTATTGATCTAATTTTAAGTATACATAAGTATACTAGCTTCTGTCAGCGGTTTCACCCGCATCCCGTAGGAACCACAGCACGAACCCGGATAAAAAGTAGCCCATAGCCTTCCTCGATAAATGGGCTATCTAACACTGAAAGAATTTAGCGCGTTCAAACAAACAAACAAACAAACTCTTCAGCTTTATAATATTAGTATAGATGAATAAGATTCCCATATACCTAAATGAATAACATTGAAATGAAACAGCTAGCGGTTAGTCAATTTTCTTATTATTCGTAATCAGTTATAAGTTATAACCCTGTGAATGCAGCTGAGTCATTCACATTTTCATTAAACTTATTAAGGTTAAATACTTTATAGCAATGACTATATTATTTGATTGAAAAGGTAATGTGTTTTCAAGAGGTAAATAGAAGAAATTGTTTGCACTTACTGTTAACTTATTACGGGATTGCTTGAGATGTATGACACTAATTATGTGGTATTATGTCTTCTTTATAGATTAAGTTTTCTTTATAATAACTTTATAATTTCCCTAAAGAAATAAACTCGAATAGGTTCAAAGGTCAACTCGCCTGCAGATTTTTTCAAAATCTTACGAAATTAAAAATGATTAAAGTTCAAAACCTAAGTTAGGTTAATCTAATAATTGATAGAATTAATAAAGAACGAGTTAAAAATATTTTTTCTACCGTTTTCTAATCCCATTTACCAGAGCAACATACACAAGGCACGAGTCCATTAATTTTGTGATACGGTTCACGGAAGAGCATGGCTTTCTAAGTTGTTGGTACTACACTAGTTCTGGTCAAAGGTCCCCCTTGCTTCTCTCCATATAGGTACGCGTATAATTTCTGAATAAACTTCACATAATGTACCAGTACCTAGGTATTTTACATTATGGCTGGATATCTTTTAGTTGGAATTGGTACTCTTATTATAGTGCTTGGGTACGTAGTTCAGTATTTTTAGAGACTTGTCCGAAATAAAAATTTGCAAATGTTGAACGTTACGGGTGACATAAGCTCTTGATCAATTTATGACATAAGCACTCATTCTATGGTCATTTTAATATTCCAGACATCAAAGCCTGTTCATTTATATTCCGGTAAACATAAATTAATAGGTAAAACACCTACTTCTAGTCTGATAGCCCATTGTTCTTCATGTAAGACACATACAAATGTAGCTTTGTTTAGTCAGAATCTAAATTGACGGACAAGTACTTAGTGATTTACAGGAAAAAAGGAAAAAAATGTTGGTACCTATATTACATAAGGATAATCAAGAAAACTAAAACTGAACTGATTTGTACTAACTCGCTGAAAGTTTTCACGACTTCGCAACAAGAAAGTTTTTCCGAACCCACCCCAACTTTCCGAGGCGTTACCACCCATCTTCTGTCTCGCTCTCACGCAGTGGAGCACAATAACAAAGACCTCTTGTAACGTTCTGATCGCCTGGTAGTTGCCGGGCGTTAGAGCACCGCACGCCCGCACCGCGCACACATGCGCAATACATTCTCTGTCCATACACCAATCCTATGCTTCCATTCACATATCTGTCACATGCACACCTTGCTGTTTTCACACAGAGAACTTGGAAATGTCAGATAAGTTAACTGTACTGAGAACTAAGAGAGAAATTACAGAGAAGAGGTCAACAGTGGCTGTAATAATCACGGAACAGAAGACATAACTTTATTTTCTATCCCGTGGTGATAAATAATACTGTTAAAACTGGTAGACAGAATAAGGCGGCCAACTTTCTGAAAACTAAATGCGGGACTTAACCTTTTAACCCCGTGAAAGGGGAGGCATTGAAAAATGATCGGACGGAACTGATAAAAATAAAAACCGTAAGCAAAAAGCTATAATTTAACCTATCAATATCGTGTCACAGCGTGCACTAATGTCTTATTTTCAAAATCATTAGGCCTCACGAGTTCAGTAGAAATAAAGAGAACGAGATTATATTATAGGTAATCTGTGTTCCTGCACTGTTGAGCGTGTGCGCAGGTGGGTGTTGTGTAGAAGCGTGGTAGAAAAATAGGGATGCGGGACATGCGGGACGCATACAACGTTTTGCGGGACTATTTTACTAATAATTTCAAAGCGGGATTTCATCAAGCATTGCGGGACGGTCCCGCAGAATGCGGGACGGTTGGCCGCCTTAAGACAGAACATAAGAAAATGTTTACTTACTAACTGAGAATTTTGTTAAATAGCTTAAAAAAACATTAAATTCAATCAACTTAATTCTTCACCTTCTGCTAAGTGTCATCAAACGTATTGACTAAAAAGGGTTGGCAGACAGATTTGAAAATTTAAGGAATTGAAAGCTTATTAATCGTTGTCTTTCTACATTTCGTACATTTGTGTAAATTGAAATAGGCCGGCTCTTGATAAGCACTATCAACGCATTGTCAGCACTCATTCATTTCGTCACGAATCTACCATTCCCTATTTATGATCCCCTGGTAGCTCTGGTGACATTCTTGGTTGGAACGGTGACGCAATATGACGGGGTTAATTTTAACGATTACTATGAGGGAAAGAGAGCCTCTTAAGTTCAAGGGTAGACATTCGCTCTCGTTTGCACTAAAAGGGTCATGAACTTGACTGATCTTCGATATAACCCGTTTTGTTCTCCATGATGTAACAGAGTTGCTGTAACTGTTGGCAGTTATAAATGACATAGGAACATTGCACTTTACATGCAAATATGAAACAATTTTACTGTTATGCAGTCACGTTCTTTGAGTCACATCCTGGGACAGACGGACCGAGCGCCGCAGACAACGACCGACCATTATAAACTTTGTGACGAATTCAACCAAAACAAGTGAAGCCATTGTTCTAACCGTGTTTGTATTTCCGCCGATGGACAAAAAATCAGCTTGCCCTACCGTCCATATGTGTTTATAATTCCAATATTTTTATACAATGCCTGCTGGAATATCACAAAAACTGTGTCAACTGCAATATTGAACTACATTTCTGAAGAAATCCCTGTCTAAACCCTTTTATAGGTGTCATAACTCAAACATTTACAACGTTTTATAGTCCATCTGTCAAAACAACGTTTCCCATAACTGGCATGTATTATGCAAACTAATATAAAAAGGCTCGGAAAAGTTCACCTAAATTCTTTCCCGGGTATTACGGTATACGGTACTAAACGGTGTAATTGATTTGGGAAACACGGAAACGGGCCGTTGTTCGGGCCCTTGGTACGGTACATATCGAATTAGACATGTTAGCAGGGCAAGCTTGTTTATCGATAAGTGATTGCGTTTACCTTATTGACAAGAAAGTACCGAATGCCGTGAAAAAAAAAAGATTGCTTTTGTGGCTTTTGGGCTAACAGTTTGCTATACATATCGGCAATTATTAGTTCTTCGTGAGCATTATTAACAATAGATTTTAAATTCTGATGTTGATCGTAAAGCAGGTAGAGAGATGCGTAGGGCTCCACACAGTGAAAGCCCGACCTATGACTTAACAGCTCAACCATTAATCGTACGAACAAGCTTTAATAAATTTACTATCGAATGTTACCTGTATCTTGTTAGAAGCTATTTATTTGCTTCCTTAATGATTAACGTGGTATTTTCGTTCACATGGTTTAGGTTAGTAGAAAAGACAAATCAAAGAAGGCCTGTCTGTATGCGTCTTTAAAACTCATGAATAGTTAGGTACCAGGAGCGCAGAAATATAAGGCACACTCAGCGAAGTAGAATATTAAGCGACCATAAATGCTAAAGAGATGTTAATCTTCATTAGTTTAACTCTTTCCATCGTTTATGTATAGGTATAAAAAATCTATTTGAGTTAGGTAATTTCTTCCTCTCAGTTCCCAATCTTAGTTTACTTGTGATTAATTGTAATATGTATATGAAAACATAGGTCTGTTGTAAGTGAGTAACTTAAGAACACTTAAAATTTAAAGCTGCTATGGAGGTTGCACAAATTCAAGATACATAACGTTTGATAATAATAGACAAAATAAGTAATAGGTAATCAAAACAATGTTAGCAACTCAATAAGGTGAATGGAGACTCAACTTCAAATCAACGCTTACAAGTAAAGCACCTTAAGTTGGGCTTAGTTTTATCTCAGGCCTAGTTTAACTCGTGTGTGTGCAAAAGAGTACAGAAAGTCGGACAAGCTTCGTTTTAGGGTCCATAAGAACATCCCAGGTCTTTTTGAAAACATTCATACTAGGCTTGCACAAATTGCGAAGTGTAGGGAGAGAGTCCATAAAGAGCGAAAGGGGTAATACGACATGTATTGGATCTTGGCACATATTCCAGGCTGAATTTAAAAACAACGTACTAGGCTAGCACAGAGAGCAGGAGATGGTATGCGGCCGAGGGTCAGTATAGGGGGTGGGGGTAGATTCGGACCTCGACACTCCTTCCACCCGCTCTTATGCACGTAAATATGTAGGGTGGACCTAGAGGAGCATTTATTTCATGAAAATTATGATTCCAATTGGTCCACTTCCTATCGTTTAATCCGCAGAGAAAAAGTGACTCGGCTAAGTTACTATTACTATAATAATTTTTATTACATAAGAGAAAAGTTAGAGCTAATAAATGAATCCCGTTTTACACAATTATTTCATAACGGAATCGTGATGTAATAAAATGTTCAACATGGGGAATCAATCAGCATCAATCTGGTGGTGCATCATTAAAGTTAACAATTACTTGTACATATAAAGTTTTATGTGTTTTCCTGCGCTTCCCTTTGCCCCAAATACCTTAGAATAAGTATGGTACGTTCTTAAACAGTATGCCCACGAATACGTCAAATTAATTTAGGGCTGCTATTAAAATGAAATGACGGTAGTAAAAAGTATTTGCGATTTGATTGCGCGGTAAAATTCTTTTGTGTACGTTTTATGAGTGCAGAGGTCGTATTTTATAAAGAAAAACTTTCTAGGGAATTGCCCTCAATCATTTTGTCGGAAGAACTTCTAATACGTCAATGTTTTAAGTGTTTTTTGGAGAAGTACCAACAGTGAATAGAAATGCCTATAAAACATAATTTAATTCTATTTTACTGTCATACGGTTTGTCTAACTTTTCTTCCCAATTTCCATTTAATTTTTAAAAGCCAGTTATAAAGCGAAGTAACATTTTATTTTCCGGCTCATTAAATGTAAAGTTTGTAGACCAATGTGGCAACCCTGATCTCTAATTGCTCCAAAAATAGTTCACAAACTAAGTCGTCTTGTACATTACCGTCCGTGGAGGAAGGAAGCGAAACACGTGCCTTGAAAAACGGTAATGATAACAGGAATTGATTTATTGGTCAATATTTAGTACGCACATGCATTTTTATTAAGTTGCATCGGCAATTTTAGATATACGGATGCATTTTTGAGAACATTAAAACTTGGTTTTGAAGTGATTTTCTTTAAATTGTGTCAGTTTCAGATTTTGTCATTTTTATGAGATTAATTTAGGAGGATAAAATTAATTTTACTGGAAAAGGCAAGGGAAAATAATCCCAAAAGAGAAAGTAAGCTCGGAATACAAGTTGACGCATCTGCAAGTACACAAATATTATTTTGCTACGAAATGTAAACAGGTGTACCAGGTAAACATGACATAGAAGAGGTTAAAGGTAAACAAGAGTAACAACCCTTTCCTTTCATGAAAATTACACGTATGGGGAAATGGACAGCAGTAGCATTTTTTCTGTAATGTCTGAGAATGTACTTATGTATTTAGTTTAGATAAAGAATGTAATAATTCTAATGAAACACGAAAGTTTCTTTTGTTTCCTTGATATCCCATTTTACAAAATTGACGATCAATTGTTTAGACTCGAAGTTGTATCTACGTATGTGATTAATTTACTTAAGTCTTAAATGCTAGTGAAATTATTAAACAGCTCTGTATGCTCTTATTTATGTAGGTACCAAACAATACCAAATAAATAGACCAAGTACCTGACGTTCGTTTAATTTAATGAAAGCAAAGCATTATGTAAATAAACCCATATACAGTAATAATCTAGCTTGTCAGTAAATGTTCACTAGTTAAACAACGATTTATGAAACTAGGGCGCCAGCAATGGATACTGATACTAAAAGACAATGTATTTGTACATATCGCCTTAATAACTTAGTTAGAGCCACATTTGTGTTTAAGAATAAAATCAAAATGTTACCCTAGTTTTCATACGCGAATAATCACGAAGTGATAAAGCAAGATTCTAGATTGATGATAGTTCAATGTTGAATTCCTACTTGGAAATGCTTGACATTGGCTAGCGGTCATTTTAGTTGCAAGTGCTAGTGACATAATTTATCAATAACTTCCTGCCTTTAGTATAACTAAAGAACCCAAAAAAATCCTTAAAAAAATATTCCGATGCATTCAAAACCTCCTCCTTTTTGGAAACTCTGTTAAAAAGAACCCACAACTTCATTGTTACAAAAATGTACGGTAGACCGCACATCAGTGGTAACTGTCATGCACCTTAACTCAATAGTAATAAGTACGATTTTCCTATAAAACTGTTACCACTGACCTGAAGTTGACTGTACTAAAACTATGATCTAACACATGATGTAGGCAACATTTTGGAATCTGCGTTACATCATCAAGGCATTTCCCAGATGTAAACACTACTGTAGTTTACATTAGGCCAAATGTAAAGCGGTTAAGTCTAGACCAATTATTCACTGAACGTAAACCATGTGCTCAGTATTTTATGAAGTTAGTGTTAACTTTTTAACAACGCGTACTTTTGCGCGCGCAAATGTTTTGACGTCCCGCCAAATTTTACGTCAGATGCATTTGATAGTTACGTTGAAGTAATTAAGAACTTTTTTCTTCAGTCTTCTTGGTAAAGCTAAGGTTTTTCATTGTTTTGTGTGGGTAATAATGGGTTTTATGTATAAATTGATTGGCGATATAAATAAACAGCCATGTGGAAAGTATCGTAAGATTACACAATTAGTTTTGTTTGCAGCTTGTTTTTTTAAAATGCATCGGGACGAGAGCTTTTCTATCAATAGGTATCATAACTTTGATGTTAATTGTTAATGGTATTAGCCAAGTCTTTAAATCAATCTAAACAAATACTCCAAATGTCTTTCACATTTCTAATTGCTTTTATTTTTATATCTCAACGCGGATATTTTAATATTTAAGTATTACAAGCTTTTTATTTGTTTTCCATTAACGACTTGAGCTCGCGTCTATACGCTTCGGCCATGTGGATGCATCTGTTAACAGCATGTATTGTCTATGACACACGTTTGTTTTCATTGTCGAATTTTATAAAGTAGGCCAGTTCACTGTTCCTTTGCTCGCCGACAGAGTCCTAATAAAAAAATATTGACTGGCTACAAATTTATGGTTGTAGGCGCCAGTTACGGTCCGTCGAGTTAGTTCAGCTCAGCTAATAATCGGCTTTCGCTTCATTCTAGAAATGTATTATTTTCGGCTCGGATTCGATGTTTTTTTTGTACTTTTTGGATGAATGGGAGGATAATTGAGTGGGACGCTGATAGATCTGACATGTTTGTAAGTAAGTATTCGGTTTTCAAAGAATCGCCGAAATGATTCATGGTGAAAAAGTACGTCGGTTTGAAAGAAGTTCGGGAATTCTATGTATTTTTCATTGCATTGTAGAATGTGGACCTTCCTCCTTCTATCAGCAGTGATAACGGTAAATTAGCAAAACTGGCTGTCGTGTCTAAGCACTAAACATTAACACCAACTACCGCAATTCAAAGAAACCGTTTCACAGCTCGTATCGGCTAATTCTATCAAAAAGCCAGCTCCCTGGAAGCATTACCTGCATCCAGTCAGTCGGAAACCCAATGTCGGTGGTCTGACCATAGATGTAACGGTCAGAAATTTGATATCGCACGTGTAAACCATACTACTTTGAACTTTATTACTAGGAGCACAGTGGTTGCTGGAGCTATCTTGACTTGGGAACTAGGACTAGAAATACCCGTTCCTGATTCCCGTTAATACTGAAGTTTTGATCTTGTTGTTATGAGACTGGACATTGCAGTGATTCTTTTGTGTTGATGATTTGATCTATTTAATATATCGCGGCTGAACAGTTTTTGATCATTATAAAAATAAAAATAGGTCAAAGTATAAAACATTCTATATTATTTGAAGGCCTTTTAGGTATTGCTAGATTCGATGGTCGTTATGATTCATATATTTTTTGTTAATTTGTACCATCTCGTAGTTCCTCATCCCTGCTACACACTATGAAAACATTTATAATTTATACAGTTGCGCGGGAAACTATCATTGCTCTACTACGTGTAACTTTTGTCCATCCTCCCGTAACGGTGCTCTGGATGAGTACAAAGTTATTCCTGTCAATTTATGCCCGCCTGGTACAAAACAGGAGCACACAGGTGAGCAGAGAAAAAAAAACGTAAATTTTTCCCGGTGCGTCAAATCCGCGCTACTGATTTTAGTAAACAAACAATAAAACATTAAAGCTAACAATAGAGCTATTCTGTATGCATACAAAAGGTTTCTTTATCGCATTTTCCTTAACAAAACTTTGAGGAGACTATTGCACAATGCGCCCACAAATGTTTACGATTTGCGACTTTCATCTTCATTGTGACAATGTTTTCAAACAAACCTTCAGATTTAGACAGTGTAATGAATATACAGTGTAGTATTTCGCAACATTACCACAGGGTAACGTACCTTTAAAAGACTTTCTATAATTAATCAGTCGGAATAAAATTAATGGAAGCTTGGTCTAATTTCTCAAACGGTGGCAGTTGTGAGAAGGGACTGATTGGTGACGTAACATCGCATGGTTATATGGTATTTTCTTCGTATGTCGGCGTAACAAAAGGCACCATTAATTTATTACCGTCATCCAATGTAACTTTGGAGTGACGTAGGAGTAATAACAGACGTCTATTTGTTTTTTTTTTCTTTTATCGGTTCGACAACAAAAGATGTTCCCGCTCAGGAAAACTTATATGTCAGTTTTATATCCATACTAACATTCATTCAGGGTTTCCCGAGAAATTACCGTACCCGGATAAAAAAATCTAAATAAGTTATTAAGCTACAAGTCTTTTAACGTAAAAAAATAGGTAAATTTTTTCTGTCGAAGATCCATCAGTCTAGAATGCTAGAATACACACAAGAGTCAATGAACAAACCGACAATGAATGATAGATGACAAAAACAAAACGTATCAACATAACGATAATGATTCACAAAAACGGTTCGTCTCCATATTTTTTCTGGATCCCGTATCTTAATGATCTGTGTCGCAGGAGACGCGTTGATGCACTTTTAAATGCGCGGGCGCACTAATGGCCGGTCCCACGGTCGGTGTCTTATTAAATTACTTTTACATGGAACTTGTGTCGGATTAGACGGACGTCTGAACTTTTAGAAGAAATGTTCGTATTTCGGCGTGTGTAGAGTCCAAATAGTTTTGGTATTTTTTCGTTCTCTTAATTTTAAACCGAGCTGTTTCCTTGTTCGTTGCATTGTGATTTCGGCCATAGTTATTTGCTTTCGGTTCCAAAAGTATTGGGTTTGAACTTGTCACCAAATTTTTTTGTCCACAGACAAAAGAGAATCGCCCTTGACTACTTGACAACTTCATATCATGTCTAGAATAAGTTCTCCTGTACAAATGATGTGTTTGAATCACCTCCATTACCACGACTTGTACCATTAGTAAGATGAAGAAGTGGAGTTTACGTTTGAAGCCTGTCTAACGAGACATCATCTTTCACGCGTCGAGTAACGAGATGTGATTGAGACGATTGCACATGGCATGCAGAAAATCTTCCTGGATAACTCGTGCATAGTAACTAAATAATGATGAAGGATACACTAGTTGTTGAATGCAGTTTTATTCGCATTGGTAGAAAACTACTTTTGGAGGCTAAAATTCCTCTATATAGGTAGCAACCTATGTCCCACCCTAATATTCAGTTTTGGAGAGTTAGTCAGGAGCTGCCAGTACGATTTGAAAAAATCTTTCAGTTTTAGGTAGCTCATTTGTAGAGCAAAAGTTAAAGTACTTTATCCAAGTGCGCAAAGTAATTCCCACGGAACGCAGGTGAAACCGTTGGCAGAAGTTAAGTCTAAACCTGCTGAACCGCATCAATGTAATAGGACAACATAGAGATATAGGAGCTTTCGGATTGAAGACATACAAGTGCTTATAAGAAAGAACTCGATTTTACAACACTTTATAGGGGCCAGACGCACGTGCTATCCTGGCAGTTTATTATCCTGTTAAACTTCTTTTTATTCTTTTATGTAATAAAATATTATCGTACCGGGGTTTTATGAGTGCGAATAATGGAACAATTGACAGCTTTAGATAGGTACATGAAAGTGCTGTTAAGTTATTATATATGGTGGTCGTATAAAAAATTTCGCATTTTGCAAGCAAGTGTAGTTTTCTTTTGTTTTGTCTTTTTAATATTACAGACTGATTACATAGTTTAGGAATGTGGCGAATTCTGTAAAAAGTAAGGTCCAATCATCACGTATTTCTTATGGTGATATTAATACAAGAATCATGTCTGTTATGTCCCTATCCACCACTTTATATTCTGTCACCTATTAGGTTATATTCAGTTGTACTTAGCTTTATGTTTATTTACCCTTATTTCAAGTAAAACAACATGACCCTGCACTCATGGTTAGACTTGTACTTAAAGAACCCTTTGCCCGTCCTATTTCCCAGTATCCAGTTTAAAGTCGGCACCAATCAGGTTTAGTGCCCACTTTGAAGTGCCCTCTTCGTTTGTGACACTGTTATTTGTGCCATAAACATTAAATTTATTGGCGCTGGCACTCCCAGAGGGTTTATTGGCACATGCCCTAAATAGTCCGAGCTGGGTTACCGATTATGTGCTTAGTGTTTTAGATAAGTCTACATTATATAGGTAAAGTTATGCGTAAATTACCTATTTAGAGATTTTTTACGATCATTATTGATATCATGATGTCTCTATTTGCTGACTAAAAACATGTAAGTACAAGTATACCTATTAATTCAATGAAATAACGAACGAATTTTTATACAAAAAAATTAAAACACTCTCAAAAAACGGCTTGAAAAATTGTTCCAACATTTATAATTAAAAAAAGATTAAAATGTAGGTACATAAAATGTTATCAAAGTACCGACCATGCAGTGTTAATCGACCAATTAGAACGCGCCGATGCGTAATGGTCAATAATCGTTATTCCCAACACTATGTCGATGAAATTAGGAACGGCACTGCACTCTTGCGCAACTTCCACGGAGAAATTTTATGTGAGAACGTGTGTAATGCACTTTTGGAAAGATCTTTTGGATGCAGCAACTTTGTAATGACTTTGAAATGCATTGAGCAACAGAAAGCTATGCGTTATTCAACTTCAACATTGTAGATTCTCAATTTTCTACGCAGTGACACGTTATTTGAAAGCCTTTAAGTAAATATACGTAAATGTGTTAGTTAATTTAAGTACCCAATCAAAGACCTTGTCTACCTTGTTCTAAAGAAGATTATTTCTGTCTAGACAGAACAATATTACAGCGACTTTGACAATGAAACACTAAAGCTTTCCGAGAAATCAATACAAGGATACACTACAAAGCATCGTTATTTTCAGTTCCAATAACTTCTTTTTACTATCGATTTTAATTCTTAAAATAATTTCCTATCTTCAATAAAATGTTCACGAATCCGTGTGTTAGAATCAACATTTAAATTACCTCATTCCTTACTGTACCTACTTGCTAAAAATATACCAAATCGCAAAAACTCGATCACGCCTCAACAGTGTTTTTAGATAGAACAAATAAATATTACAATTTACAGGTGAACATTAACTTCTCTACCCTAAAATTAGGTCACGGGGATGCTCTGTTTTATATTAAAATTGAACGTATTCACTACTTTAGAGTATTCTTCTTCATTGAACTAAATCAGGTCGCGTATGCAAATTTTCTATGAATGACTACGAGTGAGTCACTGTATCCATCGGAATTACGGATGGTAAACATTTGTGTTAACGCCTCGTTTCTCTAATTCTATTCAGTTCATTTTCCTGTACGTTTTTTCTTATTGACTTAGAATATTTCTTATCTAGACACACGGCAGTGTGTCCGCCAAGTTCGAGCAAAAAAAGCGACACACCGGCCGTGGGTTATATTACACGAACCATTTCGGGCCAAATTCGACCCCCCTGTAACTCAAAATCTATTTTATTTACGCATATCAAATTTCTAGTATCTGTTGAGACCCCCTCACTTATCTAAAATACAAAATTTCATTAATATACCTATTGTAGGTCTTGAGATATTGACGTCAGAAAATCGCTATTTTTACTATACACTCACTGACTGATTCACTGATTCACTGATTCACTGACTCACTCATCAAAAACCTAGACCACTTCCAATGGTCGTATTGACTTGAAATTTGGCATGGAGGTAGGTCTTTATGTCAAGGTAAAGGAAAAAATCTGAAAATGGCCAAGTGTGAGTCGGTTTCAAAATAATGAAGGTGTAAAATACCCAGTGTAAATTTATACCCCTAAGGAACTAAAACGAACTAAATTTATCTATATTTATATAATATATCTTCGAATGGTCGTACCGATCTGAAATTCGTTACAAAGGTTTGTATTTAGTCAAAGTAAAAATCTGAAAACGGCCAAGTGTGAGTCACTTTCGAAAATAACGAATGTGTAACTTTGATCCACGAACATAATATATGATAACATGTCATGTCAGTCAGTTGGTAAATTTAGTCCATTTAGTTAATCTAGTTCATTTCTTTGTAAGAAGCATAGTGCATATTTAAAAATCTGAAAGATAGTATAAATGAGACATTTACTTAACTAACTTAATCATAAGAAAAAAATAAAATAAACAGCCTTACAAAAATAAATGAAATCCCACCCAAAACAAAAATGTGAAAGACTGCCAAGTTCGATAATATGGGAATGCTTCGCCTATAAAAGAAGTGAGATCTGAATAAGTACCAAGTTCCATACACATACCTCAGTTAAAAATAGTTACTTTTTAATGATGATTACTTGGCAAGTTTTAATAGAAAATTAAATACTTGATTCATTGCGTTTAGTAGGTTTATAACAAGGTGTATGAAAACTTGCCAAGTAACATCATTAAAAAGTAACTATTTTTAACTGAGGTATGTGTATGGAACTTGGTACTTATTCAGATCTCACTTCTTTTATAGGCGAAGCATTCCCATATTATCGAACTTGGCAGTCTTTCACATTTTTGTTTTGGGTGGGTTGGTTTAACAGCAGTACAAACTTCGTTCTGATTCCTGTTGGATTGACGCAACATCCCGCCATTAATTGTTCCTAAAACTACGGATTTAGCAAGTTTGGTTCTTTTGATAGGAAATTGCATTCTAAGAAGAGCGCCACATGTTTCCAGCCTGCACTGACCCATGAATCTTAACTGGACAGTTGCTTACACTAGCCTAATTTCTGTACCAAAGATAGGATGTTTAAATATTGTTTTACGACTTTTCCTATTACGCCAATATATTTTCGCAGTTTATTTTTGTACATACATTTTTAGCTTTATCTGGCGTTACATCATTGTTAGCTTTAGGAAGTTGAGTTGTTATTTCAACCCATCAAACTAACATGATGTCGGTATTTAATGTTCTTCTATTTGTTATCTTTTATACAAAATATCTGGACGTCCATTTTAGCAACTATGTAATGATGTAATTAAACTAATAAACGAGACCATATGGGCCAAATAATTTACCCAACCAATAGATGACTAATTTTTGAGAAGTGAAGTCACAAGATACAGAGATAAAAGATAATCAATCGACGTTCAAATCACACGTTAAATGGAGTTGAACCAACAAAATGGTGACGTAACGTTTTGCTGAAAGTACTAGGCAGACAGACATTTGCAGGAGCTCTTCGCTTCGCTATTGAATGACGACGCTCATGAATGAACGGGGGTTGTTATTGTGGTATGAGTTGTATTGGGGTGTATAGAATAGTAGACAGCCAACAAGTTTTGTTTTTCACAATTATTTTGTTTGTAAGATAAGATGATATCTCCTTGCTAAACTCTCAACTCAAAAGCAGAGCTGTGTCACGTTACTAGGGAATCATGAAAGGCGTAGTTTAATCACAAGCATTTAATTATACTAATCGTGTTCAGTCGTTTGATAAAAAATGGTACAGTCGTTAATCAAAGTTAACCAGTTGACTGTGACAGCAGTAGAAAAGGATGGGTAGATATGACGTCGATTGAAAAGGGATAGTGCCACATACCTTCGGGACTTTGCCTCCAACATTCCTTAGAAAGGGAAATTATTTATCTTTTTTTCAACAGCTTATTAAAACATTTCTTTTGTAAGCTTAATTTTTGGTTTTGAAGTTTTTTTGACTGTGGTAATTTATTGGTCTAAGGAGGTGTGAACCTTTTTGGTATCTATTGGTTTTATTTATAGGCCTATGCCAGAGTTAGTTTGGAAATTCATTAATTTGGATGATTGGGTTCTCGTAGAATCGTGAACCTAGAATCGTGTTCAATTTATATTTTATTTATCATCAATTTAATATAGGAAAGCAATAAAATTAAAGACATGTACGAGATTAAATGTGCCTTGTCCCACATCGGTCATACTTACTGCAATGTATTAACTGGGTCACAAGCGAGAGTTATGATAAATAATGCAAACATGGCTTTAATTTCCCATTTGAAATATAACTGAGTGTTTAGTTAGTTACTTGCTTTTCAATAAAATGTGGCTTTGACAGCTACAAAATAAACAATGCTGATTGCAGGGCCATAGGGGCCTAATGTTGTCAGTGTCAAGTAACAGAAAGCACATAAACATACAAACATCCGAATTGGGGAGCTCCTCTTTTTTGAAAGTTAGTTAAAAATATGAAATGGAACTTAGGTACGATTATTCTCTAAACTTATGACATAGGTAGGTACACAATTAGGCATATCATAGGACCATAAGTATTTTTTGATTATTTGAGGTATACACTCACGTGTCAAATAACCGAGATGACTCGGAGTATAGAGTTGCTCTTTTCTTACTCTATTTACGTTAAGGATCGTTAAGGAGTGCGTTAAACGAAGCTGTCAAACTGCCATAGACTACATTCTATTCATAATTCAACATGAGTGATCGGTTATATTATATTGAACGATATGAGGGCCTAATTACAGTTAATTTAAACAAACAAGCCAGATGAGTCTATAGGCACTTGCACCGAGGCGTCAAGATGTCAACTGTCAATGCATTTTGACAGTTAAATAAACATGGCCGCCGCGCATGCGACTCGCGTAGCTGACGAGTAAATAATGAGCACGTAAAAATTTCATAGCCATTTAATTTGTATTGGTAAATAAGCAATGGTGTTAATGCTCAATTTAAATTGTGTTTACTTGACACATATTTGGTAAAATATTAGGATTTTCATTTGCTTAGTTTATTTAGGTGATTTTGATGAGTTTAGTACCATACATTCATATTTACCATAATTGGGATATTTGTTTGGAATCAGTTGATGGAGTTAAGTTCCAACATTTATTAATTCCAACTCATATCCCACAAAGTTGACTGGCCTGACGTCCTATGATTTATGGTAACCCATCGAATTTCCCATACCTTACCCAACCTTAAACATTTACATACATTAGTTACATTAACAGAGTTACAAGCTAATCACAGGCGCATAATAAATTACCTACAATACAAATGGGTCTAATTTATATGTTAAAACTTCAATCATGTTAGACAGGGTTCTAAAGGCATACCTACATTTAAATTAAGTCATTGGCATACGTATAGTATAAGTAAGTACTATTTGGAATAATGGTCGTATTTCGCGGTCCATTGGGCCTCTGACCTCATTAGTCTGTATGGGCTATGATGCGTTTCCCTGATTGGGGCTTTGACCTTATGTCAGTCAAATATGAGTGAAATTGATAGGAGTATCGATCGTTCTTTTTGTTGTGAGTGCGTTTAGTTCTTGGCAATGCAATGGTAATGGCCCGATTGTGTATGATGATTAGACTCAGCCTACTTGGAGTTTGTGTTCCGATTTTTCATTTCCATATTATAACCATTTTGGACTATATTCCTGTTACAATAAGGTAACCATATAAACCTTTACATAAGTGACAGACTGTGTTTTTACGAGCGCTATTTTTCTCTAAGTTTTCCTCCGTTTGAAACTACGATTGACAGTTTTCAAGCCAGAAAAACAACGTCTACGTTCATTTTCTACGCACACACCGACAAACCGTCTGGTCACACACTCTCGCATTTCACCGCCCGAGCCTACGCACCCTTCAACCCCTAAGCACGATTAGCTTGATCCCTCAGGCCCCGTGAAATCCCCTCACCAAAGCGCCCTTTTTTATCGAGTTTTGTCCTAAAATGGAAAACAACTACCAGGATTTCAGTCTTCGGGAGCGGTATACGAACTTTCACCCTTATAAGAGACTCAAGATGCGCAGACTCAAACTTGTCTTGTGCCTCCGCAATCCGCGTCCCGTATCTAACTCTTTCTAACGCTCTGCTCGTAGCGTGAACGTTATCTCTTTCGCACTTGCTTAAAGGGGTTGTTTCGTCTGGCTCTAAGTGTGTGTGAATTTAGGTTAGGGGGCACGTACGCTCAACCCCTTCGACATGCGTTGCGTGTGTGGTTATGTCGTGTGTTATGTTAGAGGGAGGCATACATGTGACACTTCCTACCGGTTTCTGCTGCCTTGGTACATGAGTATGTGTAGAGATTAGAATTTGCTAAGCAAACGCTGTTTTTTTTTCTAACACATGCACATGTGTGACTAACGTAGGCTTCTAATAACACAACAATATACGAGTAGCTCGCCTGCAAATCCGTTATTCAAATGCACATATTCTAAACTTCTCGTATGTGGACGGACACATTTTCACACGCGTTTAGACGTTAGAACAGGCGAGCAAATCGGAATGTTCCTATCTCTCTCTCACATGAAGGCTTTGCTTTCGGGAACCTCACACGTCGACGTATGGGAATGAAAGACAACAAAAATAATATTTTTATAGCAATGAAATGTATGTCGCTGGTGTCATCTGACAAAACCATTGTTATTAAATGTAACTTAAAACTATAAAAAGAACAGAACTGCAGGTCTATTTTGTAATACAAAACAAAAACTTTATTGTGGTCCGGAAATATGGCTAAACAAATCCCATTTCGTACGGTTATTCAAAATAAATTATTAGTTTACATAATTAGTGCAAAAACGTAATTTTAGAACCCCAAATAAAATGATATAAAAAGCTGATAACATTATTTAATATAGGTACCAACTTCTAAAGTCAATATAAATATAGTTCGCTAGACACAATGTCTCGCTAGGCCACTAGTGCGGACAGCTAGCGGGCACTTGTGTCCACATCGCGATCCGTACTGTTAGCTTCGAGTTAACCCTTCGACTGCAGCAGCCACTATTTGTTGAAGGTCACGCGCTGTAACTGGTTTGAGCTTTTCATTTACCGTTTAGCGTAAAGTTCATTTCAAGGGGAATTTCTTTGAGGGCTCTTTAAATGCTCTTTACTTTGTTTAGGTGACTTTTGTTAGTAAAAAAATACTGTTTTTTTTTAATTTTTTTATAAATTATAATGTATTTTTTTCTGACACTTACGCGAATATTAGACATTTAAATACTACTTACATTTAAATACCATACCAAGCTAGTCATTCAAAAACTTCTAAACACATGTTCGATCAGGACTTATGAGTGTACCTATTAATGTTTATGCAGCTGAAGATGTTCATCAAACTATTTTAAGCTAAGCGAATTCGCAGACTAAAAGGCGTCATTTTAATGATAAATAAGTATCACATGTTTACGAACATAAAATAGTTCGAGCACATGATAGTCGGCACGTATAAAACAGTAGTTACATATACCAGCGCCGGAAACGTTAAAGCAAGATAACAATGCGAAGTTGCAAAAATGGCGCGCCAATGGCTAGGAACGATTGATTCACGATTCTGGGAGCCTGGTAACATCACTTGCGAAAATAGGTTACGCCAATTCCGACTTCCATGGAAACGTGAAGAAAAAAAATGTTTTTTGCAAGTTGTTTGATTGAGTCATGTTTTTCGTTTGCAAATATAAGTTTTGTGTGAATAAAAAGCGAAGTTTGAGCAAGCCTTTACGTGGTGTGACTTTTTCCTTGTGAAAAAACATATTACAAATTCTCAAATATTTAAAGGCCATGTTTTAAGAAAATAATTCTTGTTTATTTTGTGTGTATTTTGATGAAAAAACTTAATGCAAAAATATTGAGTAGGTACTGTATGTAAGTTGCACCTCATATTTGAGAACGGTTTCATCATAAGTAGGTACAGTCAACTTCAGGTCAGTGGTAACAGTTTTATAGGAAAATCGTACTTATTACTATTGAGTTAAGGTGCATGACAGTTACCACTGATGTGCGGTCTACTGTACTTACACATTTGCCGCTGTCAAACAATGCATAATTTTTTCAACGAAATGTTTGGCTCGTGCGGTTTTAAATGATGCGTGAAAGAACCTTACTAATAATTACTTAGTTGAATGTAAATCGTTTTTTTTTTTAATATTTATTGTAAAAAAAAATATATAATCTTCACTGGTTTTTAATATCCAATTAATCAAATAACTTTACGACCACAAATTAAAGTTACTCAACTCTTTCTTTACAGGTAACATCAACCGCTGCTCTCCTGGTGGTTCCCGTGAGCCCGCGAGTAAATCACGCCTAATCCCGTGACGTCACCCAGCCCACCGGGTACAAGGCGTATATTATTACGTTTTTGTATACGTAGAAGTTTTTATTGTAGCATTTATAAGATTGTTGACCTTTCCCATATTTTATGTCAGGGTTCCGTTGAGAAAATACCTTAGGGGAACCGTACTATTAATTACTGAAGTTCCTTTCATCTATCCGTCAATCAATCCAGCATACTAATATTTCGGTTAAAAAATAAACAAGAATATGTGCTTTTTCCTATTAAATTCATTGTTAAGCAACAAGATAGGTAGTACGTTTTAGTGGCACGGTACGGAACGCTTTATACCCCACTCGCACTTGGCCAGTTTTTACCAGCTAAAATTTACTACAGCCACTTTCAAAGGGCTTGTAAAAGGGTAAAAGTCAGTAACATTATATTAAATTACGTCGCCGTAATAATACTGTCGGCGAACAGTAAAGAAATGTGGTAGGCACTTAATTGTGACAATCGGGAATAGTGTTATAGGTGGGTTATGATTTATTGTTGGTATAATTTCTAATAATATTGAGACAGACTTTATACTAAAGATTTGGATTAAAAGAAATGATTAAACTACCGTTTGTGCTGTGACGAACCTTTTTGGAAACAAATTTTATGACTCATAATAAAAATACACTTTATTAGGCATACGAAAACCCTTCTACTAGAGTAAAAAACTTTAAACATAATATATATATATTGCAAACCAGCCGTTTTCCGCGATATAATTTTTCAAATCGGTTCAGTAGTGTCGGAGCCTGTGGAGTAATCGAAAAAATCCTGTTTATTATATTAATAAAAAATAAGTAAATCTTATTTTTCCACACACCATTATTTATGTTACAAAGCTAAAATTAAACGATAACACGACCATAATCTAAATAGGCAAACTAGTTCGATCGTCATTGAAATAGTACAATTGACAGGAATCTATGACAATGCGTTGTCCCTGACCACTATAGAGGCGGTGGGCGGCGGAAGGGTTATCTCACGAATGGAAGTCCGTTCCAATACTGCGTATCGCGGCGCCAAACGATCAATATCGTTTTGTTTTATTATTTTATTAATTTGTAGTGTAAAATCGCGAAAAATATAGTCGTTAATTAACTAACTTTAAGTCCTTTTTGCCACCTTTTTATACACCGACCGTTTTTCGCTGCCAGTCACTACAAACAACGCATTCTTTTGAAAGAATCGAGCTGTCAAAAACCATTTCTCCAATTCTGCGTATCTCAATATTGCGTACAAAATTCAAAAAGTAGAATTAATATCCTGTTATACACTCATTTTTGTTTCAGACATATGGTTAGTTTGATTTTTTTTAAATAAATTATTAATATGTCCTGTCAAACCATTTTCCAATTCTCTTCCAACAATATCATTTGAATACGGAAGCTCTAACTCATGGACTCCAAATAAATCATCAGGATTTGTCTTTAGACTAAAAAGTAAACTGTTACAAGGATGAAACGGACGAGAAAGGATCTTTTTATGTCACCCTCGGTTTCTGAGAAGGAAGTGCTACCACATCCCTTTGAGAGCATTCAATTAACCGTGAATACATTCATAATGCACGCTCTTTTTTGGTAAAAAATAGATTACCCTCTTGACGTTTGGGTAAAAAACGTTTATAAGGAGTTTATGTCCTTTTTTAGATGTGTTTGGAAAGGTGTCCTACTATCGTATGAAAGCGAAAGCTTTGCTTTTTTTTTTATTAAAAACTGTTTAACCATTTAGTAATCTGTGGTTTAACGGCAATCCAGACCTGTTGGACCATAACATTTTAGACTCTATGGTTCTTGACATAAGGACGTCTTTCCAGTGTATAACATAAGTCCTAATCCCCAAGGCCCAAGATAAGAGAATTTACCTGTTTTACTTGAACAACTAAACTAAATAGTTCTAACATCAAAGTCTTAGTAAACCGACAATAATATTTGCTTCTAACAAACCGTGGCTAATAGCTTTACGTTGTTTCTGGGCTAATTACCGAGTAATTGCCTAATTAATATTATTAGTTTTACATGCGTTAGTATTACGTATTAGTTAATTGTTCTTTATGTTAAAGTAGAGGTTCAATAACGTAATTTTTATTATTTTATTGGATGGAAAAAAATATGAATTTGACTCAATATGCATGTAAAATTAATGTACTTACCTACATTTCACTTTAGAACTCTGTAACAAAATTATTAGCTTTATACAGCGATTTTCTAATAACCATATATGGCACCATACTTAATTCTTCCTGATTTTGTTGAAATTCAAAGAATTTGGTTGCTAACTTCAGACGAGTTTTGTCTTTTACTTCCCAATATTATAAAAATAACTTTACCTTGGCCGTTCTATCGTTAAATAAAAGTAATGTAAATAACACAGATTCCTAGATAACATACCAAAACGTTTTCAATATCAATTATACTTAATTACATCGCCTTTATTTTTTGTGAGTGTCGAATTTATTTTGGTCCTCAAGTCCGAAGCAACAGGATCCGAGGGGATGGATTAAAAATAAAACGTAGTTCTTTTATTTTATTTTATCCTTTTTAACATTTGATCCTAAGTAGGTAGTAGTTGCCAAGGAGCTTCGATTTGTATCTCAATGTGAATGCGTTTTATAATTTACCGTGAAGATGTGAGATAGCAATGTCTTTAGTCATTTGAGAAACGATTTTGAAGTCCGTTTTTAGTTAATTTGATTACCTACTATTATACATTATTAGATTGTGTGTGCAGTGATTGTTTTAGTAAACTTTGGCAATGAATATTGTGGATTGTATGTTATGTACTCGCATATTTGGAATGATACTTTTCAAGCCCATAAAATGAAAATTCATTAGATGATTATTTAGATTAATTAGATGATATTATAAAGTTTTTCAAACTTCTTTGATTCCTGAAAATATGTAAGTCTTAAGGAACTAATTAACGAGTAGATCTTATAATAACAATATTGAAGTCTAAGAAGAAGAATATGAAACTTCTGCCATATTACAAAACCTGTAACGAAACATATAAGTTGTCGAGGTCAAAATAAATCCAAACAAAGTCGTTTATATTCTTTTGGTAATATTTACATCTCGGCTCCTTGTAAACTCAGTGTAACATGCGTGTAAAGATCTCTCTCGCGATACTACGCCATACAAGGGTTGCATGATAGTGAGCGTGTGTGCTCGCGGTCCCCGATACTATTCCAAGATTACGAGGGCTGGCACTATGTTATAACTTCTTCTGTGTTCTGCTATCCTGGTACTTCAGGTGACGTAATAGTTTCTTTGCATATATTATCTTCATATTATTATTTGAAGGTCGTAAGGATAGTTTTGGTTGGGGAGAGATATCGATCGGAACTTTACCCTACTCGTTTATGGTGCCTCGCATTCGTGTTCAAGTCAAGTTATCTACGTATACTACAATATATCTGATAACGTTTAATTTGAGTTGTGTTATGGTAGACGTATCAATACCTGATAATTAACATTAATTTAGCTCTATAGTGAATTAATATGAAAGTTAAAGTTAGCTTTCAAATTGTTATTAATTGTTGTCGCTCGCCTGCCTGGCATCAACTCTTATTAGAAAAAGGCTTATGTTTAACTGATCACCAGAAATAGTAACAAATAGCAGACAAAAATAGTAAATGATCACCAAAATGAAACTCGCATTTTAATGTAAAATGATAACCAAAGTTTTAACACTTTGCTATCCCATTTAAGTGAAATTACTCCAAAATAAATCATGCGCAAGCCAAAAATAGTAAATGATCACCAAAATTAAACCACCATTTTAAAGTAAAATGATAACCAAAGTTTTTACATTCTGCTATCCTATTTAAGCAAAATGAGTCCAAATAAATCATTGTTATCCCAAAAGTAGTAAATGATCACCAAAAGTAGTGAATGATCATCAAAATTATACCAGCGTTTTAATATAAAATGATAATCAAAGTTTTTACATCTTGCTATCCTGTTTAAGTAAACTGACTCCAAAAAAATAAGTTCGGCCTGATACAATAAATGTAATTACATTATGGGGACCCTTTTCCTGCACTAGGGTGGAAAATTGTCTATTGCATGCCTCTAAACAGTGCGATAAGAGTGTGTTTTCGAGGGAGTGTATTGAGAAACACATTCTTCTTCTTCTTTCTCCTGCCCTGTTCCCAATTTTACTTGGGGTCGGCGCAATATGTCATTTTCTTCCATTTTCCCCTGTCACTCGTCATACTGACACTCACGCATGCATTGCAAGCCGGACACATAACTTAATATGGCATCATAATACTTTATTTGATAATAAGCCTACATTTTATGGCAATCACAGTGACTTATTTAGGCAAAAATAATACATTAATTTGGTCGTCAAGAGTTGGTGATCATTTACTAAATTTGGTGGTCGAATACAATTTAAAGTGAAGTCGTGACTAAAATAGCTGGTACTATTACATTTTTAGACTTTATTTTTCTGGTGTTCAGTAGATTTTTCTGGTTGCAAAACTAAGGGTATCAAAGCATTTTATGGTGGTCATTATATTTGTTCCCTTAGAAAAATGTAAACCATACTGTCTGATTAAAATCAAATTAGGTTAAAAAAATCTTTAGTAGATAACTAGCCTGAGCCAGAAAACTGCGGCTTTATAAAACCAATTTGTTCTATAAAAGTCTTGCAAAACCCACCTTGTAAAATTACGCGGGACCCATTAGGTAATTTGTGGTTTACCGTAACATGCTTATGTTAATTTCTTCTGCATTTACAAAGTATATAGCTAGTAACAAGAAACTGTAGTACAAGGAAAGAAAGGGTGATTATGTAAAAATAGACAAAAAGTTTTGTACTAACTTAGTGCCATTTCATTTTTGCCATTTACCCGGGCCGTGCCGGGTACCGTACCCAAAAAACTGGCCTATTAATTAAATAAAATAGAAACTATGCTACATTTATAGACCAAATATGACGCATTTTATGACTTCTTTACATTACTATGCTTTGACTGTAATCTGTTTTAATCTTAATTAAGAGACATATACAATTTACACATTGTTCTTTGTTAACTGGGTCACGTTATCCATAACAAAGAAACCCTACATTAGACAAAAAAAATTGAGATTCTTTATAAGGCTAATTCGTAGTCGGCGCCTTGATCTTTTCGCGTCTTTTCGTGCAAAATTTTTCTAGTTTTTACGGTTCCGCTGTTTACCAAAAACATACAGCTATGTAGATAGGAACTTGTACTCAAATTGAGCCCTGTACCTAATACTTAGGTACATACAGAATCTTTGGGTCTTGAAAAACAAAAAACGACTCGTACGAAATGTAGGTACCTACGTACTTGTAACCTGTAACGTGTAAACCTGTAATTTTATGCTTTATGAGACAGTCTGCGGACATTAGCAACGGATGGTTAGCCATTTAGCCATTTTAGGGTTGTCCATTGCAAATCAGATTCATATTACAAAAATGAAAATAATTAGATAACGGGATGAAAATTACCGGAAAATCATACCAAAAATAAGCATAAATAATCCTATGCTTATTTTATTTTTCAAGTTCCATTGTTTCCGACTTATTTCAAAGTTCCCATCATTCTTTGTAATACAAAAGTTATTTTCTACGATGGTATTAGTTTCAAGTTTTTCAAGCATAAAGATATCAAATGGGACCGTGTAGGAATATGTCATTAGTGTCCATGTCGGTGCTAATAAAGGCGATGTTCCATTATTAAGCCGGTGGGCGTTACCAGGAGAGCATTATCACGCAGCACGTCTCGTTACTTTCGTCATTATAGGCTCGCTTACGTACATAGTCGGAGACTTGAAACTATGATTTAGTTTTTTAGTAACTAAAGTTTTAAAATTGCAATAAGTACCAAAATTGAACAGAGTTTTATACAATTTTGCATAGGCACCTATAAGTATGCAGGCATTAAAAAGATGCAGGTGGTAGTTGCGGATAGATGAAAAATATGATTTCCATTAAAACTTTCATAGTGTAATAAATCAAAAATTCTGGGTAAATCTTGCCAAAATCTTTATGCTATCTCCCCGTGTAAATAACTTTTACTAGGACCAACTTTTACAATACCACCTTTTATGAAACCTTTTATTTATTTACAATTTAAACCTGTAAGCCTTTAATATTTACAATACATATTTACAATAAAAATCAAAAACTATCCTAGTAAAACAAACAACTAAAAAGCGTCAAAAAATTCGTCCCCATCGCTGTCAACTGGGAGCGTGCCCAAGAGGCTGGCAGCATTACCTCGTTGGATCGCCATTTAAACTTGTAAAGCAATATAAATAAATAAAAACAAGTGATCTCCGTCTCCTAGCCTACAAGGACCAGTTAATAACACGGGCGTGTCTCGCCGCCTGGCGTAATCACCTCTTTATTGCTGAAATATTGTGGCCAGCCCTCAAGGCCAAGGCCCTTCAGGGTTACTGCACTCCTGGTACGAGCATGGTAACACTGTTACATAATCGACATGAAAAATATCAGTTTGATACAAGTTTTACTGGTAATACTTGAAGATAAACGAAAATTAGCAGAGCTTAATGATTCAGATCGACATTTGGCTAGCAGTGGGACACTTTTATATGGTCCTTATAATAATGTCTTAAAAACTGTTATGTCACATAATTAAGGCAGTATAAGTACAGACTCCGAAAACTTTTGTCTTTATACTCTACATAGAGATATACTTATTGATAGTAAGTAGTATAAGTAGGCTATGTATTTTAGTAGTGGTAAACCATATACCATGATAACCTATATCATAATCACACAATAATCCTATTTTCGGGAAAAATTACCTGATTTTATTGAACGAGATTAATCTGCGATCTGTAAAAAATTTACAACCCCACAAAATTACAACTTTACACTACTTTACAGGAATTCAGCGCGCCAAATTCCACACTTATACCTAATCAAAATAACTATATAGACCTTAAACTTTCTTCCAACGTTCCCCAAAACATCTCATACAATTCGATATTATTAAACCTGTTCAGCTTTGTAAACACAAAGCCTGTCTATCGCGTGCCGTGGTCGCGTGCCAAATAAACGATTCTCCGACACGCCGGTCGCCAGGTAACCAGAACGCATGCGTTGTCACGGCCACCATTACAACAAGACCCACGCACCTTCTCAACTAACTCAATTTCCAAATATCCAACGACCCACGGTGCAATGGGAGGGTTCTTTCTAAATTGGTTTACGGAACAGGTAGAAGGCAGGTGGGACGCATGCGCTCAGGTGAGGTAGCTAGCAACCTCCTGTAAAGTCTTGCTATCCTGGTACGTGGCTGGCATCTTGCCACAGGTAAGATCCCAAGAAACAGGTGATAGGGCTCTCACATGGACCCCAGTGATGACCCTACGTGTGAATCAAACACCTGTGGACATGACTTGTAAATATTCTTGATAACATTGAGGTAGTTTAATGAATCAAGCGATTTTGAACCCTAGACCATTCAAATACGGTTTATCAAAACAGACAGCTTCTTCTTTAGCGACAAGTATGTAAAAAAAAACTATGGGACAAAAGTTCCTTTGATTGGGAATGCAGCGCGCAAGATCATAAGATGCATTTCATTCATTTGAAAATCTTAGGTTAACATTAAAACGTTCGTAGCAAAGGAATCATTTCTCAGATTGGATACGTCTGTCTTACGCACGTTCCGAGTGACGCGACGTCAAAATAAATTGATTTATCGGCTCATTCGGACGTTAGCATTGAACTTCTTGATAAATAAGTACATCACGATATTAATTATAGCCCAGCAGAGTAAATTATTGAATCTGATCCTTAAGAACATCTTAACGTAAAGTAACCTTTTTTGGTCCTTATTTCTATAGACCCATAATCATCTAATAATCTGATACGTATGCTTATAATACTTGTAAAGAGCTGTAATCAAATCAAGATGGATTTATTAAGATGCAGAGGTAATGTCTCTATAATAACAATATTAGCATAAAGGTTTGAAGTTGCCAGTCACTGCACTAACGACTGGCTTGGAACATAGTGTAGGACGGAGCGATTTATTTAATCCCTTTAGCGAACCAGCAAAGTTTTAACTATGAACTTTTTAACTAAAGAAAACAAAGATTGTAAGACAATAATTGCGTAGAATTGCCGAAAATATTTTCAAGGAACCCATAGGCAGCGAGAATATTTTTTTTTCAATTAGGTACATTAACAATCTACAGCTCAGAAAACGAAAACTAGATTAAAATGGATCCTTGAATTTTAATCCCATATCCCATCCCATATAGGTATATGAAACCCACCCAAACCGAAAAATTCCATTACTAAAACGCTCATTAAAAATCTATCTACTATGTAATACCCCTGAGCATTTCGCAGTTGTTTTTAGGGGGTCTCAGGAACCACACACGGGGCTTTCGAGACCTCCCGAGTAGTAGGACGTGCCTCACAACAGTTAACTAATGATGTGGGCAAAAAATGCCCTGATTCAATGGTAAGGGCATTTCGGGGTGCCTATTATTTTTATGGGCATTTTATTAAAGGTGGGTTCCTTTCCAAGTTACGTGGTACAATGTTTTGGTTTACTATTTGTTATGACGAGGTTATTGTAACCCTTTGACGACCTTCTTTATGTAAAAATACGAGAGTCACGAGTAGAAAATTAAATGGAAATTGACCTAAATATGGTGTAAGAGAAATATACTTTAAGTAAACATACAAAACATCTAAAAGAAAAGTAATATTCCTAATAGTAGAACGAAATCATGCTATATTGGAACGTAACCGTTTTGCAAATAAAGACCGGCGCCATCATTGTTTCGTCCAAAAATGCGTGATCTAAGAGCGTGAAGATTTCACAATAAGTTAATCCAATATAATTCATTGCAACGTCGCCGAACAATAAGCTATTGACCTCATAACAGAAACAAAGAAGTTCAAGTTCCTGATATCTGGATCCCGATCCCGGGTTCGATGCCCGACTCAGTCAACTATAACGGCGCGGTACTAATTGATTAGAGCCATCAAATTTGTCTAGACTTGTCCGCCCGTGACCTATCTAGGTCCGCTTTAAATGAGATATCATTAGGGTTCGTTGAAACGCTAATAGGATTGCTTAAGTTCCTGAGAAAATAAAGTACACTGCAATAAAAAGTATCCTCCTCTTCACTTTGTCGAATTAAAGCTGCTATTTTGGAAGGCACATACCTATTAAAATAACCAATTTCTACATGTGTTCGTTCAAAGCATGAACCGTTACCTAGGCAATGAAAACATGCAGTCTCTAAAGCCTTTAGGAAGGCAACTCTTTCTGTGGTCCCAAGAAACTGTACGTAGAATCTGGGAGAACGGTCAGCTTTCATGTCAATCAAAAACAAAAAAAAAAACTACGAACATAAATACTAACTTGCAAACATACGTTATTCAATAGTTTCAATCATGTCGATACATTCATACACGTTTTACATTCATCAGAAATTCTAATCAAAGATATTCGCAATTCAACGAAGCAGTCACGAAACGCAAATAAATCATATTCAGTTGATATTTTTTTACTCTAACTGATGTAAACTGTCGTAAAGTCGTGGTGGCCTAGTGGGTAAAGAACCAACCTCTCATTATGAGTGTAGATTCGATTTCAGGTCAGACAAGTACCAATGCAACTTTTCTAAGTTTGTATGTACTTTCTAAGCATATTTTGGACACGGTCAATTAACATCTTTGACAGTCGTTACGGGTGGTCATAAGCCAGTAAGTCTGAAAACCAGTCTTACCTAGGGTATTGGTTTTGGTTGCCAGGGTTCCAATTTGGTTCCAGCCTAACCGGGTTGAAGAGGTCAGATAGGCAGTCGCTCCTTGTAAAACACTGGTACTCAGCTGCTCAGATGCCGGTTAGACTGGAAGCCGACCCCAACGTAGTTGAGAAAATTCTAGGCAGATGATAACATAGTTGAAAAAAAAAACATGAAATATTGAAACCGTTGTCAACTGAATTCTCACAGCAATCATAAAATTGATTAAGTAGGTAATTATATTTTTGCGAAAAGACGCCACGAAGCCGCGGGAACGCCTCCCAATCTCGCTGTTACTATGTTTTCTATTAAATTGACTATTTTATTGTTCTTAGTTCATAGAGTAAATTACAGTGCTGTGTCACCAAGACGAGCTGTAATTTGATAAAAACTTATGTCGCTTCCTATTTTTTTTTCTGTAAATTGTCTTGTTCGGAATTTTACCTACTGTTGGTTAAAATGGAAACCAGCTTCTTATATTATAACTAAATGCTTTAGCTATGTATTTACCACAGATATGCAGTGGTTTCTACATAACTATTTATATCACCGTTGAATCAAATTAGATGAGAATGAGCAATTATTTTACATCGGCGCCACGATGTAAGGAGCTAATAAAAAGTTATTATATTTTTGAACTGTAAATTAACTTATATTATGACTGTGTCTGACCAGTCAACAATTATCAGCAGAGGTATTGAAAACTTCTACCGCAAAAGGCAAAACATTACGGAATCATAAATTGCACTTATGAAATGCAAACACACATCGTTTGCACTAACTTCATAATGAAATTCAAGCTGCTATTTACACTTTGACTCACCGTACGAGAAGTCAAATTAATATTTTTTCAAAACAAGGCCTTGTTTACTCTTACATCATTATACGTCGGGTTCTCATCAAACGAGCGTTTGTTCTCACTGATACAATTTATTACCTCGCTCCACACACGGATGCGTTCCATTACTCAGAAACTTTAAACGTTGATGTGCTCCTTGTTTACAAAACGAGCAATGTATTGTACGCTTTATTTTGTGTATCTGCCGGCAGTGTAGACAGAAATTTAGATCTAAATAGATAGGTCGTGGGAGGCGGTGTTTGAAAGAAAGTGGGAGCAATTTGTGGGCAATTAGATCTTGTCTAACAAATGCCGTTCATTAGCAAGATTTAGGACTCCAGTGACGTGGACCGAGAAAGACATTTTTAGTATTGGACTCACGTGCTGGTAATAGCGCCAATTTATCCTCCATATTGGTTGTAACGAGGACTTAGGTTATATATGGTCCTGGAGTGTCAAAATTGAATGAGTGCCAAATCATTGACGTGACTCCATCAAGTTTATTGGATGATTGGATTATTTGTATTGTTAGTTATCGCTGTTTTGACAGTTCCAATTGTTTGTGTACCTACTAGTTGGGTTAACGAGCTCTACTAGGAAAAAGTTGCATTAGTCATACATTGACCTATTATTTGAATTGTATGAGCTATGTATGCATTTTGTGTGTTTATATGGTGATTCACTCATCACACAGCTGTAAGCCTATTTCATGAAGGGTTTTCTTAATTAGACTTTGTTTTCTTCTGTATAATATTTATTTGGTATTCAGCAGTAAATATGACAATGACACCATATACATTGTTTCTCTTGCCAGTAGGTAGCCCAAATAAAGCGACATTTGACAAATACTTGTAACTCAAAAACCAGGGCAGCATAAGTCCAAAGATCACCATTCCACGTCAATTAGCACGCAATCTAGAACCATAAAAGTAATAACAGTCACCAAAATAGTCAACCTATTTTCGTGGTTGACTATACAATAGCGGTTACGACTCATAAATCAATTTGTTAGTGTTTTCAGGCTAAGCTCAAGAGACCTAATTCCCATGCGGAATTAATAATGGAACCTAAATTGCAATTTAGATGTTCTGCGTGTGTGTCATAGACTCATAGACATTTGGTAGCATCTGGTATGATCTTGTATTAATAATTCATTTGTTAGAATATCGTTGGGTGGTCTAAACTACATTTTACATACATATATGTACGTATATACACCAGTTTACATCGCTGTATCTCAAGTTTTTTTGGGATTAAGGTACGCGCGTTGCATGTAATGATAAAATTACCACGTCCTTTAAATCATTATGCCCGGGGGGCGCGATTATTGGTTAAATATGTTGGCCCTTTAATATATTTTATAAAATTATAGTGTTGGGACCTTCGGTACTTTGAACAAATTGATATTTTAGACCTAAATAGGTTTACCTCTAATTAAGTTTTTGATTGATAGCATGTAATGACTAGTTCTCATCAATCATCAGGCTAGTTTAGGGTCTAACTAGTTGGGTAGCTTCATTAATAACTCAATTAGGGTGCAGGTATTTTAGCGGTAGCCTTTCCCTTTAGGCTAGATTAAATTTTGGATTAGGTAATACTTAAGCGGTCTCTTATATTTTTTTGGCTGGCTTATGCCCGCAGTTTCACCTGCGTCCCGAGATAACTGCTTTGTCAAAAACTATCCTATATCCTTCTCCCTTGTTTAAGCTACCTCCAGTTTAATTTTCAGTTTAAATGGTTCAGCCATTTTGGTGTTATAGGTAGTGTAACTGACACGACTTTCTTTTCTATATAAAGATTAAATTATAATTTTAATTAGGTACTAATTGACAGTCATTTTAAGCACAAAAAATACATAAATGTAATGCTACAGAATGCAAAAACAAAATGACCCACATACATACATCTGTCTTCATAGCTGCATCGTGACAACCGCTCCGTTATTCGATGCAGTTACGATGTATGTAAAATATCTATTGGTTATTTTACTTACTATGTATGCATATATACCACCTACATTGAACATTCTACGAATTTATACCACGTTTACACTTCAGACCAAGAACCTTGAGTTAGCCTCAAATTCGACACAAATCAAAATATTGGGTACGTGGTGATAAAACGCGACTGAAAACTGGAAATTATGGCTAGACTTTTCAAGTTTCAGTTTAGGTAAACTTTAAGATAGATTCAGTACAAAATATTTTACAAGGGGCTCAATTTCATTGCCTTACAGTGTAACTATTACAACACAATGAATACTGATGAAGTTTTCGATATCGCTTACAATACTCAATTATCTTTCAGGCGTGCATGTGAGCTAGATAGTGCTCATCGAAAGGGCTCATAGTTCTTGCCATGTATGAACCCCTAGTACCTATCTTGAGATCTGAAAATTCCTCGTTAATTAATTAAAGACTGTCGTAAATTGTGAATACCTATAGGAATTTGTACTTTCAAGTTATCACAAATAGGACTACAATAAATAACCAAAGCCAGAGATTTTCTTACTAGATTACGAACCCAAGCAAGATACCTACCACATAGATAACTATCGTTTAGTTTTATGGTAATCTCATCATTCCACTAACTAATAAAGTTCAAACTAAGCTAATTTTCACGATACCTATAAATCATCGGTACAAATATAGTCAGTAGAAATACGAGCAGCTCTAAATTCATAAAACATTTTAGTTCCATCTCCCATATAAGCCACACCCGACTTTCACGAACTGTTGCCAAGGGTACAGCTTTCGTCAAATAACTTTGCCACTCAACAGTTAGCTACTAGTGACTGCGCCATTTTAAAAATGTGTGCACAAGGGCAAAGCTTGAGCATACATTTTGGCTTTCTTGAACTTGAGTAGCCATTTTCGGCCTATTTGATGAGAAGTATACTAAATATACTTCGCACCCTGCCTTCTGATTTTTGGATTGCTTACAATATTTATCGTTTTATTCTCATACACTACAAATGAATAAAACTCTTTTTCAAACTTTTTTCAATTGGCAACCCTAATTGCGTTCCGATGTACATACAATGTTTCAAGTAATTGCCCAATCAAACAGCCTTAAAAATCTGTACCGTGTCTAGATGCTAAGCTCTATACTCTATGCTAATCGTTTTGCCGCCTACATAATAAAAAAAACTTATGTCACCATTCGAAATTCGAACTCTAGTGGTCGTATATTATGTTTTGCTTAACGAGTGCAATAAACTTTTGACGTTTGATTTCTAAAAAGGTAATGCTTCATTTTTTTGCGGCCAGTTTCCAATTCGGTCACCTAGAGAGCCTAGAAGTTGTTTGCTATGTTATAGTTAAAGTTACATGTATTAGAAAAGTTTCTATAAAATATTTGATTGAACAAAATTCAGAACTGCAAAGCTGCAAACTGCAAGCGTGAACACCTAGGTAGGTACTTATGTTACAATTTTTTGCGCTTAGATTCTGAACCGCTGTTGAAACCCTTTAAAAAGTTCACTTATTACTAAAATGCAATGTGTATGTTAATAGAAAAACCATTTAAGAATAAGCATTTTTTTTAAGTTACTAGTGTCCAGGATGATAATACGTAAACGTAACATGAAAAATGCTACATAAAAATTTCAAGTTTAGCTTCCGCTTTTTATATTCTACCCCTCTTCATCCAACCTTCTTCAATCATCACCATATTCACTAAACAAGACATGTCTGTCTCAATCCTTTAGTAAGACATAGCCCGAACATTTAACAGCACTAGCACCCACATAAAATTCGACCACTCAATCGTAAAACAACAACATATCGATACATATCGATAATTGTCTCGATAGTAAAATCGAAAGTTCGACATCTGTTCCTTATCGATTCATCGTGAGAACACTTTATTCATTTTATGTGTGTTTTTTTATAACTAGCTATATTAAATGGTTCGATACGACTCGATAATGTATCAATGTTGTGTGAAAGTGCTTAAAAATCGTAGGTGGCATCTGCCTACACTCAAAATCTAGAGCTAAAAAGGATATCTCATTAAAAACTGATATGAAAGTGTATGCCTACGCAAATATTAAAAAGATCTAACTTTCTCTCACAGATAGACTTTTTCTATCCTATTCACCGCATATAAAAAATATTTCATTAAAACATAAAACTGTCTGTCTATAAAATCGACAGCAGAATTTGTTGCTACCTTTTCAGTTCGTTTTTCTTTTACCCTTAAATAAATATTACAAAATATCAGACTCCGAAAAACTAGCCTAGGTTCCATTAGTACAAATCTCTGTAATTACAAACAAACAGCTCAGTTGTCTATGTTTATTTGTACCTAGCTAAGTACAAAACGATTTGTTTATGCTTATTCTAGATTCTTTATAGTTTAGCGGCCAAGTCGTAAATTCCTTTCGTCACATTTTGTAGCTTTTTACAATGTTAGTATTTTTTTCTAAAATCATGTAAACAACTGGTTCCTGTTGAATTTTTAGCGAGCAATGACTTTATATTTCAAACACCTGAAAACTCAATAAACAGGATTTTATAACTAAGTTCCTGAATTCATATTTCTCTTATTTTATGTTTTACATTTCTATTGCTGCCGTCGCAATTTAATTCACCATTTTGTATACAGCAACAGTTCAAAATAGTATATGTTTTGGTCGTGAATTATTTTTCTTTGAAGATTTTACAGCGAAATTGCAGGGCAGTTTTACGACCGTCGCCCTATGCCAAAACTAACAGTACAATGTAATTTTACATTTCTATCGCGTCTTTTTATATCTTTATTTCTTCATTGTAGTGTGTTAAGTAAACATAATATGGAAACAGGTAATTAGATTGGTTTCATATAACGAATAAATATCATGTTGGTAAAACTAACTTTTCTGATATATGGCTTGATTTCAGTGACAGTTCACTGAACACCATTTCACGGAACCCTCGCAAATTCTAATCATTCCTAGAATTAAAACTCTATAAATACTACTGCCACCATAACAAATTAAACCAAATCTTTTCATCCTTAAGTTAATTCGTTAAATTGTACTATACCGTGAATAATTTCCAATTAGATATAAGCGTTTTTCAGTACATTTGTCATACCATCTGGGCTATATTCTTAGATATAGACTTACGCAAGGGTTATTGACCTGCAGTTCGTGGGTGCATGCGTAGGAACACTAAAAATCTGGATACGCAATCAATCAACAGTTTTAGACCAACCAGTGTAGGGCTGACGAAACTGTATGCGGATTATTTATAATTGTGAATAGTTCTTGAAAGAATTTAGGAAATATAAGAACATTAGCTTAAATTAATCGTAAGTGTGTCTTTAGTCCCATTTGGAAGCGGTTAACCTATGTTTTTGTTGGCTTCTGTCGTTAAAGCTGAAAAAAATATCTTCCATCATAAATAAATTTTTATTATTTTGTTTATGAGGTTGTCAACCCTAGATTTTCACTTACAGCAGCTAGTGAAAGATAGATTTTAGTTTAAAAAATAGATTGAACAATATTTATTAATGGTAAGTACGTTTACGTCTGCGTTACTTTCGGTCGATACTCGATTTACACCGTGTTTAATGCTGGTTTTTATAGAGCCGTGATTCATTCACATAAATAGCTGCTAAGCAGGTACCACTATTAAATTGTTTACAACCATCAATAAAGCTTACAATTTTATACATTACCTAACTGTTTATTTTTGAAGAACAAATTACCAACTGCAATTTTGTTACGAATTTTAAACTCCGCAGATTTAAATGTTGCTTTTAACATTAGAACCATTTTAACTTTACAAAAAGCTTGTGACATCCTTAAAAACAGGATAAAATAAATATAAAACTTAATCCAAATATGATTTCCATTCCGCGAGCATATAATCCGCGTAACAATGAACTCATCAGGCCATAAGCGATTTCGCGAGCGACAGCATGACGCTTGCTTCACGGATGCGTTCAACGCGGATAATCCGATTACTGCAAACTATAATGTGAATTAAATTGGATGACATAGTAGTTTAAGGTAGATTAAATGATTTTTAATGTACAGTAGAATTCATATATAACGACTTCGCTTATAACAACTAATCGGTTTTAGCGACGATAATCTTTACTCAAGTTAGGTTTCGTATATAGGTACTAAGACAATATAACCGTTTAGTGCGACTCCGGTTTAAGCGACCAACTGCTTATAGCGACCAAAATTTATTATAATACGTCCGGTTAAAACGACACACGCGCAATGTTTTGTTTACCTACGTACTCGCACCCCCGCCCCGCGTTCGTATCGTTTAAACCTTCCCTGGACCTCTACAAACATTCTTAAACCAAAATAAGCCAAATCGGTCCAGCCATTCCGGAGTTTTAGTCAGACTAACGAACATCAATTCATTTTTATATATAAGAAGAAGACTAGCTGACCCAACAAAGTTCGTATCGTTTAAACCTTCCCTGGACCTCTACGAACATTTTAAAACCAAAATAAGCCCAATCGGTCCAGCCATTCTCGAGTTTTAGTGAGACTAACGAACATCAATTCATTTTTATATATAAGAAGATAATAATATGTATTCGTAAGTTATGTATGTATGTACAAGTTAAGTTGTGTACCTAAGAAAT